>NC_080671.1:325242054-325884554 GCF_030247195.1 Topomyia yanbarensis
TAGTGTTTGTGTCCCTATCCAAGAAGGGATCAGTGAGTTTATTGTGAGATTGTGCTCCAAATAAGGAGAATTTATAAAATTTCGTGCCCCGTAGGTGCAAGTATTCCCCACGAAGAGGGGTTCTTGGAAAAAAGATTTATGTTGCCGAACACGGCAGGAAATAATGTTTTTTGATGCGTCCGGGACCTTCAAGAATTGCACGGTGTAAAATTTTTCTGTTTTAAAGTGTGTAAATTCCACTCCGCCGCTGCCGTGCCAGGTCCCGGGGCATACGTTTACTGTAGTTGTTTGATTACCTCACTGCGCGAGTGGGGCGCAAAAGAATTTTTTTATTTGCCGAACACGGCAGGTAGTGTATTTAAATGCGTCCGGTGCCCGGGAGAACGGCACGGTATAAGATTAGTGTTTTTTTAGTAGAGTATTCCACCCTACCGTAGTCGTCACCGGGGCTGGAGCATATATTTCGTGCGAGTGTTTGTTTACCACACTGCGTGAGTGTGGCTCTGAAAAATTGCAAGAAGGTGTTGAAGAACCTTCTCGCGGCAGAGTTGGTCTTCCACAATAAAAATAGAGAAGACGGAGAAATGTTTGTTTTTTTTTTATTAGGACCAAAGTCCGTGTTGTTGCCGTCGGGAACTGACGGCTGCTTTTGGAAAACTCCCAAGTGAGTAATCCATAGAAAAGCATACCGTCAGTCCACAAACGGCACGGAAAAGTTTTTTTTATGCTGGTTTAAGGAGATTTGCTGGCCAAACTCCGAGATTTTTACCTGCTAAATCCTCCAGCTCGTAGGAGGATACACCCCTTTTGGTGATAATTTTTGCCGGTAAGTATTGTGGTCCAAGTTTAGCATTGTAAGACTCGAGTGCATTCGACAACTTCATGTTTCGACGGTACACCATTTGTCCCGTTTCAAAAGGTTTGGAGAACTATCGATGACGCAAGTTGTACTGATGCCGAATGCCCTCGCTAGCCTTTGCCAAATTTTTGACCACAATCTCCCGGATTTTGTCTATCTGTTGGTGTCTTGTTTTTAGGTCACCCTCACCGGAAATCCTGCTGAAGTCATCGGCAGATGCCATTTCACACCCGTGTATAATGAAATGAGGACTAAACCCAGTGGAGGAATGAACGGTAGTATTTAGGATGCGCTCCACATCGGTGATGTGGACATCCCAATTGCGCTGCTCGGTTCGAGCATATGCCCGGATTGCGGTGTTTATCGAGCGATTTGTTCGCTCCACTGGGTTAGCCTGCGAATGATAGCGGGAATTCAGCCAATGTTTGACGTTGGTTTCTTTTATGAATTGACTGAACTCCTTCGAGGTGAAAGTGGAGGCATTGTCGCTTAGCAGAATTCCCGGGCTACCATGGCGATTGAACCACTGTTCGCGTAGTATCGTACAGAGTGATGTACTAGCGATTTTTCGAACGGGGGTTAACATGACGTACTTGCTGAAGACGTCGAGGACGACAAGCAAGTGTTGATTGCCACGTTTGCTTTTTGGAAGAGGACCAATATAGTCCACAGAAACCATTCGCCATGGTGCATTAGTCGCACGCGACTGACCCATTTCGGGCTGGACTGGGACGAAAGGAGCTTTGATTTCCTTGCACGTCCCGCATTCTCGAATAAACTTTCGTACTTCCGATCCCATACGAGGCCAGTAATATCGCAACTGCACTTCGTGGATCGTTTTATCGTATCCCACGTGAAGCAAATTTTCGTGGGTACGTTGGATCAAATCATGACGGAACTCGGGTGCTGGGACGAGTTTCCAACTGAACCGCGAGTCGCACGGAACAACTTTTGAGTTGACATACTTGAAAAGTTGATCATTTTCTACTTTGAAGTCGGCATAGTCGTCAGGATTTTGGATAACTTTTGACTTCATGGAACAGTACCAGTCTGAGGTGGACAAAGCTGAAACGGCTGCTACGGCCCGGGATAACGCATCAGGAACGACATTGTCCTTGCCTTTCCGGTGCTCAATAGACATGTCGTAGAGTTGTAATTCTAAACTCCAACGACTCAAACGTGAACTGGTTTTCCATTTAGTCTTCAGTATCCATGTAATCGCTGACGAATCAGTGACCAGTCGAAAATGATAACCTTCCAAGTAACCTCGAAAGTGTTCAACCGCCATTATCACCGCCAGACCTTCCTTCTCAGTTGCATGGTAGTTCCTTTGGGGAGTGGTCAGTTTGTGCGAAAAGTAAGCAACTACTTTCTCGCCCTCGGGATACTCCTGCACCAGAACAGCAGCGACTGCTACGTCACTAGCGTCTGTCTGAAGGATGAACTCTTTGGAGAAGTCTGGTGGGACTAAAACTGGAGGAGTGACTAGAAGTTCCTTAATTTTAAGGAACGCAAGTTCTGCCTCGGAGTTCCAAACTAAGCTCTTGGTTTTCGTTTTGAGCAGATCGCTCAAGGGAGCAGTGACCTCACTGAACCGATCAATGAAGCGGCGGTAATAACCGCACATACCGAGGAAACGACGAAGTTTCGTCACGGTAACCGGTCTCTCGTAGTCGAGAATCGGCTGAATTTTGTCAGGATTGACCTTGAGTCCGTCCCGATTCAACAAATAACCAAGAAACTTTAGTTCGGGTACTCCAAAACGGGATTTTTCCAAATTGATGGTTAGGTTGGCTCTTGCTAGACAATCGGCCACTGCTTTGAGCAACTGTATGTGATGCTCGAACGTTTCGCTTACCACGATGATGTCATCTAGGTAGACGAAAGCGTAAGGTTCCCATTTACCTCGTCCTAGAACCTGGTCCATCAGTCGCGCCAGAGTAGCGGGGCTGTTGACGAGACCAAATGGTAGACGGGTAAATTGGAACATACCCCTGCCGGGAACACTGAAAGCGGTATATTTGCAACTATCCTTAGCCAGGGGTACCTGGAGAAAGGCCTCCTTCAAGTCTATGGTAGACAGGTACTTCGCCTTGGGTAAGCCGCCCAATATTCGCCCAGGGTGGGGCAGAGGGTATGCATCCCGTACAGTACGCTCATTGAGAGGCCTAGCGTCTAGACAAAGGCGGATTGAGTCGTCTGGTTTCGTGACCGCCACAATATTAAGCGACCAATCCGAATCAGACTCCTCGATAATTCCCATAGACCGCCATCGGTCAACCTCTTCCTAGACCTTTGACAGTTTCTTTGGGCTCATGTGATAAGGATATCGGCAAACGGGTGCCGCACCTTGGAATTCATCTTTGATGACAATCCTGTGCTCTGTGAATGAGGTTGGGCTTAGCTTTCCGGGCTCTACTGCCTGGAAACACTTCTTTACTTCTTCTACGCGCGCTAACTGTTCCGAAGTGAGTATCGACTCACGCGGTACTTCATCTTCTTCGTCGTCTTCCGATTCCTGACCTGAGTTCAACAGAGCACAGTTTTGTATCTCAGGAGAAATCCCAAAGGCGCGCCAAAAGTCCATACCTAGAATGGAGTTGACGGTCAGATGCTCTACTACAAGAGTGCATAGGACCTTTGTCAAATTTTGAAAAGTATACGGGAGATACGCTTGTCCAATGATTGGTAAGGATTGACCATTTGCAGAACGTAGTTCGAATGGTCGTTCCAAACTTTTCAAGGGACTTTTCGAAAACTTTCGGTATAGCTTTTTAGTCATAATCGTGGCGTTACTACCACTGTCGAGCAAGGCTTTGAAGGATTTGTCGTACACAGCGACTATTGCAAATGGACGGTTATCGAACGGGTCGTCAAGGACGATGGTTTCGACAGACCCCGAATTATCATAGTCCTCATCACGAGCCGGTCGAAAACTGTCGTAAATCTGGGGATGGATTGTTAGTTGTTCTTTGGAGCGCTGCTTTACTGCCAACTGCGACTTCAGTTGGTTCTGATCCCGTTTTTTAGGCAGTAAGGGCAACGAGAAACATCAAATCCTTTAAAACCACACACGATGCAGAAGACCCGATTTGGTTTCCGGCATTCCTCAAATTCATGTCCTTTGTCTCCACAATTGTAGCAGACGCCGAGCACGGGAGGACGATGCTTTTCCACCAAATACTCCAGACACATTATAGGTTTCTGCGGTGGTTCGATTGGTTTTTGATTGTTTCCCTCGAGATTCTTTCCGTCCTGATTCCCTTGCTGTTTCTTTTTCTGGTTGTCAGGAGGCTTGTTTGAATCAAGACCTGCCGGTTTGTCATTCTTGCTCCAAAACGTTTTGGATTTTGCGTTGCCGTTATTCTGTCCACCTCCCTTTTGGTTTTGATTATTATGTTTTTGTTTGTTTTGTGGTGGATTGTCAGAATAAGCAGCGACTTCCCGAGAAGAACCGAAAACTTTCTGATAAATCGGCGTCTTGGAGGCGTCGATCGATTTACCAAGACTCATCAATTCTGAAAGCGTGTTCACTGGCCTGAGGATTAGCATTTGTTTATAATCGGCTTTTAGGTTCCGCTTCAGCACGTCGAGTTTTTCGCTCGGTGCCATTGGAACCGTCATAGCACGAAATATTTTTTCCATTTCCAGGAAATATTCCTGGAAAGATTCGTTACGCATCTGCCGGCGCTGGAGAGCCTTCATCTTGAGCGTAGCATCAAGTTCAGGATGTACAAAATTTACCTTGAGCTCGCATACAAGATGGTTCCAGTTAAACAACCGGTTTTGCGCACGCATAGCCTGATACCAGGTCAAAGCATTGCCAGTGAACAAATGCATCGCAGAATTGAAAAGTTCGTCTTCGCACATTTGTTCACACGCAGCGTAACTAGCTACGGTGTCCAAGAATTCATTTAGTCCAGTTCCTTCATCAGTTCCAGCATACTTCCGAATTTTCCAATCAGCGACGCGTTGCGGGTTTCGCGAGTAATTCCTTGAAGCTGTCATCGATCCGTTTCCCGCGTTGGATGAAAAGTTCGGATAGGATGGTCCCGCCCGCTGTTCGGTCCATTCAGGGACGTAAGGCTGGTTCTGAGTTTGGTACGGGGCTGTGAATTCGGTATTTTGTTTCGGTTTCTCGATTGGAAGTGATGGACATAGATTTTGTTGACCCGAGAATCCTCGCTTCAACACAAATTGATCGGGACTGGGCGCCAGTGTTGGGCGAGGAATTTCTGGTTCATCAAATGAATCGGGTACGTCCATCAAATGCAAATCTTCCAGATCGGTCTGCAGATCCATCTCGGGAGCACTTTCCTTCTGATGTACTAGTGCCCGAAGTTCACTGACGGATTCACGAAGTGAGACAACTTCTTGAACCGTCTTTCTTAAAACTGACGAAATGGTTGTCAGTGAAGCAATCCCACCCATTAGCGTTTCAGTAGCTTTTGAAAAAGCATCAGACCCCTGAGACGCTAGGGCTCTATTATCGTCGGATTGCTGTCGCAATTGTCGAATCTCGTCCCTCATCTCGCACAAGACACGCAACAGGTCGTCCCCTACGAGCTGTTTAGAAAGAGATCCTTGGTTATCGGAAGGATTGGATCCCTGTGGAATTGCAGGTACGTCTGTACTCAGCAAATCTCCCAAAATTTCTCCATCCTCCCCTTCTTGGTTGTCGGGAGGAAGTGCTGCCTGTTCGTCGTTAAAATGACTGGCATAAACTGCTAGAACTTCCTCCAGCAACCCCGAAATTTCCTGGTTGACCTCCCCTGCCGCATAATTTCGGATAACCTGGAGCCTAGACCCCAAATGAAGCAACCGTGTTCGGTAAATCTCCTTATTTGGGCACCGGTACTGGAGATCCTCCTTGATTGTTAGTAGTTTACCAAGGCAGATCTCCTTTTCTTCACCCACGTCACCCCGAAAATTACGGACTAATTCCCTCCGAGTCGACCGCTCATGCGACAAAATTCCCCGAAGACGCCGCTGCCGCTGGACACCCGAAAGATCCGAATCAGAAGAGATAAAAATGCTTCGAGATAGCAACTCAAAATCCAGCTCATCGAAATGCAAATGATCGACGCGCATGAACACACACGCTTGGTTGAATTTCTCCAACGCCATCATAACTTGCGCTATATTGGAAGAAATCACCAAGACACAAAGCATGTAAGTACTGGTACGGTAAAATTTCTGATTTTTCGCCAACTAACGATTCCCTTAAAATTTCAGGAAATCAAGCTGCTTCAAAAATGTCTCAAACCGGATTGAGAATTCAAGGCGATTGGCCACCGCAACCGAATAAATGACAACAACCTTCAAACTACTCGTCCGGCAGACCAAACACAAACAACGCAATCCACAAATTCGGACAAAAAAGGAAAATGCAAAAATCAAAAAAAAATATATACCAAAAAATGTAAATAACTAATAAATATACGACCGCGGAACAATATTGCGGAAGAAACCTCACCGGCTGTTCTACGAAAATCCTAGATTTAGTAGAAGCACCCCACACTCCGGAAGAAAAAAATATTTTCCAAAATAGGAAAATATTTTTTTCAGTGTGTTTTGCGCTGTGCGCCAAATGTAAGTAGGGGTTTGCCCACTACTCGGGTTCTTGTTTGCCCGGCGAACCCTTCTTTTCAGGGCGGCCTAGGTGCCTCTACAGAATTTCGGATTTTCGTAACACAACAAACAAAAAGGAAAAACAAATAAATTAAATTTTACCGTGTTTTATTTTCACCTACTCTCCCTTCACTGTACACTGCTGCTGCGGGCGGATAGGCGGGCGGTTTCCTCCGACCGGCCGGGACAGCAACGGCCGAGTTCTCCTTGTTTACGTTGGCTGCTCCGGCAGCGGTCCTTAACAATTAGCTAGGTAGGTGAGCTTTGCTCCTTTGTCGGAACCTCCCTAGCGACGGTGGTGACGAATCACCGGATTCTTTGCTCCCCGCAAAGAATCCCGGAAGACACCGCAGTGTTCTTCCCAGGGGGAGCCGTTGTCCACCCTGCTTCGCCCTCCTTGGCTATTAGCTGGGAAGGAGAGCAAGGCTCGTTCGGCTTATCCTTCCCAGCGAGGGCGGATTGGTGCGTCTGGATCCTTTGCGGTTAGCCGGGGAAGCGAAAGCTCCTTGGTAATTAGCTTCCCCCGACGGCGATCCAGCACCACACTTACTATTGTGCCCGAACCACGAGCCGGCACTTTTCGACAGGTTTTTATCTGTCACACGCGCGCACTTCACCTCACTGGTTAAACGTGGCGGGAAACTGTCCCGAAAAAACTTCTTCACGGACGTCTGTTTAATTTCGTGGTTCGTCACTTTCTCAAAAAAACTCGATGGCCGCCTTCCTCATTCGACCCAAAACAAACACCAAAACCAGCACCAAAAAAACGTACCGCCGCATAGCTGTCATCACCTATGCGCAGCATAGCCAGTACCCTTATTTCAGCAGCAGGAGAGCGGTGGCCTATCTAAGCCCTATGTTATTTATACATAAATATGAAACAAAATTTTCTACACCTATCTAGACCGACAGAATCGTTCACAAAATCTAAAACAAACAAAATTTACGAGAAAAAGTGAACGATCATAAGGAACAGTGGTGAGCATTATGTTACATAAACAATGCACTCTACGGAGAGAGTACGTACAAATAGGTATATTTTCACCCAGTGCTAAATTGTTACCCTGACGGGTTACAACTTTGTAGAACTTAAATCAACGAATTTCAATCCACTTACATTTTTATGCAATGTGCCACGACGAGCATATCTGGGACGCTGTCAACAGAGTGGTTTCGAGTATACTCTCCGAGCTGCAGAGGAAGTGGCGAAGGAACCAATAAAATTGCGCCATTGTCTAGAACGCCCCCGTTTAACCACAAATCGGGTTTCGGGAGAAATTTCGCTGCCGGTGAGCTATCCGACGGTGTAGACTGGGTCTACCGCCGTGGAGTAGTTTAGTAGTACGCGACCGGGTTCGGGTCGTCGGGGCGCAGGGTGAACCGGACGTCAGGCTTCACCTGAATCGCCGAGCCGACCTCGACACCCCACCGGGTAGCTAGTGAGCTGGCTAGATCCACCGCCGGGGACCGGGCAGACCGCGTCGAATAATTAGCAGTGGGTCGTAGGGGCGTCAGTGAACCGGAAGCTACGCTCCACCCGGAATCGCTGGATAGACCTCAGCACTTACTGGCTGCCCCATTGATTTGGCTAGCTCCACCGTCGCGGACTAGACCGAGTAGACGAAGCGGGAAGCTATTTACCGCCGGGTTATTCACGGTAGGGTAGATTCGCCGCCATGGACTCCCGACAGAATCGTGACGAAAAGGGGAGCTGATTGGCTCACGAAACAAACACCGATACCGAGAGAAATTCCGTTGCCAGGGAACTCTCAGTCGGAGTAGGATAATATACCAGTTGATATCGATAAAGCTGGGAGCAAAATAGCTCAAGGAAGCGGGTATCGTTGTCAAGGAAAATTTTTCTGTCGGGGAACTATCGGTCGGAGTAGGGTGAGTTTACCATTGGGTACCATCCAGTAGTAGATTGCGATAAGGCCGAGAGCTGAATGATTCACGGAAACATGAGCTAAATTGCTCAAGGAATCAGCACCTAAGTGCCTCACGGCGATGAGAGCTAAATGGCGACGTAATCGATGAAGACAAGAATCAAGAGAAGAGTCGAGAATTAAATCAAAGTTCGAAGGTTGCGCCACTCCACGAACCAAGTGAGCTCCGAGATAGAACAGAAAAAAGAGGTGCGATGAAAGCAGAACGAGCTCCCCCACGAAGTAATACCTTGACGTAGTTCCTTGGGGAAGAAGGGCGTAAAAAAGTAAGGAGTGTTCTTGGTGGCCGGCCTTTTGAAGCTTATTAATCCTTACCTATACACCAATGAGAGCAGCAGGGACTAGAGGACAGAAGTTCAGGGGCCTTACAACCCCCTAATTGGAGTGCCAACCGGCACATTAGGATCGATACTAGTAACATCCTAATTACGGCATACTGGCGGGAGAACACGAATATTAATAAGGATAACAGATGGAGATGGCTTTTGGTCACGGTTTTAGCAAATATTATTTTATTTTGTCTATCGCCTACGTTTCAAAGGTCTGCGCCTTCAGCTTCAGGGTAAAAAAAACGGTTACAGTAATATCATAGTCAAGTGATTTTGAACATAGGATCTCAAAACGCAACACGCTACTCTACAATAAAGGAACCCGCGCACATCATTAGCAGACTGAGCATTGAAAACAAAGTGGTCGTTCTTTCAGTTAGCGAAATTAATAAGGATTTCATCGAAATTTATCTACGGACCAACGGCCACGCTATTCCACTGCCCTAGTAAGGATGGGTGACACTTCCCCGAAACGGCGAGTGGGCTAATGCAGAGTGTATGTAAGGAGAGTGAAGACCACTGTCATGATTATCCGTCAGAGATATTCCAAACGAACAAACAACCTGTCAAAATACATAAATTTGACTCGTTTGGAATGACACTAACAAATAATAATTGTTCCAATTTTGACAGTGTCGTCGTCGTCACTCTCCTTATATGCACTCAGGGCTAATGGTACTGCCTGCCCTTTGGTACTTCGGTAAGTCTCCAAGTACGTCCGAAACCCGGCATCTTAGCCGGTGGAAGTAGGTTCCTGACTAGCGCCGATCCGGGCCTGAACGCGGTGTTCTATGAAGGACCGTGTCAACGCTTGCATGCGACCTTATTGCTCGAAAAAGTAACCATTTGATCATTATGGGCGTAGATAGCGGCTTGGAGTTGGGACCCAAAAGCATGGAAGAAGACAAAAATAACAAAATTAAATAAATTCTAACAGAGGAAGTGTGGTTAGCCCGTTCACAAAAGTTGGGCTAGCGAGGTCGCTGACCCAGCATAACGAACAAGTGCTACAGCAAGTGCAACCGCTACTGCAGAAGCAGCGAGAGCAACCCAGGGAGGCCATGCTGAGGACGGGCGGCGACAAGCCAACTGAACGTCAAAAAAGTTAGGGTTTCAGGTGCGCACGCCAAAACCAAGCATTACCCAAAAGACCAGCAGTGTGGGTTACCTAAAGTGACGAAGTTGAGGTAAAAAATTAAATTTTTAAATTAAACTCCCGTAGCAGCAGCCGAAGGCGAACAGATGACGTTACTAGCGCGAGCTGAAAACGTCCAAAAGACGCTGATGACCACGGAGATAGCACAAGCAGAAACCTATGAGACGCCGAAGGGTGACCGGTATTCTCGTTCTGTGAAAAGAGTAAGGGTAACACCAGGAGAGGGCCCAAGAAGCCCAAGAACGTCGGTGAAAGACAGCGAAGCAATCGACAATTGCAGAGTAAATGGCGAACCGCAGACACCGCAGAAGAGAGGAGGTAAAACAAAGAAAATGAGGAAAAGAAGAAAGAAAACCTTCGGCCGCATCACGAGAAGCATAGGGAGATGCTCTAGTCGTCAAAGCAAATGACGGCGTGACGTACGCTGCAATCCTCAAAAGGGTGAGATCACAACGGAAAACGAAGTGAGGAGCGCGCTAATAGAACAATGTAACCTGGTGAAAGAACAGATATCAATCAGGTTGAGGAAGACGTACAGTGGCACACAGACAGCAGTGATACGCTTATCGCCAACCGCAGCCAAAAAACCTATGTCGACCGGTAAGATCAAAATCAGATGGTCGGTGTGCTCGTTATAATTGATCCCTAGAACCACTAAACAAATGGAGATGTTTTTCATGTGCCTGGGTTTCGGCCATCAGGCAAGAAACTGTAGTTGTCCGGACAGATCTGATCTGTGGAGAAAATGTGGGGAGAAGGGACACATTGCTAGAAACAGCACAAAGCAACCGAAGTGCTTGCTCAGCACAAATGAGGGTGGAAAGGACCACATGGCGGGAGGCTTCTTATGTCCAGAGTAAAAAAGTGAAGTAGGCCAATGATGATAGAGACAACTCAGCTTAATCTCAATCATTGTGACATTGCACATCAACTGTTGTAGCAGTCAACAACAGAAACAGTAACGCCGAGAGCGAGGACTGGAGAGCGGAAGTGGAAAATAAAGGACTTCGACAAGGATCTTTTTGTGGAAGTACTTCGTGCTGACAGCGTCACTTCAATTCCGAGTTCCGATGAGCTGTCGGAACTAGTATGTGAAGTCACAATACCGAGGAAAATGGAGCCGAGGAATTACCGGCTTCCAGCGTACTAGTGGAACGAATGGTTAAGCATCCTCCGGGCTGCCTGCCAAAAAGCCAGAAGACGCGTTCAGAGGGTAAAGTTTGGGGCAGTCAGAGAAAAATGTAAGATAACATTCCGGGCGGCCTACCCGAGTAAATTCCCGTGCGTTCAAACACCATACAACCCCATAAAAATACACCAGAATATGGTTCTTAAATGGGAACCATGGTGGTGGTGTTTTTATAGGGTGAACTCATTCCAAACGCTATCAAAACACCATGCAGTGGGGGTGAATTTGGACCATGAGCATGGGGGCATTATGGGTTTTTCGATTGCTTGGAAGGGCCGCTTTTAAGCGCGAGATAGTGCTAAGCAAGCTCACCTGCTCTAAGCTGTGCAGAGAAGTAGACGTTAACCACTGGGACAATGCTTACCGTGTCGTTATGGGAAGGATTAAGGGCCCAATGATGCCAGTTGAAATAGGCGTCTATAAACTGAAAATTATCGTAGAGGGCCTTTTACCGAAGCACGAGCCAACCGCATAGTCGCGCCTACACCCCTACGTTGATGCAGACGGTGGAAATGCTGGTGACAATCGTGTTTCCAACGACGAGCTCCTTATAGCGGCAAAAGGGCTGAAAGTGGAAGATCCAGAAGCTGATGTTGCTACCAAAACCAGGGATGCCACCAGGAGAGGCAGTTCAGATTCCGGAAAGGGATCTCGACGGAGAACGCCATCGCGACCGCGGAGAAAGCATAGAAAAGAAGAAGGGGTAATCACTACTGTTCCGTGTTTATGATCGACGTGAAGAACGCGTTAAACAGCGCCAGCTGGATGCGCTGCACAGAAAATGAGTTTCGGATTCCGGATGGCTATCGCCGAAGCGCTGCACAGAATGTGGGTTCCGAAATCTGAAAAGTTACTTTCAGAACCGAGGGCTGGTCTATGAGACGAACGTGGGGCAGAGGTCGATTAGGGTCACGGCGGTAGTACCTTAGGGCTCCATGCTTGGCCCAACGCTCTGGAATATAATGTACAACGGAGTGTTACCACTGGAATTGCCCAGGGAGTTGAGATCGTTGACTTTGCAGATGACGTTGTCCTGACAATAACCGCGTCGCGATCAGTGTTTTGTGACACGCAATCCCATCGATGCACACTCTGAAGCACCTGGGTGTGGTGGTTGACGATCGGCTAAATTACAACATCGACTATGTATGTGAGAAAGCTGCGAGGATAACTAACGCATTAACAAGTATCATTCCGAACATTGGAGGAACAAGATGCAGCACGAAACGTCTCCTGGCGGGTGGTTCTCCCTCAATACTGAGGCATGCAGCCTTATTCTGCATTACGACGGATCACATTTTCGAACGAATGTGCTTCGATCGAAGCAGGCTCCCGTTTGATTTTGTTGTCGTTATTGAGAATGCGAACCACATTCGTTCGAAAAAGTGATACGTCGTAATGCAGAATTAGGCTAATGGCCTGGGTTGCTGCACTGAGCTCAAAGCGAATCGGCGATGATCATATTTTGTTGTCGGCCGGTTTCTCATGGAATCCTTCAACAACTTCTTGCTCCAGCAAACCAGGATACCACCAGTCCTAAACCATTATGGACAAACCATGTCTTCTACCACATCGTTCACTCGTTTTGATGGATGCCTAGTATACATGAATCAGAAAGATACTATTATACCATTTCGAGGTTTTAATAAGTCACCGCATAGTGGTCCGAATCCACAATTTAAGAATACAAACATGTTTGCAGCTAAACCTTACATATTGGAGCTACGATGTCACCAGGACAAATAATCAGTATCAAATAGGCCATCTTAGGGTATTAGGGTGGCCCTTATTGTTAGGATGCTTCAAAAATTATTTTCTGATTGTAGGGAGATAGAATATTGCAGTCTTCACCGACATTGTAGAGGAACTCATACCAAGCAACTTTGCTGAAGTCGTTATAGTTGTATCTTCATAGATTTCGATTTTAAAGCTTTTTTTAATTGAGCAATGAGGGTGTTTCTAACAAAAACTGTTTATGCACTAACCTTTTTTATTTTTATTTGTCGTCCAAAGATACACTTTTAAAGCTCGTTGAGACATTTTTTCATAATATACGAATTCAGGTAGCAGTTTTAGAACCGAAGTTATGATCAATATTGTAGTTAAAATAGGCCCTTTTAAAACATTTATATCCAAAATTCTGACAAACGAACTGAGTTTCTTCTTTTTGCATAACAATTAGAATACTTTCGTTCATGTTTAGAGAAAAGATTGCGTAGGTGGTACTTCCAAAAAAAAATTAAATCGTGTATAATAATTGTGATTTTACTACTGTAAAATGAATCATATATTGACTCAAACGTTATTTTCATTACACTAAAGACCGTTTGTCGGATTGAATCACAGATTACCTTTCAAAATATCTGAGATTTTGTATGAACGTTGTTTGTGGTGGTATTCTAAGACCACTGTCTGAGAAAAATCGTACATTCTTAGGTCTTGGAATATCTCTTCGATTGAATTAAGTACGAACCCCTTCGAAGGTTACAAACAATCTTCAAACTACGTTTTGATCCTCACACCCACTATTCCCACGTGATCAAGACTATGCTGGTTAATGATCAACGCGGTCTTGTTTTGTTCGAGTGTGAGTGTATTGCGAATAATCACAAGTTCAGGGCAAGACAGAACGTGGAGGCAGTGCATGAGACACAAAAAACCTAAAAAACCATCCGTCAAACACCCAGTGAGAAGTCGATACTATGACCTGGAAATTTCCTTTGCAGCATTGGATGGCAAACCCAGTAAAAATAGTTCCTATAACTTACTCTCCGTTAGGGAAGAGAAGGAGAAACGCACATCAGGCACAGCGGAACGACAAAGTCTATGGAGTCTTTGTAGTTCATATGCTGTCTCCACGTTCTTGTGATGATTCGCAATACCTCCCGCTGAAACAAACCAATAACGCGTTAATCATTAACCAGCGTAGTCCTGATTTCGTGGAAATAGAGCAAATGAGAACCAAAAAGTATTTTGAAGATTGCAACCTTCGAAGAGTTGCGTACTTAATACGATCGAAGAGATATTCTAAGATCAAAGAATGTACGATTTTTTATAGATAGTGGCCTTAGAATACCACCGTAAGCAACGTTTATGCAATATCTTAGATATTTTGAAAGGTAATGTTTGATTCTCTGACAACGGTTTTTAATCTAACGAAAATAACATTCTAGTCAATATAAAGGGTGTCCCACATCAAATTGCAACACGGAAAAGTAAGTATATGTCAGTATATGAGGCATTTCACAATAGTAAAATCACTATTTTTAAACTGGATTTTAATTTTAGAAATATCACCTTCGCAATTTTTTCTCCAAACATGCCTGAAAGAATTCTCTTTGAAATGCAAGATGAAGAAATAAATTCCGTTTACCCCAATTTTAAATATGAATGCTTTAATATGGCCCATTTTCCACAATATTGCTCATATCCACCGGTTCTAAAAGTGCTATCTGAATTCATCTATTATGAAAAAAAATGTCTCAACAAGCTTTAAACGTTGTCCCACCACACCAATTACGAGAAATTAAAAAAAGTAAATGCAAAAAACCAGTTTTTGTTGGGAACAATAACTGGTTTTTGGCTTTAAAATAAAAATATTCGGAGGTACAACTATGACGTCTTCGGCAAAGTTACTTGGTAAAAGTTCCCCTACAATTTTGACGTAGGACTACGTCTTTGTTTTCGATATGGGGGTGCACTCTACAAATTCTACAAAAACGGTATGTAACGAAATGTGGTCCAATCGCATATAATTCAGCCATCTCACGATAAATTTTCAATTTTTTTGCGCAAATCGCCCCGAAATACTTCTAAGAATAGATTCCAATAGATAAACCCAAAGATTTTTGATATCATAGCATTAAAAAATATAATAATATACAACCTTGTCAAAATATCGCGCATTAACACACAGAAGATAGCGCTTCCCAAGCCCTGTACGACGGATTGGTGTACCTAGCGCGCAACGCTTCTATGAATGACGTCATCATCGACTATTTAAAGAACGGACTTGGCCAGACGCGCTCAGTTCCCTGTTGAACGGCTGGCGAAGCAGATCACTGCGCTGTGTTTTTTACAGCCAGTGTAGCTGAGCTAGAAGTCCGTTACACTGGCTGTGGAGGGAGGCTACCCTGTGTCGTCCAACAGGCGACCGCTCCAACTGCTTCCTAAATGCCGCTGTAATGTTGACAGTAAATTTTTGGTTTAACTAGCACATGTATTTGCTATTTGCGCTTGAAATTAAGTAATGTAGTGGTAGTAATAAGCTTTCCATTTTGGTTTAAACGCAAGGACATTTTTTAAAACAGGATTTGATTAATTAGTTTAGCTCATCTAAGCAATTTTATCAATTCTGTAATTTAAAAGGAATTTTACGGAACTTGGTGAATTTGGCCCCACTTGCAACTGGTATAATCAACCTGCACAAAGTGTTGCATAACGCAGGGCTGTTTTTTGGAATAAAATGTGTTATCATTCAGCCCTTCGCTATGCAAAATCACGATATTATGACAGATGGGCTAAGCGCGGCCGTTCCCTTCAATCGGGAAAGGCCGCGTGGAATGTTGGTGAAATGCGCTAATAGTGTCGTGGTGGTACTAGTTGTCTCTTTCGCTCTACCCATCATCATCAGCGTTCATTCGTTTTACATTGTACGCTTGGGTTCAATGTTTGGGGCGAATGTGTTGGAAGGTAGGGGAACTGGCGGCAAAATGAACAGTTAAGCAAAGTCATTATTTTCTAACTAATAAGTGAATGAGATATTACAATCACCTCATGTTTCTTGTTAGACATGTTTTGTACATATCTGGTAAAAATACTTCGTCATAAACACATTTTTTCAAACATAATTCTTGATTTCTAAACATGTCTAAAAATGAGACATGTTTATAGCGAGTGGGTAAAATGAACATGTGGCGGTGGTAAAATGAACAGCTTCTGGTGACCCGCAAAATGTCCTGTATGTATGCAATGCGCAGCGTTGGAAAGCATTTTCCGATCAATGCTAATATCCCAACAAATCATGAGCTTTGCATACACATAGGGCATTTTTCAGGCAAAAAAAAATGTCACGGAAGAATTGAATTTTCATGACGTAATATTTAACCATTTTACAATCCTGTGGCATCGAAACACATCTACAAACTTGGGGTTATCCATGGGTGTTTGAACTTTTAGGATCTGTTTGAGAGCAACTAGAAAGCTTGTTCTATACATGAGATGTGATTATATTGTCTAAAATTTGATTTTTCTTCACCGGTCCGGGTGTTTTTTCTAACACACTAAGTACTAAGAAAATAAATATTTTACATTAAGTAGTATAGTCCTACGTCTACAGTTCGTGCAACCCCATAGGGCTGCCCCTTGTAGTTTTTTCTGAAGAAAATTCCCCACATTCAGAAAATAAATTTTGAAACAACCTAACAATAAGAGCTACTCTAATACTATTTACATCTAATACTGATTATTATTTGTCCTAGAGACATCGTTGCTCTACAATGGTGTAACTACAAACATTTTAGTCTTCCTTAAAATGTGGATTCGGACAACTGTGCATCGTTAGCTTACACCACCCTCCCCCTGCGCCTATTGTGGCTACGATAGATAAATATAGATTTGATGATGGCTACATATTAGTATCAGAATGTTAATGTGAAACATATTAGCGCGTTCTGATTTTTTCAAACCTAACGCCGTAGTTATTACATGTTATCAACTATCATCTCCAAGAAATCAGTCCTTTTGTTTGTATGCACATGTTGTACCTTGTATGATGTGGTGGAGTAAGTAAAATGCTGTTTAAAAACGCGGTGCTTTAATAATAGATTACTGAGGTAAAAAAATATTAGTTCATATCAATTGGTCGTTAATAATAACAGAAGTTCATTTTTTCGTCTTTTTTATATTTCATTACGATTTGATATTAGTTTTATTCAGGACTGAGTCCTACGGAATAACGAGATGACCTATTTAATCGAAAAAGTTTTGACAGACGAGTACAAAAATATGATTCAGTTCACATCAGCCCGGTTCAGGACATATTATCGATAGTTTATTTCAAAGAAAATTAGTCCGACGAAATTATTCAACAAATAATGATCATGTAACTCCAATAGAATATCTAACGGTCTACATAAAACAATAGGAACCAAATGATGTAAGCCTATAAGATTTTGTTATCCATTCGCACTGATCAGCCCAAAATGTTATTGCAATTTATACGAATAATTTCTAAGTCAGCAAGTACCGCGGACACGAGTACATTGTGCCGACGTGGACCCGAGTCGATGCGATTAAAAGCATCTTCCCGTGGCGCTACGCGAGCAGTCGCTGCAAAGGCTTCGTTTAGAAAGTGTGCTGTAGCCGCGTACTGCAGGACTTTACGCGCCTTAACTTGTATTTTCCAGTATATTTTGTTTTATTTCATAATAATATTCGGCAGTTATGCAAATTGGGACAACCATAATATGTTTAAAGCGTGAACTTTAGCCTGGCTCGCGGAAATCATCTCTCGTGTAAATTGTGCCAACATCTCACTTTTTTGTTCCTACAAGCCTCGATTGAAGTGTGCAAGAAACACGTTTGTGATAAAAGTGAGAGTTTCTGTTCGTCGCGACGTTTTTTCTTTCTTTCTCGGCAAGTGGAATAGGGAGTTTGTTGTTGTTTTTGAATCATTTTTGGCCTTTTAAATTCCTACGTAGGTACTTGTTAAGTCAGTTATTGATTTTAATGACATAATAATTACGCGGAAGTACTTTCAGTTAGCTGCCTACTAGTGTGAAGTGTGGTTGAATAAATTTACTGGTCATTATGTTTGTGAAGCGAAGAAAGTTGGCTAATTCTAACAACAATGTTATGTTGAATAATTCAAACTATGAAAGCAATGAAAACCATAAGGTGGTAAAAACACGCTGCAGTAAGCATAAAGATTGCAACGGTGGCACAAGTGAGGTAATTGATTGATTTCGTCGGCCGTGTTTTTACTTGCGTTTTATTCCGGTAGCAAAATTTCCGGTGAATTGGTATTGTATCACAGAACGTTTTTAGCACATGGATAGGTACTGTAGGGTATAAAATAACGAATAACTGTAGGGTACAAAATAACTAACTCTATTAGTCAAGGTAGCTCCCGCATCGAGCGGTGCGTCTTTCAAATTAATGATATTAGCAGCAATATTTTTTTTTAAATTTAATTTTCGATTCAGTAAATCGCATTAATTATTTTGATAATCAAGTTTCCTCTCGCAGGTTGATGGGATTGACGGTATTGCAAACATCATCAAGCCACAATAGATTCAATAGAGTTGCTAAATGTAAGGACCTTCGCTCTTTTTAGTTTCTTTTTACACCAAGTTCTCTACTACTAGAGGTTAATTAGTTCTCATGTTAAACATCTACCAATCATTATGACTACTCAGGATTTGATTTATATAAGAAGCCCGCTTCAAGATGTTGATTACAATACGGCTCGATAGTGGTGTATCGAGGAGGCCGAGAAGGCTGATGTGAGCTTTTTTCACTATTCTATACTTTTTCTCGCACAACCAACAATCAACCAAGCAAGAAAAAGATAATTGAGAAAGTATATGCAACGTGTGGTGGTTGGATATTTCAGTATTAGTAGTGTTTTAAGTACTAAAGTATATTTGTCATATGATGATCATCACTTCAGCTGTATCTTGTACCTGTTCACTCTATCACATCTCTCATCTATTGTCTTTTATCTCGTCTTTTCGAGTCTTATACTGCCATTCTACACCCGCCTTCAGCTGGGTCAGTCAAAGGTGACGCTCATATCCACCATATAACACGTTCTATATAGATATGGCCGGGAACTACAGTTGATACGAGAGAACTCGCTCCCTTATAACATCTGAACCGCAAACTGAAATTTAGTATCAGATTCACGGCTCGTGCTATCGTTCAGGAACACACGCAAATATGTGAATGGTACCACGGTCGCAGAATTGAGTGCGCGACCACTCACGCACACCTACGCCCGCGATCTCAAATATGATTACACCTCAGTGATAGTCAACGTCTTAAGGGGTTACATACCTTTTGATGCGAAAAATGTCAAGAAAGTTTGAATTTACGTAAAGGCATAAAGCAATGATTTTATAATTGGCGGAGTTGTTTCTCTTTCCCAGAAACCCTTTTTATTTAAGAGGTTTGCGGTGATCACGATTGAAGACCAATAGATCAACTAAAATCCCAAAACTCAAAAAATTCCATTAGTATATGAGTATTCCTCGTACCTTAACGATTATCTGAATTTTTTTTCCTGCATTCGATTTTTTGAATTTTTTTCGATTTTTTGAAAAATAAAAGGGTATGTAACCCCTTAAGGACATGCTGAATACTGTCACAAGGTGGCAACTAAAATGGCTACCGTGGTTTCTGCTTCAAAACATTGCATTGGCGCGCAAGACAAAATCGTTTGTAACTTAAATGTCTTATCTCAGAATGCTTAGAAATTGTATTACTGTATGTACGCATGTTAGCAGATTCTCTTCACCAAATTTTAATTTTTTTTATTTTTCAAAACAAATGAAACACGAGGTACAAAAATCAGTCAGCTGATTGCTGATCTATACGCTTGTGTGCGTGCCATCTTCTATCGGTATAGTACGTTGTAGTCGCATACAGATGCTGAACGTAACCCGACCATATCCGATCATAACCGAACCTTTGTTGTGATTTTAGCATCGCTTCACCTTAACACTCATACATTCCCAAACGCGGTCTCAAGCGGGAACCTATAAAAATGCCCTCGCGCGCGATCACGAATCGGTCACCAATTAAGAAAATACGGCGACAACATGGTGACATGACCGGGAACCCTACGATATAAGGGAACCTACTCTCTGCTAGAATCTGAATCGTGCACCGAAGATTTAAAATCAGATTCACGGTTCACGACCATTCAAGAACACACGCAAATATGTTACAAAATCACGTCAGCATACAAACGTTTGAGCCCCTCGTGAATATCCAAGAAACCTACGTCCACGATCTCGCAAACATGATAACACCCCGGTGATAAGGTGAACGTCGCAGTACTCATAAACTTACAAACGCGTCAACCTACAAACTCCCGCGCTCGCGCGATCATGAATCGGGCACGTCCGGAAGTCTCTATCCTCGGGTACCAACAGTCTAGGTCCACGTCAATTATCCCAAAATTGATATAACTACAAGTCAATGCGTTCACGAAAATTAGTGCTTGAAACATTAAAGAACCGAAGTAACTAATACTTAGATACATACCGCCCGTTTAAATATATAGATAAATAGATTAAAAATCCTATAAGTCACTGTGCTAGGTCCGTTAGTTTGTGGATATACCTTATTTAGAACCTATACCTGACGCAAATGATCATTTAATGACATTCCGAGGTGAAAAAATACAAGACAAACTCACAATATTATATTACCGTATAATAGTAACCCTACATACGAGATATAGAGAGTGCGGCATTTCTCCCGAAATTACCCTACACGCGAATTCACATACACGCGAGCATACGCGACAACCCGAGCAGATTGAACAAATTGAGAACTAAACTTGATGTGATGTAGAAAGGAATGATTGCTCAGGTTGTTATCATTTTGGTCGTTTTAACGGTTAAAAGATCAAAATCGAAAGCAGAAAAATTGCACTATGACATCAAACAGAAAACTATTTATGCTATCAGTGAAAGCAAATTAAAAACTTATTGAGATGGTGAAATATTTTATTGATAACAAAATAAGGAATCAATTTGATGTTTGTCAAAGAAATAGAAACAAACATTTTAATGTAGAATACATTTAAGGTTTCAATATAGGGGTCCCGTTTCAAAATATCGGCTGCGGCGCCGCGTCAGATTTTGAACGTTAATAACTTTTATCATACTTAACAGAATGATTTGATTTTTAGGACCAATTTGTTGCAAATATGTTCCTCTATGCTGTATTAAAATTTGAAGTATGTATAACATGTACTAATAACAAAAAAAAATGTGTTTTGAAAAATCTTTCGAAAACGACTCGGAAAAGTGAAAATTTTCAGCCCATCCCGCACAGAGCCGTCGTTATGGTAGACCAACCGAACAATAAAATAATGAAAAGTTTATATATAGGTCCACTACATGTTTGTTCGTATGGTTATTCGCATTGGGTTGCTTGACGAGAGCACTTGGTGGGGGAAAGACGGCATATTCCTTTGGTTAGGCCATTAGAAGCCGGACGGAAAGGAAAGGCTCATGCACGGCACGAGAACGAGGGAGAAAGCGATAGTAGTGCATATTAGCGCGATTATATAAATATCTGTCGGTCGGTTTTTCTCATCATTCGTATTCGTTCAAGCACTAGCAAGCAGCCAGTCCACCGAAGAAAAGCAGTCGGCGATGACGACGGCGGAAAAAGTGCCCCAGCTACTGGTGACTCATCGCAACCCGATCAGGAACTGTCGCCCTGCAAGAATTTCGCCCCAACTAAAGGGCAACAGAGTAGGCTATCGTTCCAGCGTCTGGGTCGTGAGATTGTGCAGGACTGCAAAGTCGAGCTACGCTTACAAAGCTCAGTCGTAATGATGCCCCGAGAAGCCAACGATGCCTACTTGGTCGGTTTGTTCGAGAATGCAAAATAGTGCTTTCTAGCTCACCGTGTCCGCGGGGAGTGCGTCTGAATTATGCTCGCGCAATAAAACAATAAACGTTTCTTTACAGGACCAATTAATTGTGTTCTAATAAGAGTTAAACTGAAATTTACATTTTATGGTGTATAACAAATAATTTTCAGAAAGCAATATAAGAAATACGATGTGTGGAAAGAAAGAAAGAGAATTTAAATTATCCTCTCGCTCGTTTTCGTGCACTGCTTTTCCATTCCTTTCTGCTGCTACTACCATCATAACTAAAACGAATGTGCGTGTTCCCCCACCATCTCATGGCCAGTGTTGCCACAATTGCATGTCGCTATAACAATTTGAATTATTTTATTGATCCTCTCTAGTATTGATAAAATATAGAACATGCAAAGTACACTAGTCGCATGCTTTTATTCGAACTTTTTGGCAGCCTCCGTTGATTAACTGCATAAATCGATTTGTTTGTGCAGCTCCTTGCTAGTAGCAAACTAAATAGCCTTTATCAGCGCTAACAAATAAAACAAAAGAATTTAAATTTGTGAAAATCTTCTCCTTCCTTCTTTTCAAATCTGCAACATTCTTTGAAAATATTGTTGGAATGTTGTTATTGAAAAACTGAACATGCAAGTTTGCTAGCACTGGCCACTAGATTGAAGGCGATGGAAAGACAGAATATTCGTTTTGGTTATGCTAGTATTGGTAGCCGAACGGAAAGGAAAGGCACAGGAATGGCACGAAAACGAGCGGGAGAGCGATAGTAGTGCTTTCTCGTGTTTTCATATATGAATATTGGTCGGTCGGTTTTTCTCATCATTCGTATTCGTTCAAGCACTAGCAAGCAGCCAGTCCACCGGAGGAAAGCAGTTGGCAATGATGACGGTCCGACAAAGTGCCCCAGCTACTGGTGGCCCATCGCAACCAACTACCGATCAGGAACTGTCGCCATGCTAGTATTTCGCCCCAACTAAAGGGCAACGGAGCAACTAATCCGCTGGCTAACATTCCAGCGTCTGGTTCGTAAGGTTGTGTATTACTTCAAAGTCGAGCTACGCTTACAAAACTCAGCCGTAATGAAGCCACTGATGCCTACTTGGTCGGTTTGTGGGAGTGGGCGTAAATTACAATAAAAGCAACGGTTCTTTTCAGGACCAATCAATTGTGTTCTAGTGAGAGTTAAACTGAAACTTTTATTTTAAGGTGTGTAGCAAATTTTCAACAAGCAACATAATACGTTGGGTGGAAAGAAGTAGCTTGCACACGGAACAAAAATTTAAATTATCCTCTCGCTCGTTTCGTGCACTGCTTTTCCATTCCTTTCTACTGTTATTATCAGTATTACCAAAACGAATGTGTTGTTGCATGTGTTTAAGAGAAACGTTGAAGTCGCATGCTTCTATTCAAGCTTTTTGGCAGCCCCCGTGAACTAACTGCATTAAATGATTTTTTGTGCAGCTCCGTGCTAGTAGCAAACAAAATGGCCCTACCAGTGTCTGATTCGTGAGATTGTGCAGGATTTCAAAGTCGAGCTAAGCTTATAAAGTTCAGCCGTAATGGTACCCGAAGAAGCCAGTCTTGTCGTTTTGTTCGAGGCTACAAAACAGTTCGCCAGGCACGTAACTATCATGCCAAAAATATCCAACGATCCAGCGCATCACCATCAACACCAACGCCGATACCAAAGGTTCTTTTCAGAACCACCATTATTACCATAGAGAATTATTTGAAAATTTCCCATTCAAACGTGATTCTGTTGAATATTATTAGATTTAAATTAACGTCTCGGATTGAAATCACGACGCTCCGGTTATGTGACAGACATTACCCACCCATCTTTTTTTATTGTGACCACGACACCCCATTTCAATATTTCTGAATGAACAGAAGGTCGAGTTTGGAAAGTTTGTAACTTTCATTGTACTTAACCAAATTACACAATGTTCGCACTAATGATTCAGAAATATGATCAGGAATCTTCTGTTAGATTTGTAAGTATGTATAATTTACATGAATAAAGAAAAATTGATTTTCAGGAATCAATTATTATCTGTTCTTCCATTGGCCAGTACTACGCGACTTCCTCATGCTAACAATTAATTTCATCGTTAGCCATCTCCCTCACCAAGGCCAACAACGCCAACAAAACCGGTCCTTTTCAGGACCACCATCATTTTTGTAAAGAATAATTTGAAATATTCCTCGCCCAAATCAGCTTTTGTCCGAAAATCCTAATGAGTATCAACATATTTGAAGAACGTGTTCCTTATGTATTCTACATCTCTCCGGTTATGTCGCAGACATTACCCACCCATCTTTTTTTTCTAAAAATGTAAGCACACCAAATGAGATCAAAATATGATGTCATATCTGAAAAAGTTTAAGCTGATATCAAAATAAGATTTCAATTTGATGCTTGATATCAACATATCTTGTCTATTTGCTGTAAATTAGGTGTTGGACTTTGCTCGGGAAACACGTCAACATACAAAGGCTTAAGCCCTTTGCGATCATCTACGCACACCTACGCCCGCGATCACGCAAATTTAATAACACTCCGGTATCAATGTGAACGTTTTAGTACTTACGAAGCTACAAACCCGGTTCAAGCGTGAACCCCGCAAACTCGCGCGATTATGAATCGATCACGTCCGGAAATCTTTACCATTCTAGCAACTTAGGTCCATACATTTAGTTAGACCAATAAAAAAATAAAGTTCATATCCACAACACCTTCCATGGCGACATGACTGGGAACTCTAGTGATATGTAAGAAGCCACTTTCTTCTAGATTCTGAACCGCACACGAAAAATTAAGTATCAGATTCACGGTCCACACGCGATCATTCTAGAACATACGCGAATATGCAAAAGGCACACGATTTTAATATAAATTCTATATTACACTCGGAGTTACATACACGTTCACACGCGACATACAAACGCACACGCAATCGAACACGTTAACGTACAAATGCTCGAGCCCTTCGCGATGATACACGCGATCGCGAAGTCCCTACGCCCGCACATACATGAACTAGAGAAGAGCAAACCGATTCAGTTTGGAGAGAGAGCCGTATCCAATTCACTCGCTAAGATGAATCGACTCTTTTGATCGATTCAGTGACTCGTTTTAGTATTTTGAAAAATGATTGTTTTAGATGAACATGAAACGAGAAAAAATTCGGGGCTTTAACAAACGCTTTCGGGTTACACATATTTGAAGTAATTTTCTATCATAGTTACATTTTCAATAATGGACTCAATTCATGTTTTATTTCGTGTAGAAAACCAATGTGCAATGTTTGTCATTCATTTTATCACAGAGAACAGACATATATGCTAGAACAAGATTTCCCGAAAAACCTGTCTAAATATTTAAATGAAATTACGTTGAAGACCCCCATAGCATACAAGTTCGCATGCGTGAAACACCATTGTATCCAAGCTTGCACACAAGACCCGTAACATTTCGAAACGGAAGTTTTATTTCTTGCACACGTTGCAAACTTCACTTGTATATCAGTTCTTAATGATTTTATATTTCATTCACTCTAAAGATTCATAATAATGCAAACTGTCAAATCGACCCATTCGGTTCTTGTTGGATCTCATTGGGCTAACAATAATCAGTCACTTTTTTGTGAATCGCAGTTCTTTGTAAAAGAATCGCGGTTCATTCATTCTTTTTAAAGAGTCGATTCTTTTGATCGATTCGTGATTCATTCACCCATTCAGAATCACGGCCCGCTGCAATTGGCCTAAAGCAGTGTTTTAGTGGGCGCCATTGCCTGTCTTGTCTGCAATTGTAGTGTGTGATTCTGACGGGGAGCTCATCCGAGAACCTAGCTCTACAGCTCCAGTAGGACAACTCTCGAAACAAAAAATAGCGCACATGAAACTTTTTGTGGTATCTTTCCCCGGACAAGTGTCCTTTGTGTGCGATCAGATCATACATTTGGAATTCAAATGACATTTTTTGTACCCAGCCCAAAGCCTTGGCCTCTACGACACTGGACTGGGTTAGATTTTGAATTTTGCCTCCATGTTGTCTATAATGTTCCACATTTACTCGCACATGATTTTCCTAATACTTTCAATTCATTAAGTTCATTATGGGTAAAATGAATTAAATAAAGCTCCTGCATAATTCCAGGGGGTGCTGGCGTGTTAGTGCAGCTAGCCTTTCTCTTCATAAGAATAGCTTGTGAAGGAGAAAAGCCAAGTAAATTTTTCAATTCGTTCGATAATTCTTCAAACTTTGACTTTGCTGTAGCCCTTTCAGGACAGCCTTGAATGGTCTATCCGCCTTGGAATCATATAAATAAAATTTATATAACTTCTCCGTAAGATACTGGAGTAGTCGTTTGTTGGCAATCAAGTCCTCCGCTGTAAATATAGGTAGTCTTGAGAAAGACTGTTGCTGTTAAAAAAACTAAATAAACCAGGAGCTATCAAGATTTGCGACCGGATCGAACGAAGGTTCAAACCAGACTGAGGCACTTTGCTTGATTTCTCTTGCATGTTACTCTTTTTACTCTAAATCGAACCACATGACTTCCCTGTGTGGAACTCAACAGTACAATTCGTGGTTTCGACCTTCTGAGCAACCTCTATAGTCGTCAGTATGCTAAGAGTCAGTTCTTCTAAAAATTCAAGATACCTCTAAAATACCATAGGCTCTTCGGGGTTTGATTGGGTTATTGCAAAGGATTTTTAAATTTATTATATTTTCATGGTAACATTTTATTTACGGGGCGTCCATTCAGCGTCATAATTCGGCAATTTCAATCATCACATTGATACGATTTGTCAAATCTAAATAAATATACTATGTGAAAAAATTACCATAAGCATAAGGGTTCGTGTATTGGTTCGAAGACCCAAAGGTTACAATTTCGGATCATGGCTTTGGGGTGATTTTTTACGTATTTGCTTCTGTTTTACTCAATATTTCGATCTGTATTTCGTTATATATTGCCGAACATCTTGAAAAAAAGTTAGTTTTCAACATTTTAGGAGTATCAATAGTTTCACTAGATTTTAATGCAAATTAAACTACCAACCCTCACCAAATTTTTTTTTGCTGGGTGCATACAGTTAAAATCATGCGAAAAATTTTATTCCTACGATCTACTAGAACAACAAATTGAAAATATTAGTTTTTTTTTTTTAAATTTCATCCTATGTAGTGTCGTCTTCTTATAAATAATGGGACAGATAAGTCAAAAACACTTTGACTTCGACTAACAATCCACTGAAACTATTATGTCTCTTCATTTCATCAACAGTGCCTGCAAGTTGCAACCAATGTCACCGAGCAAAAGCATAACGTAACCCGCGAGGTTCGTGGTCAGAATCTGGGCTTATGTCGAGGCTTTCGGGGGTGCACCGTTTGGTTAACGGGATTGAGCGGGGCTGGAAAAACATCAATCGCCTTCGCGCTGGAGGCGTATCTGGTATCGAAAGGCATTCCCGCATACGGCCTCGACGGAGACAACATAAGAACAGGTCTAAACAAAAATCTGGGGTTCTCACAGGTTGACCGCGAAGAGAATATTCGGCGGGTAGCGGAGGTGGCTAAGCTGTTCGCCGATAGCGGAGTCGTTTCGATATGTAGCTTCGTATCACCGTTTGCCGAAGATCGTGAAATGGCACGAAAAATTCACAAAGATTCCGATTTAAAGTTCTTTGAAATCTATGTGGACACTCCGTTGGAAGTTTGTGAATCCCGCGATGTGAAAGGATTGTACAAGAAAGCTCGCCAGGGAACTATCCAGGGTTTCACTGGTGTGACACAGGCATATGAGGCTCCAGAAAATCCAGATTTGGCGGTTTCAACGGAGGGAGTAACAGTGAAGCAATCAACCCACAAATTAATAAAACTACTAGAGGATGAAAATATTATTCCCGTTTTTCTAAAGGACGATGAACCAATCCCCGAGTTGTTTGTGCCAGATAGTTTGAAAGCTTCGATTGTGGAAGAAGCAAAGACACTTCCATCAATTTCGATAACGACTGTTGAGTTGCAGTGGCTTCAAGTACTGGCAGAGGGCTGGGCGCATCCTCTGAAGGGTTTCATGCGCGAGAAAGAGTATTTGCAAGCATTGCACTTCAACTGTGTGTTGAACGAAGATGAAACGATGCGAGAAAATCAATCCATTCCAATAGTATTATCGGTTAGTGAGAATGATAAGAGTAAACTTGACGGTGTCAGTGCCCTTTCGTTGTCGTACGAGGGTCGTTTAGTTGCAATTTTAAGGAAACCTGAGTTTTACTATCAACGAAAGGAAGAACGATGTGCCAGACAGTTTGGCACCGACAACGCTAATCATCCGTATATTAAATTGATCGTAGAATCTGGTCAGTATTTAGTAGGTGGCGAAGTAGAGGTAATTGAACGAATATACTGGAATGATGGTTTGGATAGTTATCGACTGACTCCAAACGAACTAAGACAAAAGTTCCTCGAAATTGAAGCCGATGCTATATTTGCCTTTCAACTGCGCAATCCTATACATAACGGACACGCTTTGCTAATGAGTGACTGCAGACGTCAATTGTTGGAGCGAGGGTTCAAAAACCCAGTACTTTTGCTGCATCCCCTTGGCGGGTGGACCAAAGATGATGATGTACCGCTACCAGTGAGAATGGCCCAACATCAAGCCGTTCTGAACTCCGGAGTGCTGAAACGAGAGCATACCGTTTTGGCTATTTTCCCTTCGCCAATGATGTACGCCGGCCCGACAGAAGTCCAGTGGCATGCCAAAGCAAGTAAGTTATTCTTTGAATTTTGTTTTTAACTCTTATTGTAGGTTGATAAATTTATTCTGCGACCATTCTTTACAATGCTTGATACACGGGAATTCTCCTGATAATCATATCAAACCCAAAATAGCATTTAAATGAAATTGCATATCATAGTGAGACAGCAATACAAACTCTGTTGAATGCACTGATAGGCTAATCAATAACAATACAGATAATGGTGTAAACAAGTGTCAACTGGGTGGTATTTCGATATCGTCCGTGGGGCCATGTTGAGTTAGGTAAATATTGTGTCTTGCTGGTTATCACCGTTATCACCTACATTATTATCGTTACTTCCGGACGTACTTGATGTAGTAAAGTCTACAGTTTGTTTTGACTGGGTATCAGCTGATTTTTTTGTTCCCACTGTTGTTTTACGGTTTCAATGATCCTCTCCGAGGTTAACCCGTATTGAAATGTACGTTATCAAAACCAATCGGCAGTGGGGGACATGGGGAGACTTGACCAGGTTTTCAGCTAAAACTGCATAAATCTTTAAAAAAGCCTTCAATCCCTCATGATTTTGTGCAGAATTTTAATTTTAATTTTTGAAAAGTTACAAAGTTTTCCTGTGATCGTTTTTTGGTCAAGTCTCCCCACTGCGGGGAGGTAACAGGTAAAAAATATGAAAGGGTTGCATTTGATAAATTTCGATTTTTTTTATTGCATTTCTTTTTAACCCTTGTGAAGGCAAGCTAAAATCCTAACATTAAAGGGCAAGCCGGGCCTCTCAGGCCCTTCTAAATTCAAGCTCCTTTTTGCCGTTCTCATATAGAAAGGTTATGCAATCGGTCGAAATTTCTACTTTTTAACCGGGACCCGCAGGGCCAAATCTCTTATACCATTCGACTCAGTTCGTCGAGATCGTAAAATGTCTGTATGTGTGTGTATGTATGGATGTATGTATGTGGCAAACAATCTCACCGTTTTTTCTCTGAGGTGGCTGGACCGATTTGTACAAATTTAGTCTCAAATGAAAGGTGCAGCCTTCCCATCGGTCGCTATTGATTTTTTTTATTGATCCGACTTTCGGTTCTGGAGTTACGTGTTGAAGAGTACTATCACACAGCATATTTCCATAGAAACTGATACCACCATGATGTCCAAATGATGCAATATGTATTAAAATATGCGAAACATTACTTGGCTTTGCATGTCTAGATCATTAATGACCCACCGAAGGCACTTCGACCACATTGGCCAGCTATGGCGGTTCTTGATGTCCCGGGGGAACTTACCAAGTTCCTAAGATAATTTCATACCTATTACACAGCGAATTCTTTACCGATTTTTACAAACTTGGTTTCAAATGAAAGGTACAGCATTCCCATTGGCTGCTGTTGAATTTCTAATTGATCCGATTTCCGGTTCCGGAATTACAGGATGATGAATACGAACACGCAGCAAATCCCGATTTCAGCGTATAAGGCGATGGATGTAAAAAGGTCAAATTTTTTTCCCAAAGGTGAGTACTCGGAAGATCACGTAGACTGTCGATTGGTTCTGAGCTCCATTTCGTTTGAACACGACCAATAAATGTTTCTGGGTTGCTATTAATTTCTTCTGATGCATAACCGGAGTACATATTCATATTTTTCTGCATCAGATTCATCGTCGGAAGCAATATCATTCACATCTTCTTCCTCGCTTTGCAAATCAGTTTCGGAATCGTTTGCTGTTGAATTTGCTCGAATTTCTTCCATTATTTACGATTGAAATCATGGGCATATAGCCATTTCAGTTTTTTGTTGCTTTTAGATCCTACAGTTTGAATAATTACGACAACTATAACACAAAGAATAGACAACAAAAATAGACAATAACGACAGAGTTAGGTTATGTTGTGTCCAAATAATTGTCAAGTAGACCACAGTGGGTGAAATAAAAGTATTTACCCAAAAAAATATGACACACGTCATTATCGTATGCTATTTTTACATTTCTTATAAAAGAAATGTATAGAATTCGCTCAAACTTTCAAGATTTTTTTCTTATAAGAAAAGGTAAAAAAATAAAATCAATCAAAACATGAAAAAAATTCCTGCTAATATGAAGAAGAACTCATCAAAATGTTTTTTTCAGAGAAATATAATAATGTATAAAACCCGTGGTATTCCTCGTAAATATTGCATGCACACCGGGCCTGCCAGGCCCGGCTTGCCTTTTTGTGTATGTAAAAAATTCAAACATAGCTGCGCATCACTCCATAGATGAAAATTTCAGAATTCTTTATTTTTGTTATAGATTTCAAAGCTACTTATCAAAATTTCCATGCCCAAGCTTATACTGCATACACATTTTTTTGTAACTAAAAAAATGTAACGTGCCGGGCCTCTGAGACCCGGTTGCCTTTTTGAGGGTTAAGGATTAACTGTACTGCTTGCATTGCATGTTCACACGTCACGAAATCAGTCCTACTATTGCTAACTTTGTTTACTAATACTAAAATATAAAGACTTATGTTTGAGGTGGGATTTTTTATGGCGTGATTAACATTAACAGTAGATACCAAAGCATAACAAATATCAGGAATTTTGTATCTTTCTTCAGCTAATTGCCACTTGGTCAAGTCTCCCCAACATTAGTTATTGCGTTCAATGTCATGCAAATTCTAGTGATAACTATTCCAATGTTCCAATTTATGTAAAATCATTTCACTGCTTCACAAGGATTAATATGGTTAGTAGTCGAGTAGATATGTCCATACAAGGTTTGATAAAAAATAACATTTAATGCAAATTTATTAATCACGTAATATTTTCTGTAAGGAAAGGATTTTTTATTCCAAACTTTTAAAATTACCTTAAGGGATCCAAACAAGTATAAAAATATTTTTGAAAAAATTTTAAGAATCGAATAGAAGACGCCATAGCCAAAAAATAGAATTTTGCGCTTGGTCAAGTCTCTCCATGTTCCCCTACATTAATTTTATAATAACTTGCGCTTAGATTTTACCCTCCCCAAGGTTGAGGGGTTTGACGGTATTGCAAACAACATCAGGTATATTGCGTGCAGCAGCGCTAAAGAACAACTGCTTTAAGATGGTTATTGCATTACGCCTCGATAGTGGGGCATCGAGGAGACCGAGGGGGCTTATGCGCCTTTTTTATGTTCTAAGTTGTTGCCTTGTTTGCAAATATTGTTCCACAATTTGATGGCGGTGTTCGTGGACGGGCCTCACAGTGGGGGTTATTGTGTGTTCATTTATCGGTCGAATTCGTCATATACTAATTAAATTAATTTAATAAATACATAAGTAGAAACCTATTAGTTGTAGTTTTATAATAATCGCAGTTTTTCGTACTAGTGTACAATTGTTATGTGCTAGTCGTATGTCTAGCTATGTATGGGTTCATCTGAGTATTTGTGACAGTTGGGTTAGGGAATGGATGCAGAACTGGCGTATATTATAGAATAGTGGCTAATACTTCTGGTGATCAATTCGTGTAATTGGTTCTATTCATTCGGGAAAGTCGGATTGGATAAGTTAGGGTACAACGAATTTTTCTACGCGCGTGAGTCATCCATTCCCGGCCATCATAGCATGATGAAACCTAACAGCATGCAATTGTCATTAATGGTAAATATACAACATTTGCTGCATTTAGACGAGTTTGATTTCATGTTACATGTGTTTTTCTATTCTACTTCATTATTCTGTACTTTTGCAAATCTATTTTGCTTTTCCATTACAAAATAGTATCGGTCAATTCATACACTTCTAATCAAGCTCTTTGCATTTTTGCCATTCTCAATAGAAAGGTATTGCAATTGCTCTGAAAACTGACTTTTAAACGGAGGCCCGGAGGGCCGAGTGACATATACCATTCGATTAAGTTCGTCGAGTTCGGCAAATGTCTGTGTGTGTATGTATGTGTGTATGTATGTATGTGAGTGTGTATGTGTGTGTATGTGACCGAAAATGTCACTCATTTTTCTCAGAGATGGCTGAACCGATTTTGACAAACTTAGTCTCACATGAAAGGTGCAACGTTCCCATAGGCTGCTATTGAATTTCTAATGGATCAGACTTCCGGTTCCGGAATTACAGGGTGATAAGTACGAACACGCAGAAAAGGTCGATTTTAATAAATTCTGCAATGAATGTATAAAGGTGAAAATTTTTCCAAAATATGACCACAACTGCTTCGATTTGTAGTATTAGGTCACTAACATCCATTCAAAGTCACCATCCTCGGTTCCGGAAGCCCCGGCGGAAGTATCTAAATTCAGAATAACAGTCACATCGGTTTCTCGGAGATGGCTAGACCGATTCGACTAAACTTGGCCTCAAATGAAAGGTATTGCGTCCCCGTAAAAATTTCGCTAAAATGTCTCTCAAACAACTTAAATTTGCTGTTCTAGGTCACCGACGGCCAACCAAACTTTCGTTGACTACATTGACCACCATAGACGGTTCCGGAAGTGCCCGGGAAAAGCGGCCATCTTTCAAAATTTACGAACTCACATCAGTTTCCCGGAAATGGTTGGGCCGATTTTCACAAACTTAGACCCAAATGATAGCTATAATATCCCCATAGATGTCTGTAAAATTTCGTACGGATCGCTTATACGGTTCCGGAAATATAGACTAAACCGTCTGGTCACATATGAAATTCCCATATAAGCCGGAACTCAAATTTTTTTTTCAAAGGGGGGACCCCATGAAATTTCAGAAATCGAATTCGTATTGTTGATGCCAAACATCTTTAAAATGCATGAAACGTCGAGATTTTATGTAATCTCGAAAAAATTTTTTTTATAAAAATCGACCGATTTTGCACCTTTTTTCAGTTCAATATTACCGTGGCTGTTTTTTCTTTTTCAAAAATTTAGAACTCGAATAATGATTTATTTTCCTGTATATAGTTGTCATGTGATGTATAATAATAAAATGTAATATATGTTTAACTATATCTTCTGAAGATGCAATCTTTGTAGGTTCTGTATGCTTCGAGATAGAGCATGTTCTGGTTAAAGATTTTACTAAGAATATGTTTACTAAAATGCGCCATATTTCAAAACTTGTGGGACCTACACAGTTATTATCTTCAGAAGATATACTTATAACTATCTGATATATGACTTTGTCGTATACATCATCTTTCTATCTCGTTCCATTAAAAAGTTGATAATACAGCGCCGCCCTAGTAACTGAATTCGAAAAAAATAAAGCATTAGATGCCATTCAACAACTTTGACAAAGACACCATAACTCTGAAACGAAAGATAAGGAAACTATGCGTGAATTGTGGATTACCCCCTTTTGGACGCTTGGTACCCCGGGGTTACCGCCTCGAATCACGAAATTGCTCATAAATTGAAAGGTAGTTCAAGCAATGATCCTATTTTTTCAGACAACATGGGTCAATGAACTACTAATAAAATCGTGTATCTTAACAATGTTAATTTGGAAATGTGGATTTTTTTTATTTCCAGAAAAAATGCAAAATGTGGGTTAGCCCCTTTTGGACGTCAGCTACTCAATTGCTACGTACTTCACTTGCTATCGAAAGAAGGAATCGAAAAAACTAGTTTTAGACTCTAGATCAAAAATTGCTAGATTTGCGGCCGTGAATCCTCGCCAAAAAACACGCCTACGGGAACCTGCCGCGCAGATGCCATCTTGTGACAAAATTACCTGAAAAAAAACAAACATAAATCTCATTTTACAAGATCTCGATTCACTTCTTCATTGCGTCAAGAAAAATTCTCGAAATATTCATATTTTTTCGCGTATTGCAGTGGTGTAACCCCTTAAGCCAGTGATTCCCAACCTGGGGTCCACGGACCCCCAAGGGAAAGGTTTATGGGGGTCCGTGAAGGGTAAATATGACAACGTTGAAACCAAGATCTGAAACTGAATATATGGATGACGATAAAATTGAGGTGCGGCTGCATGACCTAGCGCCGCACATTAGACCAGAACACATTAAAAGATTTGTGTCAAAACACGGAGAGATGGAATCCGTTATGATATACGGAGAAGTGGAATCCGTTACTTGAGGAAAAAATTTCTGTGTCATATTTTTCAACAGATGTTGATAAAACACAATCAATTGGCCAATAAATAACTGGCACACTTTGTATATCGAAACTAACTTCCTACCGACAACGTAATAGCGATTGCTCTAGTTTCTCCAAACAAACAACCAGCACAATGAATGCCGATAAACACGGATTTTCGACAGCGACCCGTAAGAACAGGAAACAAATAAGAACTTAGAATATCTTGAAAGCTGTACTGATCCAGACATGAAAGTGAACAATAACGGAAGAGATGTCAAATTGGTTGACTCCCAAGTTGTGGACAACACAGCTAATGCATTAGCGCGAAAAAAACGGTTCTCAACACGTAGCAGCAAGTTGTGTCCACGAGACTCTCCTGTCCGCAGTAACTTTGTGTGGGTGTGGGACTCCGCAACAATCTAGTGTTATTTCGTAGGGGTCCGTGATACGAAGAAGGTTGAGAATCGCTTTTAGCCAATCCCTGTATGCACAACTTCCCTAGGCCTAATCTAGATAAACAGCATCTTCAGCAAAGTTCTTTCTAATTACTGTTTTATGAGATCGCAGATGTAAAAATCTTTTTTATTGTGGAATAAAGAGTTTACTAAAAATGAAGAAGAATGTTAAGATGTTAAGGTAAAACTAAAGCCGAATTTACACCTTACCGATCTGATTCAGTGACGGTTCAGTACCATGCACGAACACCAACATTCTTTTACGTTTTATATGCGAGCATTTACACATGTCCGGTACAGCACCGTGTATGAATGCTCGTGTAAATAGTGCTTAATTGTCGCTATATGCATAAATGTCTCATGTGCTATGAGTTTCCCTATACACATGGGACAATCATGCGTAGAGCGGCAGTTCAGCCGCTATCAAAATTAGTTGCGTTATCAACTTTCATGAAACTTTGCAAGACATCTAAACACGAAAACATCGCTGAAAGCCAGCAAATATTGTTGATCGTCTATTTGGGTTTGGGACCACTGTGTGGCGTGACATTAGAGATAACAATCTGTCTATGATTTACGATATTTTTGTGATGACCTAAACCACCTAAAAACCGAAACTTTAAGTATATTTATTATTTATATCTATTTTTCAGGAATGAACGCAGGAGCTAATTTCTATATCGTTGGGCGTGATCCAGCCGGTATGCCACACCCTGACAAGCAAATGTATCCAGACGGTAACCTATACGATGGAACGCACGGCGCACGGGTGCTTAAAATAGCTCCGGGTTTGGATAGTATAGAGGTATTGTACATGTCGATATACCTACCTGTATATCTGTTATATTTGCTTTTGTACTTGCACAGATTTTACCATTCCGAGTGGCAGCGTACGACAAGTCCGTCTCGAAAATGGCATTTTTCGAGCCAAGTCGGAAAGATGATTTCGACTTCATCTCAGGAACGCGGATGAGAATGCTAGCTCGTACCGGGCAAGATCCTCCGAGTGGATTCATGGAACCGGAAGCGTGGAAAATCTTAGCCGAGTACTATCAATCGCTGAAAGCGAGCGAAAATTGATAATTTTGTGCAATTACTACTAATAGTACTAGATAGCAACATGTTTACAGTCAATACTACAAAACTTAGGATCACTTAACGCCAATCACGAGTGTTTTTATTTTAACAATGTGTTTCATTTATGTAGGTACCCAGTTTATAGTTTTGTTACAAAATTATCAATTTTATATCGTTATATTATTTTATCATGGTTCTAACATAGTTTTATTCGGATGAATAAAGAATAAGTAAAATTAATGGGAAATAACTGTAGCAGAATTTTGCTTAGTTTTCTGAAATTTTATTATCACTAGTCTTATAGTTGCAATTGCTACTATCTTATCTTGGTATTCACTGAAACTACTCTGGTATCAGTTGGTTAGCAAGACTTTTCCTTACACTGAGTGACACTATCTTGAAAAGTTTTCAAGGAAAGATTTAAACCCATAGACAATAAATATGTGTCGCTTTGCTACGCTATACAGATGAAAATTTGATACGTATTGTCTTGCAAGTACCGCTCTTATCTTAATCTTGGGCTATCCTTCCTTCTTGTTCAACAAGTTTTACAGTCACACAAATTGCCGGTAGCAATACGTATCTGATGCAAAAACGATCTCCATCGTCCAACCAGTCAGGTCAGATGATCAAATTAAGCACAAAGTCTACTCTATGATGTTCCTACAGAATAATTCACTATTAATGCGTTGCTCTTATGTACATGAACTCGTTCCCGCGCGACGGTTAATGAGGAAAATCTGCTTCACTGGCTATCACACCCTTGTGATTCATCAGGTCGTCTATGTACTTTTTCACCTTCCGGTCAACTGAGGAAAAACAATAAAAAAACAGTATAAGTAAAGCCTCATGCGAAAATATAAAATTGACGTTTGACCGTTAGGAAATATTTGAATTTTGAACAACAATGGAGGATCAATCTGCCGCTATACGCATAACTGTCCCATGTACTATGGGATTCCCTATACACAAGGGACAATTATGCGTAGAGCGGCTGCACTGCCCATAAACGCATAAGAGTCCCATGTGGATTTTTGTCGAAAATGAGTTATCCGTTGGATTGTATTCTGTATCACCACTGAATCACACTGCACAAATAAGATTACCGGGTTTGTTCAGAAAATGTAAAAAAAATGCCAAAACATGGTTGTCCCATCCATTTGGCTCAATGGATGGGACAATCTTGAACAGCGTTTTTCTCGGCTTGCTGTTTTTCAACATGGGACTCTTATGCTGTTATGGGCAGTGCAGTAATCATGAAAATGTTTTGAACAGGTGAGTAGAAACTAGCCAGCAATGAACTCGTCGAATGATCTTAGTCGAAACGCTTGCAAAATATTTTCCGTAAACAAGTCCTTGGAGGATAAAAAGACCGACTATTCTGATTGCTTGTAGAAAATTTAAAATCCGAACATAATCATCATTCGAATCAAAGATGGTCGATTGATATGGGCCCATGGAAAAACCCATGGGTCTTATCGTTGTCAAACTTTCACACAGAAAACAAGCTCAACAAACTAACCAGCGCTGAATAAATGGAGGGTTACTCAAAAATGGGTGGTGGGATCACAAGATTGTTACTAAACTTGCCCAATAACGAGCTTTATCCAATAGACCATCGGTCGTATGTCAATGCAGTTTTCTTAGTGGGCTTTACCCAGTTTTGATAAGGCGCACATTTAAGTTAATTGCGTAAAATCTATTGGTAAAGCCAACCAAGAAATTTTACTTCGATATCCCATCAATGTTTTGCTAAACAGTGTTCGATATTGGACAGGCAGGTAGGTGCTGCATACATTTTCTGTTTGTATCTGCCCATTTTTGAATGACGCTGCGTTACCCAGAGATCGAATAGTTTTGTTGAGCGTAAAAGAACAATAATTTATAGGAAAAAGACCACAAAACTCACCGACAACTTCGACGTCGTAAAACTTGTGCGATATGGTTCGCGCTAGCCCTTTGAACAGTTCCTTTGATTTGATCTTTTGCTGGCGGTAGTACGGCATCAGAAAACGAATCACGACATCGGCTAGATTCTTCTTGGACACTTTTTCCTGTTCCAGCTGAATGTTTTGCAGCTTCGCTGTAACCTCCGGATTGCTTTTCACACTAGCCACGGATGAAGAGCTATTGGAGGCGGTCGAGGGAGGGACAACCGTGGTGCTTGTGGTACTAGTATTGCTGCTACTGCTGTTTAGACCTATGGTTGGTTTTTTAGTGGTACCCACCGTTGCCGTCGAAAGTGATGATGATGATGAAGAAGACGAGGAAGTTCCGTTGCGAGCTGCAGCTGCACTGGACACAACCGCGTTCAGCTTTTGCAGGGTAGCGTGTATTTGAGCCGCGGCGTTAAATTGAGCGGCAGTTAATGACTTTACCTGCGCGACTGTTGGTGGTGGTGGAGGTGATGGATTTTTCGCTACAGTGGTTACTTTTTTGTGATCGTATTGAACAACCAACTTTTCGGGAGATGCTTCGAACAAGTAGTCGTACGTTTTCTTCGATACCGTTTTTTCCCGAGGTGGTGAAATGGCTGGTGCTGGTGGAGGAGGCGGTTGATACGCAGATTGAATTGATGGTTGGTTATAGATCGAATAGCCTGTAGAGTAGCTTGGTTCAATAGTGATCGGTGGTGGCGGAGGAGGCGTCTTGGCTGCTGACAGTGGTGGAGGTGGAGGAGGAACGTGTTCCAACAATTTGTCTGCCAAGGAATTTGACGTTTTCGACACAACGGGACCATCGTCATCCCACATATCGTCGGTCGAGAGAAGAGAATTGCTTGTAGCAGTCGATGATTCATAGCTATTGTAACTACGTCCCCCACCACCAGTGTAAGCAGGTGCGTATGCCGAAATAGTAGGAGCTTTGCGTTCGTAGTGTGACACGCGTGGTTTCTGTGTTGTGTAACTATAACTTTCGACAGGCGAAGGAGGACGTTTCATGATGGGTTTTTCTTCGTATTCACTGGCGTATCGTTTCCTGGGTCGATGGTCATAATGATCATCATCCTCATATCTGCTCTTTGATTTTTTGTGTTTTTTGCGAGTTTCTTCATATTCGCGTGAGCGAGATCTTCCAGATCGATACGAATGACGATCGCGTGATCTAGATCTATCACGTGACTTGTGCCTTGATTTACTCTTTGAGAAACCACGAGATTTTTCCCGCGACATTTCTCGGTCTCTAGGGGTTATAGAACGATCGCGGGACGGATCACGTGATCTAGTACTGGATTTTCTTTTCTTTGCTTTACGTTCTTTCCGATCCCAATCATCTTTTGAATCTTTGGACCGATGAGAGTATGAATCACTGGACACAATTTCGACTGAAGGTGACCGTCGGTCATCTAGTACGGCATGCTTCTCCTCCGTCTTAATTTCAGTTGCAACACTTGGACCCGCTCCGTCCCCGTCGCTATCCCACATGTCTCCGTCATCCAGCGTCTGCTTACCAGATTGTCCGCCACCACCTCGTCCATCTGATTTTCCAAAGTATGAATTGATCGATTTCTGATTGAAACCATCACGATTGAATGTGGAAAACTTCCCGCTTCCACCACCTCGTCGACGGTCTCCATTAGTACCACCTCGATTCGAACCGGCTCTTCGATCATCGTCTTCTTCTCGCAGTTCGTCCACAATGTCGTTTCCGTACTTACGTTTCAATTCCGCTTCAATGGTCTTAAATTCTCCACCGTGTGAGTTTCGTGCTTTTGGAACGTATTGCTTTAAGTCAGGATAAAGCATATCTGACGATGTGGCCGATTTGATGGCAGAAATCTGGAAAGACAAATAAAGGGTTTAGTTTCATTACAATGTGAAAATCTATTCGTTCAGCAGTTTTACTTTGCGTGCAATGGTTTTTTATGTTTGTGCCTAACATGTAATAGAACTGCAAGAAGCGCTGACATAACAATATCAATTCGATTATTTTCAACCACCCAGCCAGTTTCGGGTAAACAAAATTGAATTTTTAAGCACAAGCTCAACTCTATAGCGCTCATGAAGTTAGTTTAATGACACTTGTCTATTTTTTTGAATCGTGATCTATACTGAAAAAGTGTTTTTTGTGGAATGGTGCGGGAACTATTCGAATTCAAATTTTGTCTTGATTAAATGGGTACATTATACGGTATCAGTAAGGCAAAATAAAAGAAGGTAAGCGTGGATATATTGCTTGAATTCGAATGACGTGCGAAGACTCCGTGGATGTAAGAATCAAATTTTTACCAAATAGAAGTCGCACAAAATTTAATCTATGAAGTTTGGCCGGGTCGCTGTCATTCATTTGACTATTTGAGGTTATATTGTTGGGCTGTTCTACTGAAGGTCTTGTTCACGCTGACATTAGACTTGCCTCTTCAAGGGACACGATCCAAATTTGTGATCAGAAGGTGTGTTTGATACAATGAAGTTTGCTGACATCGCGACAAGCTCAAAGCCTAAGCTAATCATCGCATTAATATTATCATATTCGATAAAACGAAATAGCAACGCAATGATTGGTTGACATGGAAGATCGTGGAAACCTGAAGCGATCTGCAAGATATGCGAAATAATTTTCTGCTGAATGGAAATGTAAAAAACTTACCCAATAAGGAAGTTTCCTAACAATAAAATAAACCCACTGTTTTCAGAGTTAATTGTTTGTGAGGTTCTTCAATAAGTTTTATATCTATTAAATTAAAATTAGAAATATTGTAATCTAAACGACTAGCGTCCAGTAAAACACAACAAAGAATTTATGAACACCGGTGTTGCGGCCACATAACCAATACACTATAGTTCCTATACTCATAGTTATGCGGAGACCCTGAGCGGAGCCGGAGTCAAATGAGCATGTCAATTTAGAGTCACAGATAACAGACGCAGAGTTGTTATGGAAAACGACAAAATAAAAACACCCTAAATCCGCGCGAAATCTTGCGCGTTTCTAAAACCAAATAAATATGGATTTATCTTCACATCTAATCTAATTTATCTTCAAATGTTATTTGATTTGAAATGGTAAAAAAATTTCTCACCCTCGTTTTTGTACTCAAAATTAACGTCAACGTCGTTTTGACGTAGGACTACGTCTTTGTTTTCGATATAGAGGTACACGTTGCAAATTCTACAAAAATGGTATGTAACGAAAAGTGGTCCAATTTTAAACGCATATAATTCAGCCATCTCACGATAAATTTTCAAATTTTTTGCGCATGTCGCCCCGAAATACTTCTAAGAATAGATTCCAATAGATAAACCCAAAGATTTTTGATATCATGGCATTAAAAATTTAAATAATGTACAACCTAGTCAAAATATCGCGCATTTACACACAGAAGATAGCGCTTCCCTAGTCCATCACGACAGATTTGTGTACCTAGCGCGCTACGCTTCTATGAATGACGTCATCATCGACTATTTAAACGGACGGATTTCGCCGAACACGCTCAGTAACCTGTTGAGCGGCAGGCGAAGCAGATCACTGCGCTGTGTGTTTTCACAGCCAGTGTAGCTGAGTTAGAAGTCCGTTACACTGCTTGTGGAGGTACGCTACCCAGTGAATGCGACTCCGTTCAAACACTATGCTATCTTTTGTGTTGTGCTCGTTTCCAGCACACTTTTATGTATAGTACACAAAATCGTTTGTACATGCGATCTCCATTTGCAAACACGGTTAACATAGTGTCGTGGTATTAGTTGTCTCTTTCGCTCTACCCATCATCATCAGCGTTGATTCATTTTGCTTTGTGCGCTTGGGTTTAATGTTTGAGGCGATTGTGTAGGTAGGTAGATCTAATTTGTTACTAAATTGCACAACGAAAGTTTATTATTTACGTTCGATCAATTCATTGATTCATTTCCCCATCACGTGATTCATTTCCACTCAGCCTATAGTATTTTGATTCTACTAATAGGTACATACTACAAAGCCTATTTATGAATGAATACACTGCCACTTGAAAAACCGTTGCAAAAACGCATCTTGTCCATATATAAAATTGTTTTCGATTCTTGTATATTTAATAGTTTCGATATATGATTGAGACCACTGCATTCGCTATATTTGTATGCGTACTTTAGGAAAGTTACAATAATGGCAAAATATAACTAGAATCCTTGGTCTATACATGAAATGTGATTATATTGTCAAAAATTTGGTTTTTCTTCACTGGTCCCGGTTTTTTACCAAACACAATCGAAAGGTTTTTACAACCTAATCTTATGCCATAAAGATTTAGCTCCAGATATTAGTTCGGTCACAGTTTTCTGTCTTCTTTCTTCAGATCTTCTTAAATAAGTTTAATCGGATTCGATCACCTACTATAAATGAAATGACCTGATAATCAAGAAGGTTTGGTTCTATATGTAATATTCGATGTTGATTGGTTGTGATTAAACCATACGTAAGATATATGTTTGATTTATTATTACTATAAAGGTACTAAGAAAATAAATATTTTACATTAAGTAATATAGTCCTACGTCTACAGCTCGTGCAACCCCATAGGGCTGCCCCTTGTAGTTTTTGTACTCAAAATTACTAGCGTCTAAACCGTTAATTTTGGGAGTACAGTTTGTTCGGAGAAGTTCTTGCCTTTATGAATGCGCATCTATAGGAATATATTGGTCACTGATTAATTCACCTACAAGTGATATAAGAAATTCATTTCTCGACATAACTAAAGAAATACATTTTGTGTCTTCAGTAAAGTTGTAGAAAATGTTACTACAAAAGAATTTGCTGAAGACACCATACATCCAACTTTAATAATTTTCGAGTTATGGAACTTGTTATATGGAAGACCAATTAAAATTAGTTTTTTCATGATAACTTTTTTAGTCATTCACCTAATTTTTTGGAATCTTCCACAAAGTTGTTTGCGGTGTTGAATTACATATTTTACGGAACAAAGTAAGCTATTATGTACTTTTTGGGAATCAGTCCGAAAAATCTTTTCTAAAATCCACATTGTGACATATCAGGCATGCGCCGCCAACCCGTGCGCCGAATCACGCGCCTATTCACTTTGCATTGGTGCAAGCGAACAAACGATTTGACGTTTCGTTTGTTTGACGTTTTGTTTCGTTCGCACTCATGTGTGAAACATATAGCAACAAATCGACGAGATGCTAGTTTATCTCGGGATAGACAATATTGTCTGGTCCGACACAGATAGCTCTGATTCACTTTTACATTGAAATATGACTTATAAACTCCTGTGTTGATGTAGTGGAGCGTAATCTTCCATCTGTGTTTTCCTTTTTTTGAAGCAGTGGAGTGTGATCTTCAAACTGTGTGGTCCAGAAAAAAAAATTTCCCGAAAAGAAAAAGTTGCACTTGTTTCGTCCAACGAAAAAATCATTGTCACAATAAATTTTTTAGTGTGTTGTCGTTGAAGTTTAGAGCCCATACAACGATATACAATGAATGTAGACTCCTAAACCATCGACAGGGTGTCGAAATTCCCTGATTTTCCAAGGTTTTCCTGACATTTTATAAATTTTCTAGAGTGCTCAAACAAACCAATTAATTTCACATTTTTCGATGTTTATGGTTTGAGCTTACATTTTTAGTTAGTTATTAAATGTAATTTTTTGCAATGGGAATATCTCGGATGTGACGGGCGTCGGTATTGATTAGCATGCAGGGATCAATTAGGCAATCCATTAGACGTTAGTTTGACAATTCAGCGGTGGGTTCTGTCCACAGGTCTACTCCTGCGAACAGAAAAACTCGTCCGACAAACATCTTTCGTTAATCCGATTCGTTTGATGTTGGTTCGAATCAACGATATTGTTGGACGTCGCACCCCTCGGAGTAACGTCGGAATAAGTAAACAAGAAATAATCAGCTGATCAGAAATCAGAAAGTTCGTAATACCGTCCCATTTTGGCGAGAACCGGTACTGCGGTACTAAAGCCGCTAGTACCGGTAGTACCGGTAAAATATCGGAACTCGAATATTTTTTTCAAAAGATTTGAGAAACGATTCAAAGTGAAATTGATTGCTCAAACTGATGCCTCATTGCCGCAGAAGGTATTTTTTCAAATGCGGCACCTTCTTTTATTTCGAGATCTAGGGCACGTTGAATTCAAGAACTGGTAAGCGGTGTGACTTTCGTCGACTTCAACTGATGGTAAATGTAAGAAACCCTATTATCAACAGTAAATGGAAGCGAGAATGTTAATCCGTGTACGTTGGTCATATTTCGTCTCGGCATAAACGCTTTGCTGTAAATTGGTTTCGACTTTTATGCAGTGGCTGATCCAGGGGGAGGGTCCTGGGGGTCCGGACCCCCTCCGAAAATTTTCAGTTTGCTGAGAAAATTTGAATTATTTTCAATTTTGTACTAGTTGCGAACTTAAAATCATTTCAAACTAAATTTGACTACCAAAACTGATTTCCATTAAATGAGGTTTTGACGCATAACGTATTGTACAATGTTCATTCCAAAATTAAAATTTTGGGCCCCTCCGGAAATGTTTTTTTTCTGGATCCGCTCCTGCTTTTATGCATACCAAGGCTCTTAATTAGCTGTAAACTAAGGAGTTTTGCTCACTTTTCCAATCACCAAAATTTATGAATAGCTCCATTCGAAGCAGTTCACCAACTCTAAAATTGTAAGCTACTAAATCGCTATTCGTTCTTTTATAGATAAAGATTTTTAGCGCAAACCAAATACAGACATGACTTGGGCCACAGCCTTATTACGCGCAACCCAGTGAATAATTGGAACTGATCAGAATGTCGCTAATAAAAAAATCAAAACAAATTTTTACTCTAATGCTGGATGTGAATACTTTGATATTTAGTAGAAGATTTTTGTTTCGACTAAATAGTGGGGAGTTAGTAATATTTAGCTTCTAGAATTATTATGATGATGGCCCCACCTCAGTTCTCCACAAATGCGTAAGCTGAACGATTTATCTAGAAGAAACCGAAACGTCGGAAGAAGAGAACATACAGGAGTTCTTTATTAAAAACAGACTGAAACGCCGATTCCTAACCTAAAGAAATCAAACATAAACAGTCGAAAATACAGCAAAAAACTATATTTAAAAAATAATTGAATATAATTAAAAGCCACCTTGCAGACCGATATTTGGAAACGGGTCCCGCTATACTGCCGTTCTACGCATAATTGTCCTATGTCTATGTGGGCAATCCCATAGAACATTGGACAAATATGTTTATAACGGCAGTATAGAGTCTACATATTTTTCATAAAAAAATGTATGGTACCGAAGATTCCGGTACCGGCGTCTGTTCAGTACCGGTATTACGGTACCAATAATGGGTAGGTATTCCCGGGATTTTTGGTACCGGTATTACCGGTACCACAACGCTAACAATGTGGCTCATCATGTTATTCCCAAGCATGTTGTTCCTATGAACATTTCGCAATCTCAATTGGTTCTGGTCAATAACGGTGTAGCAACCGCGGGCGATCTCTTAAATGTAACTTTTTAATTTTAATAATAATTGTGTTGTTAATACAGAATCATTCAGCACTTTTTTCACAACTGTAAAATAGCATCATAATTCGAGAAAACGGTTTTTGGATAGTTTACTTACGATTTGAGACATTTTTTAGCCTCCCATTTGCCTGCTAATAATTCTTCCCGACAATTTGTCGTTCCAGAGATTAAGTACCCTCTATAAATGGCAGTAGGAATATAATAAGTACAACGAAATAAATGAATTCACATTAATCGATTTTAATGCAATCTGGCAATAGCAGCAAACAAAAATGCGCACCAGTGTACGTTCTACTTCTGCTCAAGCTAGTGCTTAAAGAAAGTTGAGCAATCGACCAATAACAGTCGCCACGATCTGACGTGAGTATTCACTGTTGGTTTTATTTTTTCGGTGATCGTTTGTCTGTTTGTTGTGAGATGAGCGAAGCTTCGCAGCAAAAGGGAAGCAAACTTCGGTTAAATACGCTATCAATTGATTTTAAATATTCTCGTATCCGCCCTTCTGCTAGCGGAAGGTGATATTGAATCTGGAGCTTTCGGAAGTCAACTACATATATTATTTATATTTCCTGATTATACATCATATTAACATGATTTAATCTGTTCCACAATATTCAGTTCGGTCAGTTGCTGCTTATCTCCAATCTCTCAGGTGCCCGATACTCGCCAGGTTCTGCTCCACTTAGTCCAGCCACCGGAAGGCACAAATCCCCGACTATGTACGGGGAACGTGCCATTTGAGCCAATATGTTCTGATTCCTGAACTTGGTGGGGTTGTTGTCCGGCATCCTCACAACATGCCCCGCCCACCATACCCTTCCAGCTTGAGCTACTTTCCGGATACTTGTCTCACCATAGAATCGCGCAAGTTCGCGGTTCATCCTTCTCCTCCACACGCCATCCTCCAGCACACCACAGAAGATCGTTCTCAGCACCCTTCTTTCAAAGACTTCGAGTGCCTGCAGATCCTCCTCGAGCATTGTCAACGTTTCGTGCCCTTAGAGACCCACCGGTCAAATTAGTGTGTTGTACATGGCGCATGTCGTGCGGTGGTGAAGTTTCCTGGATCTCAAAGTTTTGTAGAGCCCATAGTAAGCACGACTTCCAGAGATAATACGTCTTCTGATCTCCCGGCTGGTGTTATTGTCCGCAGTCACCAATGAGCCTAGATAGATGAACTCGTCAACCACCTCGAACTCGTCGCCGTCGATCGTAATACTACTGCCCAAGCGTTCCCCATCGCGATCGGTTCCGCCAGCCAGCATGTACTTCGTCTTAGACACATTTATCTTCAGTCTTACTCGTGCTGCTTCGCGCTTCAGTCGGGTGTGCAGATCTGCTACCGTCTCCTTGTTTCTACCGATTATGTCCACGTCGTCAGCGAAGCACACGAACTGTCCAGACCTCGTGAAAATCGTGCCCCGCATGTTTTTTTTATTCAATTTGTTTATTTGATAAGGCAGGTTTGCGTTAGCTTAAAGGTACCAATCTTAGTTTGTTTTACGTTTCAAATTACTTAAAACTAGGGGATTACATATTGATTTTTTTAAAATTAAACTAAGGAGAATTTATAGCTATACATATACACAAGGGGGTAATATAATTTTCGTAAGATCCCCTAATCATTTAGTTTTTATGGCAATATGGTTTGACATTTTTAGCAGGGAGATTATTGAAGCAAATAATGTTTAACTAAGGGGGACAATTTTTATAACTATCTTAAAACTAGGAATAACTAGAGGGCGTGATTTAATTTTGTGAAGATTCGGGGAGATCAATTAGAGTTATTTTTGTGGTAGTGGAGTTGGGCATTTTCAATGAGATTATATAATATGATAGTTAGAACTAGAAGAGACAGAAAGAGCTAAATGCGATGCCCCGCATGTTGAATCCCGCTCTTCGCATTACACCATCCAGCGCTATATTGAACAGCAGGCAGGATAACCCATCGCCTTGTCCTACTCCCCTGCGTGTTTCAAACGGACCCAAGAGGCCGCCCGAAATTTTGACACAACACCTTGCACCATCCATCGTAGCTTTAATCAGTCTTGTCAGCTTCCCAGGGAAACCGTTCTCGTCCATCATTTTCCATAGCTCTACACGGTCCACCGTGTCATATGCGGCTTTAAAGTCGATGAACAGGTGAAGTGTCGGGACCTGGCATTCACGGCATTTTTTGGAGGATTTGCCGTATAGTAAAGATTTGGTCGTTTGTTGATCTGCCGTTGATGAAACCGGCCTGATAATTCCCGACAAATCCATTTACCAGCGGTGATAGGATCTTTATACAGTTCCATTGTATACGAAACCAATATTGATAACGTTGAATTTTTAAGCGGAGTTGAGTGCTTAAACGTTAGGGAACGACATGGTACGTGAGCACCTTTCCAGATTTCAATTAAAATTACAATCCATAACTAGAGCCTGAAACTGGGTGACATAATAGTAAATTATCAGGCATAAATTTTAGTGATATTAAATTGAAGACGTAGTAAGTGTGCCTGAAGAGAGCATCTTGGTTGTTTTACCCCATAACAGACTGGCATGGTCATCAAACGATGAGATAACGTAGTTCTCACAAGTCTCCTATCTTATGCCTCCACGCGAGTCTAAGTTTTTTGGTGATATTTGGTCCTTAGATAAACGACGACTGGGTGCTATCAGCCTTCTGGTGATAGTAGCAGAATAAGAGGGTGCGAACAGATCTGGTTGAGAAAACACTACCGTAAAAATGAATAGTTGATTGGAAATTAGCCCCAATAAGACTTTAATGTGACTAATATCGATGATCACGAGTCAATAGGTACTGAAAATTCGCCGCGTCTCTTTCTATGTATCTAATTTGAAGTTCCGTTATTGCTAACAATCTCGTGCATCAGGTTAACAATCCTTTGTATTTCTCTGTAATGTTCGTTATTATCGCTCGTATACGTGTATTTCAAAAACAGTCCGATGAGGGAAATAGGTAATACTTTCCTTGATTAATAACATCTGGCGTTATCATAACTCTTTGTATAACATGTTAAAAATTGGGGGAGGGGATATAAATATTTTTGTATATATATATATATTTATACAATATATGTATGTACGTATGTATATATGTTTTTTTTAGAGAGCAGAAAAAATGTGCAAAAACCAACAACTCAGGAAACGGGTTTGGGTAGCCAACATCTTGCACGCAAGCTCATTCCTCCCCGGCATTACTTTGGGAAGAAGATTTGTTATGCACACACTCCTATCCAACTACTCAGTATTTAGTTCGTTCAGTAGGGTTACAGCACCCATCCTTGACACACTACCAGTTTCCGACCATCTACACCACGTGGCAATTTCTTTATGGTATTAGGAAAGCTAGCTGTGGGTCAAGAATTAGTGCTCTACCCCTACGAGGACAATCTGGGCGGCAAACTTCAGACTGTCTAATTTACAGAGCCCTTCGGTTCCCTTGTGCCATTTAGTACAACTTCCTCGTTGAGCTTCCGCTTTGTTCGCGATCTACTCGGTATAGTCCCCGACGATGGATTTAGCCTACTCCGACGAAGAGTTCCCCGGTGAGAGAAGTTCGAAGGCGAGCCAACCAGCCAGGTGCCGAGATCAGTTCGGCGATTCCGATGAAGCAGGGCGTCCGGTTCACTGGTGCCCCAATGACTCGCGATTGATGGTCTCACGCCGCGGTTTACTCAGTCTAGTCTCCTGTGGTGAATCAAGCTTACGTTGACGAAGAGTTCCCTGATGAAAGAAGTTCTCCCAATACCGATTCTTCTTTGGTTTTTACTATATTTCTATCGGAATAACCGGTGGGGTATTGAGGTTGGTCTGGTGATTCCGGATGGAGCGTGGGGGTCCGGTTTGCTGGCGTTTCGACGACCCATACTCGGTGCTCTGTTGTAGTCTACTCGACTAGTCCTCGGAGGTGGATCTAAATTATTCCTACGGAAAGTTCCCTGGCGGTGGTCTTTAGATCGCTTGTCATTCTGTAGGATACATTATCCGGCTTGATGTCTAGTCCTCCCGTTTTAAGTAGCTCCTTGGGGACGATCCATAAATGACGTAGCATTTTTCGAGTGATTTTTAACACCTCCCTCGTCACAAACCTCTAAATACCCCCCCCTCCCTATTATTACGTAGCTTGACGGTAATTCTCCCCTCCCCTTGTCATCGTAATTTTTTAAAAATACAAAAAACCTTATTAGTTATTCCTCTTTAAAAAAGCTACGTAGCATGACATTAACCCCTACCCCCTGTCGTCACACATCATCACAAAATACAAAACTACCCCATCCCCCATATAATGCTACGTCATTTATGGATGATTCCTTGCACGTCACTTTAAATTTCCGACATTCGAAGATCACATGCTCTGGTGTCTCCTCGTCGTTCTCACACTCCGGGCACAATGGTGACGTTGCGTACCCTAACCGATTAAGATACTTCTTGAAGCATCCGTGGCCCGACAGGAGCTGTTTCAGGTGGAAGGTCATCTCTCCGTGCTTTCTATTGACGCGCGTCGACAAACTAGGGATGAGCCGGTAAGTCAACTTTCTTTTTTCCGTATTTTCTCAATCCTGCTGTCACGTCACTATCAAATCTATTCCCATCATATTCGTACGACCACCAGCCGGAACGTCCTGATCCACTTTTTGGAACCCCATATCGCAGTATCGATGACGAAACACTAGATAGCAGACCGACTTTTCGCAGGTGTAATCAACGTGTTTGTTAAATCTCAACCGGTCGTGGATCATCACTCCCAATTGCTTCAGTGCACGCTTCGATGCAATCACGTGCCCTTCGACGGTGATCTGTATCCGCTGAATCGCTTTGCAGTTGCTGACCAACATACATCCGATTTGTGGTATCGCGTCTATTGTCTCCGTTACCAACACCTCCGCTTCTCTAAGTGTCCCACTCATCACCGTTAGTGACATTTCGTCTGCGAAACGTACGATTTTTACTGTCCCGGGCAGCCGCAGTGTTATGACCCCATCGTACATCCCGTTTCAAAGAGTTGGGCCGAGAATGGAGACCTCAGGAACGCCTGTTGCGACTCGCATTGACTTCTGCTCTTAATTCGTCTGGTACAGCAGTACTCTACTTTGGAAGCAGCTCTTCAGGATCTGGTTCATTCTTCTGTGCAGCGCTGCGGCATTGGCATATACGGGACTGAATCGCCCGGTGACTTCCCTGACTTTGGCAACAATATCAGCTTCTGTGTCTTCCACATTTCGCGGAAACTTCCATAATCTAAACACTTCTGCAGTAGCATCCTGAACATGCCCAGGATCGCAGGCTTCAGCGCCACGTTTGGTATTCCATCCGGACCGGGGGCTTTCTTTGATTCTAGTCGCATCGACGCTTCTTTGAGCGCGTCGTTAGTCGCTTGCCACTCGGCTGTGTTTTCTCCTTCTTCTTTGCCGTACGGTGTCGGTGACCAGGTAGTTGGATCGTGCTTCGGGAAGAAACTCAACGATTATCTTTAGCTTACCCGGGGATATTTCAGCTGGTGTCAACGGGCTGAGTCGTCATGACGACTCAGTACTCGTGCCCAGGGATTGCGTTTACTTCTCAGAGCACCTACTTATGGCAAACTGGCCTGCTAAGCTTTTAAAGCGTCCATAGCTTCCTGAAACGTTGCTAGCGCTCCTCTTTCCGATCTTGCTCTCTGAGCCCGCCTTTCGGCTCTAAGACAAGCAGCGTATAGCGTACTGAGCTACCCACTTAACCAGTAAGTAGCACGCCGTATACTGCATGGCTCCAGTTTTCGTGGCATTATAACGTCACAAGCCGTCACAATTCTTATTATTAGATTAGCCGCATCAACGTACTTGATTCCGCTGTTCACTGAAGTCATTCAACAAAGAGGTTTTTGTTAAGAACATTCGTCTTCCATTTTAGCTTGCCAGTCGTTCTTCTCCGTACTGCAGCAGGGTTCCATTAGCCGATGCGGTAGCGAATCGGCTAGTGATCGCTATGAGGATACTTCTCGCACACTCACCAGTCCATGTTCGCTGTCAATCAAGGACTACATAATGTGGCGGAATTTCTCTCGGGGCCAATGTCCGTTTCGTGAACCAATAAGCTCCAAGTTTTGTGGCGGCACCAGGAGCTGTTGTAGTCCTCGGCGGTGGACCTGGCCTTCACAACGAGCCGATCGGTAGGTGTCGAGGTCTGTCACCAATTTTCACTACAAGGAAATATTCCCACAAGATAAATTTTGCAAATGAAACTGAGAATTCCATTTAAAATGAGGCATATTTTTGATGAAAATGTTCCCCCCGCTACTACGCCGCTGTTTCCAATCCCAAGTGTGGGATTTAGAATTGGCTTAACCACTACATTAGGCTCGCCCACACTAGCAAGCATTCCAATAAAAGAGATTATAACTACTAGAGGTCGCATGCCACTTTTAACACTGATGGTTTATCATCTTGCTCTTAAGAGGACAATACACGAGCAGAAATATTGTCAATAAATCGGTTATTGATCAATATATTGACGGTGCAAAAACATCTTGAATATATTCATCATATAGAAATCGGATTGATATATTGAAGCAGTTTTGCCAATATTTTTATTGACAATATTCCTGTCTCGTGTAGGGTCTGCTTTACATATGCTAAGCCCATTAGTTTGACATACATTGCCTCGAGTACACACATGTCAAAGTAATGGGATACAATATGCAAGAGTGAGCTCAGTTCGGTAAACCGTGGAGACAGTAGCGCTTTGTTCCCTCTAGTAGGTATATTATCTTTTATTCCAATGGATAGATGGATATTAAAAGTTTATAATCGATCAAACAATCAAATGACGATTGAGATGCCAAACAAGTTAGCGCGTGGAATTCGTTTAGCCCAGTTACACAACAGCAGTACAATGTATCGGTAACGTTTGATTGCTTACGATATTAATTATCTTTTTATTGCTGTTCAGCGCATAATTGCTCCATGTATATGAGATCCCAATGAACATGGTACCGTTACAGGTATCGCGCCAGTTAAGGGAAACAAAAAAAGCTGAATTTACTCACATGTTTCGCTACGGATCTCCGGTATAAACTAGCCACTGTATTGTTCGTGAATGCATCATATTCCATACCAACAGCAATATCTTCAAAATCCTTGTAAACTAACTCGTGCTCCGGGGGATCGGATTCCTTGCATGTTTCAAAATTTTTCTTTAACAAATCCGCCAGCATGGTAAGATTAGCTTCTCGTGAAGAAATGGTCAACCCATTCACTTTAACTGTGGTTTGCATTGCAAACTTTACCCGACTGATGGAAGCAGTCCGGTGCATATCCAAGTCTTTGGCAGCGGATGCCTTCCTCAACGCAAACTGCTTCTGAATCAGTAGATCCGATTCCTGCTTGGCCCGTTTTTCTCGGTCATCATATTCATCAGCAGAAGAAGCCGCATCTTTGTAGTCGTCTGAAGCCCCTTTTCGACCACCTTCGTACAGATCTGCGAAATTGTCGTCGTAACCTATTATAGTTTTCAGTTTCCCCGCGACCGACAGTTTTTGAAAAGTTTCGATTGCTTGTTCCACCTTTTTTGGATCTGTGCAAACGTCACACATATCGACACAGTCTGGCGGATCGTCACCAAAAAAGTCCGAGAACAGTCTATGTCGACACCGAGCCGATTCGCAGTACTCAACAATTTTTTCGAAATTTTTCACTGCCAGCTTGGTTTTGTCTTCTTTAGAAGTGCCTTTGCCTTTCTGCAAGTCTTGTTGAAGCAAGAAATCGATTGACTTGCACTGCTCTCGACAATGATAAACTCGGCAGTAGGATTTCTTCCCATCGCGGCCAGCTCGACCCGATTCTTGGTAGTACGATGCGACACTTTGAGGAATGTCCCAGTGAATGACAAACCGCACCGAAGCTTTGTCCACGCCCATTCCAAAACTAATGGTAGCAGATATGATGGGATATTTTCCTTCCATCCAGTCTTCCTGTACGGCTACGCGCTCCGATTGCTTCAATCCTGCGTGGTAGGCAGCTGTTTTCAGTCCTAATTTTGTTAGGCTGTTTGCTACTCGCTCCGTTGTCTCGCGCGTTCTACAGTAGATTATGCCACAAGCCTTTTTACTCTGAAACGTAAAAGAGACGATTATTGGTTGGTGTCGAAGACAGTGCCAAGGTAACACCTACTGGTTTGATATCTTCGTCTTCTTGGTCTAAAATGCTTTCTATATAATCTCGCAAATGAATATAATCATCCTGAATAGAATTTTTGAATACTACATCGTAGTAGAGATTCTCTCGGAAGCAAGAGGTCTTGAATTTAGCCACTGGTTCTTTCAGCCGCAAATTTTTGAAAATATCTTCAACAACTTTTTTAGAAGCTGTTGCTGTCAGAGCAATCCATGGAATCGACGGATACTCGGAACGAAGCGCACCAAGTTTAAGATAATCCGGGCGGAAATCGTGCCCCCATTCGCTTACGCAATGTGCTTCATCGACAACCACGTAAGCGACCTTCTTATGTTTGACTAGCATTTTGAGCAGCTCTTTGAACGTGGTCGTGTTAGCCTGTTCCGGTGTGATGTAAAGAAATCGAATATCCGTACGAATGCTTTTCAAATCGTTCATAACTCGATCTCGGTCCTTGTTGCTCATTTTAGAATTTATGGAATTTGCAGGAATTTTCAATTTGACCAGTGTATCTAACTGATCTTTTATCAGTGCCAGCAGTGGGGAGAACACAATAGTTACTTTATTGTCTTGCATCACTCCCGGCAGTTGGAAGCAAAGCGATTTGCCGGAACCGGTTGGCATGGAAACGTAGACATCGCGAGTTCCTGTAATATAATAGTGTAATTTAGAGATTGAGTTCCGGAGAAAACAATTGCTCCTCATGTATGAGGTTTCTGGTTGTGAAATATAAACGATAAATTTCTTAAATTAAACTGCAACAAACAGTATGATAATCTAGCTTACTTGTTATAATCGTCTGGATTGCTTCCTTTTGCAGCGTGCTTTTGAAATCGTTATGACCAAAATACTGCTTCAGCTTCTCTTGCAATATACCATCCGTACTTCCTTCTTCTTTTTTTACCTTTCTCTCAAAAATGCTGGCTAACTTTCTTGGTGGTTCCGGTTTCTCATCAACTACCCTTGATTTGGGACTCTTGTGGGGAGTTTCATCGTCAACGTCGGAAAGGTATTCCTGTTTAAACGTAGCAACAGGACTTTTAAATTCTTCTTCGGAAAGCTCCTCCAGAAATGGTTTCTTCTCTATTAGATCTGCTGCATCTCTAAGGTTGTCATCATCACTTTCGTAATTATCTTGAACTGAGCCCCTTTCATCTTTCAACTGTGTACCATATCCAGGGTTTATGTTAATTTTAGGATCTTCGACTACTACTGTTCGTGAGATTGAAAACTTTTCTTTGACCTCATCATCATCTGGTATTTCACCGGGTTCTGGACTACTACAACTTAATTTATCGTATAACTCCTCTTCTTTAATGTCATCATCTGAGCAGTCTTTCTGCTTGTCTTCAGCGTTTGAATTCTCATTGCTGACTTCAGTATCGTTTCCCGGTTCTCCTCCTTCTGTAATGTCTTCTCTGCTGTCTTCCGCGTTTGAATTTGCATTGCTGACTTCAGTATTATTTTCTAATTTCTCTTCGTCTGTGTCGTCAATCACTGAGCTGACCTCCTGATTGCCTTGCGTATTTAAATTTTCATTGCAGACTTCAATAGCGTTTTCCGGTCCACTTTCTTCCTTAACGGTAATTTTTGAACAGCTCTCCTGCTCATCTTCCGATTTGGAATTCTCACCGCTGACTTCAGAGTCGTTTTCCGGTTCCCTTTCTTCCTTTATATCGTCCCCTGAGTATTCCACTTTGTCTTCTAGCTTTGCATTTTTATTGTTTACTTCAGTAACATTTTCCGGTTCCCTTTTCCTAGGTTCGCCCTCACTTTCCACCGGCTTTTCCTCGGAATGCAACGTTGTTGTGATTTCGTTGTGCTCTATCTTTTCGACTATCTCATCCACTGTTACGACAGGAACGTCGGTTACATTAGTTTCAGTGTCATTCATCGCACTCTCAATTATAGATGAAGCATGTTTAATCTGATCATCTTCCAGATCGTTCGACTTTAATTCGCCCTGAGATACGGAATCCTCGCTCGTATCAGTGCTAGTCGCAGAATTGTCTTCTGACATCTTCAGGATTTCCAAGGCTACAGATCAACTGGCAAAAAATTGTGTACTGATATTCCGAACACTTTCACACACCGTCGAAGAGAAGGTATTTCAGGATGAATCTTTTTAAATCTACACACAGTTATATTAAATACGTGATGTTAAAACATTTTCGCAACAAATGGATTGAAAAACCCGGGGTTAAATAATAAAATGCCGCCAGAAATCCTAAAATAAAATTTCTTGAAACGATTCCTTCCGTCGAATCAAAACTTTTCACGATTTAGGCTCAGAGCAGTTGTCAAAATCCTCAAACACAAAAGATGGCGCGAACATCCCAGCGGGTATGGAATGTGGCATTTTGACCCAATATTTTTCTGGAGTAAATTTGCAATAGGACGTAAGCTACACCCCAGTTAAACTCATTCCGGAACCGGTTCGGATTTCTGAATGGGGGTCATTATAGGGGCCCTTACACGCGCAATAAAAGTGTCATTACTAAGTAGTGTCATTACTGGAATTGTATGGGAATTCCAACATTACTCGCCTTACACGTTCATTAAATGTGACATTACTGCTCAGTAATGACATTACTAACGCCTCGTGAAATGCAACAACCGATTCCGACTCAATCGGTTTCAGAATCGGTTGTTGAATTTGATTTGGAATCCATATATTGACTCCATTCAGGATTCCGAATCAAATTCCGAATGGATTGACCGGGAATGAGAAAACGATATCACTACAAAAAAAACTTTACCAATTTTATGTATTCAAATAGGGATCTTTAATTTGGAAAAATTGTGCCAGGTTTTCATATGTATTGGTAGCGGGTGTCCTTACGAGTACACTCATATCATTCTTAAACCTTAATTATTCTTTTATGATTTTTAAATTAAAAAAAAACCAAATTAAACTCAACCAGCAAACTGACAGTTGTCCTACTAAATGACGTATCTGCAAATATCTCGTTCGCCTCATTGTTAACCGGGACAGCACCCCACACAGCATGATCTGGTACTTTGTCAATCCGCTAGCAACCTGCCATCCCAAGTTTCATCTGCAAACTATGGTAGATCTGATAAGGCAACCTATTGACTTATTTGACGTCTAGGACACCAACACAGTTGCAATGTGTATAGACAACATACATATAAAGCTATGTTTTCAATTCGCCATCTGATTTAACCTCATTTGGCAAAAAAAACTACCCGATTTAACCTCAATCTCGCACTAACACAACTCCACATAGATTAGTCAATAGGATCGTGCAAGATGCATGGGTTTGAATGTGTTATTGTCCTAAAAGGAAACAAACTAAAAAATGTTTTTTTTTCAATAGTTTCGGGCCAAAAAATTGAAAAAGGACTGAGATATTAACTCACGGTACTAATCTGCATCAGAATATGCCTTAACCCGCACACCCCTAAAGATCCCTATTGCCCATTTTCGGAAGTTATTCGAGCTGTCAAAAAATGGGTGCTTTTTTGTTTCCAACAATGGGTACTTTTTATCCATTTCACAACCTCTCGATGAGGTAATGCCAATGGGTATAATACTTAGGGTGACCATATAAAGCGAGTAAAAAACCAGGACAATTCAGCGAGTAAAAAACCAGGACAATCATTGAAGTAGAGCAGAAACATAAACGGTCCCAAGTAGGTTCCCTTCGCTATTCCTGTTTTAAAAATAAGTACCTGGCAATCTCCAATGACCATCATTATATCTGGATCTGAGAGCTTGGATCGAAACAACTGCAAAAACTACTGTTGATTACAAATTTTATCGATTGTTATATGAAAACAGCGGATAGGTTGGTGTAAATAATATCAGTTTGAGTGGGACCTTCCATACTCGCTGTTATGTAGGATGCTAAACTCGGAAGGTTAGTCGCTGTTCAATGTCCAGCCGTGAAGCCATGTTAATCGTGGATTAGGTACTGTTTTCACCCTGAAGTGGTTTCATAATCACCAGCCAGAGAGAGAGAGCACTCAATGAAGTTATTCCACGATAGTTATTGATGTTTCGTCATTTACCTTTTCTTGGATTGGAAAAATGTTCGCGGATTTCCAGTAAAACTAGAAAATGCCACTGGAAAGAGAACTCAAGTAGAAACAAAGTCACCAAAACTTCGATTTGTCTTCTTAGCGGCATCAAAAGGAATTATTCCCGGATCGAAAGACGATTTAAGCCGGAAAGAATCTTTGGCAATCATTGCTTCATTGCCATTGATAGCGGGCAGATTTTTGTCCACAACTGGAATCATTTCGATTTGTTCGGCTGCTAAATTTCCTAGCAAACGGACTACAGGTCATTCATATGCTATGTACATACGAACGCCTCATTCTTTTTCCTTTCATTTTCCATGTAAGAGAAAAAAATTGAGTGATTAAAAAAGACATCGGATGGTACAATTGAGGGAATCGAACGTATAAAACTTTGTGTGGCGTATTCGTTGGAGTTGGAGAAACCAGGACGTATGGTCACTCTAATAATACTGATATAATGGGTGAAAAATCCTTTAAGAATAATTTCAAGCGAATTGTGCATCGTAGCGGAACCTGCAAATTATCGGCTCGTAGCTGAAACCGTGCCGGAATCGGTACAATTCGACAATGCTGCGAAAACAACGGCAGTTTAAACCACTGAGGATGTTGCAAATATGCGCCAGTTCCGCAATTATTACTGCTTTGGAAGCCAACAAAAATATTCTGACCAGTGACAGGTTTTATTTAGTTTTATGGCTTTAGAACAGAATCCATATCGAGATTCGTATATTTTCATGAGAGGGAAATATGTAATGTGAAATCAATGTTTTGTAATGTCTTTTTTTAAATTCAGAAAAAATTCTACTTTGAATATTTTTCATTCTAGGGCGATTTTCATGAATTTAGGTATTTTTACGCATTTTGTTGTAACTGTTCTGTGAAAAATAATGGATAAAACGTACCCAGATTGACGTACAAGGTCTGTACTCATTACTGAGTATAAGCCACCCATTAAGCGGGTTATTCTACTTTTATTGAAAATGGGTACTTTTCTACGCATTAATGGGTACTTTATTTTATCAGATAGTCGATGAAAATTGTTCTTCTATATGATTTCTGCATCTCTTATTAGGTTATATTTTTTGATTCGTTTTTTAATACAGTAGTGATTCGCTGGTTGGGCCACAGCATTGTCCAACTAACGAATTTGATTCGCTAGTTGGACCGACTGACATATGTCAAAAACTCTCCAAAGGATGTAAATGCATCTATTCACATCTCTAAATATTGTCAGATTGATTGTCAAAGTTAATTTGACATAATATTTTTGCCTTCAGATGCTTTTTAGTTGGACAATGGCCCAACTAGCGGAGGCCCAACTGTCACGACCCCTCGGTCGGCGCATCTCACCATTTCTATTAACCGTGCATCATGTGGAGTATGTGAAATACCACACACCAGCTCTCGGTCAGCGAGAAACGTCAACCAGGAATTTGAAGAAGAAAAGCGACAAGATTTTCATGCGAGGTGCGAAGGCGTTATTAAAATTAATTCTTAAATCTAGTTAAACTAAACTTAAATGCTAAATTCTTATACTAAGTGGCTTATAACTATACTTAAGGCTAGTTAAAGGTAAGAATTAATCCTAAAATGAATTACAAAGCGTGAACTTAACCTTAATCATTGTTCCTTAGCCTAACCTAAAACTAAGCGAGTGTAAGAACGGGAAAGCGTGTTCCAGAACAAAGCTCGGAGGAGGTTGAAAATAGAAAAAGGATTAGGAGGTTAAAATAGTAAAAGGATTACGGAGGAAGCAGGATTACAAAGGAGTAGGGGTACTAAACGTAAGTTACCAAATCATTAGTTGCTGCATTTTGTACTTATTGTGACACTTACACAGGAAGTTTTAATCGCGTCCAATATACGGATTTAACACTCGGAAACTCCCCTTATTCCTGATTGACATTCGTCAACAATTTAAAACTTCGTTTATCCACGTCCGGGATAACGATGTCGGAAGGCAGAACCAGTTCCGACGAATCAAACCAAGGGGTTTGCAAGGTATGCGATGGAAGCGATAACTCACGGATGGTCCAGTGTGATAAATGCGACGACTGGTTCCATTTCGACTGCGTGGGGGTAAGTCAAGCTGTAGAGAATCAAGATTGGCTCTGCTCGGACTGCTATGGGAAGCAGCATGCCAAGAACAAGAAATCTACGAAACCAACTCCCCCAACGGTACCGCCCGTAAGTACACTTGCAACCATTGTAACAACTGGAACACTGGTTCCCAAAATTACGAGTACGTCCTCTATTAACGTGACAAGCACGTTTGTCACGTCCTCTATGATATATACGCCAAATACACTAGTTTCTCCATACATGTTTAATGCACCAATGCCACCCCATTCGCTAATGCCACCCTGTTCATACGCGCAGTCTTATTATATGATGCCACCCAATACGCCAATGCCATTAAATACTTCTATGCCACCAATGCCACTGATACAATCATATCGTCTGTCAAATCCGAGTATTTCGTCGTCGGGAGTGAACTACTACGACCGTTGTTACACAGTGCCATCCAGTTTCATTCAGCCCATTCCGTCAGTGCCCTATCCAGTTGTGTCTAGTGATGTGCAACCAACTACCATTCCAATAGGAGGACAACCTAAAGAGCTGCCGGAGCAACTGCATCCACGATTTCCTCCGAAGACCAAGAAACATGTTTTGGAGGATAACATGAGCCAGTATTCCGAAGTCAGTTCCAGAAGGTCCACCAAACAGAGACAGTTGAAGTTGCAACTGCAAATGTTGGACGACGAACGGAAACTACAGGAAGCGGAAGAAGCAAGCAAACGCGAGTATATTCACACCCGCAACCAGCTGATGAAGGAGATAGTCAACGAGGAGGATTCGATTGTGGATGCTGATGAAGGACTGTCAGATGAACGAGTAGCGGAATGGCTTAACGACGAGGCTCCTGCAGAAGTTCCAGTTTCGCAGAACCAACGTCAGCTACCGGTATCCCAGTCAGTGGTTGTTCCACAACTAACGAATGTGTGGACGTCGGTCGGACAGATGCAGATCCAGGACCGAGTGAAGAAAACTGGTCTGTACCCGACTGAGAATCCCGGGATCAGACGAACGAATGTCAACCATCAATCGACCGCGGTGGGAAGCAAATTTGTTCCTATGTTACGCTCTACTCCGAGACAGATGCCCTCAGGTTATGAAAACGGCAGCAACCTAACACATAGCCAAGTCGCTGCTCGACAAGCCGTGTCACGAGAACTCCCAGTATTCAGCGGCTCGCCGGAAGAATGGCCGTTGTTCTACTCCACGTTTACGACAACGACCAACATGTGCGGCTATACCGCAGAGGAGAACCTAATGCGGTTGCAGAAGTGCTTGAGAGGGAAGGCGTATGAAGCAGTAAAGTGCCGCTTGATGCATCCGGCTAATGTTGTTGGTATCCTGTCCACATTGAGGATGTTGTACGGGAATCCCGAGATCATCGTGCAGAATTTGATATCCAAGATCCAGTCAACGCCAGCGCCGAAAGCGGACAGATTAGAAACACTCATCGAGTTTTCCCTTGCAGTGCAGAACCTTTGCGCAACGATCGAAGCTTGCGAGCTGGAAGAGTATTCGTACAACGTTGCTCTTTTACATGAGCTTGTAGATAAGCTACCTTCAGGGTTCAAGGTGGAGTGGGCCAAATATCGCCGTAACCTACCACGAGTACATCTTTCAATATTCGCAAAATGGTTGTATGAGCTAGCAGAAATTGTGTGTCCGATCGCAAATTTGCATGGTAGCGGGGCTAGAGCGCCCCAAAGTAACAAGAAAAACTCGGCGTTCCTTAATGCTCACAGTGGGGAGACAAGCGGCGGTACGACGGACAAGACGAATCATCAATCCAATTCGAATCGAATTCAGGCTAACTCTAAGGAGTGCCTGGTTTGTAAGGGAAGTTGTCCTAATGTGGAGAAATGCCAGCGGTTCACTGAGCTTGGATACAACTCTAAATGGGCAACTGTGAAAGAGTTCGGGTTATGCCGGAAGTGCCTACGGAAACATAAGGGACCGTGTAAGTCAAAGCAAGTTTGCGGCACAAACGGTTGCACTTTCAAACATCACCAACTGCTCCACAACAATCAACGTGAAGGAGCGCTGCGTTCCGGTAGTAGAGATTCACATTCCGCCACGGTGGCACAAGACACATCTGTACGCGAATGCAACGCTCATCATAAGGCCACGAACAAGGGACTGTTCAGAGTTGCTCCAATCGTCATCCATGGCCCGGTTAAATCCATCAAAACTTTCGCATTTCTCGACGATGGGTCCTCACTAACTCTAGTGGACGCATCGCTAGTGCAAGAGCTGAAGCTACAGGGAACGCCGGAACCGTTATGCCTTAAATGGACAGGTAACAAGCGGCGGATGGAAAGTGACTCAATGAGGTTGGACCTCGAAGTTTCTGGAACGGGAGAGGTTCAGAAGAAGTACCGCCTTGCAGGAGCACATACTGTTGCTAGTTTGGATTTGTTTCATCAAACGGTAGACACGGAGTTGATGTGCAAAGAATATCCCCATCTACGAGGAATCCCCATCGAATCGTACATAAATGTACAGCCTCGGATCTTGATCGGAATCGATAATGCCAACCTGACATTCCCACTCAAGGGAAGGGAAGGCAAGATGTACGAGCCGATCGCAACGAAAACACGACTCGGATGGATTGTTCACGGAGGTTCGAACACCGGAGAGGCTGTTGTGGGACACCATAGCCATAGCGTTCAGACATGTCCATGCAGCGAACGATCCGATGGTATGTTGCAGCAAGCCGTACGTGAATACTTTTCTCTGGATGGACTGGGAATTTACAGACCGGAGAAGCAACTTTATTCCGTGGCAGATCAGCGTGTGCAGCAGCTTATGCAGTCAGCGTCAAAGACAGAGAGTGGGCGATATGAAGTTAGCCCGTTATGGAAGTTCGACGAATTCCGACTACCCAACAGCAAACCTGTGGCTCTACGACGCTTCCACTGCCTAGAGGCCAGAATGAAGAAACAGCCGGAGTTGGCCCAAGTATTGCGGGCGAAGATCGAAGATTATCGTAAAAAGGGGTACATCAGAAAGCTGTCGGACGAAGAGCTGCAAGTTCCACAAGAACGAGTGTGGTATCTCCCGTTGTTTCCAGTGTTCAACCCGAATAAACCTGGGAAGGTGAGAATTGTGTGGGACGCGGCTGCAAAAACAAATGGTGTATCGCTGAACTCGATGCTGCTGACAGGGCCGGATTTACTGACGCCTCTGGACTACGTGCTTTTCCGGTTCCGAGAGTTCCGCGTAGGACTTATTGGTGATGTGAAGGAGATGTACTTGCAAATGGCAATGTCCAAGAAGGATCAGCACTGCCTCAGGGTGTTATGGTGTGATGACGCATCTGGAGAACCGAGCACCTACGTGACGCAGGTTATGCCCTTCGGTACCTGTTGTTCGCCAAGTTGCGCGCAATTCATCAAAAATCTCAACGCAAGCAAGTTCGAAGGGCAGTATCCAGTGGCCGCGCAAGCCATTATCAAACAGCACTACGTGGACGATATGCTGGTGAGCGTCGAATCTGAACAGGAGGCGATCCAGTTAGCAATGGATGTGAAATTCGTGCACGCCCAGGCTGGATTCGACATGCGAAACTGGATTTCTAACTCCCCTGCAGTTATGAAAGCCCTGAAGGAGAATAACAAGGACGAAATCAGTCTAAACATCGGAGCAGAGCTGACGACCGAGAAGGTTTTAGGAATGTGGTGGTGTACGGCTTCAGATTCATTCATTTACAAACTTTCAGCGAAGCACGACCGGGATTTGCTTGATGGGAATCGCACACCTACGAAGCGAGAGATGCTCAGAACACTCATGGCTGTTTTCGATCCACTGGGATTGATATCCAACGTGATGATCTACCTAAAAGTCCTATTCCAGGAAGTATGGCGATCCGGAATCGGCTGGGATGAGGTGATACCAGAACGTCTTAACGAAAAGTGGGAGAAATGGCTGGAGATCCTACCCAAGGTACAGACTATCAGCATACCTCGCTGTTACCGGTCTGCAACGCGGTTGGGCCCGCAAACGAACATCAAGCGGCCCAGTTAAAAATGTCCAACCAGCTGATCACGACTGTATAACCACGCGCCATAAAATTTTTCAATTCTTTTGGATCGGTTTGAGACAATACTGGAAAGATATAAATGCTAAAAGCAGAGTTTCCGTGTATTTGAATTATTAGCACAGAGAACAGACGTCCATCTTCAGCATTCAACTTGTGTAAAATCTCTAACGGTTTCGAAGGTAGTTGGGGTATCTAAACCAGGTTCGCTACTGTCGTCATGATTTTGTGGCTAAGTTCGACAGAATTGACAGCGGTTATGCCACTACCCAGTCAAACTAGTCCGGAACCGGTTCGGACTTCCAGCATGAATTCTAGCTTAAATTCATCAACCGATAGAGTCGGAATCGGTTGTTTTCTTTGAGCAAGATTCCATACTAAATCCATTCAGGATTTCGAACCGGTTCCGGAATGGATTTGACGGATAATTAGGATAGATTGGTGTGGTGGTGCTAGTGTTTATCGTCATGGATGTCTGTTCTCTGTGTTATTAATGTACATTGTACACAAGACAAAGTGCCCTGTCACATCATGCCGTGACCAGACGCTAAAAATCGTCCCACACTAGTAATACAGTAAATTCTATCTACAAACCGATCAGTGCCTATCGCACACACAGCAAAAAAATATTATCCATTTTATATACTTAAATTGTCCATTGACGGAAGTTAAATGAGCTGTCAAAAATGGGTACTATTTTGTTTCTAACCAATTTATAGTTAGCGTTGACAAATAAATACGAATTCTTTCTTTTAATCAACTCTTGGGGATGTAAGGAGTACAACTAGTACAACAACTTATGTGAATTTGGTAATTACTTATTAGGTATAAACAATAGGTATCTTTAATTTGGAAAAATTGTGTCAGTTTTTCATATGTATTGATGGTGGGTGTCTTTACGAGTACAGTCATATTATTTTTAAATCTTAATTATTCTTTTCTAACATTTAAATTAAAAAAAAAAAACAAATTAAATTCACCCAACAAACTGACAGTTGCCCCACTAAATGACGTATCTGCAAATATCTCGTTCACCTTACTGTTTACCGGGACAGCACCCCACACATCATGATCTGGTACTTTTGCAACCCGCTAGCAACTTGCAATCCCAAGTTTCGTCTGCAAACTATGGCAGATCTGATGAGGCAACCGAGTCGTGCAAGTCGCATGGGTTTGGAGGTGTTACTGTCCTAAAAGGAAAAAAATACAAATAATTCACTAGTTTCGCGCTTAGAAATAGGAAAAGGATTGAGATATTAACTCACATTACTAATCTGCGTCAGAAATGCCGTAACCCGCACACCCCTAAAGATCCCTATTGAGTTCTTGTCGGCCGGTCTCACGAAATCTAATGCAGTTACAAATACATATAATTTGTATTTGTATTTGTAACAATTGAGGTTTTATGATAGTTTTATAGCCGCTCATAAAACTTAGATTGCACTTATAGCGTGCTATAAAACTTAAATAGTTACTTGGGTTTGGCAGTTACTTGGTTGAAAACAATCCGATTTGCTTTTGCCGTCTTTGTTTATTATTTTCCACCTGCTAGTGATGTAGTATTTGTGTCATGTGACGTGTACGTACATGAGCCGTAGAAAAGTCTATTAAAACTCGAAAATCTCGTTTTTTTACAATAAATTCGGCTGTGTCTGAACTTAAAGTCCTAGACATCTAAAAAAATTTTTGCGTCTATCTCAAACATTGATCTAAATAATATATTTTTTGCAGAATTTTTCGTAGGTCAGTTTTTTCAAAAAAAAAATTATAAAAATATGCAAAAATTGAGTTTATTATTATGTTGGCCTATAAAAGATTCTGAGAGACAGGGATAACTTCTCAACTAGCATAAAAATAGATTTACGAGAGTTTTTGAGGTCGCAGATTACGATTCTGATGTCAAAATTTGAAAATTAAAAATAACCCCTACAAAATGGCAACCATTTTATACGAAATTGACAAATTTTTGTTATAGTCAGTATTAAAATCGATTCGCGGGGTTTTTTTGGGTCGCTGATTTGGATTCTGATATTATAATTACAAAATTCGACGACGCTCAGCTTTGCTTCGCCGATTTCTATAAGAGCAAACGTTCTGCGCACTTTTGTAACCTTTATTGATCACAAACTCGTTCATAAAAGGTATAATTAAAATTATTGCTTCGCTTGTTCACCCTTCTTACATCAGCGCTTTTTTCGTCAAATTTCACTTTTTTGTATTCGAATTATCTCACACAAATTCAATTTGAACTTTAGCGCTTTTCAGTACATGAAATTTAGCCAAGTACAGTCGCCATATTGGATCCGTCATTTTGAATTTTGCATTTTCGAATCAGAATCAGCGACCCCAAAATCCAATATATAGCTCAAAATAACCGTAATAATAATGAAAACAAAATCGCGTCGCAAAAGGTTAAAAAAATAACTTGTGTTTGTGGATATGTGCAATATTTATACGGATACTGAAAGCTCTTTTCACGCTCTATTTAAAAGTACAATCATTCAGGTTAAATAGATTTAAAAATTACTTTAAATAACACAAAGTGTTTAAAATTAAGAAACTTGACTTGGTGTGCTTGAAAACATACAATACAGCCAACAACTTCTACAAAACAAAATGTTTTGCAACAAAAACACATTGTATAATAGTTTGCACATAACTTGAGGTACACAAAGAAAGACAGAGGAGAAAAAGGGATTCCGCTAACTTACCCAAACCGTCAGCTAGCCCTGGGCTTCTCTACTTAAAAAAGCCGTATTTCAAAATTCGTGGGATCTACAGAGTTTGTATCTTCAGAAGATATACTCATAATTACCCGACCTACAACTTAGATATCATTTTTCTATCTAGTTCCATTAAAAAGTTGATAACAGCGCCACCCTACTGGCTAATTTTCGAACTAATATGGTACGATCAAATACTGTGTTGGAACAATCAGCACTGTGATTTGGACTGGTGTGTGTGATTGAATTATATATAACTAGTAAACCAGTTGAATTAATACTATCCACGAGGTTGCACGTTTTTTTACTCCGCTCCGTCCGTGCAAGATTTTAACTCGTCCCGAGAATTTCGGTCTTCGTTCGTCCAGTTATTTTTAGCTTGAATTGAACATATATATTAAGAAGAACCTTAATCCATTCAAAACATCCATTAGAAATAGTAAATTTTAATATTTTGTGTTGTGATCATCTTTTCCGAAACACGTCCGTCTTACCCCCACCGTTTCACCCGCAGTCTGGAAAAAGTGCAGATATTTATTCATTTTCTAATTCTTCAAAAATTGTGATACTTGTTGATTTTTGTAAAATAATCCCTCTGGGCACTCGAAAGCCAACATATGGAGCTACAACATAGAGTATTACACGTTGACAAAAACATGCTCTTACTATGTTATATTTCAGAATTTCCTTAATATGTCCGTCGTACCCCTAGCTCCCCTACGGGTTTTTCGAACAGTAGAATTGAATCGAGATTTGTTGTTTTAATAAAAAACGAAATATGTAAGCTAGATGGCTACGGAACGTGTTTTTACTAAATTTTTTTAAAGCATGGGCTACGTACTAAGGGAGGGGAGTAAATAGTGACTGGCATATGTTTTGAATTTCGAATTGGATTTAATGCCGGTAGCCATGGTAGCATAAGTATTTCACTTTTCATGTCGAATATTTTCAACTTGGTTACAATAAAGCATACAATAAACTTGCATCAAACATCATAGTGTGCGCTATGAAAATGTATCGTTCATTCTATGACATTCTGGTTCAAAAAGCAAGATTTGAATATTCACATGTTTACAAGGGATATGTTTATACTAAGTCTTAATAATTTATAATCAATATAATAAAATGATCATGGTTTCGCTTGTATTTTCTCACCGACCTCAATTATATTTTTTCGTATAATATTTGTGACCAAAAGTGGTCATAGTGTAGTCGAAAAAGACTTTTGTGCATATTGCACCAGCTTACCAATGGGTTGACGAATCTATGCTGTGGAGACTGTCAAAAACATAAAAAAACATTGCCAAATTCTGGCGTTGTTTAGGTGAGCTGATAGCATGCGCAATGATCACATCAATTCCTCGTACTTCAAATATGCGAACGTTTTTACTTTGTGTGGGTGTAGACTGCTTCTTTTAGAGATTAATGACAGAAGTCGATTAGTTTTCATTAGCTTAGTTTATCAAATGTTTCCAAATTTTTCTGTGCTGAACACAACCTAGTGAAAATGTGGTGATTTCCAATCGATCGTATTCGTTAGTTATCTAGAATCTGCTTGCATCTAATGTACCATCGATTGCATGTATCTTTCGACAATCTTGAAAGTGTTGAAAATGATATATCAGTTTTTTTGGTTCCTAACAACTTGCTTCACCTTTCTGTTCAATGCCCTGTGGCTATGTTGTAACTTCGCCTCGATCGGCATTCCGTGGCTTATGCTGCTGTTCTTCCTGGTATGCATCGCTTCCAAGTTTGTCAAGCTGAAGTGTCCTGCTGGCGAGGTTGTTCAATCGATGCTGCACAGAAGTGAGAAGGAAGTTGGCTCCGAGGTGCTCTACTGGCCTATTGTTAGTAGGGGTGGGGCATTCGATGCGCCGGAAAACTCACTTGCCGCCATCAATCAAGTATGAGTCATGATTAGCATGCTCTGTCCCATAGCGGGGTGAGGTCATGGTTATTTTATTTTGTGTCTTCTCTGTTTGCAGTGTTTATCACAAAAGTGTTACAACATTCTACTTGATCTGAACATCACAAGCGATGGGCACTTGGTGGTACTCCACCGAACGACCTTAGAGAAAGCGAGCATCAACGAACCCATCCACAAACTGAAGCTAAGTGCGCTAGATCATCTCAACATTTCCGAGCATCATCCTTTAGGGTAACGAGAGAAATAACTTTTAATTATTTGTACTAACATAAAAAATGTATCAATTTGTTTTTAGGCAACATTTTCAATCTGAGACAGTCATTACGTTCGAAAAATTGCTGAAGTTGTTGGAAACGAACGAATTAACAGTGTTCCTGCTAGCATCACACACCAGTGCAAAGTTGACTGAGCTGCTGCGTGATGCAATTGCCAGGAACTCGATTTTTACTAAGCGTATCGTTTTTTGCTGCTCATCTCCGGTAGCTATCTATCAGGTGAGTAGGGTTGCAATATTTTTTTTAGGACATGTTGAATAATAACTAACTCGGCAAATGATATTATTCAGATATTTGAGATTACAGAATCCAATCAAACTATTTTTGTTAGATTTTTTGGACACATTTGCATAAAAATAAGAACAGTTTCATTTTTCCGCTCTAATTAAAGATATGTGAGCAGGGCCGTAGCGTGGTCTTCTGGTGCCCTTTGCGGAATCTCAGTTTTGCGCCCATTGGTGTTTACTTTGGCTTTCTTTTGGAAATGGTACACTTACCCCCTACTTCATTCATGCTTGGCTGTCGTTCAGCAGTTGACGCTAAGTGTTTGAAGGCGACGGAGTGAGCATTTATTCCGAAAACTGTATATTAGGGTGCGAATGGCATGTATGGACAAAAGTTATCCATCGAATTTAATCACCAGACATACCTCAAAAGCAATAGCACCATTAGTCTCTATGAAAAATTTGAGCTCAATCGGACATGATTAAGGGGTTGCGCAAAACAGTCAAAGTGCAAAAATTTTCACCGGTGAAAGAAAAACCACAAAAGGACCGTTAAAATATTCAAAAATCGAATTCGTATTTTTGATGCTAAATGTCATGAAAAGTCGCGATAAACTGTCATCCTGATTTTTTTTAAAGATAGCCTTTAGGAACTTGGTAAAAATATTTTAACAAAAGACGCCTCCAGTACTTTTGATTTTTAAACTGGGATTTTCAAATAAAATAAAACAGAATTGACAGCAGATTTCGACATTTTAAGTATTTCTAAGGCATTTGGCTGCATTCAAAATTGCATTTCCAAACTCAAGTCCCATTTCAATTCAAAAATTTTCCATTTTTTCAACATTACACCAGATTTCGACGCTTCATGACATTTTTGTTCCGATTGAGCTCAAATTGTGCATAGGAACTTTTTTCAAGGTTCCAACACCTTTGAGGTGTGTCCAGTTTAAAAATTCAGGTTGTCAATAACTATTGGCACTATACCGTATATCAAGTATACTGAGGAGACAATTTTAGGAACTTTGATCTGGTTGGATTGTTGATTATAATGCAAGTCATTAGATTTTAATTACCAGTCTAAGTGCCGTAACGGCCATCTTTTTGCACATGCGAGTGAAACAAAGATGCTTTTATGATCTATTGCTGATTAAATTTTTCACATATTCTTCGTTCCAGTTTCTAAGAAAATAGGTTGCAGCCAGTCATACATCGAGTGAAGATAGATGACCACTATTCTTTATTATCCTTGCCTTTCAAGTTATACATTCTTTTTTCATATTCTTCAGTTGTCACTTTGTATTTGGCTCTAGGCCTGTGCATAAATAAACTCTCCTGGAATGATACAAATTATCCTAAAATGGATGTCGAACGAGATTCGTCATCAAAGTCTCCGACTTCCATTTAAAATGAAATATCATATCCGATCTTCTTTGTAATAAAGGATAATCCGCTAAGCTTTCCAATATTCTGCAAGAAATGACGCAGATATATTCAGCTGTGACAGGTATCTCGAAAGTTCGCTCAGATAAGCTCAAAATTGTGATATTTTGTCAAAAGAAAACAAATGACGTTACTGGTGACAAGCTTTTTATGAAGAACTACTGTGTTTACATGCCCGCTCACAATGTTGAGATCGATGGCGTAGTTATCGATTCGAACTTGGTATGCGTGGATCTACTGATGGACGGGGTTTGGCTGTTTCAAGAATCCCTTGCTCGAATGTGCGAGGATTTGGAATGGCAATTGCACCGGACGGGACAAAATGGGTTGGACTTTGAAACTCGTGTCGGCTGCCGTTTGGTGAGACTGCTTTGCGTCATCTATGACAAGGATCGTCTGCCTGAGCGGTTGTTTTTAGCGTGCGTCAAGAATACAGTATTGCAATTTTCATGTGGTATTTCAACCAGATATTCGACTTAGTACAGAACTGGTTGGGCCTAGGCTGCGAACTTTATGATATTGCCTTTAATTTTCGTGATAATTGATCTAGCTCACTCTACGATGTTTGCTAAAGCTTTACAGAAGTGTCCTGCTTCAATGCTCATGACCACATCTCTGTTCCCCTTGTGTTTCTGTAAAAGTGGGAAAATAAGCGGAAAAATTCGTTTTTTTTTGGAAATATAAAGTTGTTGTTTATTCTGGACCAACAGAACCGTAGCGTAGTCGTCTGGCGCCTTTAGTTACGTCTCAGTGATGCATCTCTTTGGTGTTCACTTTGGTTTTCTTTTTTAGTTCGACTTTCAAGCAATAATTTTGTGTGTGCCTGGGAATGAAACTCCTATCCTTACTTATTTTAAGACTTAACCTAACTTGTTTCGTAGAGCGGATCAAGATCTCAGTACCCCGGTTAGCGCCCTTGGCAGGGGCCTACCGCACGCTGAGGGTCTGTATGTGAGATATTTTTTTCAAAATAGTAAATACGCGAAAATCATTCAAAGCACAAATTTTAAGTCTTACATCTATACGTGCAAGTTTATTTCTTTCCATTTTTAAAAAGGACTATAGATAAAAAAAATCTATTTTAATAGTTTGGCGGCTCAAGGCCGGCAGAATCCCTGTTAGAAGTCTTATTCATATAACCTTTCTCCAAAATTTGATAATTGGTGAGGTACAAATAAAAACTTTTTGCCCTAAGGATATATAAAGACGGTAGCTTCTATAAAATTTTACAGCTACCGAAAATAGTTTTGCCAAATAATTTGAATTTAATTGAAAATATTGTACTTCCCGTAAACTCGTTTACATAAAACACAATTTAAAATCGCCAATCGCGGCGTTGCATCTTGGGTGACCGCCTTTTCGTTAATTTACTCATGTCGACGAAAATAAATCCTCTATTCTCAAGACAATTGATTGGCTTTGATCGAGAAGCTGTTAGTTGTTACTAAAGGGTTATATTTTATTGTCTGAAAGTTTGAAAAGGATCATTCCACTAGGTAATTTTCTACAGCGTTTTCTCTGTGATGCAATTTGATGTGGGGCACCCTTTATTCATATAAAACTTCATAGACATATTTTTATTTTCAGTTACGTCAGCATTGCCCTGATCTAGTTTGCGGATTGTGGATGGATAAGTCGACTCTCTCGCGTACCCAACAGTATTTAAGTGCTTCAACAATTTTGATGTCTATTTACGGTGCCATCTATCGCAACATTGTTGCACCAGTCATCGGTATTAGTCTAGTGTTTATTCATAAAGAAGAATTTAACGCGTAAGTGTTGCCATTTTCAGCTAAATTTAATGTATATTATAAGAAACTGAATATAAAATTACCAGTTGAGAACTAAAAATTAAAAACTGAGAAGTATATTGTGTACCACAAATTGATCATTGTAATCTGAAATAAAAAAATGGAAGTCGAAAAAAGGACCATCTCCTAATATTGTTTACTCCCTTTCTAGGCAAATATCAACTCTATGGCACAACGTCGGTGTTCGCCCGATAGTTTATACAATCAATTCACCGAACGAAAAACGATATTTTCAGCAGGTAACGAAAACGCAGTATTTGACTGACTCGCTGCGCTCTGAGCCGCAAGTTATCTTCAGGATCAAACGCAAATGAACCCGTTTCTACAAGGAATACTCTACAGTAGCAGTTCTAGTGAATCGGTATCTTCGTACTATAGCGGTAGCATTTATTTATTCGAATGTTTCAATTTGACAGCTTAAAGTGAGATAAACCTAACCGTTTTCGGTTAGGAACGATGCTTTTCCTCAATTCATTATAGATTAGGTCTTAGTTTAATCTAACCGTGAATATGGCCAAGCTTATAGTTAATAAGTCTGAATGATTTGCTTCTTATAGTCACTATGTAGCAAATTAGAAATATTGTGTTTCTTTTACATTAACAATGATTTTGAAACTTGGACACGTATTTATTCTAAAGGTAAAAATTGAGGTATTTTATTTTTATTTACTTTCACTTTGTTCTGTGAGAGTGAGATGTGTTCCCGTTTTATACATTCTGTGAGAGTGAGATATATCCTTTTTATACATCACCGTCTTCTATTTGTACATATTATGTTTTGATTTTCGTGAAATATTTATTTTTGATTTTATTCGCAGAAAAAAATTAATTTTTATTTTCTAAAATCCTGCAAATCTATTCTTCATAATACTACTATTATAGTGAAGTAAGGCGAAACTAGTTAGAGTCGTTTGTCGTGGTTTTCACGAATTTTGTTTGGTTATTAACATTCACAAGCGAGCAGATGAAAAATGTAGACATCATAATTTAAAACTAAATCACATTTGTTTTGTATCAAAATGCGCAAAAAAGGTATAAATAAACACAACAATAGGCCTCACAATGTTCATATATAAGTCCGATTTATCCGCATTCTGTAATCGAAAATCATATCATCACTAAATTAAACATTTTGAATAGGGGAGGGTAGCCTAAGACGAACACTGTGGGTAAAATGAACATCTTGCGTTTCTCACGATCTGGGAAAATTCAGTTTAAATGTACTGATACTACATCATTTTTAGAAGATTTCAAAATATTCTGATAGATACTGCTAATATCTAATACGCGAATTACCAGATATTTAAGCAAAACATTTTTTTCTGGAGACCACGCTAAAGGATACAGTCATGATTCGCTGGTTGGTCACTTTTTAAGCGGGCCGCTTTTTAGTTGGATCTCCGCTAGTTGGACCATTGTCCAACTAAAAAAGCATCTGAATGTCAAAATCTCATGTCAAATTTACTTTGACAACCTATCTATCAATCTTTTATACTACTATCGTGTTGTTTGCAGAGTTTTTGACATTAGTCAGTCGGTCCAACTAGTGAATCAAATTCTTTAGTTGGACAGAGGCTGTGGCCCAAACAGCGAATCACGACTGTATAATTTGATGGACGTCAGAAAATAATGGTTTATACTAAAGAGACTAGAATAACAAAGAGACGCCATGTTCCGTTTGGAATTCCAATTTAACTGTCAATATCATTCCAAACGAACAAGAGAGTTGTCAATCGTAAATTTTTAGGATTATGTGGCATTGTTTCTATGAAAGTGTTGTTATACAATTCTTTAAAATTATTAAAAAAATTTAATATAAAGATTATATCCTCAAACCACGTTTGTTACAATACCATCGTGTTTAGAAACGCTAAAGAGAAAATAGCTTGGTTTGATGGGAGGACGAAATTCAGTATGAGGGTAATGAATACCAAATGATGCAAACAATTAATTTTAGCCTAACATGGTTTTGCTGCTACAAAATTCCTGCGGATATAACTATGCTTTAGCTGGTCGAGAAACTCAGCAGACCAGAAGTCGCATCAGATTTTTGTATTGGCTAAATAAGAAATAAGAGTTTTGTGAGGCTTGCACATTTTCAGTGTTGCTTGTGACCTGTAGCCTGGTTGCTAGTTGAATTGTTTTCACTGAATTAAGATGGCGTCTCTTTGTTATTCTAGTCTCTTTAGTTTATACCTGAAAGTCGTTGACCTCTAAGAGAAGAGAAAACAATCGCGTAGCCAATTTGATCCAGTCCTAACCTCAATATTGAACCAGCTTCTGATTGGTCGTTTTGCCAGTCAAGAGCGTTCATAATATTTTCAAACGGGATGAAAAACAGTGCTGCTGAATTTATTTTGGCTGTTTTTCATACACATGAGCATTTCATGCAAATTGAATAAATACCCTGAATGACGATATAACTACGTGTATTGTTAAGGTTGCACAGAGAATGCGTAAAATTCGCAAACGAAAAAAGCAGTTTTTTTCCACACCGTATGTCAGATCTTCATAAAAATCAATCAGCAGTACAGTAACAACATTCTACATACGCTGATTGATTTTTATGAAGATCTGACATACGGTGTGGAAAAAAAACTGCTTTTTTCGTTTGCGAATTTTACGCATTCTCTGTGCAACCTTAAGAGAGACACGAATAAACATAAAATTCAATTTTTAAATGCAGCTAGTATTGTGAATTCTTGACAGAGGGTCGATATTTGAGATACAATTATTTTCAGAATTGTGAAAAACATGCAAATGGAATCTGGCAACGATGGATTCTTGTTATCTTTGGAATTACGACAGGGCCTGGTAGATAAAATTAAGAAGAGCAAGAAGCCTGTTGTCGTCTCTTCTCTTAGGTTGACCTCAGAAATTAGTTTTAGCTACAGACAGTTTATACACAGACTAGCGAAATGTCAAAAATTGCAGCCAAACGGACTGCCAAAAAGTGCGGCCAAATGAGCATGACGGTTTTGAGAGGGGAAGTACAAGAGGAAGCCCATGCAAAGCTTATGGGAGCTTCTGTCACGCCAGTTTACATTCATGGTTGCTAGTTTTACTGTTTTTCTCTCCGCAAGTCTGTGATATAAAGTGTCTGTAGTTTTAGCCTGACATTACGTACTGCTTATTTAGCATCTGACTAGTGAAAAAACAGAAATTTTAATGAGTCATCATCATTTAGCAACATTCTTTAAATTTGGTATTATATTGGGTATGTGGGTTAGGGAAATATGGATATATTTCTAATGCAAATACGAAGCAGATTGCCGTTTAATAGCATACCCTCGGTCTACTTTTGATTGACGTATTTTTTTTCGTTTAAAGAGGTTTCAGCTTTAGGGTCATTTGCCTTTTTCCGTTTGAAAAATCTCAATAGAAAAATTTCCAACCCTATTTATGGGGTTGAGCATCGAACCCGTGTGAGCTGCGTACAATGTAATCGATTTACCAACCCACCCTCTATTACCTCCACTTGAAACACAGTTGCTGCTCAATTTGAATGAAAACATACTTGTAAAAACGAAAGCTACATTTGACGTGAAAAACGTAGCGACGTATTGCCCTGTCTGATAATATAATTTTACATGTTCCGGTATGTGAAATAAAATATAGTGACTCTTTTAATGTGAAACTCAGACTGAAAAAAAACTAGGGAAAAGAGAACAGCTCACATTTTTATGTGTAACTATATGTGAATTTATGGGAGTTGGGACGCTTCTTTTAGGTGCATCTTGCAAGATGTATGTTACTGTAATCCGGGGTGACTTTGATCGCTCAAAACTTTTTTCGTAGATCGCTTATTAAACCAGAATTGTCTACCGAATCATTTTAATTTGAAATGATTTTTACTTTAAACTTATAAAATACTGATTTGTTATACTTTTTGAGTATATTGTTCGGTTTATTGGTACAAAAACTACACAACACCGAAATATGACTTCCCCTTATTTTTACGAAGCTTCGTATAGTGTCTATTTTTTATAAAACAAATCTCAGATTTGAGCAAGAGTAATAAATTACAAGCGAGTTTTTATTTTCCTTTCGATTGGGATGTGCCAAATTTAGTTTCAAGAGTTTGTTTATTTTAAATACATTTTTTGTGAAGCTAGTTGGCAATTATTTCAATTATTTTAAGCTAAAATTCGCAACATTTTTTTTATTGTTCAATATTCCAACTTGTTAAAATGGATGAAACTTTTTGTACATTGATAAAGTACTGAAATAAAACCATTTTAGCAGTTTTGAAGATTTTCAGAATATTTTATTCTAGTTGGACACAAATTATACGAATTTTGGTTACTCGAATTGTACAGTACATTGAAATACTTTTTATAATACCAATTAATATCTATTTACCAATGAGTATCTTTCCAGGATTAGTTTAAATAAACATTTGAATGAAATCAACAACTTAATGTGGATGAACATGCAGGTTATCAAAGTCACCCCGGAATACGAAAACGGACTTCAGCTTGAAATTATTTTTGGAAAAATAACTGTAAACGGACAATTTTAGGTAAACCCATCCAATCTTGTTCTCCATACATCATTACATGGTTTAAAAATGTTAAACTTGAAAAAAATGTATTGCGTTTAAAAATATGTAATGATTTCTTCGAAAAGTGATCAATGTCACCCCGGTTTACGGTACAAGACTTTTATTAGCTCTGAAAGCATTCAGCTCAATTTCCTTGTTCTTCAATGCTGCTCTAGGCGATTGAAATTCAGTTCTATCTGAGCTTCACGTGGATCAACGCTGTTTGGTTCCAAATTTACAAACAGCCATGTATCGAATGAACTGAAGATGAAATCTTGATACAGCCAAGAACATCATGGTCTTAGACTGATCGGTTAGGTAAGTATTAGTTAATAAAAAAAGGAAAAGGGTAAGTATTAAGAAGCACATAACTAAACAAAAATTTAAATACCGTCGTGCGGAACTACTTTGGATATGTGGGGCTACTTTGCACAATTTAGTTTTTCATTACTAACAGACGCGCTTTTATTAGTTTTATTATATTTTTGGCATTTGTAGAGCCATGTCTTTGAACCATGTTGCATATGCCGTTTTTCATTTTTCTTAACACTGTTTACCAAAATAAACAAAAAACTTCAAGGGTCGATAAATGTGATGGAAGGCTCGTAAAATGAAACTAGAGTGTGTATCTCAATAACGACAATCACTCATCAATAGTGATATGTCATAGTAGATAGTACACTTAGATTAAGGAAGGGGCACAATAGATTTAAATACAGGTCGCAGTGGTTCGTCTCCAACAAAAAAAAATGAGACTGCTCAACAAAACAGAAAATCTTAAGTGTACTGAGACCGCATACTGATTTTCGGAGAGAAGAAAAAAATGATGAAAAATGGCATTTTCCGTTTATTTCTAGGACGTCAGGATCGGTTTTTATAAGCATTTGAAGATTTTTGTGTGATGAAAAATGTCGTTTTCCGTTTGTTTCTAGTATGTCTGGATCGGTTTTTATGAGCATTTGAACATTTTTGTGTCTTTAAAAAAGTTGTTTTTAATATCATCAACAACTTTGCCGAAGATACCAAGCCTTTAAATAATGTTTTGAGTTTATTCTCCGTAACTATTTTCAAGAGAATTAATTACCAAAAATGTTTTTTTAAGAGATGCCCTGTATTATATTGTATAAATTCTTTGAAGACATTAAACCTCCAAAGTTGGTGGTTGCGAAATAATGTGATCTTGGCCGTGAAAAAAATTGGTTTCGAACCTTTATTTCAGAACTCTTTACATAAGAATAAGAAGTGCATAACTTGAGAACGTGGCCTTGTGTACACTCGCCATTTTTCATCATTTTCCTTTTTTCTCTCTACGAAAAACAATATGCTCAAGTTTTTTTTTTGAAAATGCGATAAATGGGTGCTGTTTTATTGTTGAGAAAGCCTCTGATATCAGAATAAATTAATAATATTTCAATAAAAGTAAATAAACTGGTTAATTTTTATTTTATATCGAATTCAAGAAGTGTGCAAAGTAGCCCCCAGCTGGTCCAGATAACATATTTTTAAACGCTATATGAACAACTTTTTTATGTCTGAACAAATTCTACTCATATTTGGCATAAACAATACATACACGATGACGATAAATCTATGCTGATAGGATATAAATCCATCGATTATCAACAAAAGAGTTATATTTCGCCAAAATTAAAAAATTGATAAGTAGTGCGCAAAGATACCCCGTACGACGGTACATATTTTGGGGTCTTGCAATAATGGATACAGAACTTAAAATTGGATGCTGAACTGCAAACACGGCGAATTTTTAGTATTTATCTTCGTTCATTGACATTAATGAGATTGAAGTCGTATTGGTCTCCAAACCTGTATTTATTTATATTGTTTAGTTTACATTATATTTATAATTCATTATATTGGGTTTTTACCCACAAGAGTTAACTTTTCATCCTTATGGCTGAAATGATTCTGTTAATTATTACTAAGATATAATATGCTTACGCAGTTATGTGACTTTTAATGTAGGAAGTTTTAAACCTTCTTGTCGTGTAAATAAAGGAGCTAAACAAATCATAAAAACTTTAAAGAGAGTCTGAACTATAAAGAGAGTTAAGACAGATGTCTTAATTCCACTATAGAAACAGTTGCTTTTCACCATCAATCAGGTACTATTATTTCTACTTATATTATTACTTATAGTCTTCTTTCTTTATACATAAAGAAAGCTAATCGTTGCAATTGATAATTGCAACGATTTTTGTCGGAAATTGCCTATAAGGCATAATGAATTCCTGTGTATAAGAGGGTATAAACATTTTATATATTTGTTCCATTTGCTTCAAAGTAAAATCTTTATTGTAAATCAAACCCAAACATTTAACTTGGTCAACCCAAGTTAAATTAAAACCATTAAATTTAATAATGTTATTATTTTTTGGTTTAAGAGAAGAAGCTCTTGGTTTATGTAAAAAACAATTAAGCAGGTCAGGGCCGTCTTAAGACCATTCGGGGCCCCTGGGTACAACTGAGCCTTGGGGCCCCTATACTTGAACAGGCATACACTGCTGTAGACTAGGATTATCAAAAATGATCCTCAGCATCAGGAAGCCAACTATGCCACCTTGAGATTTATTTTTAAAATTTAAGCCAAATCATTCAACCATGTGGAATAAAAAGGCTGTAGGAATCAAAATATGTGGGGGAAAATTTAAATTTCCATCACATCATATAAGTGGCACTGTAAATGTCCAGGCACCGTCGAAAAACGGAAAATGATTTTGATAGATCTTAAAAAGATCTTCTGACCAATCTGACCGAAAAAGGCAAATTACCTAACACACTATATGCGCTCGTGGGAGTTCGAACTCAGGTGAGCTGCATACAGTGTAATGGACTTACCAGCTGCGCTGTTCTCTCCTCATATGATATAATCTGACCTTTATAGTTATAAGACGTTGTTTGAGGCTGACGAGTGCCTCTGTCAATAATGAGGAATGATGAAGGCTAAACGTCAACACTATAATGTCGACAATTCATTCATTAATTTGGCATTTTTCCATCTATCAAGAAAGTATGCTAATTCAAAATATTTGGTGAGTATTTTGACCAAGGATCTCTAGGTGATTTCAGGTAAGATTTTGATAAAATGGTAAAAGTTTCATCATAACCTTGGGTTTTCGCATTTTTTAACTTTTTTATGATGGAATAGTTTTCGTCATAGCTTGTTTCAACTATTTCGTCTTAAAACCATTTTTGATTTGAAACATTTTCATATTTTTTGAAGGCTTCTGTTTAACTAGGACTCACAATGTTGAGATTGAAATTATGGAAACTCTCAAACTCCTGAGTAAGTTTACACCTAGTTTCAAAGCTGGAATTGGTTTCTGAGGTTCCTGTAGAAAGTTTCCAGAAAGATTTATAATATGGTTTGATTTGTTCAACCTCTTTCGTAAAATTTGTGTGATTCTTTGCATAATTTCTTTTTCTCGAAAAGTTGATATTGGCTTCTTCGAACATTCTTTACATACCTTGTTGTGAGAAAAATGTCAAGAAAGTTTGAATTTATGTAAAGGCATAAAGCAATGATTTTATTATATCAAATTTATAATATTTTGGCAGTAAATTTTTCAGTGAAATAAATAAGCATAAGTTTTTAAAAATGTATTGATAACTAGCGGAGCTATTGCCTTTCTCATATAGAAAGGTTATGCAATCGCTCTAAAAATAGTCAACCTAATCCTGGCCTGTATAGGTATTTTTTTTGCTTGTATAAGTTTATGTAGGAGTATGCATTAAGGGGTTGCTACTTTAAAATTATAACTAGTTTAAAATTTCTTAACGGACCTTCCTCCTTGATTCGCCGCTGGTTTCAAGCGTTGTTTCAGTGTCGATACATAGTATCTCAAAATCGTGGCTGTCGATCCATTGTATGTACTATGCACAGATCGTACTGAATATGTAATATACATTTCCACCATTGTATTGAATTTAATGAGCCATGGAATCGTTGTTTGGACAAATGAGAAAGCCACAATTGCACCACTAGGTAGATTAAAACAGGTTTTTATTTATGAGGATTGCGGTGATCTCGATTGAAGATCAATAGATCAACCAAAAACTAAAAACTTAAAAAAATCCATTAATATATGAATATTTCTCGTATCTTAACGATTAGTTGAATAAATAATAATTTTTTCCGGCATTCGGTAACGTTTCTCCTAAAAAATCGTTGTTGTAAGCTCTAAATATTGAATTAAATATTTCTCGTCTATGAAACAAAAATTTATGCATAAAAAAGGAACCTTTAGGGTAGGGAAATTGTGGGTAAAGTGAACAGGGCGGGGGGGGGGGGTAAAATGAACAGGTGGCAAAATCAAGTCAACGTTAGTGAAATTTAGAACAAACTTCACAGAAACGTAACCTGCCAAGTATTCAAAGGATATTGAAATAATTTCTTTTGATAAAAAGCTGTTGAATGTGAAATAAATATGATGAAAACAAAAATCGGCATTCATGTTTGTCGCTGATGTTAAATTCGGCATGTAGAATATAAGGTCTTTTGAGGTGAAATTTTAATATTATTATAAACATGGCATTACATTACAGTAATTGAACCTCTTGCAGATATTTCACAGCAATAAGTAGGGAGCAGGACAAATTGGCTTAATCGAAACGGCTGTTTGAAAATAAAATGTCTTAGGGGGTAAAATGAACAGGTTGTAGTGGGGGTAATATGAACCATCTTGCTGCTCCAAGTACCAAGCCTCAAAATTAATCGCTAGGTTCAAGTTGCTATATCTTCAATGTTCTCCAACAGATCCTTAAAGTTTAAACACCTATGGATAATCCCAAGTTTGTAGATGTGTTTCGATGTCACAGAATTGTAAATTGGTTAGTATTACATGAAAATTTTTTTTTTTTGCCTACAAAATGCCCTGTGTGTATGCAATGCTCATGAGCCGCTGGGACATCAGCATTGCTCGGAAAATACTTTTCAAAGCTAAGCATTGCATACATACAGAACATTTTGCAGGTCTTTAGAAGGTGTTCATTTTACCACCAGCACATGTTCATTTTAGCCACACGCTCTAAACATGTCTCTTTTTTGGACATGTTTTGAAATCAAGAGTAATGTTTGTTTATATCGAAGTATTTTCATCAAATATGTACAAAACATGTCTAACAAGCAACATATAAGGTGATTGTAGTATCTCAATCACTTATTAGTTAGAAAATAATGACTTTGCTTAACGTGTTCATTTTACCACCAGTTCCCCTACGAGTAAAATTCATAGCGATCAATTGAAAAAAAATGAAGAAAATCGGTTGAGTAGTTTTTCGGCAATCGTGATCACGGAAAAACCATTTTTGGAAAAACGACATTTCGAGACAATCTTGTTTAACATTTCAAGTTATCACTGCTCTTGATCTGCGGACCCGACGATGAGAATCACTGAACTAAAGCTCTTGGATAATTTAAGAGCGTGATAGCGCGTTAGTGCCATTAGCCTTTCTATTCATTAGCATAACTTGTGAAGAAATGAAGCCAAATAAATCTTTCAATTCGTTGCATATTTCATCCAAACTCTGATATTGCGGTAACCCTTTCAAGATAGCCTTGAATGGTCCTTCTGTCTTTAAATTATATGAATAAAATTTATATAACTTCTCCGTGAGATATATAGAAGAAGACGTTTGTGGCCAATCAATCCATCCGCTGTAACTCGACATTCTCCTCTTCGACCAATCGGAAAAGAGGTTTTGAAGCCCGGAAAGAACAACGAAATCTCAGCTCGAAGGGCTCTGAAATCGTAGATGATCACTGTTATCGGCGAAGCAGATTGGTGGTTCTTCTCATTGGCATTAAGCACAATACAAGGAAATTGATAAATTTCTTCAGCTTCAAACTCGGATAAAACATCGAATGAGTTCCATGGATTTTCGGATGAAGAAGTTACTCGTTTTCGTTTCATTATAATATTTGGTCTTTCTTGTAGGACCAAGACAAGTTGGAAGAATTAGATATTTCGCTAGACTGAGTTATCCTTGAAAAAGATTGAGTAGAAAATGTAGGTAGTCTTGAGAAAGACTGTTGCTGTTGAAACGCTCAAGGTAGACGAGGATTCGCCGGATCGAACGAAGGTTCCAGCATTTTGTTGGTTCATGGCGCAACTAGCGAACACCCAATGACCTAGGCAGGAGAACAACCAAATAGCCGATAAATTGTGATGCGCGTAAGGAACGTTCGCGTGAGCTAGAATTTCCTCATTAGGTTCTTTACTGACACAGTTAACCTCACTTTTCTGGCCAGTTCGCTTGTACTGTTTACATGGACTTAGAAAAATTTGTGGACGAATAGATTCTTTCGAAGCACATCGTAATGAATTTTTCTAAGTCCATTTAAACAGTACAAGCGAACTGTCAAAATGAACACTCAGTTGATTTGTGACGTAACCGTAAAGTCTTCAATTTTCTCATCCCATGACATGGAGAATTCCTACGGTGTCGTTTGAAAAACACAAAAATATGAATGGTTTTTTTTGTGCGTGCAGACGATTTGTTGAAACACGCGTTAGTGAACGCAATATAGTCTCGGGTGCTATTGTAATGGTAATGGCGCGTTGTCTACCTAAATTGAAGTTATGTTGTACCAGCCTAGAATAAGCTTATCAGAGCCGACATTTGGCCGGAAGTTGTAAAGTAAGTATGTTTTGCTGTTGACGTTGTCTACAGTCAGTGTGATAAACACGCCCGTTGTTTAAGTCAATGGATTTGACACCTTATCGGCAAATGTTTGGGGTAGTTTTCCTAGTCATAACAAATCAACCGCCTTTTCGATGTATACTATCTTGTAAATCATAGATTACAATAAGGATCCTTATTAAAAGGCCTGAATATAAAATATTTGGGAATAACTCATTTAAGGTGATTATTTGTTTATTTTTGCCATTGGAGATCCATTCGAACAATAAGCGATGCCACAAACGCTTTGCTCCATAACCAGTTGCACATAACTTTGTGAATGAAACTCAGTTTTAGGACTAAGCAAATATTTGCGAGACAGAACCTCCCACACGGGTTCCGGGCAGTCACAAGTAGTACATAATACGTAAAGTGTTTGCGCAAGAGATTCTGGCAGACGGCATTAATTGGCATATTTGAATAACCATAGAGATAACATCAAAAGGAGTTTACTTAAGATAGTCAGATATGTGGTATACCTTAACTGAAATGGATTCACTTTCCATACAAAATCTCATTCCATTTTAATAAGTTCGCAGGTGTTGTTCGGAACGCGCAACATTTAAAATGGCAATCAAAAGCCGTTGCGTTTTAGTGTTTCAACTTTTGATTATAACTTGTCATGGACAAACATTTGGTAATTTTTAAATTTTCAATACCCTCGAGAAAGTACTCAATTCGTATATCATTCTCGACAGAGGAAAAACTTTATTTGCATTACCACCGACTGCAGCCAGCCTTGTTCACGCTTCTACGAAAGTATTCACTGTGGCCGCCATATCCGGTCTTGGAAGAACCGATACATTATGATCCTGCGAATGACGCGAATCCATTAATAGTGGGAGGTGACACAACTACTATTTACGACTATCCCTATCAACTGTCGCTGAGAAATGGTGGTGTACACATTTGCGGTGCAACAATCCTTTCGGATAAGTGGGCGTTATCGGCCGCACATTGTTTAGATGACGGAAGTTCCCCGTCCTGGGTACGACTTGCTTAGAATCGCAGGATAGTGAACAAATTTTAAACTTTGGAATGGTTCTCTGATTCAGATATCATTTCGCGGAGGAAGTCCACATCGACTAGCAGGAGGATACATTTTTCATGCTGTTGAATATATTCTTCATGACAGTTACAACCCGAAGACATTTCATTGTGATGTTGCTGTCATCAAGATTGCGGAAAATTTTCTGGTGGATTTCCTACAGCCAGTCCAGCTAGCGGATAGCAGCATAAAAACTGGTTGTCCAAGTGTACTGTCAACCGTGATTGGATGGGGAACTGCAGCGAATGACTACGTCCCGGTGATTCTTCAGGAGTTGCGCGTTCTGATACAGCCTCTAAACATTTGCGGAAAAATATGGATCGAGCAGCTAACGGACACGTGAGTTTGTTATTTGAAGTATATATCCTCAATAGCGTTTACTACAATTTTCATGACGATCTGAGTATCAGAACTCAACTTATAGCTACCTCTGAAGTTACATGCGCGCGCACTTCAAACTTTGAACGTGATTATCTCGATGTTGATATTTTCGAAAAGTAATTTCGCGGTGACCAAGATATACCGTTAAATAAAGTGATCTGAAATTTTCAGTGGTTTTTTATAATCACAATAGCCAGTGATTGAACGAAAGAATTTCAATTTGAACAAAGCTCCTAAAGTCGTCATCATTCTGACAAACATTTTTCCGCGAAATTTACGTTCAATCACTGACGACTGCTATAAATTAACTATTGTCCAAAACCCATAATTTTCATTTTAGCGTTTTGCGACGAAGTCCATGTGTCCATTGACTGTAAAAATATTTGGTGAAAACAATTTTATAAGAACTTTAAGCATCTAAGAAGATATAAGCCCCAGTAGTTACTTTTTGATACATAATATCTTCAACATAGTTTCTTCACACTTCTTATTCGATTTTTAGTTATTCGTAAAAATGTGATGGTAGTTATTTGCAGTTAACCTGTGCAATGTTCTAAATTATAGAACAATTAATTTGAAGTAATTTTTTGATGAAAACAAAACTTGTATCTTTCATAGTTTATGCGTTGCAGTTTTTTAAACAAAAATGATGGGGGATTTCTTCTAGTACCTTTTTATGTATTAGTTTCTCAGAAGTACTAGAAGCAGTAGTATTGAGCACTTTAGAGCTTTTGCTTGCGTACATTTTTGCTAAATGTAACAACATTGCTAAGTTATCTTTAGGTTATAAATTGTGGTTTTCACGAAAAATAACATTGAAAACAAAAGAGAAACCTGATCAGAAACACATATCAAAAAGATTTCAAAGCTTTATTTCGCTCTGTCACTTTTTATAATTTTCTGTTATTTTAACTACTAACGAGACCAAATTTATAAATTATGCTACGACAATTGCATTCTGTTATATTCTTGTTATTTCATTCTGATCGGGTAACTACTTGGTTACTTCAGCAAAAATGTTTACCTTCAGCATTTGAATGTTTGCCAGCCCACAAGTAACAATTTTGGTTATATTATGGTTTTATAGCATCTATTACAACTAATATTTAAAACCTTCCATGCCTACCTTATCGTTGTTGTGGTTGCTATAATCCCATGTGATGACTAGTTGTCCAGTTTTACACTAAGGCAAAACTCATAGCGAAATTCATAAGATTTATCTTATGATGAATAGAAAAGTAACAAAACTAAGTTTTCATTAGATTAATATGTAAAACATACGACTTTTATGATTACCTTAACATTTTATAAGTTATTACATATGCCAGTCGTACGAATTTCATACGAGTATCTTATGATTCTCATAAACATAAAAGAAATTAATAATATTGTCTTATGATAATTTATGATAATTCAAAGATACATTATGGAACATGAAGTCATAGCAAACTGATTTAACAAAATAAATGCCGTTTCATAAGATAATCTTATGATTTACATATGTGCTACTTGCGGCTAAAAATTATGCGATATTCCTATGAAATTCGCTCTATTTTTTGCCTGAGTGTATGATAATGGCTTTGAGAATATTTACATGAGCGCCATTAAACCACCATAAAACTATATAAAGCATTCCTGAATAAATCTATAAAACCGATTATCCTTTCAACTTTCAGTTCTAACTTGGATTTTCTCCACAGGCATTCAAGTTGTCTCGTAAAGCATACAGAAATGCTTTTCGATCCTCTGTGCCAATTTGGAAATTACTCTGCGCAAATTTTGCAAGTCTTAACAAGTCTACAAGTCTCCGGGAAAAGATGGAATCAAGCCAGTTCTACTTCAATAAGCATATGAACACTTCCAGCATATTAAAAAAAAAGTTCTTACTTGTAGTCTTTAAACAGGATACACTCCATTGTAATTGTAAAATTTATTCCCAAAAGATGTCGTGTTACTTATGAGGAGGCAAGCTTTAGACCGATCAGTCTAACCCCCTTTCTTCTCAAATCAGTAGAACGTTTCCTCAATCACTACATTCGGGATGTTAGCTTGGGCGAGCACCCGCTACATGCAATGCAATATGCATATTAGCGGGGGTTGTCTAGAATATTGAGAAAGCTTTTTCGCAAAAGCAATCGAGCTTAGGAGTTTTTATTGATACTGAAGGTGCTTTTGACAACGTGTCTTTCGAGTCCATTTTGGAAGCAGCACCTGGTCATACCTTCATATATCATGATTTTAGATACACGCAATGCTTAGCAACCGGCATCTTTGCTCATCGTTAAGAAAAGTAGGGATAAGGAAACTGAGTGTCTGCCAATGTTTTTCCGAATGTCCTCAAGGTGGCCATGGTTACATGTAGTTTTCCTTTTAAAACTTTTAATGTGAGAATTCCTCCTCGCGAGGAAATGCTGTCTGATTGGCTGGAGTGACAACTTGCAGAAAACGTAGTTTGTTATGCTGTTTGGTTCTTTGTTGATTAGACCAATCTCATTCGCTTGATAGATACTGTACCGTATTCCTAGCAAAGATTTTCGCGATTCTTTGTGGCGTACAATCGACACTTTAACAAGGAATTTTCGGTAAAAAAATCTATTTGTGCTCACGCTGTCCTGAAAGCAGATATTTGGGCAGATTTGAGATTGAAATTAGTATTCGCATGTCAAACTCAAATCGAAAAACTTAGAATTTCAAATGCTACATTCTATGGGTACTCGTTCATTCCGGCATTACTGGAAATGAATGGGTGGACTAGACCAGATTTACAACGCAGTTTACTACGAAAAATTCATTCTGTTATAATTTTGTTATTGCATACTGATCGGGCCGGTTTACTATTTTCAATTACGAATTAAAAAGCTGAACTTTTTCCGATATCTATGACCAAAAAGACATCCTTGAATTCCAAAACAAATTGAACATTCCAGTAAAACATGATGATGAGTTATGTTCTACCATAGACTATGCGGTAGACTTGGGTGCAATGCCCAACTCCTACTTAGCAGAAGGCAAAGAATTCTTCACATTTCCTTTCGATCATTTCAATATGAGCCTGCCTAGTCCTAGTTTTCCGTTCTAACTGATTCGCTCTATAGGTCTTTCAATTTTATTGCTTTCATTTCTCTTAGTCTCAAATTTGCCGAAAATAGCCAACAAAATCGATACAGTAGAACCTTGCGGCAATTAAAACTTAGTAACATCAAATCATTCACGTAACTTATTTTATTTGCTGCTTCGATTTTATCCATTTCATTCATTTTGTCAGTTATTTCATTTAATCCAGTTTCTGTCATTCATTTTATTCATATATTTATTTCATTCAAATTGTTAATTTGACTCAAATTAATTCGTTGTATAAATTTAACAACTTTTTTAATATCGCTCAATTTTTCATGTGAATAATCTAGTTCATTTTATTCTGTTTATTTTTTCTTTTTTGTATTAATTTTACCAATTCCATTCATTTTATTTAATTCAATCATTTAATTTAATTTTCCAATTTTATCCGTATAATTTAGTTTATTTGTTTTGCTTATTTTTTGATTTTATTATTTTTTCCAGTTTATATATTTTATTCAGTTTCTTCGTTTTATTATTATTATTTAAATTTTGTTCAGTAATTTCTTTTATTCGTTTCATCATTCAAGTTGTTAGTTTCAATCAATTTAAGTTGTTCTATTAATTTTATAACTTGTAGCGTCTAATTTTCATTAATTAATTTGATTTATTTATTATATTAATTTGGTTTATATTAATAATTCTATCCATTTTTTGAATTCGATATTTTTTCCTTTTTCTTCCTTTAATAACATTTGTTTATCCACTAAAGATAAAATTGTTTTATACCACATTTGTGTGTTAAGGGAGCCTACAAATAAACTAGTTATGGAATTTGAGTTTCGACTCGTCTCATCAGAATCCGACACTAACTTAGTGGCAAGACTAAGCTAGCGCCGGATTGACACTAGCTCCAAAAACGGAACATCATGTAAATAGGACTAGGGGTTTGCTAAGAAACACAAATAGCGTCGAACCTATCACTAAGTTTGTGTCGGATTTTGATGAGACAAAACGCAAATTCCAAAACTAATTTACGGAATTTTTGTTCACTCCATTGAGAATTGTTTAAATCTGTTTCAAGCTAACTTAAAAATAATAGAATAATTCGCACAATAGTCAAAAAGCACCAGAAATTGCCATTTTTAAGCAACTGTTAGGTTTTTACCAAAAGAAAAAAAATCTAACAAAAATAAAATATTTTGCATAAAAACGTGTATTTTACATCAACATTGCTCATATTTGAGGCCGGAGTTCCTCAATGACGGACCATCAATGCACTCATATAACAATAATTTCCACAATTTTTTCCAACTTTATATTCTCATTGTTACTAATTTATAAACATAGTTTAGTTAAAAACATTGAGTTGCTCAATTCGCTATTTATTCAAAACATTAACGACATTTGTTTGTTCCACAGTATGCTTTGTGCTGGTGGTGTCATCGGAGAGGACACGTGCAACGGAGACAGTGGGGGACCGTTAATGTGTGAAAACTATCAGGTGGGTATAGTTTCGTGGGGCTCGAAACAATGTGCCATTGCGATGCCTGCAGTGTTTACCAACGTTTCCAGTGCAGAAATTCGCGATTTCATACGTAGTCAAACGGGTGTTTAATGTATTTACGGCATTATGAGAATTGTATGTAACGAAATAAAGATTATCATTTGCATCGGAGGTGTGCTTTTTGTTCCGCTATCTAACCGACAAAACAATTCGAAAGAGGAAATGGTTGGCCACTTAGACGAAGAAACAAGTGATATCTCGTGATCGGTTTGACGTAAGAAAAATGTTGAGTAGTCACAAAAAAGAGGGATAAGCACTTTCATAAAAAATTGGGGGACGTTTTTATTATTATATAGGTCTGTAATAACTCACAAAATTTGATGTATCATACCTTTCGTGTGTTCTCTAGAGGAAAATATTGCTTCGCAGCGCTTTTTCGTAAAAGTGTATGCAAAATAGCTAGCTTTTTATTGGCGACAACAATTAATGAAATGAAGTGTTTGTTGTTCCGTTGGGTAATAATTTTCGTCTGATATCTTCTTTGGGTGATAATATCAACTGTTTTAGTGTAATCGATGTGTGAATTGTGAAATATGCGTTGGTGCAATTTGCACGTTTGTTGTGATTGGCTTGATATGGTGCACGATCGCGTAAAATCGTCTGAGAGAAAAGTGTGAGGTGACATATTTCAATGTTTATAATCCCCTTTTTATATTCTCGTTTGTATCAGTTTCTGCTCTATGTAGTTCATTTACTATAATGTTTTACATATCGAAAAGGAGCATGTCATTACACAAGTGAAAAGGGATCATCCATAAATGACGTAGCATTATATGGGGGAGGGGGGAGTTTTGTAGTTTGTGATGATGTGTGACGACAGGGGGGGTAGGGGGTCATGTCATGCTACGTAGCTTTTTTAAAGGGGAATAGAAGAGAATTTTTAAAAAAATTTACGGGGACAAGGGGGGGCAGAGTTACCGTCAAGCTACGTAATTACCAAGGGGGGTATTTAGAGGTTTGTGACGAAATGCTACGATAGGGGAGGGGGGTGTTAAAAATCACTCAAAAAATGCTACGTCATTTATGGATCATCCCAAATTAGGTATCAAATGCGATTCACTTCATATTCCAAGGTTGGGGTAGTGATGTACTTTTGCGCAGAAGCGTTTATAGACAGTAAAGATAGGAGATCGAAAAAGGCTGTATCAGAGAAAAATATGAGGAATTGATCAGGCTTTCAGGAAAAAGGTTCTACCAGATCCCCCTATAAAAATATTCGTGCAATTACGGATTAAAACAAGAGTGCAGTTCGACATTTCCCTTGGATATGCTGTTGATTAAACTCAGAAGTCAGTTTGTTCCAACATCTGGTCATATTTGCAGCATTGCTGTGCTCATCGCTTGTCTTTTTCAATTTTCATTTGATAATTACCGGATATTTCACTACTTTTCGGAATTGGAGTCTGTCACTTAATGTGCTGAAGTACTGAGTGTTTCAATATGAGTGGTGAAATGTGGGTTTTAAGGAACTCTTAGTTGTATACTTTCGGGACTCTTGGCTTGTTCGTGGCGAATTCCTGGGGTCTACTTGCCCAGCAGCAAATCCCTTGCCAGATCATTGATTTACATGCGTACAAACTTAAACTTGGCGGGGACATTTCTTCGTGTATATGCCAGGTAAAATATTTGCCCAGGAAGCTGTCTGTACTTCATCATAACCTGGTCGTACCGTTTCCAGCCACGTATTTTGGCCACCAGCTTCTGCTTCAAAGTCCTAATTTATTGCTTGCAGGTATGAAGTTCAATTTTCAATTTCACTACAATTATTCTACACACCTGAGAAGATCGATGCGCTCATTTGAAGCCTCCGCAGACCAGGTGAGGGCGGATGCGACCCGATGTTTATTTGTTGTAGGCTAGCGCATGTATGGGGATGTATAGGCTAGCGTGTGCGTGGAGATCTCACCTGGTCTACGGAGGATTAGGTGCTATTTAGCTGAATAAGGTCAAAACTGCCTCCAACCAAAATTAAAATTAACTCTTTAAATCAGCTTCGAGAGGATATTTCGCTTTTGGGGCCATATTGGGGGAGTCAGGGTGGTTCTTTTGATTTTATTATATTTTCAAGAAATCCCTTTGGTAAAAAAGTGAAAAAATGTGTTTGTTTTTTACATTAAGAGGCATATTTTAAGTTTTTTGCTTGTTTTAGAAAATGGTTTTATTGAAATAAAATATTTAAAATGTTTGCAAAATTTCTTTACTTTCAGTTTTGTAACTACTCTGTAGATGTTTTGCTTATATAATCTGTCTTTTCACGTGTGTTGCTGATTTGTCCCATGCTTAAAAAATGTGGATGGGAGAAGCTTCCGGTTCATATTCACAATTTTGAGTCAGTCAGTCAAGTATTAAGTACCAATACAAAACTTAAGGCAGGGTTTTCACGGTGAAAAAAGATGGGTGGGTAATGTCGGAGACATAACCGCAGTGAAGTAGAATACACTTTAGGATGTTAATGCGAATGCTACAATTTTGACTATATTCTGATAGGTTATATTAAAACCAGCCATTTCGTTATTTCTAATGGAAATACCGAAATATCGGCACACGTACATCGAAACCTAAAATATTCTAACATATTTATTCTCATATGGTAACCCTGCAAAGACCATATAATGAGAGTGAATCAAATCATTTGGCAACAGTAGAGAGTCGTATATACTTGTACCGTTATTTCTCTATTTCCATTAGATATACCGAAATAACTTATTTTAATAACGCCTTTCAGAAATTAGTAAAAATTGCAGCATTCGTATTAACAATTTAAAACGTATGCTACTTCATTTCGGTTTGTCGTTGACATTACCTACCCATCTTTCTAATCTAAAACAGAACCTAATAATTGCATAACCTAAGACGATTTAAAGCTACACTTTTGTGAAATCTCAACAGAAAACAAAATTACGTGTTAGTCCAACGAGCTTTCTGTTCCGTTGTTGTTGTGAATCATTAAAATTTTGAACATTTTTCAAAGCGTTATGATTGCGAATACAGGGGGAAATGTTGGTTGAATTATATTTATTAAATTCTCCCAATTAATGTTCTATAGCTAAACTATGATCATATTTCCTTAGGAGGCGCGTTTTACCCCATGTTTTCATAAATAATAATATGCTCGAACCTTAACCAAGCAGGTATCTTAGAGTGAAGTTTTCACAATAATGGAGCTTTTCATTTGTGTAGCCGCGATATTCGCAAACAAAATAAGTAAAAAGCACATTGTGTCATTTAGCCGCACACAAAATAAGCCGGGCTTAATGTGGATACAATTAATCTGTTTTCCGGACCGTTATTTAACTGAGTTTAAAACATGATGATACGTAAAACTTTTTCTCAGTTTGCTCCGAGGACCAAGTCTTTTAAATTTCCCTTGGTAGTGCAAAAATGCTCTATAAACCCGTAAATAAACTTTCCGAAGTAACTCGTATCAAATCATGAACAGAAAATCATATTATCAGTATCCAATAAGCCAACACCATCTCCTTTACACAACGAAACAACCAGTACGCATTACGGCTTGCCGGAGGAAACAAACACACAGATAAATTCACCACGGTGCACACTGGAATGCGCGTCGGGGTGAATTTATCTGTACAAGCACCTGACGCCACATATAATTTAACCCTTAAAGGCGCAAAGCAAAATTGTCTAACAATTTTAATACGTTACTATGATAATTTTGAGATGGTTTTCGCAATGTTGTTTTAAAACAACATTGCGCATTTAAGGGTTAAAGAACAAGAGAGCGCGGTTCTCGCACCAAAGCACCCCATCGCCAATCTATTTATTCAGCTCTGAAAAAAATAAGTGTTGTGTGCAAGACACGACCACGATGACAATAAAAATGCAGCCAGTTTTATGAGCAAGCAATATTATCCGTGGCCAAATTAAAAACCGTTAATGCCATCGACTGTTTCAGAACTACACACAGGCATGCTATTCTTCACTAGAGATAATTGTTGAATTTTTAAATTAAAATCGATAACCTATAGTGTGATAAATTCAAGTTCTAAAAAAGTTTTATTCAAATCCGTGAAATGGGAACATAAATTAATGATGCTCACAAACAAAACCTTACATCTATCTTTAAATACCTGCTATCAAATCAAATGTTTGCAAGCACGATAGAAAAATAACTGGTCATAAATCAAATGATTCGTAAACGAAGAAAGTATAACATATGTATCTTTATATATTCGGTGGTTTAATTAACATTAACTCTGAAATGTTTTATATTTGGGGTCCTAAAAAGAACGATTTTAAGGGAATCATTCAAATTAACTGTTTTGTATGTGGGGTCCTGAAAAGGACCATTGGTGGAATCCTGAAAAGGACTATTTGTGGGATACACAAACACGCGTGCTATGGAATGAAAAATACTAAACTAGCTAAGGGCTTTTGGTTTAACAAAAATAACATGCAGAATGAAACAATTAGTCAGCTTCAAAAAAAGGCCATCTCTTCCAGCCGCACGTTACTTACATCAGATAAATATTTCGAAATGAAAAGAAACTACCTTTCTCTTCAGCATCTAATATGAAATACTGATAACTTGAAACGTGACATCGGCTTTTATCACTTTCGCACTGATGATGGAAGGACTGCCTTCATGCAGAATAACTAAAAAATATTTGCGGATTCTTTTTGGTACGGCTTTCGCTAGCTGGCAGTGTTGCCACATCCTCCAATTTTCTGAAACATTGCAGAATTTTGGATTATGTTTCCGAAAGACTATTTTTAATAAATCACAGGATCAACCTGGAAATGTATTTCAAGTAGCTGCACATTTTTGTATTGTTTCGGAAGGATAAATTTAAACAAATAACAGATTGTTGCAAATTTCAGATTGTCAATATACGCGCAAGCAACAAATAACGAATTTAAACTGCGCAATTGGATTATCGCTATCAATGATTGGAAAAATTCCAATTTGTTCTTTATTGTTTGTTATTATTATAGCCCTTAAAAGGGCTTTTAATTTAACAATAATAACATACAGTCAGCTTCAACTGAGGTTTGCCAACTCTTCCAGCCGCGCGCTAGTTACACGGATCACCCCCAGCGGTAGCAGTGATCAAATATAGCACTCATCGCAGCGCATTGTCAACATGCATGATTGCTACTGCTGTTCTTTACGGCCCGATGTTTGAGGGGAGAATGAAGTCGCTCGAGGAATGATATTCTTTAAATAGTCGATGATGACGTCATTCATAGAAGAGTAGTGTGCTGGGTGCTCAAATCTGTCGTACGAGACGCTATAGGCACGATGTTACTTGTCTGGCAAAAGAGCAACAACTGATTCAAACAGGCACGCGACATACGTCTCCCAACCTTTGAACGGAACGGATCGTTATATTTCACAGTGGTGCTCGGTGTGTAAATTTTAGTGAGTCAAGGTCATCCTTTGTTCGTTCGTTAGCAGCCGTTCTGCTGGTGCCGACAGTAAATCCAGTACATTGTTTTCGCTGGTGCGGAACAATCGACGTTGTTTGCAGATAAGTTTTGCTTTATTTTTTTTCCTCGTTTGCTTTCTTTCCTTTTCCCTACTTTTACTCTACCTTGTAATCAAATAATAAGACACATTCCCGTTTATATAACGCTCTGCCCTCGTGCTTAAATGGCCGAGGGCGAAATACCATCTGATGCAATCATGGAAGTCCCTGATCCCCCTAATACTCGCATTGCTCCCCGTATAAAGCAGTACCCAGAAGGTTCCTCTGGGCCATGGGTGGTATATTTTCGGACCGGAGAGAAACCGGTTAATATATTAAAACTTTCTCGAGATCTGACTGCTAATTACCCGGCCGTAACTCAGATAACACGTGTTCGGGCAAACAAGATACGTGTTCTAGTGAGTGATCTCGGCCAGGCAAACGCGATTGCTTGCTGTGAGCGCTTTACGCGGGAATTTAAAGCGTACGTGCCTTGTGTGGCCTGTGAAATCGATGGGGTAGTGTCCGAACCGGGCCTGAAATGCGAAGAACTGTTGGAGCACGGGGTTGGCTGCTTTAAGGACCCCTCTCTTGAACAGATTAAGATCTTAGAATGCAAACAATTGTATACCGCAAACACCGAGGGAGGTAAGACTACCTACTCTCTATCAGGCTCGCTTCGGGTGACATTCGCCGGGTCCTCTCTTCCCAACTACATCCTCCTTGACAGGGTTCGCCTACCAGTTCGCCTGTTTGTACCGCGGGTCATGAGCTGCAGCAATTGCAAGCAGTTGGGCCACACAGCCACATATTGTGGAAATAAGAAACGATGCGGCAAATGCGAAGGAGAGCATGAGGATGACTCTTGCGACAAAGAAACTGAAAAGTGTATTTGCTGCGGGGGCCCTTCACATGCTCTTAAATCGTGCCCTGCGTACAAGCAGCGCGGGGATAAAATTAAGCGCTCCCTTAAGGAACGCTCAAGGCGTTCTTATGCAGAAATGCTAAAGAATGCTTCGCCATCTGTCCTGTCCGAAAATCCCTATGCTGGTTTGGCTAACGTTGAGCAAGAATCTGACGACCCACGAGAGGGAACATCTTTGGTTAACCCAGGGGAATCCAGGAAGAGGAGAAATCCAGCCTCCCCTACATTGCCTCGTAAGGGTGCCAAGGTGTCGTCCACTCAGAGTGCGCCATCTACAACCAATAAATCCAACGGAAGTGATGCACAAAAGCCGAAGCAATTTGCTCCAGGACTTGGAAATATTAATTCTAACAAGGAGTACCCACCACTTCCAGGGACATCCAAAACCCCAAGTGTCCCCTTTTTTCAAACAGATACTCAGTCCAGTAGCGGACTAATGAAATTTTCTGACATAGTGGACTTAATTTTCACAGCTTTCAATGTTACTGATCCTCTTAAAAGCCTTCTGATACGTTTTCTCCCTATAGTGCAAACATTTTTGAAGCAGTTGACTACTAAATGGCCCCTCCTTGCAGCGATCGTATCCTTCGATGGCTAAGTCATCGAACGAGGTCACCGATTCGATCACTGTTCTACAGTGGAACAGCAGAAGTATCCTCCCGAAAATCGATTCCTTTAAATTTTTACTAAATAGTTTAAAATGTGATGCTTTCGCATTATGTGAAACTTGGTTAACTTCCGATATAAATCTCAACTTCCACGACTTTAATATAATTCGTCTGGATCGAGAAAACCCCTATGGAGGAGTACTTTTGGGGATCAAAAAGTGCTATTCTTTCAACCGAATTAACCTCCCTTCGACACCAGGCATTGAAATTGTCGCTTGTCAAGTTTTAATCAAAGGTAAAGACCTTTGCATTGCTTCCATCTACATTCCTCCTAGAGCCTCGGTAGGGCACCGAACGCTTTGTAATATCACGGAATCCTTACCGGCACCGCGGCTAGTTCTGGGAGACTTTAACTCGCACGGTACGGTATGGGGCTGTCTTCATGATGATAATAGATCAACATTAATCCAAGATCTTTGCGATAATTTCAACATGACCATCTTAAACACGGGAGAAATGACGCGGATTCCTACACCACCAGCACGCGCAAGCGCGTTGGATTTATCGCTTTGCTCGACATCGCTACAGTTAGATTGCATGTGGAAGGTGATCCCTGATCCCCACGGTAGCGATCATTTGCCTATCGTGATTTCAATTGCTAACGGTTCAAGACCATCGGAAACAATCAATGTATCGTATGACCTCACACGGAACATTGATTGGAAGAGTTACGCGACCGCGATATCCGTTAAAATCGAATCCACTCAAGAACTTCCTCCGGAGGAAGAGTACAGGTTTTTGGCTGGCTTGATTCTCGACAGTGCGAATCAAGCTCAGACTAAACCAGTACCCAGCGCGAATACCCATAGACGGTCTCCCACCCTGTGGTGGGATAAAGAGTGCTCAGAGCTGTACGCGGAAAAGTCCACTGCATATAAGGCCTTCCGGGAAGACGGGTTACCCGCTAGCTATCAACAGTACGCGTCGTTAGAAAGGCGAATGAAGAGTCTAATGAAAGCCAAAAAACGCAGTTATTGGCGCCGGTTCGTCGACGGGTTAACGAGAGAAACAGCGATGAGCACTCTTTGGGGTACGGCTCGACGTATGCGTAACCGTAATAGTACCAACGAGAACGTGGAATATTCAAACCGTTGGATATTCGCTTTCGCCAAGAAGATCTGTCCGGACTTTGTTCCTGTACAGAAAACGTACCGCGCCGCGTCTTCTCACGATACCGCGAACGAAACACCGTTTTCGATGGTGGAGTTCTCACTTGCTCTCTTATCGTGCAACAATAACGCCCCAGGGTTAGACAGAATCAAATTCAACTTGCTGAAGAATCTGCCTGACACTGCAAAAAGGCGCCTGTTGAATTTATTTAACAAGTTTCTTGAGGGTAACATTGTCCCTTATGAATGGAGGCAAGTGAAGGTCATCGCCATCCAAAAACCAGGAAAACCAGCCTCCGACCACAACTCATATCGGCCGATTGCAATGCTGTCCTGTATTCGGAAGTTGTTCGAGAAAATGATCATGTTTCGCCTCGACAATTGGGTTGAAGCAAATGGCTTACTGTCAGATACACAATTTGGCTTCCGCAAAGGCAAAGGGACGAACGATTGCCTTGCGTTGCTTTCTACAGAAATCCAAATGGCCTATGCTAACAAAGAGCAGATGGCATCAGTCTTCTTGGATATTAAGGGGGCTTTTGACTCAGTTTCTATCAACACTCTGTCAGAGAAGCTGCACCAGCATGGTCTTTCGCCAATTTTAAATAACTTTTTGCTAAACCTGTTGTCTGAAAAGCACATGCACTTTTCGCATGGCGATTTAACAACATCGCGATTTAGCTACATGGGTCTTCCCCAGGGCTCATGTCTAAGTCCCCTGCTCTACAATTTCTACGTGAATGACATTGACGATTGTCTTGCCAATTCATGCACGCTAAGGCAACTTGCAGACGACGGGGTGGTCTCTGTTACAGGGCCCAAAGCTGCCGACTTGCAAGGACCATTACAAAATACCTTGGACAATTTGTCTGCTTGGGCTCTTCAGCTGGGTATTGAGTTCTCCACGGAGAAAACTGAGTTGGTTGTTTTTTCTAGGAAACGTGAGCCGGCGCAACTCCAGCTTTTAATAATGGGTGCAACGATCAACCAGGTTTTCACATTTAAATATCTCGGGGTCTGGTTCGACTCTAAAGGTACCTGGGGATGTCACATTAGGTATCTGAAACAGAAATGCCAACAAAGGATCAATTTTCTCCGAACAATAACTGGAACATGGTGGGGTGCTCACCCAGGAGACCTGATCAGGTTGTACCAAACAACGATATTGTCGGTGATGGAGTACGGGTGTTTCTGTTTCCGCTCCGCTGCGAACATACACTTCATCAAACTAGAGAGAATCCAGTATCGTTGCTTGCGCATTGCCTTGGGTTGCATGCACTCGACCCATACGATGAGTCTCGAAGTGCTGGCGGGCGTTCTTCCGCTAAAAAATCGATTTTGGGAACTCTCATATCGATTGCTCATCCGATGCGACATTCTGAACCCGTTGGTAATTGAAAACTTCGAGAGGCTCGTCGAGCTTAATTCTCAAACCCGATTTATGGCCTTGTACTTCGACTACATGGCACAGAGCATTAATCCTTCTGCATATACTCCCAACCGTGTTCGTTTGCTAGATACTTCTGATTCTACTGTATTCTTCGACACATCCATGAAGGAAGAGATTCGTGGAATCCCGGACCATATACGCCCGCAGGTGATCCCCAATATATTTTATAATAAATTCCGAGAAGTCGACTGCGACAAAATGTTTTACACTGACGGATCAAATCTCGATGGGTCCACTGGCTTCGGTATCTTCAACAATACTATCACCGCTTCATTCAAGCTCAATGATCCCGCTTCAGTTTACGTCGCAGAGTTAGCTGCAATTCAGTACACCCTTGGGATCATCGACACTCTGCCCACAGATCACTACTTCATCGTTTCGGACAGCCTCAGCTCTATCGAGGCTCTTCGTGCGGTGAAGCCTAAAAAGCAATTACCGTATTTTCTGGGGAAGATACAGGAGTCCTTGTGTACGTTATCTGAAAAATCTTATAAGATTACCTTTGTTTGGGTCCCCTCTCATTGTTCTATCCCGGGCAATGAAAAGGCCGACTCATTAGCAAAGGTGGGCGCATTAAATGGTGACATATACGAAAGACCAATCTGCTTCAATGAATTTTTTAGTATTTGTCGTCAGAGGACACTCAACAGTTGGCAAACCTCGTGGAGCAATGGGGAACTTGGACGATGGCTACATTCGATTATCCCAAAGGTATCAACGAAGCCTTGGTTCGGGGGGATGGATGTGGGTCGGGATTTTATTCGTGTAATGTCCCGACTTATGTCCAATCACTACACCATGGATGCGCATTTGCGGCGTATTGGGCTTGCGGAGAGTAGTCTGTGCGCTTGTGACGAGGGCTATCACGACATCGAACACGTTGTCTGGGTGTGCGCCGGGTATTGTGACGCCAGGTCTCAGTTAAAGGAATCCCTTCGGGCCCGAGGTAGACCACCCAATGTACCAGTCCGAGATATGCTGGCAACTCGTGATTTCCCCTATATGTCCCTTATTTATACCTTCATAAAAACGATAAATATCCCAATTTAGCCCCTCTCTTTTATTTCTCGTTTTTAGAGTTTCCTCCTGCCTTGTGGAACCGATCAGCTCCAGAGTGCCACTATGTAACCGCCGTCGCCCTTACCACTACGCCTGCATAGAAGGAAACTGAAGCGAGAGCGACTCGAGGTCCGATGACTTTTGAAGGATTCCCCGCGGGTCCGAAGAATACCATCCGCCAATCCGGTACTCGACGACTTACTAGACTGAGGCGCAAATTTGATACGCTGATCTCCCCCCCCCCCGCCGTTCGAGCGAAAGTTGCAAGTTTTGCTCTTCTTTCCCTGTCTCTCCCCTGTCTTTGATACAACTGCTGCTACACTGATGCGGAAATAAGCCACCCTTTGAATATCTTGACCAAGCATAAGTTTTAGTTAAAAAATTCAAATTAGTATTCTGTATTCCTAGTTTTAAGATAGCTATAATTTTTACTCTTTATTGAAACTCTTGTCCTCCATCTTGTAAATAGAATTGAATCCCTAGTTTTAAGATTTCTGTGAAATTTCTCATAAATATTTGTTCCCCCTTTTGTGTACTAAACTATATTGTTAGTTTTAAGATAACCGTAAAATATTTCGTAAAATACTATTACTCCCCCTCTTGTATATCAAAGTGAATCCCTTGTTTTAAATTTTTTTCATAAAAAAATCTTTTGGCCCTCTTTTGTATATTGAATCTTATTTCTAGTCTTAAGATAGCTGTAAACTTTCTTTTCCTTTGTAAAAAAAAATATTTCAACATTGTAACCTCCTAGTTTTAAGATATCCAAAATGTAAAAACAAAAGCATTTGGCACCGCCAAGCTAACGCATTTGTGCCTATCAAATAAACGAAATGAATAAAAAAAAAAAAACAGGCACGCGGCACATTTATTTATAACTTTCGTGTTCGTTTGAATTACCAACCTGCTCCCTATGGACGGCTCTGCCGGGGATAGATTGACTGATGTATGGGAGTTTTCACGTTTTCGAGATCTGTTCATTTTTGCTTGTCAATAGTGTGATATTGAAATACAAAAATTGTCACGTCATTTCGTGATTAGAATCATCAGCGCCTGGCGGCAATCATGGTATCTATTACCTACCATAGAAGAATGTGCTGATATGAAACGCAGCAGCTGCTACGCTTACAACGTCAGAACACAAACTAACGAATTTTTCTTGTGTGCTCTCTTTTTATACCCGTCACAGTTCTTTCGATGAAAAAGAGGCAGTCCCAGCAACGCTTGCTTTTTGAGCGAATTGTACCAACCAATCATGGATCAGATAATTACTACTTTCATAAAATCCATTATTTCCGCTATTTTTAGTAATTGTACATACTACCGAATTGGATACAAAATTGTTGTACATATTTCCAATCAGATAGCGTAATAATCTTATTTTTTCATTCAGTACAAAGGCAGATATTCACGTTTAAAAAATCGGGTAAAATTCTGGCAGAAAATTTTGAAACGGGGCCCCTATATTGAAACGTTAGAAGTATTCTACTTCAAAAGATGGGTAATGACAGAGACATAAGCGCCATGATGTAGAATATACATAAGATTATTTATTAATTAATTTAATGAATATTTGCTTTTAAGATTTAATTTGCTTTTAATGTTAACTGTTATGTGTCCAACAAAAAAAACACCTTTAACAGGCCAACGTGGGTACCCGGGTATCCACAAATTGAAATGTTCATAACTATGGCTTCCTTTATCCGATTTGGACACTTTTAGATTTTTTAGATTCAGGAACTCGTCCACTTTTTGATTTGTAAAATTGAACCGGATGAATGGATCTGGTGCTTGGTAATCCGTATTTTCCGGGGTAATGTTCCAGTACGAGGGCATGATTTGTAAATTTTAATAATGTCCTAGCAATATGAGTATCAAAACTCTTCTAATTGTTTCGGAAGTCTGTAATTTATTGTTACGGGACCCTATGGCAATTTAAAAAATGAAATTGGAATGGAATGGCCAATCACGGCCCCACGGGAACCTGCTGCCGAATGTCCGTTCCGGGGTCAAATCACCAAATGGTTCCATAACCACGAGATACAGCCTACTGATACAATTCCAAGAATTTTGATACCCATATTGCTAGTATTCTATTGAAGTTCACAAATAGTATCCCAGTACTGGAACCTGCTTCCGGAAGTCGATTTGTAGTATTATTGGAGTCGAAGTGTAGTATTATAGTGATACTTAACTTGTGTATATAACGGTATCCTAACGGCTTACTAGAATAAAACTACAAGGGGCTGCCCTATGGGGTTGCAAGAACTGTAGACGTAGGACTATGCTACTTAATGTAAAATATTTATTTTCTTAATACATTTAAAGTAATAATAAATCAAATATATTTCTTACGTATAGTTCAAGCACAATCAATCAACATCGAATGTTACATATTGAACCAAACCTTCTTGGTTATTAGGTCATTTCATTTGTAGTAGGTAATCGAATCCGATTAAACTTATTTGAGAAGATCTGAAGAAAGACGACAGAAAACCGTGACTGAACTGATATCTGGAACTAAATATTTATTGCACAAGATCAGCTTCTAAAAATTGTAAAAACTATTCGATTGGGTGTGGTAAAACACCCGGATCGGTGAAGAAAAATCAAATTTTAGACAATATAATCACATTTCATTTATACACTTTCCTAAAGTACGCATACAAATGTAGCGAATGCAGTGGTCTTAATCATATATCGAAACTACAAATATACAAGAATCGAAAACAATTTTATAACTGGACATAGATGCGTTTTTGCAACGGTTTTTCGAGTGGCAGTGTATTCATTTATAAATAGGCTTTGTAGTATGTACCTAATAGCAGAATCAAAATAGGATAGGCTGAGTGGAAATGAGTCACGTGAAGTGGAAATGAATCAATTAATTGATCGAACGTAACTGATAAACTTTCGTTGTGCTTTCCATCGAACCGCATAAATCTGTTGCTAAGAAAGTTTTCGTCTTTGCGCAACGAAAGCACAGATTACTATCACACATACAACCGCCATTTAAACTCAAGCTAAACAGTCGTAAATTTTGAAGTAGACAACTTAAACTAAATAGTACAGTATAAAGTGCCCTGTACAGTGTGTGCTGATACTGTGGACTACAGGTAAGGTTATTCTCCATCCGCCATTATGCCCAAATGTTCCCTCGCCAGTTAACTAATGGACCCCGTTATTCTGATTAAAGAAAACCCAACAAACCCATCCATCGCACGGGACCGCCATTGTTGGACGCGCGCGTTATTGCCGGAAATCGCTGGCGTACGACGGCCGGATCGAACATCGCATTACGAGCGAAGCAGATCGTGTGGAAACTAGCGGAACCACCGACACGACGTAGGGAAAGCGGAAACAGACAGCGAAGCAGAAGGTGGAAAAAGGTTAGATGGATAAGAAAGATAAGTATTTCCCTGCTACCCGCGAAAATTAAGGATAAGCGTGCCGACCCTGAGGTTATTGTTTCAGGGAGTCTCAGTAGCGCTCGCGGCTGGGCTGACCGGTAACTTACAAATTAGATATACCTACCTACACATTCGCCTCAAACATTGAACCCAAGCGCATAAAGAGTCAACGCTGATGATGATGGGTAGAGCGAAAGAGACACCTAGTACCACGACATTATGTTAACCGTGTTTGCAAATGGAGCTCGAATGTACAAACGATTTTGTGAACGAATGATTGTGTTCGAGATTGTTAATAAAAGTGTACTGGAAACGAGCACAACGCAAAAGAAAACATAGTGTTGAACGGACAAGCTCAGTCGCGTGTTGGACGGAACTGGGTAGCGTACTTTCACAGTCAGTGTAACGGACTTCTAACTCAGCTACACAGCGCAGTGATCTGCTCCGCCAGCCGTTCAGCAGGCATCTCAGCTTGTCTGGCAAATTCCGTTTTTTTTAAATAGTCGATGATGACGTCATTCGTAGAAGCGTAGCGCGCTAGGTACACAAATCTGTCGTGCCGGACTTGGGAAGCGCTATCTTCTGTGTGTAAAAGCGCGATGTTTTGACTAGGTTGTACATCATTTAAATTTTTAACTATTACTAGCACTATTACTTTTCACGTTACACTGCATGGGCTGGAAAGAAAGACAGATCTGTCCGAGAGTCGAGTTATATAAAAGTACTTGCTAATGGTGGTTGCACTAGCGCCATATTCGTCGGCCGAATCAATGAAAGGTGTAATACTGCGTAATTTTTGCAATGTCATAATGAACATTTCTTTCTTGGAAATGAAAAGCGCCGACTTAAAAAGCTCGTAAACGCACACATGCACACACCAAACCACCCAAACACAGTGTCGAATCGGAAGCTACCGGACCGACCCCGGCACAAACTGCTTTGCTCTTTGCGTAGGCTATGCCCACCGCCACGTACTATCCGAGTAGATCGCGACCAAGTTTATATCCAAATGGCTTACGGAAAGGCAATTAATTGCCTCGCGGAACTTCCCTGCAGGGGACTGTGATTGGACGTTTCTAGCAAAATGGCACAAGTACGCAGATGATCTAAACTGCATAAAGTATGCAGAGCATTAAGGAGTTCAAGAGGAAAACCGGGAGCTGACTATCTCAAAGGACGTAAAGTAATCGAGTAATGGATCGAACGAGGCTCCGAGTTAATTGCGGAGTAGTCGTGGGCAAAAGAAAGAATTGCGAAAAGCACAATTAACTTCCCCACAAAATAATGCTCACTGATACACTACACCAATAAGGTTTTTGAGGCTTTTTAAACATAGCTCTGAAAATTGCACACACACACGTTCATAACTGGACAAATTCTTTATTATACATACGGAAATAGATTAGTCAGTTCTCTTTCATTCTCTGTCTGTGCATACGAATTGCCTAATGCATTTTCAAGATCCTTGACTAGAAGATGGCCAACAAACGTTTCATAGCTATTCACAGATCCAACTGCTTCTGGAGTAGCCGCACTCGAACCTTCACATACATTCTCATTAGACTCAATAAAATTTATATCCGTTACTGCGATCAAACTAAATTTGCTAGTGTCTTTGTTTATGAAACGATTTACAAATGATTCACATTCGTTCAAATTTAAAGTGGAATGATTTTGGGATACACTGGCGGATACATTTTGCAAGGGAGCTGTATCTTTATGAGAATTTGTATCTATTCCTAAACATATTTCAATGGAACATCTGATCAATTTAACTATACTGTTGACCGACGGCAGATGGAGCTGCAGAGCAATTTTGTTTTAATTAGTTGTAGTAATATGTAAATGCAGTACGTACCTACAATGAAATTCAATGTTGCTTCAGAATCTTCATCGCGACGAAGCACGGTGAATATGAATCACCTGCATTCGTCCCACATCGTTCTTCGCTGTTATATTCAACTTGCTGTTGATATTCATCCACGAATGAAGCCGACTGCCAATCCGTGTTTATCCGAATGCCTTATCCATACGTTCTTGCCTTGCTACTCATCGAACGATCGAATGAACTGCACGAGGAAGCTATGAAGTGAATGACGAATAAACAAATCAGTAAACCATTCCTCACCATAGCGATGATCGCTTACAACTATTGGCGAAGATGACTTCAATTTTATCTTCGTCGAATGATGGCTCGCGAAGAAATATATTTTTATTATGATGCGTTGTACTGTTCGGAACAAGCCAATGCGCTACTGGTTCTTCAGTACAAAACGATGGGTTAAATTAACGAATCAAGGCAATATTTGTCAAATATAGTACAATCTTAATAGAAGCCTTGTGTGTCAAGTATTCAAAGGAGATTGAACCCATGTTTGGTGATAAAACTCGGAATAAGCAAAACAAAATTCTTTTGGATGAAGTTTTGATTTTAATCTGCACATGGTGTTATATCACAATAATTTAACCTATTGCGCATGTTTTGCTAGTATCACGACGAAATCGCTTAATCAGTACGGTTGTTTAAAAATAAATTAGCTGTAGAATGAACAGTGTGTTGTGGGTGTAATACAAATATTACTTCTTGTTCCCCCATCGGGAAAGACTTGGCATAAAAAACGTGCTGTAATTATTTTACTTCATATTGTCGAGATCCTTAGATACCAACAAAAATATAAAATTGTTGAATTTCGATTTTTTAATGCATTCCCTTCTAGGGATTAGCTATAATGATTACATTGCATGTGCACATCTCACGAATTCAACCATGACTGCTAACTTTGTTAACTAGTGCTATAAAGATGGATTGATGTTTAAGGTGAGATTTTTCGTGACGTGGTTAACATTAACAGTAGGTACCACAGTTTGATAAAAATACATCATTTAACGCAAATTTATTAATTAGAGGTCATACACTAATTACGTAAGGACGTATGTGGGGAGTGGGTGTTTCAAAATATCTTACCAATTCTCACCTGGGGGAGGGAAGGTTTGTCCTTTCTTAAGTAATATCATAAAACATGCATGAAAAATGAAATCGATAAGAAAAATATTCTTCTCATAAGAAAAGAAGCTATTTCTTATTTGTGCCATGAACATTTTATATATCAAACCAAATGAGCACATACTGTACATCATGGTCATGGAAACGCAGACCTCAAATTGAAGTGTTTTGCAGCGACAGAATATGATTGTTAAATTAGTTATGGAATTTATTGTTGCCAACGTAAGGGGCGGCTTAATTGTCGATGGTTTTGGAGCAGTTACAGAAATTTCTTTACTCTTGGTGGTACATTGTTCTGCTTTACAAGTTAAGAAGTGTTGAGACCCTTCGTGTTGTTAGGCCAACATCCTTCTTTTCAAACTTTCGCTTCAAACCCGCAAGGTATATGAAAAATTTTCTGTCATGTGATTGTCAAAGAACTTGTTGGCCGTATAGTTCCAGAGCGTGAACTGTATTTTACTTCAAGAAAATTCGAAGATAGCCATGTCGGAACTATGCGTACGATAAGCGTTATAGTTGAAACTCCGAACAAATTCACACCAGAAGAGGTTATAAATTCTTTTGAGTTCTACATCACAAAGAAATAGATTCAAAGGAAGTGGAATGTAGCGAAGCAAATTATGTGGAACAAATCGGAGTTTCTAAACATCTCCCAAAATTTATTCTGAAATTTCTACTGGGCGAGATTAGGGTACAAATGAAATTTCTGCAGATGATTATACACACACTTAGAAAAAATCGTATAAATTTACGTCTCCTGATCCTGACATATACGAGCATCAAAAATGACTTAGTTTTACGTTTAATTTTAATTTTACAAGACATTGAATTTCGTAAATCATGTAATTTTACTCCACATATGGCGTATGTTCTGAATGACAGTAAGTGTAATTTTATGTCATTGCGCATGGAAAATATGTTTCATGTAAAATTAAATGGAACACGGTGATGTTTAATGTTTAGTCATTTCGTGAATTACGGTTTGTTAAATTGTGTCATGTTTGCAATTACGTCAATGATAAAATTTATAATTTTTTGGTGTGTAGTTAAATTTTGTCCTGAGTTCTCTTTTAATAATTCAATAAGGGGAGAGGGAGTTCACCAAAATCATACGAACTCTTATCTGGGGGGAGGGGGAGGTTGAATAGTTCTAAAAAAGCCTTTCGTAATTAGTGTACGGCGGCCCCGAGCAGAATATTTTCTATGATGAAAGAATTTTTCATTTCAAACATTTATAATTACCTTAAGGGATCGAAACAAGTATAAAAATATTTTAAAAAAATTAAAAACCAAATAGAATACCTTATAGCCAAATTTAGAATCTTACACTTAGTCAAGTCTCCCCATGTTCCCCTACTCTATCGTCGGAGCAATTAAATTTACGTACATTTTCGAAATATGCTAGAAGTACCAAGTTCCAATCAATCATTTCATTTTCATGACATGTTTGGCGTGCTCTACAGTGGTGTAGCCCCTTAATAGAATATATCCAAATTATATTTCTTGATGTCATGTCAAGTGAGATATACATATTCACCATTTTTTCTGAAATGCTTTGTTGTACAACTTTATTGGAAACATGCTAGATTTTGCTGAAATTAAAACCATATTAGCTGCTATTTAAGCTAAAGAATAGTCTTTCATGGTACAAAATTTTATGTTTACAAACAACAACTGAAGTTCTATAGCACGCTACAAGTGCAATTTAAATGTTATGAGTGGCTATAAAAGTACGATGAAACCTCAATTGATACTAGGATATAAGACTAACCGGTTCAGTTTTGGCAAAAAGTTTAATATTTGCTAAGTTTGGTTGAAATCGGAATGCATCGATTTGTCAAAAACTTGTGGCTTGATTATACTTCTATAGATATAGAAATTATATTATATAAGAGTAATTCGTCTTACGGTTGCTATTTGTGCCAAATGGTCCTAAGGAAAATATTAAATGTAGATTCAAGGAAACTATCACCCAGTGTTGATTTCATCATTAGAAAAAAAAGTTATTTGAAGTACCAATAGTCTACTATGTAGATTCATAATTGTGCTGATTCGGCTTTCGCCCGCGAGACATCCGCAGATTTCCAAATGTAATTGATTTGTTTTGCTTTGCTTACGCAGCTTCCCGTTTCAAATCTGATAAAAAACATCAGCAAATAATCATTATGTACTACTAATTGTTGTTTATAGCAAAAGTCATCGTATTCCGAACATAGCAAGCATTTCTGCACCACTTCAGTCATGAAGCTCTGACCCTTCCATCAATGAACAAGAAATTTGTTTTTCTTGGTCGCAATGCAGGGGGAATGAAGAACGAAGAATCCTTAGCGAAGAATGGCTAGTGGCGATTATCACCTAAGCCATTCGTGTGCCGATCCGAACGATGCGTGAAGATGAACATTGCATGAATGGCTAAATTCAACAAACAACGATGCGAACAAGCAGCGAACAGCCGTCATCAGATTCGGATTTTTTGTTTGTTTGTATTATTCATTTTCGCTGATTCTGTGCTTCCGTGTGACGAACGGCGCAGCGTTATTCGAGGCATGGGTGAATGACACGACGAATATCGCATCGATGATGAACGAATGAACTAGTTCGGTGAAGAATATTAGGCATTATGAAATGCGAATTACAGACATATTGTATTTTGGGATTGAGCTGGGATCGAAATCCTAATACTTCAAACTATTTATTTAGCCTTAGTTTAACAGTTGCAATTGTCAGCTTATTTTTTACGTAGGGGAAACGAACAAAGCGAGCACCGCTTATTAAAGAGGTAGTTTGACATTCAGGCACAACTAATTCCCTCGTCATTTTCGCTAAATTGCTAAACGGTTCACTGCAGCAAATAAATCTGGTGAAAAAAGGTTATGCCTTCTAATGGTATTTTCGTTTTTGACAGTACACCACATCGGTGTAGTTGGTGCTACACTCATTCAAATTTGGGTGTAAAACTAGTGAGTAGGATTATCGCTGCACTATTTGCTAGGAAAATGCTAAAGTGTTTATGCATAATTCGAAGCATCATTAATGAAGGAAACCATTCAAAGTGGTGACGGTTCCGTACCATAGTAATAGGCAACATTTCGTGGATATTTGACAAAGTTTTTCTGCATGATAATGGATGACAAAACTTAGGACGTAGAAGACGTCAAATTTCAATGCATGATTTTGTATACTGCTATGCAACAAAATGAGGTAATGAAGTACTTCTCAACGATGGAGAAGTATGAATTTCACCAAGAGTATATGATTTGGCAGGTCATCTGCAACTGTGGATGAACAAGTGAAAGCTTTGTATCAATAGGAAGGCACCCCCGAATATCTTCCAAGAAGATTGTTACAGAAGCGTCATAATGTACTCTTTCTAGATGCCAGATTTGGCATCTTACTAAACATCAGTGATGATTTGCATGTTTAGAAGCAAACTATGTCTACGGTGCACCGAAAGAGCCAAATTCACAGAATTACGTCCCATCATTTTAAATCGGGCTCTCGTGATGCCTAAATAGGAACAGTAGGTAACAACCATAGACAAATACCAAAAATTGTAGAACAATGCAGCTGATTTGATTTTTCGTTTGGACTGCACACAACTTTCTAACACGCACTTCTTTCGATGCTATTTTTGAAAGCGCTTTTCCCATATCCACGAATCATGTAATTTTGGATGGAACAGACATACGTCCATATCAGTGTGAAATATGTAATTTTTGGTTGAATATTTCAAGATGTGTTTTAGGTGTACAGACTTTGTCGCGAACAAGCCTTCCCTTTTTGTGCTTATTATTCAATTATAACGTAATTTACTTGCTTCTAGTCGCTATATTTTGTTTCACTACCATAAAACAACACTAAAATATTATGAAAAGAATCAAAGATCATTCTTTCCATTCCACGGCATACATAAAATTTACACACCAGTAGTACGTTTGATGAAGCTTCTAATTGACGGATGAGCTACGTTAGTGTAGATTACAGGTAATCCTATGCCACAATCATATGGACCCCATGAAACGATACCGTGCAGTGTATTCAGCTGTACGGCAGGTCCACCACTATCTCCACGACATGAGCCAATCCCCATATCACCGGCGCATATCATACTGAAAAGAATAGTTGTTATGAAGTGTCTAGTAAATAGAGCCATGTTCTAAAAAGCCATACTCATCTGTTATCAGCCCATCCCACTTTTCATTGCAAATTGAGCGGTCGACAACAGGTACGGCAACCATATGCAATTTGTCCGGAGTTTCTCCATGTTCATTCACACCCCAGCCGGTGATTATCGCGTCCGTTCCATCGACCCATTCTGTGTTGGCCAATGGAATAATAGCACGCGCAGCATCACTGAATGGTAACTTTACCCGAATAGTAGCCACATCGTAACGCACATCAAACCACTCATTCTGCTCATGGATATGGTAGTAGTGTATTGAATGTACAGTTCCTCCACTTGATCGTGATGTACTACCGGTCCGAATTGTGGTCTGAAAAAAAAACGATCTTAGTATATGTACCGTTAAGAATCAGAACAAAGTTTTACATCCGAAATCGGAGGGTACCAATCCAGACAATGGGCTGCCGTGAGAACCCAGGAGTGGGCGACAATCGAACCTCCACAAATCTGTTGATTTTGGTACAGTAATGCAACCTGGTATGGGTATTCCTCAATGGTTGTTTCTGTGCCGCCAATTATTCTTGTGCTATTCTGGATCTCACTGTACTTGTGTTGATGGTGTACACTGTTCGTTCGTCGGGAAATAACATTCTGAATGGCTGCTGGCACTCTATTAATGTGAGTTAACGCTTCTTCGACGGTTAGTTCTATGAGACAAATGCAAATTTGTTTATTCAGTAGTATTAATATATTTAATATATGAGTGCCGAATTATTGGTTACTTTTAGCTTCAATAATGATGAAAGTCATCAGTAACAACGCCAACAATAGGTTCATTGTAGCTCTACTTATACACTTGATCGTGATGAATCCGACGTATAAACTAAGAGTGATTGCTATCACACAGAGTATTTTATTAGATTATCTGTTGAGTTTTCATGTTTGAAGGACGTTTACATTTTAAAAGTAGACATGGTCTTCTCAGAGTGCCGTCGTGACAAAGACGTACCTTTCAATATTGGAGCCCTTTTCCAAAATTTCGGAAGACGCAGCATGTAGAGTTTTGGAATGCTAGTAACAGGCCTTGTACTATATGCAAGTACAGCATACACAAACACCCCCACCACACCATAATCAGTTAAAAAATATGCATCAAATTTGATTAAATTATAAATATTTTCAGCATGATTTGTATAAATAAAGCTAAACCTGATTTTGAGAAAATCTTTTGGAAGCGCCTTAGAAAAAATTAAATTTTCCTGTTTATTTCAGGCAGAGTTATCAGCAAAGGGCGCCTAAGGGACCTAATCAAAATCTGAGAGGCTTTAAATATACGTGTTCGTTTTGTACCATTCGTTGCTTGGGTTTTGAACGAGCAACATACGAATTGGAACGCACCCTTTTCCTAGCTTTGAACAAAGTTTACCGGGCGCTCTTCATTCTGCTATTAATCTCAAATAATATGAGGGTTAAACCAACAAATTTATCAAGTTGTTCCGTGTGCAATAAAAAATGTATGTTGATATAAATAAAAAAAATTGTTGAAATATCGCTGAATAATTAATTGAATCAAACATGGAAAAAAGTTAAATCAAAAATTTTGTTTGTTGATTTCATCATAACCACAATCGAAACAAAAATACAATGTTGTTGTTTCAATTAGCTCATTTTGTTCCTTTAAACGTTACAAATATTTGAATCAATGCATATCGAATATTAAATCAAAAAAACAATTTTGTCATTTCTGATTGTACCTTTTATTGTTTTAAATACAATAAATGAGTTATCATTTTAAATGTTAAGTCCAATGTTGTTTTGTTCACACAATTTTATTTTTGCAGGACTACTGAAACTGTCAATTCCTCCCCAGTAAAGTGCAGCCGGAAATGAACTGGAATTCTGGCTGGTTCCAGGTCGTACACGGGCTCCAGTGACACAACCGATTCTAACTAGAATCGGTTGTGTCACTGGAGCCGGAGTACGAACTGGAACCAGCCAGAATCCCAGTTCATTTCCGGCTGAGCTTAACTGGGTCAGAGCTTCTATGGATGCGATCGTCCCAGTTGAATTTATTCACGTGTCGAAAAATCCAACTACCTGGTCGTATCATCCGTTGTACCTTCAAATGAATAAATTGTTGAATTGTTCTCAACTCATTACAAAAGATCAAATTATTAGTGACTTACCACTGAAAATTTTTTTTGTTCTGTTTAGAAGCTTCTCGATGTGAGGTAGAACCATTGTAGACGTACCGGCGCATTCTCGTATAGTCGGCATAGCGACAGTCAACTCGCGTAAACCAGCACTTCCGCATGACGTTTTCACTCGGTTCGTTCCTCGGTCATATGCTCGCTTGATATCGAGCTCGAACGACGTTTGCTGCTTTGAAACTAGCCCACATATCGTTGGAGGGGAACTTGTTCAATATTTTTTAGATTTTATGGCAATGTAGCACATCAAAAAAACAATTCGATTACTTGCGATCGATTGGACACTTCAGAATTTGATCCTCCGGATCTTAACAATTGCAGGCGACCGTAAAGTTTTCCAGTTTTCCGCACGTGTAAACAACTTTCTTATTGGTTGCAACAAACTTTTATCTCTTTGTTTCAATCCAACAAGGATTGTCGAGTTAATATTTGGAATCAATTAGTAGCGTGTTTTTGCTTTAATCACCGATTTATATGAAATAAACAATAATTTTGTCACTCTTCTAAAATCACAAATAACAAAATCTGTAAGAATAATTTATTAAATATTTTAGTTCAATAAATGCCTTGATTCAAAATAAATATATAATCGTGATTGCAAATAAAGAATTAATTTATAGAATCAAACATAGATAATTCTTTTGCGTGAAAGAGGTAACATAGTAATATAGAATAGTGGTTTGCAAGCGGGGGTGAATTAGACTATTTTAGGTGGTGATTTGTTTGGGGTAAACTTTAACTTGTCATCCTTACATATTTGTCATTATATATTGTTTCAGTGTGTCAAGAATAAAGAAGCTGGCTTAGAGTGTCCAGGAACAGATTTCTAATTGAAACTAATTGAAAATCATTTTTTTGCTTTTTTGACAGGTAATAGTGACAAGCAATTTACAATAAGGGATACGATTAATATTCAACAAGGGTACACGGAACGAAAAATGTTCAAAAGCACTGATATAGGCATTCCGTGTGTTCGTTTTCTTCCATTCGTATCTTTGGTTTTGAACGAGCAACATATGGATTGGAATGCATCCATTTCCTAGATATATGCAAAGTTTATTTAACGCTTTTTACTTTCACTCTGCCGTGCGAGGTTAAACTTTGAACACATGAACGAGTGGGGTGGTATAAGGAGGTACTATATAAAAGTCCCACGAGTTCGTTTTCTACAATTCGTTGCTTTTGTATTGAACGAACAACATATAGATTGAAATATACGGATGGTACAGAAAAAGATTTTCAGCAGCGTTAGCATGAACCCGTGTCACTTTAAACCGAGTATATATTTGTGGGTGCCAGTAGTACATGCACTAGTTTGGTACATATGTGCAAAGCTTATCTGGCGCTCTTTATTCTGCTGTGAGAGGTTTTACTATGCATCTTTAATATATAACAATAGGAAACTATAAAAATATAACCGGTAGACAGCCAACACCAATCATTTCAGAATCGCATTCATCAACAACAGATGATTCTGAACATTAAGGCACAGAGAACAGACATCCATGATCGAACAAAAATATTTAGAAAACGTGTGTAAACATTTGAATTAATATACGAGCCGCCACACCAACCTATCCCAACTATCCGTCAAATCCATTCCGGAACCGGTTCGAAATCCTGAATGGATTCAGCAAGGAATCTTGATCAAAGAAAACAACCGATTCCGACTCTATCGGTTGATACATTTGAGCTGGAATTCATGCTGGAAGTCCGAACCGATTCCGGACTAGTTTGACTGGGTAGAGGAATAACCGCTGTCAATTCTGTCGAACTCAGCCACAAAAAAACATGACGACAGTAGCGCACCTGGTTTGGATGTCCCAACTACCTTCGAAACCGCTAGAGATTTTACACAAGTTGAATGCTGAAGATGGACGTCTGTTCTCTGTCATTAAGGACAGAAGTTATCCACCATAATTATCATAAAGAAAAATTTGAAAATATCCCATTCAAACGTGATTCCTTTGAACGTCATTAGATTTTAATTAACAGGCCGAGGTATTGTCACGACACTCCGGTTGTGTTACAGACATTACCCACTTATCTTTTTTTCTTCTAAAAGGTTTATTTGACACGGCTCAATCCGGTAGATCAAGTGAGCCGTGAATCATTTATTTTTTACAATAAGTAAAAATGCAATTACTAAAACCAACTGTCTGACGAATTTTGTTGACGCAGTTTATTGCTGCGTGTTATCTGGTTATCATATTGTCATTGGTACTGTTTTTTGAGTTACTATTGTAAATCCGTCTTTTCGGTTCCCGGGAATCCGGATTTCCGGAAGCGTGTTCCAGTACTGAGATACTATTTGTGAATTTCACTGGAATACTAGCAATATGGGAATCAAAATTCTTGGAATTGCATTAGTAGGCTGTATCTGGTGGATTTGTAACCATTTGGTGATTTGACACCCTAACGGACATTCTGGAGCAGGTTCCCGTGGGACCGTGAGTGGCCATTCCATTTTAACTCCATTTTTTAAATTGCCATAGGGTCCCGTAACAATAAATAACAGACTTCCGAGACAATTTGAAGAGTTTTAATACTCATATTTCTGGGCATTATTAAAATTTTGCAAATCTTACCCTAGTACTGGAACATTACTCCGAAAGTCTGGATTATCAAGAACCAGATCCATTCATCCGGTTCAATTTCATAGAATCAAAAAGTGGACGACTTCCTGAACCCAAAACATCTAAAAGTGTCTAAATCGGTTAAAGAAAGCCATAATTATGAGCATTTTAATTTGTGGGTACCCGGGTGCCCTCGTTGGCCTGTTAAAGGTACTTTTTTTGTTGGACACATAACGGTTAAACGGAATGTTTACAAAACAAGGAATTTAAAAAACAACCCCCACAAAGCGATAATCTGTAAGTGACTGTAAGCGATTGTGTTCAACATCCGTGACAGCTAGCGGTATAAAGACTTAACTCTTAAAGGCGCAAATTAATTTTTTTTAAAATATTCTGAAAATTGTCTCACAGCTTTGATAAGTTACTATGATAATTTTGAGATGGTTTTCGCAATGTTGTTTTAAAACAACTGTCCACTGTTTAGTGCCACGGGCTCTTACCAAATAAGCGCGCCACACAGCAAATAAGTGTTGGCGCCCTGTATGCGGTGAAATTTGGAGTGAGAATCTTAGAAAATCAAGTAAAAATATGTTAATAAAATTAAAGTTTTAAACGTCCTAAATCCATTCAATTTTTGAGATAATCATACTTAAGCTATTTGCACACGAGGCGACAGGACACACGCCACAAAAAAGATTCACTTGTTTTACCTATTCCAACGCTATTGCCGCGTGTAGGGGAAAGTGTTCGGTTGCCGGCAATGGTCGGTTGTCGGCACCCCTATGTAACTTTTGGCAGAAACCAGACATGGACATTCTGATAAATATTATTTGTGTGTTATATTAGAACAATATTTTTGTCCCGATTGCTGAAGCAAACAGACTCGAATGTTCTGTTCTACAACCAATATAATTTTTGAACAAGTGAAACTCTACTTAAAAGTTTTCTTTGATGATTTACTTAGTGTTATAGAAACAATTTTTTTATTCGCGGAATGAATCGGAAGATTGAATTGTTTATTTATTTCGTCAATCAAATGTAGACTACATTATATAAATATTAATTGCTTATATACTATCCTGTAAACAAAAAAAAATTACTTAGTGTTATAGAAAGAAGTAAATCGATCGAAAAAGTATGCGCATTGAATATTTACGATGTGAATTTATTCTATTTTGTGATTCAACATTGAATGGCACCGAAATGTTCGCCACAAAATTTTGTTTGATCAGTTTTCAAAAAGGTTACTAAAATCGGTTGTCGGAACCCAAACATGGTCGGTTGTCGGCACCCCATTTTTGTGGCAAATGCTCTCAATAACCTAATCAATATGGTTATTTTGGAATGGGATTTACGAATAGATACCAGAGATCGATCTTTGGCATCATTCTGAAAACCAGGAAGGCGACTTCCGGTTTAGCGTTTTACTTTTACATGAAGAAAGCCCACCTGGTCGTGTTTTCACCGCTAGGTAGTACAGTATACACCAGATTGTCACGACCAGACAATTTGGGGGTGAGGAGCGGGGTTACCCTATAGCCCACCTTTGGCAGACTTCTATCTGATCTGAAGCTTTGGAAAAAAATGGACTGCTTGAAACGAACTCAATTGCAATGAATGCGATCCGTCAGTGCATTAGCAGTGCGTAATATTCGCACTAATTTTCCACATACACATATTGTGATTCTGATGAAGAATGATGTTCATAATGCCTTTGATGGTTGTTAAAATGAATAAATTTCCTTTTCCCTTTGAATTTTGATGATTATCATTCATATTTTTCTATTTTTAATAAATTTTCTTAGGGTGCCAACAACCGACCACATTTTTCAAAATGGTAAAAAATTATCATTTTACTAAATTGGTAATAATTTTTTTCAAGTTGACAGAATAAATTAAATTCTTTCATAAGTTGTTAGCTAAGGCCTCTAGCTTTCCATTGTTATGCGTATTCCCATATATTGCTCAATTGGAGTAATGTTGTGAGCCAAAAAGAAAAGTGTGCCGACAACCGAACACATGCCCCTACGCATAGCTAGCTCTGAACCTGGATGTTAGCAGTACATTCACTTCTATTCACGTTTTATTCCTAACTTAACATGCCATTACGATAACAAAAGACCGAATCTGGCGTCACTTGAAAACAAATGACATTGTGTTGGTTCCTTGCAAAGTAATCAATTTCTACGATTTTTTGTCTATTCTATGTGCGGAGTCCGCTAGAATCCAGTGTATCCATTCGTAAAGACGGTACTTCCTTGGATGGAGGAATCTTCTCCGTTAGCAACTAAGGAAGTAGCAGTGGATGATACGACGCGCTCAGAGTGCGACATTGAACTAATTTCACCCAAAATTTGAACAGAAAATACAGTTATAACAATTTGATTCCTTCCACCCCTTATATGCGTGTGAACCATGCGTGACAGTTTTCAACATATAATTTTGTTTGTTTTGAGTGGGTAATTACCTACTCGGATATTTTCAAGTGGGTAGTATTACCACTACTACCCACGTCATTTGCCGGCCCTGGGGACACGTCCCGTTGTTTGACGCGAAGTGAAGGCAGATTAATACGGTCCCTTTTTCGTGTCGTATTGCAATGGTTCGGTAAAGGACTTGATAAACCTATTGGCTCCTCCTATTGTATGCAATTGACAGGCTAGGATGAGATATATCAATAAAGAGAATGATACCCAGCTTCGATATTTTTCATACATCCTATTGGAGACATCCCTTTATATCCCGGTTGTATTATCTATTAACTTTAGAACCTTCTATTGGGCTATTCTTCTATGATGTTCGTAAAGATCCTTATTCAACTCTTTGTTAGAATGGTATGCGTTTTTTTGGTGGATAACGGCGATGAAGAATCTTGCGACATCGTGGGTTCAAGTAATGGATGCGTTATAAACTATTAAGTTTGCGAACGGTGATTTATTTCTTCTAGACACCCGTGTTTGATGTAATAAAGTTACGTATTCCAGCGGAGCCAATTCGCGTGTAGACACCAGGAAGCGCCCCTCCACATTGGACCGCACCCCAGGAAACAACTCCAAACTGACGACCACCGGTGACCAATGGTCCACCGCTATCTCCGTTGCAAGAGTCACGACCGACTTCTCCAGCACAGATCATACTGCAGGTGAATTACATATATTAAATAATAGGAATCAACTATTAGTAAGTTGTTACTTACTTTCCAGTTATTCGTGACGCTCCCCATTGACTACTGCATGCGGCCTGTGATACAACTGGAATATCAACGGCCATTAGATTCGTTGGCAGACTTCCACCGGGAACGGTGGTACCCCATCCGGATACGACACTGCGTGTTCCAATTACCGTATCCGTTCCAGACGGTACCAGTGGAATCGGAGAGATATTCGATCCAGTAAACGACGTCGTGATACGTATGACACAGACATCAAAATCGAGAGTGTTTGCATTGTAGTTTGGGTGATTCACGATTTGAGCCGCTTGAAAAATCACTCCCCCTGTGACTCGGCTGGTGCTACCACCACGAAAGCTTATCTAAAAGTGTAAAACGCTTGTTTGGTCTGCTTGTTCATAGATAAAGATACACCCTCTTCTACTCACTGTAGAGACGGCTGGCAACGGAAATGTGCAATGAGCAGCCGAAAGAGCCCAGTTGCTGGATATTATTGAGGCTCCGCAGATATGGTTTCCATTGGACATTAAAGACAATTGGTATGGAAACTGAGCGATGCTCACTTCTACACCTCCAACTATTCTACCATTATAGGCTGGACCTTTGAATGTTTCCAAACCTTTTGGTAGGATCTTCTTCGTCAGCCAGATGTCCTCGCTGTATCCAGCAAACACAGTCGCAACGCACAGCGATATTACAATAAACGCCTTCATGGTGATGTTACCAGCAAACTGCCGAATTGACGCAAAGATGTTACCTTTATATTGCTACATGCAATGTCTTATCTTTTCTGATTGCTTCCGTTGTGAGACATCCTAACATTGATAAATTGCGTCGGATCTGATTTACAACAATGCAAATTGATTAACATTTGCGGAAAAATATACCCGATTTGTTCCACAGAGGATACAGCTTGTTCGTTCTGAACAACGAGTCGTGGGTTCTTTAACCCTTGAAAGGCAAGGGGTCTCAGAGCCCCGGCTAGTTACAGTTCTCTAGTTTCAATGAACTTATTATTTGAAATACAAATGATCGAGTCTTTTCGGGCTTTCGATTCTCTTACTGATAAAACTACAAAACAGAAGCTTTTGATTTCGTTTGGTATTAGGAGCGATGCTTCTTGAAATCACAACTTTAGCTTGCCTTTTTGAGGGTTAATACTAGTTTCGAAACCCTGAAATATTATTCTCAGACTAGCTCTATAGGCTCTAGGTAATAATAATATCTTTACAGCAAACATAAACTCAATTTTACCTGGACCTCCATGATTTTCCAATTCCTTCGGAACAATGCGGTAGGATAGGTTGTCAGTACAGACAAGCTTATGGTTGTACTCCACAAGGAGCTTGTTATCTTTCCCTGGACAAAACCAGCCTAGAGTACATCCGGAGTGATAAGAATTGATCCACTGGGTTCCTGTTCCCATGTCGTAAAAGGCGACCGAAATCAGGAGTCCTCAAGTTGAGGTATTCCTGCCGAGGACGGAATGGCTGGTGTGCCTAAAATATGCTAGTGGCAGATGGAGTGTCGTGTGTCTTACCCTTGCTGTGATCGAATCTCTAACACAGTGGACGTTTCTTCGCAAAATGTAGGATTTAAATGATGGTCAAGTCCCTAATACCCATTACGGGGTTTGTTATAGACGATTATAAGCCAACGTGTTTGGTTAGAGTGACAGGACGAAAATGCCCACCCCTGAGTCGATTTCTAGTCCCACCAGGAGTATATGCACCCAATTTGAAGCAAATCGGACAAGTCTAGCTACCGGACCAACGTTCCTGAAGTACATGAAAAAAACCCACTAGCTCGCATTTTCGCCGTTAGGTGGTACTGCATGCATCGTATTATCACTGTAAGTGAAAATAAGAAAGATAATTTAATTGTCTACAACTACTAGTCAAGACGGCTTTGGATGTTATTAAACTTTCAACGAAGTGATATCTGAGTCAGTTTTGCATGGGTCCTAACATCGCATAGTTGTACATATATCAGTACTGGATTCGCACGAACTAATAATTTTTGTGAAATAATCGTTAGGCTCGATTCAATAGTATGTTCAGAATAATTATTGTACATAATACGAGTTATGTTTTGGTTAGAAAATTTTAGTTCCACCTGTTACCGCATATTGTTCGTTTGCCTCACAAAATACCTAACCTCAACCGGTTTTTGCAGTGCAATTTTTTTGTTTTCCTCACGAAATAATCCGGCACCGTTTCTTTTTTAACGGGAATAGAAAGGTCCTGTTTCCTGTTTCTGTTTCCTCGTGTTGTTGCTTCGGTGTCAACAGTGGCAATTCCTTCGGTTGGGGTGAAGGCCAGGGGCGGCGAAACACTTTACGCCCGAGTGGGTAGAAAGCATAGGGTGAGGGGTCCATTAGTAAGGATTTTTTTCCTTTTCGCAATGCACGCGCTTACATTACATTCACATTAAATCACGTTCGTTTATGCAAATGGAATTGTGATACATCGATGTTTTCAAATGTGTGTAGTGCGAGATACATGCGTTGCACATCTAAATTTTTTGAAATGGTTCAAAATTTCGAGTGGGTAATTACCCACTCGGTTATTTTCGAGTGGGTAGTACTACCCATACTACCCACGCTTTCCGCCGGCCCTGGTGAAGGCTAGCGTTGTACTGAATTGTATTGGTTCGTTCGGATTGAATTTGAATGAATGGTGAAAGCTCTGCTATTAAATGATGATTTTCAGTGTATAGCGCTACGATTTCAGCGCGTTCTTTTGGTGTAAATCGACTCATAGCTAAAATGGCACTAACTGACGTTTCAGAATTGTGTTTATCTGTCAAAATCAGCTGGAAAATGGCGGAGTTGTTCAATGTTCAAATAGGATACATCCAGATGGCGCACCTTGTGCATACATACGTTACCACATACACATACAGACATTTTCCTATCTCGACGAACGGATTCGAATGGTATAAGAGGTTCGGCCCTCGGTTAAAATGACGAAATTCCGACCGATTACATTACCTTTTATGTGTGAAAGGCAAAACAGTTGTCTAGTCTACTTTTAATCTACTTTCAGTATAACTCGGTTTCTACTTTGACAAGTTTGCTTCAGTTGGTTTTTAAGTGTTTTCCGGCATCCTAAAGTTAGTTTCTGCTCAGAATCAGCTTTTCGCTCACATTTTGTAGAATTCTTAGAGCGGAGGAACTGATAAAATGGTTATACCACTAAAACAACAATATATTGTCCGAGAAATCAATAAGGGCTTAGTAATCAAATATCCTATTAGCAATCGCGTTACTAGGTTAAGGGGTTATATACAAAGTTGGAAATCAAAAAATCGAGAAAAAAAATTATTGAATATTCTGAAAATACATAGTTTTGAAAATATCTGTGCGAAATTTCATCCAGATCGGAGCACCAGATTTCAAACTACAGCCGTTCGCAACGCGCTGGTTCTTACGCGTATGAAGTTAACACAAAACTTTAAACGCAATTATCTCGAAACTAAGTTGTTTAAAAAGTACCGTTGCGGTGAACGTGATTTCGCAAAAACTATTCATCCGATTTTCTTGAATTTTTTTTGAATTGTTTGTATTTACATTCTCGTGTACTTGGACGGTTTCTTTTTAATCCAAATTTTTTTGATTCTTTGCGATGAATTTTGGTTTAAAATTTTGAACACCGCAAAACTCATATTATTGGTTAACACGTTTTAATTGCAGGAAATCTTTTTTTATTGGGAATCCATTCCGTTCAAGTACACCACAATACATTTTTCTTCAATAATCTTTTTATTTTTTTTATTTCAGTTCGGCTTGGAGAGCGTTAACCGCAAACCTCTGCAAAAAAACTCGCTCCGGGGATAAGCCATAACTCCGCCAACCTACAATATTATTTTTAATTCAACTTGTTTTTTCGAACTTCGATAGCAGCTAGCTGTATTTTGCTTTTTCAAAAAAAAAAATTGCATAAAACGCTTTAAAAAATCACGAACTTAGGTCTCTTTTTCGCCACAACTTTGTATATAACCCCTTAAAGTGTCTATTTTCACCCTATTAGGGAGAGTGCTTCACTAATTCACTAATTACTCGGCCTACAATCGATGGAATGCGTGCACATTGGCATCAACAGCTTTGCTTCGTTGTTAAGAACCAAGATAGTAACACAAATGCCCTGAAAATGGTGAAATGCTCATGTATGAGCGCAACGCAAACTCGAATCAAGTGCCCCTATTGTTGCCCTACCATTTGACACAATGCGTTGAATAAAGATGGCGGTGCTCTAACCAACGGCTTCAAATGGGTAGGGTGATAATAGAAACACGGCGAAAATAATCTCATGTACCTATTTATGAGTATTTCGATTGCGAGCAATTCAATAAACGTTTTATGAGACCCTGTAGACTATTGACTATCAGGAGGGTTGATTAAAAATAATGGATCTTGCACACCAACTTCCGTTGAAGATGTTCTTCTGGCGCGTATTCCATACTAGCTGAACCGAGAAAGAAATTATACAACAAACCAGACAACATTCTGTTCTAATAATCTAATAATAACCATAACGTGGGTGGCTTCCCCGAGCCACGCCGTTTGTTGACTAGCAGTTTCTGCAACATAATTAGTTGATAAGAAGCATATCACACTTAATTTGAATTACTGGGTACAGTAAAATTTTGTTGGGGTTTTGAACAGCAAACCGTTCAGTAATCAATTCAGTAAAACAATTCAGTTACCGAACTCTCCGCAATCCGTTCTATCCAAACGTCAAAAAATACTGGTCAGTCAGCAGTTTCCTCTGAAAATGGCGACTTGACAGATGATTTGCTGTACCTGTTTTGTAAGTTTTTGATGAGGTTCGGTAATGCTGGTACAATTTTGCCGAACAATCAGTCAGTTTTTTACTGGATAATGTTTATGTACCGAAAAAAACAGAAGTGCTGATAAATTCAGTGAAAAATATTGCGGGTTTCCGCAAATTATTCGAAAAATTACTGAAAATCGTTAAAAAATGAAAACTTTACCGCAATTTTTTAAATAATTTGCTGACAGCTCCGTAAAAATATCCCTTTACTGTGGTAGTCGTCAAAAGAAATTACCGAACAACTTTTGGCTGGCTTAGTGTGTACGTCAACCATTATTCAACTAATTCAGCAACCGAAAAAGCGCACCAGCAAAAGTGAATGGTTATGCAACGAACGGCGGCCATTACATGTTGCAAGTGTGTCTTGGGTTCGTGAGAACTGTTGAATTGGAATTGTCAACATCTTAAAGCTTCAAGCCTGTATGTTACTTGATTTGTAGTGAACCTACTTGCAGGCCGATTTTTGAAAAATTCATGTAATAAGGCCACTGAACCTAAGCTCACAGAAGCGTTGATGCGACTGAAATCAAAGAAAGCCTCCGGTCCGGTTAAGGTTGCACAGAGAATGCGCAAAATTCGCAAACGAAAAAAGCAGTTTTTTTTCCACACCGTATGGCTGGGAAGCCAACGCCACAGCGCTGCAAAGGATGAGGGTCCCCAAGTATCAATGTCAGATCCTGAAGAACTACTTCCGGAGCAGAGTGCTGTTGTACGAGACGAACGAAGGGCAGAAGTCAATGCGAGTCACAGCGGGCGTTCCTCAGGGCTCCATTCTCGGTTCAACTCTCTGGAACGGAATGTACGATGGGGTTTTGACACTGCGACTACTCGGGAAAATGAAAATCTCGGGGTTTGCGGATCACGTGTCACTTACGGTGATGGGTGAAACACTTGAGGAAGTGGATGTGTCGGTGACGGAGACAATAGACGCGATCGAGAACTGGATGAACGGGTCAAGTTGCAGATAGCTTACCGCAAGAGGTGTTGTTGGTCAGCAACTGCAAAGCGGTTCGGCGGATGAAGATAGACGTCGAAGGGCACGTGATTGCATCGAAACATGCGCTGAAGCAATTGGGAGCGATAATCGACGACCGATTGAGTTTCAAAACCACGTCAACAAAGCCTGCGAAAAGTCGACGAAAGCAACGAAATCAATAACGGCGTTGAAGACCAAGCGGAACTGCAAAAAGTAGGGTGATGGTCGTACGAGTCGCGAGTGCGTACAGAATAATATTATCGGAGACAGTATGCGTTATCGTTGGGATGATCCCCATCTTCATCACCCTAGGGGAGGATATCGAGTGCTACAATCGGAGGAATACCAGAAACGGAAGGGAGAATCGAATCGATGGCGAGGTGGCTGTAGGAATGGGACAATACATAGATTGGAATTGAACTACAGTCTCATCCTGAAACTGTCGACGTGTAGGCCTACGACGTGGGTCATTAGAAAGTACGAAGAGATGAACTTCTACCTGACACAGCTGTTGTTGTGCCATGGTTGGTTAAGAAAAAAACTTCGTCGGTTCGAGCACGCAACGTCACAGTTGTGTCCGGAGTGTCGTAAACACGTGGAACGCGGTCAGCAGTGTGGTGACGCACATTATGATCAGAAATTGCGTGATGAACAGCGGTTAGTAATTATCGCTGGGAAACTCTCCGCCGGAGTAGCTCAGGTTCACCGCCAGGGACTAGACAGAGTAGATCACGATGAGACACCAGCAGTCGCGGGTCGTCAGCACCAGCGAACCGGACGCCTAGCTTCATCTGGAATCGCCGGAACGACCTTGGCACCTGACTCGGTTTCGGGAGAACTTCTCTCGCCGGGGAATTCCCGTCGGAGTAGTCCAGGTCCTTCGTCGGGAACTAGACCGAGTGGCTCAATAAGAATGTTGTGCTAAATGGCACGAGTTTCGGTGCGTTCTCAGAGTGAGTTTATGAACATTTTTTCTGCTCTTTAAAAAACATAAAAAAATTAAAAAAATTCACATGCCGATCCAATATGGCGGACCCCCACTAAAACAAGTTGTATTTCAGCCAAAATCGAGAAACAAAACGTTTTGTGGCATCTTGTGATCAGATGTCAACCATTTCTCTCGCCGACGATGATCGTCGTATTCTGGGGCGCGACGCAGTTGATTCGGGATGCATCGAATCTCCTATCACAGTTGACCAAGCGACCATGAGCCGTTCCGATATTGTCCGTGGGATTGACAAAAGGATCTTCCTACACGCTCAAAACGGCAACATAGCTTCGCTCTCCGTTGAATCTGTTCCGTCCTGGCGTCCTCCAACGACATCGAGGTTTACTACCAGAATGTTGGTGGCTTAAATTCATCAACGGACGCCTATTTGCTCGCGACCACGGGCTGTTGTTACGACATTATCGCCTTAACCGAGACGCGGCTCGACAACCGTACTCTGGTCCGCCAGGTGTTTGGTTCAACATTCGATGTCTTCCGCTGTTACCGTAACGCCCTCAACAGCCACAAGACATCATGTGGTGGTGTGCTTATCGCTATTCGCCATGGCATAAAAGCCCGAGTGATCAACGATGACCGGTGGGCGAGCTCAGAGCAAGTGTGGATATCAGTGAGACTTGCCAATCGCAATCTGTTTCTGTGTGTCGTGTATTTTCCACCTGACAGAATTCTTGATTTCAGCCTGATCGATGTACATCTTTCCTCCGTTTCATTCATCACCTCGATTGCCGCCCCGTCTGACGAAATTGTTATTCTAGCAGCGATTCTCAACCTGGGGTCCGCGGACCCCTAGGGGGCCGTGAAGTAGTTACCAGGGGTCCGTGAAGAAGGTTATTTATCTCAGAAGGAGCTTTGGATAGCACAATGGATATTAAGCCGTGAGGGTCCGCAACAACCCTGGGTGATTACGAAGGGGTCCGTGGGACGAAAAAGGTTGAGAACCGCTGTTCTAGGTAACTTCAACTGATTTAGTCCAGCATGTTCATCATCCTCCCCCACTACATCTTGTACTCGCTGGTAACCTAGTAGTGAATTTGGAAGACGTCTCAAGCTCTATCGTGTACGATTTTAAAACGCTGACAACGACAGCATCGTTAGCACGCTGTTGCATATAAACTTAAACGAAAATCTTAACAATGATGACGCGAACGAAGCAACGATGACGTTTTCTAATATTCTCAACTACCCAATCGACCGCCATGTGCCAAAACGAACAATTAGTACCGATCAACACCTTCCCTGGCAATCAACCATCCTAAGACGATTAAAAACTGCCAAACGAGCTGCATTTAAAAAAATTTTCGAAACATTAGACACTTGCATTACGAAACCACTACTTTCAACTCAACCACAAATATAAACAGCAAAGCAGATGCGCCTTTTTTAGACACCAGCGAAACATCGAGTTTCAACTGAAATCTAAGCCCAAGTCGTTCTGGAAGTGTGTGAACGTGCAGCGAAAAGAATCCGGTTTACCATCTTGTATGACGTTTAATGGAGTTTTGGCCAACTGTTCTGCAACAAATTTTCAAGCGTTTTTTCCAACGAGCGCCTTCCACCACAACAAGTCGCTGCCGCTGCCAATTTAACTCCTTCTCTAGGACGAACCATCAACCGAATTTGTGTCGATACGGCTTGATGCTAGCAGAAAGGGAGAAGAATGATCGCATGGTCGTTCTAGGCGAGGATTTGTGATGAATTTTTTGCCGGCGTCGGCGGTAAAACATGATGATGAGTTATGTTCTACCATAGACCATGCGGTAGACTTGGGTGCAACGCCCAACTCCTACTTAGCAGAAGGCAAAGGATTCTTCACATTTCCTTTCGATCATGTCCATATGAGCCTGCCTAGTCCTAGTTTTCTGTTCTAAGTTTATAACTGATTCGCTCTAGAATACCTATCCGTCTTTCAATTTCACTGCTTTAGTTTCTCTTAGTCTCAAATTTGCCGAAAATAACTAACAAAATCGTTACAGTAGAACCTTGCTGCAATTAAAACATAGCAACAGAATGGTTTTAAACCCGAATAAATGCTCAATCGACGTCGGACGTCTGGATCTTCAAGCCCGCGTTCGATCTCAACGTAATAACTCTCTTCTGCGAGTTCCGTTCAGGAGAACCAACTATGGTTGCCAGGGCGCTGGCAGAGATTCTAGGGCAATCCACTCTGGCAGAGAGTAAGTCCGAGACGAACAGGGCTCGAGAGCAGTCCCTCCGAATGCTGAGTGTATCGAGATGCATTAACTGGCAACGGTTTTCATAGCTCGGCAGTTCCAATCTGTTTCGCCATGGGAGATGTCGAAGGGCGAAGCATATGAACCGGCGTTGGACAGCCTCGATGCTGTCAATCCCGTTCTGGAAGTACGGATTCCAAACAACAGAACAATATTCTAACGTTGAGCGCACCAACGCGCAATAAAGCGATTCAAGACAGTATACGTCCCTGAAGTTTTTCGCTATTCGGAAGATGAACCCAAGCTGTCTTGATGCCTTATCTACGATGTATGAAGTATGTGGTTTGAACGTTAGTACCGAATCCATAATGACTCCGAGATCTTTGATGTGAGAGTGTCTTGGAATGCTCGAGTATGGAAGAAATGATAATTAAACTGAGTCAGATGGAGTTTCCGCGTGAACTTAACGATTGAGCATTTATTCGGGTTTAAAACCATTCTGTTGCTATGTTTTAATTGCAGCAAGGTTCTACTGTAACGATTTTGTTAGTTATTTTCGGCAAATTTGAGACTAAGAGAAACTAAAGCAGTGAAATTGAAAGACGGATAGGTATTCTAGAGCGAATCAGTTATAAACTTAGAACAGAAAACTAGGACTAGGCAGGCTCATATGGACATGATCGAAAGGAAATGTGAAGAATCCTTTGCCTTCTGCTAAGTAGGAGTTGGGCGTTGCACCCAAGTCTACCGCATGGTCTATGGTAGAACATAACTCATCATCATGTTTTACCGCCGACGCCGGCAAAAAATTCATCACAAATCCTCGCCTAGAACGACCATGCGATCATTCTTCTCCCTTTCTGCTAGCATCAAGCCGTATCGACACAAATTCGGTTGATGGTTCGTCCTAGAGAAGGAGTTAAATTGGCAGCGGCAGCGACTTGTTGTGGTGGAAGGCGCTCGTTGGAAAAAACGCTTGAAAATTTGTTGCAGAACAGTTGGCCAAAACTCCATTAAACGTCATACAAGATGGTAAACCGGATTCTTTTCGCTGCACGTTCACACACTTCCAGAACGACTTGGGCTTAGATTTCAGTTGAAACTCGATGTTTCGCTGGTGTCTAAAAAAGGCGCATCTGCTTTGCTGTTTATATTTGTGGTTGAGTTGAAAGTAGTGGTTTCGTAATGCAAGTGTCTAATGTTTCGAAAATTTTTTTAAATGCAGCTCGTTTGGCAGTTTTTAATCGTCTTAGGATGGTTGATTGCCAGGGAAGGTGTTGATCGGTACTAATTGTTCGTTTTGGCACATGGCGGTCGATTGGGTAGTATATTAGAAAACGTCATCGTTGCTTCGTTCGCGTCATCATTGTTAAGATTTTCGTTTAAGTTTATATGCAACAGCGTGCTAACGATGCTGTCGTTGTCAGCGTTTTAAAATCGTACACGATAGAGCTTGAGACGTCTGGTAGTAAACCTCGATGTCGTTGGAGGACGCCAGGACGGAACAGATTCAACGGAGAGCGAAGCTATGTTGCCGTTTTGAGCGTGTAGGAAGATCCTTTTGTCAATCCCACGGACAATATCGGAACGGCTCATGGTCGCTTGGTCAACTGTGATAGGAGATTCGATGCATCCCGAATCAACTGCGTCGCGCCCCAGAATACGACGATCATCGTCGGCGAGAGAAATGGTTGACATCTGATCACAAGATGCCACAAAACGTTTTGTTTCTCGATTTTGGCTGAAATACAACTTGTTTTAGTGGGGGTCCGCCATATTGGATCGGCCATTTTGAATTTTGAAAAACTTACTTAAGATTTGTAATCAGCGATATCCAAAACCCACAATTCCATGTAATTGTTACAAAATTACATTCTACCACCAATAATTCACCGAAAGTGATCTCAAAATTTTACACTCGTTTTTCTCAAAACATGCTTTTTCAAAACTCTCATTTGAAAACGGTTCAATTTAAAAACTTCATCTTTTCACCTCTCGGAAGAAAACCTTTTTCACTCGAGGAATGACCTATAAAATCTACAAATTGTTTACATTCACCATTTTTAGTGAAAACTTAAAATGTAAAAAAGAGCTAAAAATCGATTTCAAAGTTAGAGGTCGCACCATTAGGTCAAATTTGAAGTTTTTAACCAGTTCTTAGTTTAATTTAGTTTACTTTAGAGCTTTATTATTAGTTTTGTGTTTCAGAACGATCCCAAGACAGTAGGCTGTACGCATTTTGTAATTCCACGTGCACCTAACCTTACACAGAACGTGACCATGGGCGCCATTTAGTTTTTTTTATATCATGAAAAACTTTGTAAATGCAAACGAAAATCTAAACGTTTTTAATCTCAAAACTTCTGAACTCTTCTATGTTTATTTCATTGGTCCACGAAAAATATCCAAATTTTATTCACATTTTGGTCATTTGAATGAGAAACTCCCTTTAGTCATCATCAGCTTAATCAGAGCTTCTTTTCTTGCGGAACATCACGCATCAGATCACGTCACAATAGAACGCCAGATTGATGTCTGCTTACCAAAATTATCTGGTTCAGATATTATTTTTACCACTGTTACGGTTAAAACAAAAATTTCGCATTCGGAAGCTCTGATCTCAAATACCCAATAATTTGTCTTATCAGTTAAGGAAACTGGTATGTTGCAAACATGAAATGCAAGTGTTTGCTTGTATCAATCGTCGTTTGTGCGCTAAGTAATTTCCCCTAATAACCTCCAAGGAATTGCTTACGTACACTAGTATGTCTCTAAGTCTAATCTTATTGTGATAAGCCGTTTATTGATACTACCATAATAAAGGACTGATTGGTTTTACCCTGGTTATCATGAAACCGAGCTAGTGACAAAAGCTAACTCATAGCCCATGGTTGCACAACAGGCAATTCTCTTGAAATGAAAAATTCCATAGGGAAACCCAACCATAAAGAGATATGTTTCGCCCTTGTGCGCCCTGATCTAACGGTTCCGCGGATGAGATTCCTATCTCATAAGGAACGCGTCTTATATTCGAGTCACAGCCAGGAAGGATTCTTAGTGGTCAGTAGTAAAATCTTATCACTAGCCCTGCAATTGACCTGTTCACTAAGAATCGACTGTGAAGTCTGTCGAAATAATAGTTTCACAACGCCACGTAATAAATTTCTCTTAAAAATAGAAAAGTTACACAATCGCTCCAAACATCAACTTATTAGTCGAGGCCTGAGATTCATTATACCGTTCGACTCAGCTCGATGAGATCGGATAGCTTGCATGTGAATTTTTTTAATTTTTTTATTTTTTTTTAAAGAGCAGAAAAAATGTTCATAAACTCACTCTGAGAACGCACCGAAACTCGTGCCATTTAGCACAACATTCTTATTGAGCCACTCGGTCTAGTTCCCGACGAAGGACCTGGACTACTCCGACGGGAATTCCCCGGCGAGAGTAATAACTCTCTTCTGCGAGTTCCGTTCAGGAGAACCAGCTATGGTTGCCAGGGCGCTGTTACCGGACTCCAGCGAATTTTTAAAGGCGAACATATTGACTATTTTGAAATGTAATTAGTTTAAGCAACCAGCATTAGGGCCAAGGGGCCTGTTGGTGAAGGTAATAAACATGAAAAATTAAAACATATAAACGAACGAATTTGAGTTAATATGTATCACAATCAAATAAAAATGGCGATTTCAATATGGCGGACTAAAATGACTAAATTCAATTTAGCGGACCAACTAACGATTTGTCTCCGATGTCAGGTCCGTATGACAGTCCTTCCTCCACCTCGGATTGCTCCTGGAGGGAAATGGCTTGAGTTTTCTTCTCCAGACAAGCCATCCTCGCATAGACGGACACCCTGCGTTCGGCAGCTTGCAGACGTTCATTATCAGAGGTTCGGACGGAATGGGCTGCTTCAGACTCAAGAGGTAATTCTCAGTGCGTTCACAGTCTTCAACAATGACGAGCTTCCTTCATTGAATAAGTTAGCGGCTATACAAGTAACACTTTCCATGGTTGAGAAGCAAAATGCAATTGTTTCACACACACCTGTTGAAACATTCATTGAAATTCTGGGTATTCCCTCCAGTGCACCGCTGTAGCAAATCATTTGTGCAATGAGCCAAGCCAAGAACCGTCCCCAGAAACGCTCAAGTGCGTTGCTTCAATACCAGTTTCAGCATTCAGCCTCATTTCATCGTCCACAGTCTTCTTGTGATTTTGCGGCAGCTTGAAGTATAGTGAGAAAACTGTAGTAGATGTTGTTACTAAAAGTGAATGGTACCTCAATCAATTTGCAAAACGTCTTCTAGGTTTGTAGCCCACGCCCCAGAATGCGCATCGCGAACTTCATGTTCGGCGGTTTACTTCAAACGATCTACAGATAGTGGGACTCGAACCTATATACGTGTGTTGCACTGGCACTTCACCATGAGTTTGAAGGCTAATCATGCTCCAGATACACGGTTAAACGTCACGTCTCCGCCGCTAGACTTGCAAGTTATGCGTTCACCTAAGAAACTGAAGATAATGACGAATTTACAAATCATATAACCGATGCCCTGGTCCAGGTCAATGTCCTCGTAACTCATACATTCGATGTCGGTATCGGTGGTATTATGTAGATATTGTTGATCTGTCATGGCACGGTAAGTTTGGCCCTTCATACAGCAATAAATTGAAAGTCGTTTGCTAGCAATATTCGGCTTTACTGTTAAAAGCAACTACAACCACTGGCCCTTGCACTGATGCACCATGATGGTGGGTTCACTACATCACATCAATTGTATTTAATCGCATTTAAAATATTTTTGGATTTGATCTGGTTTCAGAATTTTCAATTTAATGTCAAGCAGCAAAAACAGTTCTGCGCTTTTTTTAGGCGTGACGCATAACGCGTTAAATTTGCAATCTGCAGTCCAATTAGTTGCTATACACAGGTACATTTTAATTCTTTTATAACATGTTAAATTTATTTTAATTTGATGCTTAAGGAGTTTCAATGCAATCAATCGATCGCCATCTTTAAATGCGCGATGTTGAAAATATTACAATTTTTTACTCCCGAGGTGTGCTTTGGGTTCAGCAGATCTTCGCAGCAAAATCTATAGAAGAGGAAATATCCCCTCGAGAGAGTGGCAATCCCAAACCAAGCCGAATTCCCACACTCAATACAGCTGATTCATTATGTCGCTGTCGTAGACTTGTAGCACCTCCCGTACGTTCCCTCATTATGCATATCTAATCGGTGTAGACGACCGAAAGAGTTCATCGATAAGGTAGCGATAATACAAACAATCATCTTTATTGCCATTCACTAAAATGTGGTAACTTATTGCGTGGAGGTCGCCCAAAGCTTATTCAGTAGCACTGCCTATAAAGGAAGATTACGCACGGTCAGGGATTTCATTCGGTAGTACGGAATTGATCAGGATGAAGGTGATTGTAGTGCTAGCTCTGTGCCTCGCTGCCGTGGCTGCTGGTCCGGAAGAGGACCTATGGTTGCGGTACAACAAACGTATGCCTGGCGCGTACTACACGATGAAGCCAATCGAGAGAGCTCCAGTCAACGGCCGTATTGTTGGAGGTGTCGATGCTGAAATTGAACACTTCCCGTATCAATTGTCGCTGCGTCGTGGAGGATCTCACAGTTGCGGTGCATCCGTTATCTCCGACCGATGGGCTGTGTCGGCTGCTCATTGCACCTATCCTACCCCAGATGTGTCAGTTGTACGTTGAGGAATTTTTTCGTTATTGAAGCTGTTCTTACTGAGCTAATATGTTTTTAGATTACATTCCGTGCTGGTTCCAGCAATCGTCTGGAGGGCGGTATCTTGTTTGACGTTGATCGTATCGAGAATCATCCGGAGTATGACGACTGGAACTTGATGAACGATGTTTCTCTGTTGCATAGCACTGCTAATTTCGAAGGAGCAAATATTTCTCCAATTGTTCTAGTGCCAGCGGGAACCGATTACCCAGGAGGTACCCGTGCGGTTCTGTCTGGATGGGGTCTCACCGTAAGATGTTCAAACACTAATGGCGATAATAAAGATTCTAATCGTCACTTTCTTTAATTTTTAGAGTGTTCCTGGTTCTCTGCCAACAATCCTGCAGATGGTTGATATTCCTGTAATTGACCAGAGCACTTGCGTGGTAGGATGGCCTTCAGGATGGGTTACTGATGAGTGAGTACTTTGTCATTGGAGCGTCAGGATTGATATTCTTAATAACATTGATTCTTTCATTCAGCATGATCTGTGCAAGTGAACCAGGTCGTGATGCTTGTAACGGAGACAGTGGCGGTCCATTGGTTACCGGAGGACGCCAGATCGGTATTGTGTCGTGGGGTGCCAGTAACTGTCTGGGCAATGAACCAGGTGTCTATGCTAGCGTTGCTTTCCCGCTTATTCGTAACTGGATTTCGGAGGTCACTGGAGTTTAATAAAAAAGAGGAATAACTGATTCTAGCGAAATGTGCTCTGCGTCTTCTTTGTTGAGTTGTCCATTCAATTATTATTTTGCCGTTGGTTAGTTGTCTTAAGATACGTATAGGTGCTTATTATTCTAGAAAAGTTTTCTAAACCCCACCAGTTCAGACGTGTAGCCGATCTAGGCAGTCGACTCATAACTTGAATCTTCTCGACTGCCACTCTTTGGCAGTCCATGACAAACCGGTAATTTTGTCTCGTGGTATAGGGCGCATTCATTATTCGCAGTTGGCTATCCTGCGATCCGTCCAGATATGATTCTGGGTATTTTTTCAACCAATATTCTGCATCGGCAATTGCCGATAACAAAATAAGTCAACACTAGTGATGATGAGTGAGAGAATGAGAAAACTGCTGCCATGAACCAGTGTGTACGAACACAGTGTACGATTTATGTGTTTGCTCTCGAGATGAATACGGTCGCCGGTTCAAGTATTCGTCCGGTCGAGTACTCGCTAGAATAGCCCCCTATTATTGGCTCGAATAAAAATTCGTCTAAATGTCAATTGAAACTAAGTTCATTCGGAGTGTTCAGTCTTGTTTATTGCTTGTGGCACTATAAACTGGATTCTAACTGCACTACGCACTTGCCATTCTTCTTTTAACCCTTTATAAGGCAGTGGCAACTATATTGCCACCTTTTCGTTTCGTTCAAAACGCAGGAATATGAAGTGAGCAGTGTTCCAATCTTATGAAATCTACTTGTTAGGAGTCTGGCAACTCTTCTTATTACTTTTTATTGAGATACAGTGAAAAGTGTCAGATTGGTGAAGAGTTTTTTGAAAAAAAAAAAAAAAAATGCGGCGATTTCCCTTTGGACAATAAAATTAGCTCGATTTTGAAAAAAATACTCTAGACCCTATAAGTTGGTGATCCAAATTTGTAAAAAAAACTATTTTTAATCTGAAAATTTTGTTTATGAGTGGTAAAAATTGCAAAGAAAAAATGAAATGAATAAATGAACGTTTGTAATCTGTGGTCTCATTTTTCGACTTATCCTCAGAATCAGAATAAATGTAAATATATTCTAAACTAAGTGAGAGAACCGTGTTCCTATTAATATAACCTTCATTAATAGCCCCAAACTCTGGGTCGTATAAAGGTTTAAATTCTTCTCAAAGACTGGTTATTTCAACTGGTCTATCTATGAAAGTGCCATCTCTATCACATGAAACACAAGTGTTTTGACAGATCGCAGTTTTAAGATCACTCGCACTTTCAAAGTGCGGAGTCCAGGTTGGTAGGAAGTGTGCAATACATTTTGCTAGCGTTATCGCTTTTATTTTGATTCCACAACCCCCATATGGCTATGCCACATCACTTTTTAAGCGTGTTGGGTGACTTCGCTACCGTTCGGTTGGACATAATCTAGACATGGCCCCTATGTTTGAGTACGCCTGACAAACGAGTGGATCACAGGATTCCATTCAAAAGGCCGACGCTTCCGACGGCGGGTAGGCGGCCACCTCGTCTGGCGGATCCTTTGTGCCGCTTCGGAATCTAGGTCTCGGTTATGTGGCTGACACATATTTGGTAAATGTTCCTGAAGGGTGTCGGATGGTTACCGGAAGTGGATAACAGGATTCCTTGCGAGAAGCTGCCGCTTCCAACGGCGGAGTGACGGCCACCTCGTCCGGCGAATCTTCAGCGGCACTTCGGTGCTGGGTCACAGATTTCCTTGCGAGTGACCACCTCTTCCAACGGCGGATCGGCGGCCAACCAGTCTGGCGGATCTTAGGCCTCACTTATGTGGCTAAGCCGCATCGTACTGTGAAACATCCGACAAGTGTTCCTGAAGCGTTAGGGACTGGTACCGAAAGTTTCACAGAATACTCACAACTAATTTTCAAAACTTTTGTCAGCTGGGTGAGAAAACTGGATTTGAAGTCGAGATACACCACCCGCAAACTTACTGCCCTAAAACCTTAAACTGCATTTTTATACAATACGCGTATTTTATTCTGAAAATAATTATGCCATTGTGTTTCTCAGATAATTTCACAATTTCTCAGCTCGTTTCTCGCTATATCTCAGTAAAATTCTGAAAACTTCACTTCATAATATGGCATATCTAACTCAGTGTATCCCAAAATCAGAGAAGAGAAGGGCCACTCGAAATCAAAACTTCTCACAATTCTTTTTAAAATCATTAGCGGCACGTGGTGTCGAAGCCCTGCAAAATACACTGTTAATCAACACATTAGTTCATAATTATACGAAATTGCTGGTATAAAATATCTAGCAAAATTTTCCCCGATTATCCGACAAGTAGTCAGAATACATTGTTGTTAGAAAAACTTTTTTATTGAAAGATTCTCCATAATCCAATTACATTAAAAAAGTTTCCTTTATGTATTTAAAACGATAAAAATTAGATAGTTGACATTTTATGATGGGGTAACGTGAATAACTTTCAAAAAGGGCATAATTACATGAATTAATTGGTTTTGTTGGAACAAAATTACAAATATCTCGAAAGCTATTGCATTTTGGAAGATTTTTGTTAAATGCATTTTGATTTAAAAAGAAACTTAGAATTATATTCTGTAATAAAATTACAGTTTTGTATGTCAATTAGTATGCAATTTATAAACATGTATAAAGTTATTGTTAGAAAAACTTTTTTACGGATAAGTTCTCCATCATGCAATTACATTCAAAATTATTCTTTTCTTTTTAGGTTTTTATTGACAAAATATAAAAAAAAAAATAAAAAATGGGTTTTAAATTTTTAACATAAATTTTTATTTTTGTCGAAAATGACACATTTTTTTCAGTGGATATTTATTTCGTACATAAGTTTTCATTCCCTGTAACTCGTTCTCAGATAGTTTTGCTGTATTAAATAGGTAATCGAACAATTGTTTTTCGCAAATGCTGCATGTAAAGACTTTTACGCCTTGTTAAAAAATCGCTCTTGAGTCAAAATATTCTTATTGACTGTGGAAAATGTTTAGTCTTCCATACTGGTGAAACCTGAAAGGTTTCATCGGAATCTAAGGTCGGTCATAATTTTAACGATTTTCGGACGGATGTTCGTGGAATTCTTCATGTACAAAAGGTACCATTATGATTTTTACTTTAAAACAATATTTTACAGGGGAAATTTGCGTATCAAAGTGCCACATGAGCTATAATTTTGTTATTTCATTTTGATCTGGGCCTGCTTAAAAATACAGGTACCCGGCATGTGACCAAATTTCACGGCTACTACCGTCTTAGAAATTATATTAAACCTCCGGAAATGCTTGTATTTCTCCGTTCCATTTGTATTTTTAATCTCGATTCCGGTAAAATCCGCAACTTCGGAAACCTCCGACACGATATCGTTGATAAAATCAGTAAATACTCGCAGTGGAGTACCGGGCTTGCCACGCTTGAAACGCACCCGCAGTATGCTGGTGCAGGAGCTAGTTGGGAAACTACCTCCGGAGTATAAGCTCGATTGGGTGCGTTTCAAACGTGGCAAGCCCGGTACTCTACTGCGAGTATTTGCTGATTTTGGAACTGAGAAATACAAGCAAAAGAGGAAAGAATACGTGAACATCAACACGCACCATCAACAGAACGCATCATCGATGGCACATTTTTCTTCTTCCGATGTACCCACCCAGAAAAGTAAAAGGCCTTGCAGGCATTAAATACGAGCTTAGGAATGCGCGTATGGTAAATGAGCTGGTATTATCGAAACAATGCGTTAGCTTTAACGAGTTAGCTCAACAGTATGGACATCTGCGCAGCATCCCAGTTTTAAACCACACCGGTGAAGCTCTAAAACTACTAATTGGTCTAGATAATTTACATTTATTTGCACCCATGGAATCCAGAGAGAACCAATTGCGGTACGATCGATTCTTGGTTGGACGATGTACGGTCCAGAACACGGAAGAAAATCCTCGGAAGTATTTATTAACCACCATCGTTCGAATCCCGTAATCAATCAAGGCCTTCATGAATTGCTTCGGACGCAGTATGCTTTAGAAGAATATTCAACGCAAGCTTTGATAGTCCCAGAATCAGACGAACAACGTCGTGCACGGGATATTATGGAAAAAACAACGAAACGAATTGGAAATCGTTTCGAGACCGGTCTGATTTGGCGATACGAAAGCCCTTCGTTCCCGGATAGTTATCCCATGGCATTACGCCGCATGATGGCTCTAGAGAGGCGGCTCTCTAAAGATCCGGCTCTGAAACAAAATGTTTTTGAACAAATGGACTATCAAAATAAAGGATATTGCCACAAAGCGTCTCTCAATGAACTGAATATCGTCAATCAACCCAGAGTATGGTACCTTCCATTAGGCATTGTCCTTAACCCCAAAAAACCAGGAAAAATACGTTTGGTTTGGGACGCAGCGGCTAGTGTGAGAGGCGTTTCTCTCAACTCCAATTTACTTAAGGGCCCTGATATGCTGACATCTCTTCCGGCCGTTATAAGCAAATTTCGCCAAAAGTGCATTGCGTTCGGTGGGGATATACGCGAAATGTACCATCAGCTGCGTATTCGTGAAGACGAAAAACAAGCTCAACGCTTTCTGTTTCGGTTCGACCCGAAAGACCCTCCAGATGTGTACGTTATGGACGTCGCAATATTTGGCTCAACCTGTTCTCTTTCATCCGCACAGTTCATCAAGAACCGTAACGCCGAAGAATATAGTCACGTCTACCCGGAGGCTGCAGCTGCAATTGTGGATAGACATTATGTCGACGGCTACTACGACAGCGTGGACAACGTAGAGGAAGCTGCGAGACGTGCAACAGAAGTCCGATGGATACATTCAAAAGGAGGTTTTGAAATCCGAAACTGGGCCTCCAACTCAGAAGAAGTCCTGCGACGTTTAGGAGAGCCAGCTTCGGAACGGTTGATCCGTTTTCATCAAGATAAAATAACAGACAATGAACGAGTCCTTAGGCTAATATGGGATACACGACGAGACGAACTAGCGTTCTCCATGTCCTTGCAAGATACGTCTCTTGCAGGCTATCGTCCTACTAAAAGGCAAGTCTTAAGCACAGTTATGTCGTTGTTCGATCCGCTAGGATTATTAGCACCCTTCACAGTATTAGGAAAAATGTTGATCCAAGACTTGTGGAGAACTGGCTGTGAGAGGGGACGAACTCATCGACGAAGCAGTGTACGAGAAATGGAAACAGTGGATAAATATGCTGCCAGAAATCAGCAGTGTAAGGATTCCGCGAGCCTATTTTGGAAGTACGACGTCAGACAGATTTGGACCGGCGCAGCTACATGTATTTTGCGATGCTAGAGAAAATGCATTCGGCTGTGCATGTTTGTTACGAATCGAGGTTGAAGGTTGTGTAAAATGTTCGCTGGTGATGGCACGTTCAAAAGTTGCCCCTTTGAAACTACTCACGATTCCACGTTTGGAGCTGCAAGCAGCAGTCTTAGCGGCAAGGCTGATGAACACGATCCGGTCAAATCATTCGTTAGAAATTCAGTAAGTTTTCATGTGGACAGATTCGAGAACAGTCCTGTCTTGGATCCAATCAGATCCGCACAAATATCGCCATTATGTCGGATTTAGAATAGGTCAGATTCTCAATTTGACTAAACTACCAGATTGGCGGTGTGTTCCATCGAAAAATAACATTGCGGACTGCTTGACAAAGTGAGGGCGTTTTTCAAACTTATTTCCGACAGGCTCATGGTTTCAAGGAGAGGACTTTCTTTATCAATTGCCCACACGGTGGCCACAGCAAGAGCTTATCTCAACGAACATCGAAACAGAAATGAGAGGTATACATTTATTCCATGAAGTGAAACTCACCGAACCATTTGTAAAAGTCCACAAAATTTGCAAATGGAATGTTCTGGTATAGGAGTAATAGCCTGTGTGCACAGATTTATCTCGAACTGTCGCAAAAAAGCTCACGGGAAACCAATTGAATCACTGAAACCAACAGCAAATCAAACTCGGTTGATAAAAGTGATTCCATCTACACGTGTCTCAGTCAACGAAATCAAACAGTGATTTCTGATTCGTGGTCTAGGTTCGCTTGTAGCGAAGGTAGAAAAGGGATGCATTTGGTGTAAAGTCCGGAAATGCGGCCCTCGAATTCCAAGAATGGCAGCGCTTCCGACGCAAAGATTAACTCCTCATTATCGACCTTTCACATTTATGGGTGTTGACTATCTTGGACCCGTGGAGGTGACAGTGGGCCGGCGAACAGAAAAGCGATGGATAGTGGTTTTCACTTGTTTGGTAGTACGCGCCATACATCTGGAAGTTGCACAAAGTTTGTCAGCACAGTCATGTATCATGGCAGTTCGTCGCTTTATTTGTCGGCGAGGACCAGCGGCGGAGTATTTTTCTGATAATGGGACTAATCTTCGCGCCGCCGGCAAAGAAATAATCCAGCAGATCAGTTCAATATTCACGGACTGTACCGAGGAATTTACGACCGCTAGAACTAAGTGGCATTACAACCCTCCTGCAGCTCCTCACATGGGAGGAGTTTTGGAGCGGATGGTGCGGTCAGTCAAGAGCGTAATGGAAGCACTAGACGATGGACGCAGATTGACAGACGAAATCTTACTGACGACTCTAGCTGAAACGGAGGATATGATTAATAGCCGCCCTTTAACGTACTCCTATAGAGACTCACCAGTTGAATCACTATCTCCCAATCACTTTATTCGTGGTATTGCGCCAAATGAACCAGCAGAGTCGTTGTTTCCGGTCAATCCCGGACTTGCTCTTCGTGATAGGTATAAATGCTCATAACAATTGGCAAATGAAATGTGGAAAAGATGGATCAAGGAATACGTCCCAAAGGTTAATCAGAGAACAAAATGGTTTGACGAAGGAAAACCTTTGCAGCAAAGTGACTTGGTCTACATTATCGATGGTGATCGTTGCAAGAGTTGGGTGAGAGGCATAGTTGAGGAGCCGATTATAGCCAGTGATGGACGAGTTCGCCAAGCAATGATTCGTACTAATCGTGGACTCTTCAAGAGAGCTACTGCTAAAATAACAGTAATGGAAATGAATAAGAGCAACATTGGTAGTAATGCTGTTCCCGTCGGAGGCAGCAACCTCGACATCGGAACAGGATTACGGGCCGGGGAATTGTTAGGGATGGCGCCCATGGTTAGTAACGCAGCCACTATTGATTGAGTAGCGGTAGAATGATAGCAGGCAGCTTCAGACTGGCAACTTCATATAGTCAGGTAAAGACACAGCGACGAGAACAAAGCAGAAGTTGAAGCCACGTTTTAGAAGCTATCAGATTGTTAAAATTGTCTTAAACCTAAATCTAACTCTAATATCATAGTTTATGATCACAGATTGCAATATAGGTTGCAATTGATTAAACTAATCTACAATCCGTAAATCGACTTAATGCGCGAGTGGATTGGATACTTGCATTCATTCTAGAAGGTTGGTCAATAATTTATACATTTCTTAGCTAAAATATAAAGGGATCTAATTTATGATATACTAGTTGATAGATCACCGTAGTGAATCTACTGTCAGCCAGGGGCCACGTGAAAGAACACTAACTTTCGTAAGTTAAAATTAAATAATTAAAAATCTAATAAAATACCTAAAAGTATATTTACAGCTTCAAGCTGCTGAACACAGTTGCTCTGAGGATTAGTTTTCTTGGTTCGATCCGAGCAGTTTTAATATTGAAAATCCGGAGAAATGGTTTTAAGATCGATTATATAAATATTTGAAAACATAAATTGGATGGATCTCACCAGCGTGTTAGGATACTCAGCAGCTTGTATATTAGTTTGGGCACCGCCATCCATCCGGTCGCCTCTTCCGGATAGTCCGATGCAGAAATGACGGCCTGTAACTGTATTGGGTTGTTCGTGGCGTACTCGATCAGGCTGTTTTTCACCGCAGTTTCTTTGTTTGCAGGGCAGAGAACAATTCGAAGCAGTTGCGATCCCGCAAGATTCTGGAACAGTTTGGGATGCCAACACTTGTGACTGCTAGAATATTCATTGTACACATACACACACACACTTCTTATTCTTTTTAGTCTCAAAAGGATTTTAAACACTTCAATATTACACTTTGACATTAAACGAATATTGAAAAGACCCAATTTTCAGCAATTTGAAAAAAAAAACATTACAAGCAGTCATCATCAATGCTCGAAAAATGACAGTTCAGTGAAATTGTTTACATGGTGTTAGAATTCCAAAGCAATGCGAACGAAGTTTTTATACTAGGTGGAATCGAACAAGTCCAAGTAAACAAGCTCTCTCAACTGTCAGAAAAGTGAGGTTATACATTTTCAAGCAATGTTGCATCGAACCCAAAACAATGGTTCCGAACGATCAATATAAACAAATATGGCGAATTTGGGAAGTAACGCGTGGGAGCTATTGAGATTGAAATAAAAAGAAATGAGTGTAATTATGTTTGGATATGAAAAGTGAAACTTTATATATACACATACTAAATAACTTTTATGATACAGATAAAATACTAGTAAATATAAACACAATGAAAGTTGGTCGCTTGTCATATTATATAGCTGGTGGATGCTAAGTCTGAACATAGGGGAATTAAGGCGTCATTTGATTGTCAAAGAAAAATCAGGTAACTCCTCACACCAACGAGAATCGCATTTGAGTTGCACCATACGCGCGCACGTTAGTCGGAATGAGAAAGGTTACGTTTCGTGCAGGGAGAGATAGTTGTATATGGATGCCCCGAGCGAGAGAAGAGTGTGTAGGTTAAAATATCGCGGAATAAACACCTACCAAAATCTTTCTAATTTGTATATGTTCCGTGGACCTACCTCATTTTAATCATAAGAAACCGATAATAGATATTTCGAAAATGTTTCTCAGTCTGAATTGCCACTGTTTACAGTCGGTTATCATTCATAAATTCAATATCGAAAAACGTTTTTAATCCACCTTACAGTGTGATGAGACATTTCTTATAACTCTTATCACTCTTCGGATATTATATCGTTTGAGAACATTTAGAACTTGATGCTTCGCGATGTTTTTGATAACACATACTACATGGGATAATGGCAGGACTCAGAGAATCGCTCAAACCAGCATGGGACAACATCAGTGCTAGAAATCTCAAACCAAATCAATGGGAAAGCGAAAAAATGGCCCATAAAATAGACATACCAACGAATTATTGTTAATGCTCTGTTAATAAAATATCTAAATTGTGGTGGGAAAACTGAATTTTCCTAAAGGGGTTATATAATGTACTGAGCCAAAAAATCGATTTTTTTTTGAATCGATTTGAAGTTTATACTTTACTCAAATTTCCAACGCGACTGAGAACTAAGAAATCAACGCTTTTTCTTGAAAAGGGCGATACTAGCAGTGATACCATTCAAAGAAAATCAACAGTGAATATTTCCAGACTTGGTTTTATTTCCTATTTAAGAACTATTGTGTTTTTTACATCCTAGATTGCATGATTCAGTGATCGAAACCCAAAACTTCATAAAGTATTTGAAATTATTAAATTAAAATTTGTTTTTGCTATTGAAATTGACAAAATGATAGTATCGCCCATTTGGCGATTGTTTACTTTTTCGGTCCCACCTATCAGCATTGAATTATCGCCCTTACGTTTTTTTACAATAAGTACCGTTCTACACCACCGATTTCGTCCGTGTTTTTTCAATAGAGATCATTGTTACTATTTACAGCTGGTATCAGCTTGATAATCCTAAAAAAAATACGAAAATAACAGTTTCGCCTTTAAACTGCTAGCAAAAAAAGTATCGCCCTGTTGTTTTTTTATCTTAAATACGTTTATTTAGGCCCAAATGTAAAAGTATCGCCCTGTTTGTTTGCATGGAGCGTGGAGGGCGAAACTTTAAATAAACAAACAAAAATACAGTTTCGCCCGTTGTATTTTTTGCTGTAGTTTAAGAAAGCAATATAGTAGAATCAAAATTTTTAGGTTAATTTGTTGCGTTTCAAAGCCCTCATTTGCATGTATGAAAAAAGCTTTATGTTTTCATTTGTAAGTATCGCCCTTTTCACAAAAAAGCATTGGAATGAAATCGCAGCTCCTGATATCACATGATATGCATAGTTTCAAATTTTACTTCGACTCGACTTTTTCTAAAGGTGACTTCCCAGTAGTATCCTTGATTTGAATTATTATCGCTAATCCTAATGCCAAAGAACAAATAAAAACCTCACGAAAACGAACCGTTTGTGAAAATCATCATCATTACTGGAATTTTCATTTTCACGAAGCTTTTCGATAGCCTTCCGTCACTTGCGTTAATACACTGGGTGCACAGTGCTCTGAAAATCTAGCGAAATCGTCTTAGGGCACCAGCGGGTCTGTAAAGAATACTAAAAATTAATTTCTATTCCATAATTTTCAGTTCAGCAATTCGAGAGATCGTGCTCACCGCAAGCCATGAAAAATAGACTACGTTGTGAAGCGATGGTCACTATTTATTAAAAAATCACGGTTAAATAAAAAATAAAACTATTAAAAAATTTCAAATAGTTTATAATTTTCACAAACTTATTAGGAAAAATTGTTTAATAAGCTTTCGTAATATTGTGTTGGAAAAAAGGTGAAAATTTCAGTATTTTCTCTATCTGCAACATATAAACCCTTAAGTATACCAATTAATTGGTATACGAATTGGAATAGGTTCGCCAAATTTTGGAAGTAGTCTATAAAATAACCCCTTGAAAGCTACCTAAAAATTGTTGTAGTTCGATGCAATAAAAAAATCTCCAAAAAAGAAATGTACCTATTAATATGAAATCCAGCGAATAATACATACAATGAAGACCCATTTTTATCAGTCTCATGGTGTATTTTAGGGTGACAAAATGGGGACAAATGACTAAATCGGGCAATTTTCTTACTCTATGATAAACTGAAGCTGTTAAAATATTCTTCTCGTCCCTTAATGTAGTCTGATAACTATTTCTGATTATGATGAACTTTTTATTTTCGCATATTTCGCATATCTTCATGATAAGGAAAACATGCTCAAGAAAGTATTTACTCGAATTCAGTCTTGTTCGTCTGCTAGAGCCCATCAAACATATGTTCATATTTGGCTGATAAAATCGGGGTTTCTATGTATTATAATAGATATTCAGCATTCGAAGAAGTTTCTTTTGAACGAGTGTAGAACGACTTTGTTTCTACTTACTTGAAATCAGCGGCGTAGCCAGAAATTCGGTTTGGTGAAAATAAGCTTTTCATAAAATAAATGCTTAAAATCCCGTGCTGAAAAATGTGAATAAAATGCACGATGTTTGTTTACATATTTCTAATTTTTCTCTAAACTTTTTGTAGAGGACACCTTAGTGCACTCGAATTTCCTCATTATAGACTTTTCGCCTAGTTTTCTTCTAATATCGCGACATTCGTCGTAAATATTAATTTTGAATTACATCAGCAAAGTAGCCAACTGTGCGGCAATTTTCCTATCACTTATTGACTGCATTCGCGATATATTCTCTCTAGTGCAACGAAAAACATGCACACAGGTTCAGTAACGATAATGAATGCTTTTCCGAGTTGAGTTCAGTATTTGGCGAAAAAAAAAATTCAAAAGGGAATACGTCAAGCATTCATCAAAACTACATGTCACTAGCTGTTTACACAAAACTTCTTTTTGCCAAAACTAGCAGACAAAATATTGCGAATCTTTTCTAAAATCCACATCGTGATATTTCAGCCATGCGCCACCAAGCCGTGCGCCGAATTGCGCGCATGCTCACTTTGCATTAGTGCAAGCGGAAAAACGGTTTGACGTTTATTTTTGTTTCGTTCGCACTTATTTGTGTCACATATAGCAACAAATCGACAAAACGCTAGTTTATCACGGGATAGGCAATAACCTAGCAAACAGTGCAGTCAAATTTACTGTTTTCTCTCCGCATGTCTTTATACACGTAGAATTTTATTTATGCATCGATAGCATACTTTTCTATCTGCCTCTCGTTTCTTCTGCTATAAATTTTATGCATTGGACATATTCGGTCTATCCACTCATTGAATGGTTATTAGAAGTTTATGCATGAAAATGCATAAAAATACAGCAGAAGAAAAGAGACGGGAATAGAAAGTATGCTAACTATGCATATTTTTGATTCTCAGTTTACTTAAAACATCGTCTCCCAGTCAAAAAGGGCAAGTTGCTGGCTAACGGGGGGCTATTTGCCAACTCATATGCGCTAATTGCCCTTCAATTTTCCACCAAATTGCTGGCAATTAGGGGACTATTTCAAATGCAACATTTGGGCGATTTGTCGCCGTCATTTTTTTGCCTCCCAACTCGCCCTTAAATCGCCCCCAAATCGCTCACGGAACGCGCCATTTAATCGCCCTTAATTGCCTAATATGAAAATTAAAAATAATATTTATTTTCGGATTCATTATCTACTCACATATACTTACCAGTATAGTAGGTAATTATCACCAACTTATAGGAAGAATCAAAGGTGAAATTGGTATTGCACACCAAAACTTACCACAATTTGACGTTCATTAAGACTTTGGGTCAGAGATCTTGTTCTACTACCCAGTCAAAAAGGGCAAGTTGCTGGCTAACGGGGGGTTATTTGCCAACTCGGATGCGCTAATTGCCCTTCAATTTGCCAGCAATTTGCTGGCAATTAGGGGGCTATTTCAAATGCAACATTTGGGCGATTTGCCGTCGTCATTTTTTTGCTGCCCTACCCGCCCTTAAATCGCCCCCATCGCCCAGGGAATGCGCCATTTAATTGCCTAATATGAAAATTACAAATAATACTTATTTTCGGATTTATTATTTACTCGCATAAACTTATCAGTATACTAGGTAATCACCACCAAACTGTAGGAAGAATCAATAGTGAAATTGGTATATGGTATCAATAGGGAAATTGGTTGTTAAAAAAACAATCTTAAGCTTAAGCCAAACACGAACCGCCATGTTTGAAAACAGCAAAAAACAGCCAAGTCCATTTCAGACGACAGAAAATTTGTCTAAGTGTTGAAATTGCCTTTAAATCGCATTCGCAAATTGCATTTTTTTCTTTGGGGCAATTAGCACAGGCGAGTTGAGTCAAACGTCAAACTGTTTAAATCGCCTAACCATGTCCGTCCGCATTTTTTTGACCGGGTATACTTACACACGATTCCACAATTTTCTACATTCGTAGGCCAAATTAAGTGCACTAGACAAACAAAATACAAGTGAGAACACACCAATTGATCAACAACAATTAAGTTTAAGCCAAACATGAACCGCCATGTTTGAAAAACGCAAAAAACAACCAAGTGCATTTCAGTTGCCAGAAAATTTGTCTAATTATTGAAATTACCTTTAAATCGCATTCGCAAATTGCATTTGTTCCTAGGGGCAATTAGCACAGGCGAGTTGAGTCAAACGTCAAACTTTTTAAATCGCCTGACCATGTTCGTCCGCATTTTTTTGACAGGGCTATGTCTGGCATAAAAGCAACAACTGATTCAAACAGTCACGCAGGGTACTATTTTGCGAATTCAGTGCGCAGCCTATGTAAAAATCTGTGCAAATCTGTGTAGAGGAAACCGTACAAGTTTGTCTCAAAATAAGTGTATGCGACTATTTTTTCAGTTTTCCCGAGGCAAAAATTGAGCGCGAGGTCAAAAATTGAGAAATTTGTGGAGTTTTAGAAATCTGTGCAGCATATAATAATATATGAAACACATATTAATCTGTACACCTGACATCCCTGAAGTCACCGGGCAACTCTATTTATAGCTTTTGGCGTTTAATTCAGCCACTTAGTTGCTTTCTATTGAAGGCTCTTCTAGAATAATCTGCTTCACGAATAGCAATTTCCCCTCTTTTCGTGAACTTTTCAATTTTTCCGATGTTCAAAAGACTATTTTAATTGCAGAGATATTAAATTACTATTAAATTACCAATTTTTAAGTTAGGCGTTTCTGAATCGGCTGGTGTATAAATAGTTAAAATCTATCTAGTAATAGAGGAGATATAAGCGTGCAAACCTTACATAGTTTCGTTCATAGGAGATATGGTAGTGTTGACTACGCCCCGTCGTTAACTACATCTACATCAGTTGATTAAATCTACTGCGTACCGCCTCGATGCCGCTGTATCGAAATACACCCCACCCGGTCTGCCCGGGGATCGGCTTCAACAGAAAGGGCAAAAACAAAAACGAAATAACCATCATTGATTTATATCCAGATCCTATACTTACTGATTACGTGGAAGAGCTAAACTAAAGTGAACTAATTAATACTATTTTTTGCTATTTATCGCATCTTTAGGGATCATCCATAAATGACGTAGCATTATATGGGGGAGGGGGGAGTTTTGTATTTTGTGATGATGTGTGACGACAGGGGGTAGGGGGTCATGTCATGCTACGTAGCTTTTTAAAGGGGAATAACTAACATTGATTTTTTAAATTTAAAAAAAATTGCGTGGGCAAGGGGGGGGGAGAATTACCGTCAAGCTACGTAATTACCAGGGGGTATTTAGAGGTTTGTGACGAAATGCTACGATGGGGGAGGGGGGTGTTAAAATCACTCAAAAAATGCTACGTCATTTATGGATCGTCCCTACGTCAATTCCGATCGCAAAGTTGAACAATAGATTAGATGCATTGCTCTACTTCAATCCATCTAACAGCACAAACGAATCGGATGCCTCTCCGGCTATTCTGCTACTTGATTTGACCTATCGGTTTTGTTTCTAAAGCCATCGTCAAGAATTATCTGCCACAATTCGTTTCGGTTCACTGAAGCGTACGTCGCCTCGCAATTCACAAACAGATGGCTCGCAAGTTGTGCTCGCGGATTTTAAGCAGAGTAAATCGTTGATCGTTCTCGAAACGCGCTTTGGTATTCGCCGACATAAAATTGAGCCAACGGGTGCAGTCTGCTAAACAGAACACGGAAGAGTATCTCTGTTTTTAGTCTTTGAATTGTGTTCTTTGCTTAGTAAATTTCAACTGTACAACTGTTAACAAATTGTACAAAAACTTACTGATTTGATAACTGGTTTTAATAGTAATTCAAATTCCAGGTCCAAAATTATCGTTTTTTAATGTCTTGATTTTGCCAATCCTTCATGGGAGCAGGCGTTTAGTTGACCAATTGTGGCGAAGATACTCCAACCAGCCGGATGTTCATTTCATTCGATTCATTTGAAAGGGATAATTTGAAATATTGTTTTCCAGTTTAAAAAACAGATCAGAAATACTTAATATAACTCCAAACTTTCGTAGAATTCATTACAAGTCCGCCGTTAGAGAGGTTTCGATACATACTGTCCAACGACAATAATAATGCGAGTGATAATGATTATCACTAAATGAGATAAGTTAATTTTCAGGAAACGCCCAAAATACCTTGATTTGTACTAGGATAGATCCACGGTTCACGCAAAGCAATAAATTAATCTTCGGTTTTTCACGCAAGGTATAGTGTATATAAATGTCTTGATTAGGGACTTCTCTCGATAAGAATGTTTAAGTGATTTATCATTCGCTGGTAAAACCGTAACCTGAGAGGAATATGGTGTATGCCAAGTATAATGCGCATTTCGGGATGATATTTCGAAAATTGAAGTTATGCAAGCATACTATGCATAACAGATAATTTTGTGAGCTGATTTCGTATTTAATGTGTCTGAATGGTATGCAGAAATGTTGCTAGAAGCTTACGAAAATAATGAAATAATAGTAAATTCAGATTCAATTGAAATGTTACATTTATTCCTTTAGGTTTTTCCACGATTGCTAGTGTTTTTCGATAATTTACTGACCACGTACATAAAAATCAACTCACATTCTTACGATTTTAACCGTTAAAGACACAGACCAATTTTTTTCAAGCTAAGCTTTGTTCGTCGATATATTTCTATAAGGAGCGTTGGTTTGATAGTTTTAAGTATTGTGACCTATGAACAATATGGTTTTAACCAATTTTACTTTACCGAGAATTGTAATAAAATATCCCTAGTTGGTGGATACAATAATTTAATCGTAATTTATATGCCCATGGTTGTTAATAAGTTCACATCAACAGCTAATATAATTGTGATCATCATATTTGTATAATTCGAGACATAAAAATGTGATTATTAAAGAATGCATGGAAAGCTGTTTAATTGAGGAATGCACTTTTTCCGTGTAGGAGAGCCCGGGGCTAGTTGGTGGTTTAGGTGAGTTGGCGGATTCCCCTTTTCTCCTATTTCTATTAGACATCCGATGCTGTCTCTCGTTGTGTACTTCAAGTAATGTGAAACACATTATCCAATGCGTTTTTATTGCAAATTATTTTGTAGAAGTTGTGTATTTTCGAGTAGACTGTGTAAATTTCCTAAATTTTAAACATCTTGTGTTATTTAAGGTGATTTTCAATCTATTCCCCGAATGATTATATTTTTCGATAGTGCGTGAAAAGTTCACAAACAAAAGTATTTTTTTTAAATCCATTCTTATAAAAAATGCGGTTGGGGTAAATTGACGGTGACACACATGGTGAAAGGCAATTTACAGTGTAAAATTAGTCATCAAATATTTCCGTTTCTGAAATCCACTCCAAAGTAAGAGAATTGTGTATCTTGTCAATGCAGGGGACATTTACTTCGGTCAATCGCCTAAAGAATTTCGAAAATTTGCTTTTGAATATATGGCACGCGAGTTACAATGCCAGGGTATTGAGACTAAAACATAATGGAAAGTGTCGAATAATGTACAGTTTTATTGAAAAGACAATAGGCACGTTTCATAAGGACCACTAAGGTAATTCAATTTCCATTTGATTGCTTATTTTCCGGCATTCCGCCAACGTACCCCATACATACAGCTCCGAAGTAAGCTGGCAGCTTTTCCGCATCACATATTTTTGTCTCTAGAAATGGAGACAACATATCAAACATTTTAATGAAATTCAGAGATGTTGCCAACAGTCTGCCCTTTCATACAACGTGATCTATTTTGCAATATCTACCATCACAGCGGTAGAAAATAAAAACTGAAAATACCATCAACTAGCCCCGGTCTCCCCTTCTCAAAATAAAATGACAAGTCAAAGCGAGCACAAATCCGAAAGGTAAAATAATTGTTAACGCGTTTATGAAGGGTTTTTTGATACATAGTCGGAAAAAGATTAGCTTTATAGTTAGATAACGCATGACACGTTCTATAAAAGCTGATTTCGGTAGCCAAACTGAATCAGTTATTGAGCTCGGAGTGATAATGAAGGCCTTCATAGTTCTAGCGCTGTGCGTAGCTTCCGCATTCGCGGGATACCAGGAAGACCTATGGCTAGAGAAGAACAGTGTGCGCCCGTTGGGTATGGAGAATTTCGAAGAGCCACAGTACGAAGGACGTATCGTTGGTGGTTCTGAAGTTGGCATTGCTCAGTTCCCGTACCAGCTGTCGCTTCGGTCGAACGGTAACCATATCTGTGGTGCATCGATCATCTCAAGTAACTGGGCTTTGTCGGCCGCTCATTGTACTCACCCGATGCCATCGGTTGGCTCTGTATGTTTTTATAGCAAATATTGCGATGAAATAAACCGATTAGTGAAATTGTCCATCTTCTTAGATCACTTTCCGTGGAGGAAGCGCCAACAGACTCAGTGGTGGAACCATCTTCCAAGCCGCTCAGATCGTAAACCATCCCTCATATAACCCAAGCACCATCGATAACGATGTCTGTGTCATTCGAATCACAACGTCTTTCACTGGAGCTAACATCTCTCCCATCACTCTGGTGCCAAGTGGAACGGGCTTCGGTGCTGGTACACGCAGTGTTGTGTCTGGATGGGGTTTGATGGCCGCTGGTGGATCTCTGCCACAAAACCTGAGAGCTGTCGATATTCCTGTGGTTGCTCAAGCAACCTGCCAGAGTCAGTGGGGAGCTGGAAGAATCACCGGAAAGTAAGTTAACCGAATATTTGTCGAATTGGTAGCAAAAATGTAACGTTCTACATTTGATTTCAATAGCATGGTTTGTGCTGGAGAGCCAGGACGTGACTCCTGTAACGGCGATAGCGGTGGTCCGCTCGTTACCGGTGGACGCCAGTTTGGTATTGTGTCATGGGGCGCTGTGCAATGCGGTGGTAACTTGGCTGGAGTTTATGCCAACATTGGTGCAGCTTCAGTTCGTAATTTCATCAGTTCGAACACCGGTGTGTAATATGTCTAGGTGAAATGATGTTCAAAATAATACTTCAAAATAATACTTCAAATCTAAGTAGCAATTCTGGTCTTGCCAATTTGTTTGTGAATTTTTGAACAAGTCCCACTTTTTTATAAGTCTATAGGTTTTCACGACGCAAATCAAAATGCTCACTCTACCAACTCTGCAGTAACCGAACCGATTATTGGAACTGTAGCGGTGATCACGATACTGTTGGGAATTCGTGATGAAATCATCACAGTTCCTCGATGGCGGAGTGGTTAACGCACCCAACTACAGACTGGAAGATAGTAGGTTTGATTTCTGCTTGAGGACATATCTTTCTCAGTGTGTCCAATAAAAGGATGAATTTTGGCCGCAACGCCATTCTCGCCGTTCCATTGGACATGTTCCTAAATACCTTGAAAAAAGGAAAAAACATGACTAACTGGAAATAACAGATGGCACCACTCCATAGGAACGAAAATATCTCGTTGTCCTAACCTATACAGTGTCCCAGCGACGAAAATTTCCTATACATTTCAAATTAATACAGTTAAAAAAAGAAAATTGTTGTGATCGTCTATGCTGGGTGCACTGCTTGCTGCTTTGCGCGATCTTTCTCGGGAGGGATAGAGTGGTGATTCGTTATTGCCATTATTCACTTTACTATATGATACTTGTTGGTTGTTCAGTCAGCCCTCTACCTCGCTCTCTATGTCGTTATCGTTAGGGCAGTTTCGGTTTTCACTGTTGGTTGTTTTTGATGCTTCTAGTATTTCTGAGTAACCATGGTGTATCCGTCTTCTTGTTTGGTTATTGCTTCGACAGATGTACTGGATGTTTGCTTAGGGATGACGATGATTATCGTTTGACCGACTGTCTGTGGTTTGGCAGTGGAAGGCCGTTTTATCAGTGTGTGTGTAGTAGATCCATTTTCCTTAGCACTTTTGGGGCATGGTTTACCGTAATGTGCCATCTGGTTCCAGAACTGGAACTTTGAATGTGGGTGATACATTGAGCAAATTCGCATTCGAAGGTCAAGTAAGATTGAATAGGTTGGTACACCTGCATTCTATCCACACGAACCCCGTTTAAAATGCCGGGGAAAGAGTTTCTCCAGGTGTCATTCGTAACTCCTTTAAGTTCTTTAGTTCTCTTCTTGTGTCATTTAGCACTACTTCCTTGATGAGCCATTCAGCTTCCCGGTTTGTTCGCGAACTACTCTGTCTAGTCCCCGACGATGACGACCTGACCTACTCCGAAAGAGAGTTCCCCGGCGAGAGAAGTTCTCCCGAAACTGAGCCAATCAGGTAGGTGGTCGTTCTGACGATTCCGGATGGAGCGTGGTGTTCGGTTTGCTGGCACTTCGACTACCCATTCTCGGTGCTCTGTTGCAGTCTGCTCGACTAGTCCTCGGCGGTGGATCTTGCTTATTCCTGAGGAGAGTTCTTTGGCTGTGATTGCTCTCCCGAATACGTTGCTCGATGTTCATCACGCCGTTTCCACTGTAAGACGGTCATGATCTACATCAGTGATTCTCAACCTGGGTCTGCAGGCCCCTAGGAGGCCACGAAGCCGTTGCAGGGGGTCCGCGAAGAAAAATTTATTTTCCGACTGCAGATTGAAATTTTAAGTCTTGTTTCCTAACAAAACTGAATATAACATATTGATAGCATACAAAATCGATCTTTATCCGTGGGTGTCCGCAGCAGCCCAGGGCGATTCTAAGGGGTCCGTGGTACGAAAAAGGTTGAGAACCGCTGATCTACATCATAACTCTGTTGACTGCGTTCCACGTCATTCTGTAGGCTACATTATCCGAATTGATGCCCGCTCCTCCCGTTCTAAGTAGCTCCCTGTACGTCGCTTCAAACCTCGGACATTCGAAAATCACATGCTTCTCGACGTTCTCACACTCTGGGCACAATGGTGACGTTGCGTACCCGAACCGATGAAGATACTTCCTGAAGCAGCCGTGACCCGATAGGAATTGTTTCAGGTAGAAGGTCATCTCTCCGTGCTCTCTATTGGGTCAACAGGTCAGCAGGTTTGGAATGAACCGGTAGATCCACTTTTTTTTCTCCGTATTTTCCCATTCCTGCCGCCACGTCACCACTGATTCGATTCTCATCATCTTCCTGACGTTTCTGGTGTTTCATTGATTGTAGCACTTTATATCCTCCGCCAGGGTGATGCAGATGGGAATCATCTCGGCGATAACGCGTACTGACTCCGAAGATATTCTTCTGGAATCAATCGCAACTCGTACGACCACCAGCCGGAACATCCTGTTCAGTTTTTCGCGGTTCCGCTTGGTTTTCAGCGCCGCACCCCAGGCTGGAACCCTATATCGCAGTATTGATGACGAGACACTAGATAACAGACCGACTTTTTGCAAGTGTAATCACCATGGTTGTTAAAGCTCAACCGGTCGTTGATTATCACTCCCATTTGCTTTAGTGCACGCTTCGATGCAATCACGTACCCGTTGCTGACCAACAACACATCCGTCTTGTGGTGCAGCTTGACCCTGTTCATTTAGCTCCCGATCGCGTCTGTTGTCTTCGTCACCGACACCTCCACTTCTCCAAGTGTCTCACTCATCACCGTTAGTGACACGTCGTCCGCGGAACGCACGATTTTCACTTTCCTGGGCAGCCGCAGTGTTAAGATCTCATCGTACATCCCATCCCAAAGAGTTGGACCGAAAATGGAGCCCTGAGGAACGCTCGCTGCGACTCACATTGATTTTTGTCCTTCGTTAGTCTCGTAGTCTGGAAGGGACTCTTCAGGATCTGGCTCATTCTTCTGAGCAGCGCTGCGGCATTGGCCTATACGAGGCTGGAGGACCCGGTGACTTCCCTGACTTTGGTAGCAACGCCAGCTTCTGTACCTTCCACATTTCGGGGAAATTGCCATCATCTAAATTCTTCTGCAGTAGCATCCTGAACATGTCGGGATATACCAGGATCGCAGCTTTCAGCGCCACGTTTGTTATTCCATCCGGACCGGGGGCTTTTTTTGATTTTAATCGCATCGATGCTTCTTTGAGCTGGTCGTTAGTCGCTTGCCACTCGGCTGTGTGTGTTCCTTCTTCTTCGCCGCACGGTGTCAGTGACCAAGTAGTTGGATCGTGCTACGGGAAGAGACCTTCAACGATTATCTTTACCTTACCCGGACATATTTCAGCTGGTGTCGACGGGCCCTCATCTTCGTCATGACGCCTCGGCGTCCCCCAGGGCGTCAACTTCTCAGCACAGCTACTTATGGCAAACTGGCTTTACTAAGCTTTATCTCCCGTTTTAAAGTGTCCCTACTTTCTCGAAACGTCGCTTGCGCTCCTCTCTCACTCTCGGATTTTGCTTTCTCAGCCCGCCTTCTGGCTCTAAGACAAGCAGCGTGTTGCGTACTGAGCTACTCGTTTAACCAGTAAGCTGCACGCCGTCTACTGCATGGCTCCAGTTTTCGTGGCATTGTAAGGTTATAAGCCGTCACAATCATTCTTGTTAGATCAACCGCATCAACGTACTTGATTCCGCTATTCGCCGAAGCGACTCATCATAGAGGTTTTTGTTAAAGACTTTCGTCTTCCACTTTAGCTTGTCGGTCGTCCTTCTCCTTGCTACAGCAGGGTTTCATTGGCCGATGTAGTAGCGACTCGCCTTGTGGTCGCTATGGGGATACTTCTCGCACACTTTCCAGTCCATGTTCGCCGGCAGTCAAGGACTACAGAATGTGGCCCCGTTTCGGACAATAAGCTCCCAGTTTGGTCACGATACCAGGAGCCATTTAGCTCCCCGTTTCGCCGCGATCTACGCATTGTAGTCCTCGGCGGTAGACCTAGCATCCACAACGAGCCGACTGGTAGGAGTCGAGGTCTGTCGCCAATTTTCACTACAAGGAAATATTCTCAAAGGTAATTTTTGCAAGTGAAACTTTGAGAATAGTATTTAAAATATTAGGCATATTTTTGTTGAACATTTTCAATTTTTTCAAATTCCTTCAAAATATTTAGGGGGTTGGGAGGAATCATCCCCAAAATACCCCCCCCCCCCCCCCTACTTCCCCACGCTACTGTGCCACTGCGCCACTGCGGGCTTACATTGCTTTGCATTAAGCAGACTAAGCCAGCTAGGACCCTAAGCTCTTCCTCCGGAGGAAGTTCTTGCGTAGATTCGATGTTGCCAGATATCGCGGAGTCTTTTCTAATCAATATTTTATGTGAGATCATACGAAACATTGATTGTATTCGGTCGCTCTGAATCGTTAGCAAAAGTAATTACGATTGGCGGATGGTCTCTGCCGTCGGGATCAAGGATTACCTTCAACATGCAATCCAAGCGCGGAGATATCGAGCAGAGAGATGAATCTAAGGCGTTCGAGCGCGCTGAAAGAACTGGAATCTGTGTCATTTCACCCGTGTTCAAAATGGTCATATTGAAGTTGTCGCAAAGCTCGTGGAGTGAGATAGATCGATTATCGTCATGAAGGCAACCTCATGCCGCATCGTGGGTGTTAAAATCACCTAAAACTAGCCTCGGTGCGGGGAACAGTTCCGCAATATCGCAAAATCGTCGGAGGCCAACTGAGGCTCTAGGGGGATGTTGGTGGAAGCAACGCAAAGGTCTATGCTTTTAATTCTAGTTTACCAAGCGACAACTTCAATGCCTTGCTGATCCTGTAAAGTACTCTCTGTACGGTTTCCTCGATTCAAATCGTGAAAGTTGAGGTGTATTTCTGAAGTAAGCCAAGTTTCATATAATACAGATGCATCGCATTTAAAATTATTAATTAAAATTTTAAAAGAATCGATTTTCGGGATAATGCTTCTGCAATTCCACTGTAGAACCGTGATCAGATCCGTGACCTGATTCGATGAATTAGCCATTGAAGGATACAATCGCTGAAAGGAGGGGCCATTTTGCAGTGAACTGCATCAAGAATGTTTTTACTGCGGGGAGAAAGCTTATCAGGATGCTTTTAAGGGGGTTAGAAATATTTAACGCTGTACTAATACGGTTCACAGTGTCAGACAATTTTATTGATCCAGCACTGGTTTTTTCCCCAACTGAGACATGGGACCAAATGTTTTTGGTGTCCCAGAAAGTGCTGGGAACTCCATTTCTGAGTTCACGTTTCTGAGACTGGGAGCTACTTGCTTCGGTTTTGCACCAGTACTTCCTTGAGTAGTTATTTTTCGAGGGTTTTGAAGAGACACCTTCTGGCCTTTACACCGAAGCTTAAGAGGGGAAATAATCCTCCATTTTCGATTGCTTCTAGGCACAGCAGTAGATGTTCCCTCCAGGGGTTCATCAGAGTCGCGTTCGTCTGAAGACAAGTTAGTAGTTTCGGTGGCGTAGTTATACCTAGTATCCAGTAGTTCACGGCTTTCAAGGCTGCTTTGAAAGGGTTACCGCAAGGTCAAAGTTTGGACGAAATATCCAACGAATCGAAAAATCTTAAGTTATTCTTATGAAAAGAAAAGCTAACGGCTCTAACGGTGCTACGACAAATTCAAAAATCGAGTAAAACAATAAAAACCTCCCTGAGGACTATTGGGAAGGAGAAAATTTAAAATTAAATGGGATATCGATCGTACCCCTATAAGGAATCGTATTTACCCACAGTGTGGCAGATGTCATTTTTTCGAAACACTCTTTTTTCATGAAAGTAAAATATAAACCCAGATTTCTGAATTGTGGTAGGATTTCCCACCGTCGATGACGATATACATGCAATAAATTGGCTAATAGCAGTTACTGCCAAGATTTGAATTGAGATTTTGTTAATCTGTTGATACAGAAATATTGACGTTCGATATTTTTAGAAAAGTGCTTTTCTGCGATAAAGGCAGCAAACAAGTATAAAAGACATTTTCAACAACCGGGTCATTACAGTTGGTTAGTTCAAAGTGACAATGAAGGTTTTCATAGTACTTGCACTGTGCGTAGCTTCCGCGTTGGCGGGTTACGAAGAGGACTTGTGGCTTGAGAAGAACAGTGTACGTCCGTTGGATTTGGAGGATTTCGAGGAGCCACAGTACGAAGGACGAATTGTTGGCGGCTCTGAAGTTGGCATTGCTCAGTTCCCCTACCAGCTATCGCTCCGTTCGAACGGTAACCATATCTGTGGTGCTTCGATCATCTCTAGCAATTGGGCTTTGTCGGCCGCTCATTGTACCCATCCGATGCCATCAGTTGGATCTGTAGGTTTCTAAGGGGATATGGTGATGCAGAGTTTGGTAAAATCATTCGTAATTTTAGATCACTTTCCGAGGAGGAAGCGCCAACAGACTCAGCGGCGGAACCATCTTCCAGGCTGCTCAGATCGTAAACCATCCATCATATAGCGCTAGCACCATCAATAACGATGTCTGTGTCATTCGAATCACAACGTCTTTCACTGGAGCTAACATCTCTCCAATCACGCTGGTGCCAAGCGGAACGAGTTTCGCTGCTGGTACTCGTAGTATCGTATCTGGTTGGGGTTTGACGACCCCTGGTGGATCTCTGCCAACAAACCTTAGAGCTGTCGATATTCCTGTGGTTGCTCAAGGAACCTGCCAGAGTCAGTGGGGAGCTGGAAGAATCACCGCAAGGTAAGCTATAGTAAATTGTAATATAACGCATGAATGCTGACGTTATAAATCCGATTGCAACAGCATGGTGTGCGCTGGACAGCCAGGACGTGATTCCTGCAACGGCGACAGTGGTGGTCCCCTCGTTACCGGTGGACGCCAGTTTGGTGTTGTGTCATGGGGCGCTGTGCAGTGTGGCGGCAGCCTCCCTGGTGTTTACGCTAATATTGGAGCTGCTGTAATTCGTAACTTCATTAGTTCGAATACCGGTGTTTAAGAAACTTGTATGAAGAATTAACAATAAAATATTTTCCTTGGATATGTTGCATTTAGTTTCCATGAACACTTTCACTCACAGTCACAAACAAAATAGTACGTCACCTGACTACCACCCAGCCGTCTGTCCGCTTTGAACTATCGTTCGAACGTAATTACATCATATATAAATCAATATTTACAGATAAGCATGAAACAGGCAGACCATAGGAAAATCATCATCAGAAATACCATTAATGTGAGACGATCGCGCCGTTTTCCTGCGTGAGTAGCACACGGAAGATATAGGGTAGAAGTGCCCATATTCTTTTTTTTTTTTTTTTTTTTCGATTATAGAGGTTTTAACCTTAAGGTCATTCGCCTCTTCGGGTTAGAAAAATCTCTTATGAAAAATTTCTAACCCTATGTGCGGGGTCGGGACTCGAACCCAGGTGCGCTGCGTACAAGGCAATCGATTTACCAACTACGCTACGCCCACCCCCTGCCCATATTCTTCTTATGGGTCACGATGTCACACTATTTCGCTGATAATTCGGCTTACACTGATTGGATTGCGCTTAAATAGGTATCAGCATCTTTGCTTCGTTCTTAAGAAGCAGATCAATAAAAACTCTCTGGCTTGGAAAATGTAAAATACTCGCGTTAGAGCGAAGCGAAAAGTCGAGTACAATGCACCATGGGTCATACTTTGTCAAATGGGTGGGATGAATAGAAGTGAATAGAATGTAGATATAAGGAATTAGGGCACAGTAAACCTACTAGAAAGTTAATGGTTTGTGAAAAAGGCATGCGTCATAGACTGATACATATATGCAAGTGCAAGGGTTCGCGTGCATCTGAGCGATTGTGGATCAAATATTCAAGAGGGCATGTTATGAAAAAATGTCGCGAATAAAATGACTGTCGATTACATGAATAGGAAATATGTCTATTGTTCGGCATATATTAGCGCAGCGAAAATTTGCTTATAATTAATGTAGGAAATGACCCAACATTTGCACGATCTGGCAGAGAAGAGGTTTTAGATGTAACTCTCTGCTCTGACGGTATTACGCATGAGCTGGTAAACTGGCTCGTACCCAATGAGCTCAAACCGTTGTTATCTGATCATAAGTACATCGTCTTTGGTCATTTAAACGTCTAGATGTTGCTGCATCCAGCGGTTGTACTGTTTCAATTTTGAATATGTGGTAGAAAATGAGTAACTTCCTAAAACATCAAGTGTGAATACTGGTAGTTGCGAGAAGCGTGCTCCTTCTAATTCCTTAAACATGGGGAAAACAATTATCAAAATAAAAAAAAGAATCACAATCGCAGAGGTGCTCTCTTTTTTTCAATTGGTTTATTTGACACGGCTCATAGCGGTAGTTTAACGGAGCCGTGGATCTTTTATATGATTACAAATGTAAAAATGAAAATATAAACAAATATTATTGTAATCTTGGATCTCGTGCGCGCAATTTTTTATTGCGAGCGGAGACCTTCTTTCGCGGGGGGTCATTTAATTCTGTTTTGAAGATTTTTAAGAACGTGTCCCCTGGAAAACAGACAGAGAAAGAATGACCGGAACGGTGAGAATGAAGAAACGGTGAAAATTCACCTTTATTGGAAACACTGATATGTCCTCAAGCAGGAATCGAACCTGCGATCTCCCAGTCTCTAGTTGGGTAACGGTGTCTCTGGTAGAAAATATTTAAACTAAAAATCAGTATCGCCAAAATACTCACTAATCGAAAGCTTAGATGCTGCTTTTTCATCTGAGCATAACTTTGAAATTTTCTATCGGGGGGTCTAGAACTTTTTTTTCAACATTTTGATCAATTTTTTAGGTAATTTTTCAATGAATAGCTCAAACCATACATCTCCCTTTAAGGAGGTTAAATCAGTGAGCACAGACTGTCAGAAGAACGGACTTGCAACGTAAAAGAAATGCTTAGAAGACACCATTTAGCCAGCTTTGCATAGGTATTAAGAGGCCTTGAACTTTGCCAAACAAATCATTCCCTTCAATTTATTCTTTTTCGGAATATATTTTTGCTCGGGGTTTCATTGTAACTAATGTTACATTCTAAATTCTATCATTGTTCTATGGTTTCTTCGAACAATTTTAGCTCAATTTGATATGTTTTAGTTTTTAGTTTCCTTAAAAATTACGAGTTTAAACACGATGGACAGACTCTCCCTTGAAAAACGCATAGGAGCAGTGGTCCACATTTTAGCAGAAAATTATATTTTCCGCAAATCATTTCATACTATCTGATTTGGAGGGGGCGAGAAAATATTTGAAAGCAGTAAGGTGTTTTTAGGGATTGTTTATTGGTTCAAAGTAGCAATTCTATTATAGCAAATATGGAAAATTGATAAAGTGCACTTTACCAAGTATTTTGATTTGAGTAGTCAACGAAACAACGGAAAAGAATCCCGAGCAAAAATTCTATTATTATAAAATATAAAAAAAGTATTATTTTGCGGATTTGAAGAAATTCTAATAAGTTATTGTAACAGGTTTAAACCCTATGTTAGCCCAAAAACTCAATTGTTTAAAATGAATAAATTAGAAAAGAATTAATTTAAATATTTTCACAACTAGGTAGATGCGAAAAATTGTAACGTTTTCTATATGGTAGCATTTTTATGGCAACATATAGTAATATTTTGAGCATTGCTTGCAAATCCAAAAAGAAAGTATTCAAAATTTTAGCCAATTTCAGAAGATTAATCTACAAAGACAGTTTCATCTCATTTACCATGGAAGTAGGAAGCAGATATTAGTAAATTGGAAGCAGATATTAGGCCAATATACTTATAGTAAGTGTACTAATAAACACTGTAATCATTGAAATTGGTACACATCTAAATGACTTCTCGCTCAAAGGGATGCACGTTTGTGAAAAATGCTCTAAATTTAAGTATGAAACTGTTGCTGTGGCAACAGAGAAACAGGTTCCGTGATTTTCAATTTCTGTATTTCGGTACGGGAAAATTAAAATCTCCTGCAAGAATCATTAGTGTTACAAAAAGGAAAATTCAATGTGTTTAAACTCACGTTTTGTAGGTTTCGGCTTCTCTAGAACCGGCACGAGCGAGCCTACTTAAGTTTAACCTCACTTATGTGTAACCCTAAATATAAAGGTTTTAATTGTACATATTCTCCAAATTTAAATAGTTCATAATTTACCTCTAGCTAGTTGTATGATAATTCAATTTAATTTAATTTAACTAGGTAGGCTAACAAATTAATTCAATTAATAGGAATCCGAAAGTGCGGCGTGTGAGCTTCAAACGATGTTCCACTATGTCCCAAATGCTAATGTGGTTTCCTTCCAACTGACAGTGTGCCTTCCGCTACGAGCTGTTGTCCGTTCACGGACCAAGGTGCTGAACAGCGAGGTGCGCTGCGCACGAGGGGCTTGCTCAACACTCCCCCCCCGGTAGCCGGTCCCTGGTCCGGATTACCCGCGTTTGCACCGACGTCTAGCACCGCGATGTTCACTGCAGGTCTCTGGTAGATACCTCCGATAGTCTGCACCGTGGCCTGCCTGACTTGTCCGTCCTTAGAGAGTACGGTTTCTATCACCCTCCCTTTGGGCCAGCAGTTCCGTGGTAGGTTAGAATCCACGACGACTACTATGTCTCCAACCGATATGGGTTTCGCCGGAGAGAACCACTTTGTCCGGCGAGTTATAGTTGGAAGATATTCATTTACCCATCGTCTCCAGAAAATGTTGGCTAGAAGCTGTGAGGTCTTATACGATTGCTTTAGAGCCACAACATGATCGTCAAACGGTACAAGTGGCTTGAGGCCATTGGATGAATTCACCAAAAAATGATTGGGCGTTAAAGCAGGCGAAGATTCGTAATCTATAGATACGTGTGTTAACGGTCGACTGTTTACAATGTTCTCGACTTCGATTAGGCTGTTCCTCAGCACCTCATCTCGTGGCAGGCGTGTTGGCTGCATCTCCGCCAGAATCTTTTTTACGGACTGTATCAACCTCTCCCAGGCGCCACCCATGTGGGGTGAAGCGGGGGGGTTGAACACCCATGATGTTGTTGGGGATGTAAATTCCTTCATGATTTTATCTTGGTCAACTGCAGCCAACGCTTTTTTCAACTCCTTCTCCGACCCGATGAAGTTAGTCCCTCTGTCACTCATTATCTGGATCGGAACTCCGCGGCGTGCAAAGCAATTTCGTAGTGCCATGATGCAGGAATCCGTGTTGAGCGAATGAGCTAACTCGATGTGTATGGCTCTGATGGTTAGGCAGGTTACCAGAACGCCCCACCTTTTCTCTACTCGGCGACCAACTGCAACTTGAAGAGGTCCAAAATAATCTATCCCAATGTAGGAAAAGGGACGCACGAAGGCTGCTAAGCGTGCTTCTGGAAGATCACCCATTGCCGGTGGTATCGGTTGAGCTCGTCGTATTTTACAACGTTGGCAGTCCGAACGAATTTTCTTACACTCCATGCGTACTTTGGGAATGTAGAATTTTTTCCTGGTCTCATTAACGAATGTTTCGATACACTGATGATGATATTTTTCATGAATTTCTTGAAGAACCAATTTAGTGAGCGCGTGCCCGCTTGGTAGTACAATTGGATACTTGGTAAAACTATCAGCATAATCACAGGCGTCAATACGACTGTGAATACGCATGACTCCCTCATTGTCGATCGATGGATTAAGTTTGTAAAGCGCACATCTTTTAGAGAGAACAGACATACCTTGCATCGGTTTTGTAGCGTTTAATAATGCCAATTCGTTTGCGTAAACATCTTGCTGGGCACGTTTATAGTTGAACATTTCGGCTCGTAACAGTTCTTCCTGTGTTAGGGGACCGGTTAATGGGGTCTTGTTTGCTCTTCTTCTTCTGATGTTTGCTGGGAAGCGCAAAACTAAAGCAGTAACACGAAGCAGGCGACGCCAACTAGAGAACAGATATTGCGGTAAGAAGTCACGAATAGGTACTACTGTGTGGTGAAGTAAACTTGTCCGCAATTCTAATGTAGTCGACTTCTGGCGTGATGGTTCCACAGGCCATTCTTCTTTATGTCTTCGCAAGAATGATGATGCTCTTCTCTAGCGGCTCTCAGCGTCAAATTTCGGATGTCGATGCCATTTTGTTCCTTCATCTGCAACGTTTTCTTTAGTTGGTACATATCGCCATTCGGAAATGTCGGTCGATTCCAAAATTTCACTCACACGAAAGGCTACGAAAGGTGAGTACCTGCGATGGTCTGAGCGGAGCCAACATAGAACATCTGCAGCGTCGGTCCAAAAGAAACGACGTACTATTTCGATAGAATGTCCTTCCTGAATGCTTTTAGCGAAGCGGGTGCCAATTACTGCCGCTTGGAGCTCTAGACGAGGGATCGATACGAATTTGAGGGGGGCGACTCTTGTTTTAGCACCGACCAAAGCACACTCGATGCGATCCTCTTGCTCAAATCGTAAGTAAGACACCGCACAGTAGCCCAACTCGCTAGCATCCACAAAGGTATGGAGCTCGATCATCATCTCGTTTTCGGTTGACCTCGAAATGTAGCACCGAGGAATACGCACTGAACTGGCTTGTGGCAAGTAGCATAACCAGGCTTTCCATTTTTGCAGTTGTCGGGATTCAATTGGTTCATCCCAAGTCACGCCGGAACGCCAGACTTCCTGCAACAACAGCTTCAGCGGCATTAGAAAGTTGGCAATCAATCCGAGAGGGTCGTAGATGGACATGAGCACACTGAGTACCTCTCGTTTAGTAGGATGCTTGGTACCGAAAAGAAGGTCAGCATGTCGTTCCTTGGACAGTTTGAACCGAAAGTCGTCTGATTCGGTATTCCACCACATTCCCAGGACTTTCTCCAGGGCTATATCTGAGGTGACATCCATACTTTTTTCCGGAACATCACCGCTGCTAAGCGCTTTCATAACGTTCGGTGAATTCGAGATCCAACCTCTCATTTTAAACCCACCTTGCTCATGAATGAAATGAACGTCCTTCGCAAGCTGTATGGCTTCTTCTTCTGTGTTGACACTCGCAAGCATATCGTCAACGTAATGATTATTGCGGATAGCACCAACCGCTACTGGCAGTTGTTCCTTGAAACGTTCCGCGTTTTTGTTTATGATGAACTGCGCGCTGCTGGGCGAACAAGAGGCGCCAAAGGTCATAACCTTCATAATGTATTCATCTGGTTCGTCCACATCGGTATCATGGAAAAGAAAACGTTGACTTTGTTGATCATCTTCATTCACCTCAACCTGGTGAAACATTTCTTCAATGTCGCCACAAATAGCCACGGAATGTTCCCGGAACTGGTACAGCACAGATGGCAAAGGTCTTAGTTGGTCCGGTCCCTTAAGCAGAACGGAGTTTAGCGAGATGCCTCCCATTGATGCTGCGGCGTCCCAGACAAGTCGTACCTTCCCTGGTTTGTTTGGGTTAAACACGGGAAAAATGGGTAGGTACCAGACGCGATTTCCAGAGACACGTTTCTCTTCAGATGATAGTTTCCGAATGTAACCCCTTTGTACGTACCCAGCAATCTTCATTTTCAACATCTCACCTAATGTTGGTTCGCGTTTCATCCGCTTCACAAGGCAGTGATGACGTCTGAGGGCCATGGCCTTGTTGTTGGGTAAACGGACATCGTCGTATTTCCACAAAAGGCTTGTACAGTAACGACCATTCCTAATTCTCGTGTTCGAACGTAAAATTTCCATTGCCCGTTTATCAGCAGCAGATAGTGATTCCTTCAAAGGCGCAGAAATGCCCAGACTATCTAAGGCGAAAAAGTTCTTCACGACAGTGTGAAGGTCATCTTCGGTCTCGTGGGAGTGCGAACAAATGTGGAAACTATACGGTGCGGTGGATAGCTTTCGATCATCGTTCGAGAAGGTGCCATAAATCGTCCATCCGAGTCGCGTTTTTGTTGCTATCGGCTCGTTTTCCTTACCCTCACGACTATCCAGTGCGTGACCTAGCCGAATGTTGTTCATGCCGATGAGAAGGCGGGGGCGTACGCGATCATAAGACTCTACTGGTAATCCTCTAAGGTAGGTATATTTTTCACACATTTTAGCTACAGAGAGGGATTGTGTCGGCAGATTCAAATCCTTCACGGTGAATACGTCGGAAATAGTGAACTTGTAGTTATTTTTCGTTCCCGACACTTGTAGTGAGACGCGTTCAGCTGAGTCCTCGAAACGGCAATGATCGGATGTCCAACGAATGCACAGGGGGTGCTTTTCTCCACGAAGATCCAGTTCGGTTGCTAAATCTTTTTCGATTAACGTCATCTGTGAGCCGCAATCGATGAATGCGTGAGTGTGTATGGTACGTCCTTGGTGGTGGAGCGCCACAGGTATGTATTGGAACATCACCGACGTCTCGTTTCCCTTATGGGTGTTGAAATTGTACTGGCTGGTAGTGGCGTTGGTTGTTGCATTTCCAATTTTGTTTAAGCGGGATGAATATCTACCAGAATTTACCGATTTGTCGTTATGGTTGTTGTGCAACAGGAAATGATGTTTAAAGGTGCAACCGTTCTGACCGCAGATCTTGCCGGACCTACATAGACCTCGATGGGATCCTAAACACGTTCGACATAATTTGTTGTCCCGCAATGCGGCCCAACGGCCGGGATGGTCTAGTTCGAGAAACTTCCGACACTTCTCGACACCACTGCATGACTCGCGACAAATCAAGCAACCGTTACGCCATTCCTCCACATACCTGGGTGCTGACGATTGCTCAGTGTGAACATTTAGAAATCCATCTTCTTTGTGACTACCGCGACGATACTTGCTGTCGGGAGCTGTAGAAACGGATGGCATTGTTACCGCACTTGCTGCTTCTGCTACAGTATATAACCAGTCACTAAATTCCAGCAACGAGATGCGCGCTAATTGCATGCGGTAGGTAGCCCAATTCAATTTTACCATCGGTGGTAGTCGTTCTACCAAACCTTGGAGGAGGGTAATGTTGCACAGATGCTCCTCCAGGTTGCATGCCTTCACCGTTGCGACCATATTCCGGACAGCTAAAGCAAAGTCCACGAGCGTATTGAGCTTATCCGCCTTGGGTGTTGGAATCCTGTTGAGTTTTTCGATGAGTGTGTGTACGATTATCTCCGAACGGCCGAAAAGCATCTTCAAAGTCGAAAGAACGTATTGCAGATTAGCCGGGTGCAGCAACTGACACTTAACCGCCTCCATCGCTTTCCCCCGTAAGCAACGCTGTAGCCGTACAATATTCTCTTCTGGAGTGTACCCACACAGCCGAGTAGTATTTTCATATGTGGCAAAAAATAATGGCCATTCTTCTGGTTCACCACTGTAGATGGGTAGTTCCTTAGCCACCGCATGACGAGCAGCAATTTGGCTCGAATTGAGCAGTGCTGTCTCGTTTGCTACACCCGTGCCTTCGAGGAGGTTAAGCTCTGGTGCGGTAGGGGGAACCGGCGCTAATGGGGATGAATGGTTTGCTGGCGGTCGAAAACTATAATCCGTCATAAATTGGGAGGTCGAAGGACGGTTGTATCCCAGTCCGGATGCTTCCATCATCAGTTGATATTTTCGCTGGAGAAATTTCCGTTCGATGGCCCGTTCTTCTTCTAGCAATTTAAGCTGTAGGTCCAAGGGCAGCTGAGAAGATATTCCTGGCGCAATGGGAACTGTAGCTGGTATCGGAACAGGTGGAACCAAACCATCTGGCGTTGGATTTACGCAATTCGTACAGCTCCATTCGTGGTCAGCTACGTCCTCTGTTACTTCGACGCAGTCAAAGTGATACCATTTGTGACATTGATCACAACAAACCATCCGGCTATTATCTTCAGATTGGCAAAGCGCACAGCTACTTTCTGGATGAAGCTGAGGACGCTTCCGAGGCATCGTGTAGTTTTACTCGTATCGTCCGATAAAACGAGATTTTAAAATGTTGCTGTGGCAACAGAGAAACAGGTTCCGTGATTTTCAATTTCTGTATTTCGGTACGGGAAAATTAAAATCTCCTGCAAGAATCATTAGTGTTACAAAAAGGAAAATTCAATGTGTTTAAACTCACGTTTTGTAGGTTTCGGCTTCTCTAGAACCGGCACGAGCGAGCCTACTTGAGTTTAACCTCACTTATGTGTAACCCTAAATATAAAGGTTTTAATTGTACATATTCTCCAAATTTAAATAGTTCATAATTTACCTCTAGCTAGTTGTATGATAATTCAATTTAATTTAATTTAACTAGGTAGGCTAACAAATTAATTCAATTAATAGGAATCCGAAAGTGCGGCGTGTGAGCTTCAAACGATGTTCCACTATGTCCCAAATGCTAATGTGGTTTCCTTCCAACTGACAGTGTGCCTTCCGCTACGAGCTGTTGTCCGTTCACGGACCAAGGTGCTGAACAGCGAGGTGCGCTGCGCACGAGGGGCTTGCTCAACAGAAACAATACATACACATAACGAATTGAATTCAAAGAACACAAATAAATCATTTTCTGATACTAATTATTCATCAATTTAAAAAAAAGTAAGTTTCATATATTGACACATAAACGAGTAATGAAGTGTCCATATGTATATAAACATAGATATTTGTTTTCATATTAAAAAAATTCTAGAACCTTAGGAAAAACAATTCAAAATTTGTCTCGTTTAAAATAGAGGCAAGTTTCCGGATAGTGAGTACATCAGTGATATTGATTTGTTTATGGTAATATTGTTCTGCCAGAGACAAAAAAAATGTCTTCGGAGGTATTTATCAACGTAACAAGCCCCTTCTTCTGATACTGTATGTCCAAAGATCCATCCCCCTGAAAGTGATATATCTTCTAAGAGCTTTTCATTGAAACGCAATCTTCGAAAATAATCATCAAAATGTTAAAAAAAATATTGTTCTAGACCCCCCGATAGAACATTTCAAATTTAGTCTCAGATGAAAGAGGAGTATCTAAGCATTCAATTAGTGAATATTTCAGCGATACTGATTTTTTGTCTAAATATTGTTCTACCAGAGAAACCGTGGGGTGCGTTAACCACTCCGCCATCGGGGAACTGTGATGATGCCATCACATGTTCCCACAGTTTCGTGATCACCGCCGCAGCCTCCAATACCTTCTAATTGACCCATCGACCCCCAATGTCTCCTATAAGCAGATCGTCACCTCTTCCTCTCATCGATCGGGCCAAATCTCTCTCGTTACCTAAAAAAAAAACAAAGACTCACGTCCAAACAAGGAATAGGGTGTTGAGCCCATTTTTGCCATGTTTCTATTATCGCCCTACCCATTTGAAGCCGTTGGTTAGAGCAATGTCTGCCATCTTTGTTCAACGCATTGAGTCAAATGGTAGCGCAACAATAGGGGCACTCGATTCGATTTTTCGTTGCGCTCAAACACGAGAATTTCACTGTTTTCAGCGCATTTGTGTTAATATATTGGTTCTTAACAACGAAGCAAAGCTGTTGATGTAAATTTTTCTCATTCCATTGATTGTAGGCCGGGAAATTAATGAATTAGTGAGGCACCCTGCTTAGTATGGTGAAAATAGGCACTTTACCCTATATAATTCTTTTTTGTTTTCACATCCAGGTCGAAGTAGGCTTGGTGTCCGCGATCAGATGTTTTTCCCTGTTTCTTGCACTTATTGTTGACCAGTGTAAATCCGATATTATTATTACCTTCCTTGCTGATGTTGCTTACAGTTGATTTTGGGGTGCTGGATGCTTCTTTTGTGGTTGTCATTATGGTTTGAGCAACTGCTGCCACAAATTTGGCCACCGTTTGTGGTTCAGGCATTGGTATTGAAAACTCTGTTTTGGGTTGGTTTGCCGTAGATGAGTTGGCAATCGGTTGAGATGCGTCTTCCTCTGCATCTTCCGCGCAAGGTTGTCTATGATGTGTTGTCTGATTACAATACTTGCATGTACGAGTTTGCCCCACATGGGTGCATAGCGTAGTTTGTTTAATTGTAGTTCCGATTTTTATTGTCAAGTAGGAGGGTACGGGCCTTTCGACCCGCATCCACGGCCGTCGAGAGCCGCGTCGGGCCCCAAGGCTTGAATTGCTGCAGGGCCCTCTTAAACCTAAGCCCTCTAGTTCAGTATGAGTTAGTACCTCTTCAGCCATGGGAAACTCGTGAGTCCGTGGTTTCTATTAGTCTCCGGTTGCGTCATATTACCACATCCACTGATAGCGTGCCAGACAGCTTCTTATCGGGTAAAACTTCCATAGCTACGAGCTTTTCAATTTGCGGATACACAGGAATCAGTAGCGTCTAGCTCAAATGGTACGTTCCCCATGTTGATCGAAGATTTGTGTCTTGCAATGAATCGTCTTTCGTGATTTCCCTGATGGGAAGGATTGGGGAAGTGGTTAGGTTAGGGGTAAGGAATATACCCAAGAGACCACGAACCATTATTTAATGGCTTTGGATATGTTCTATATTCGCATACAAAACATATTCTTTACGGCTTCATAGTTCTATAGAGATCATTAAAGCACACTTAGTGTCGGAAAAGGCGAAATAGTGTGCCAGAATAGAGCTAGTTCAGAAGCACCTTAATGGTAGTCAGTTATGTTAACATAGAGATGTGTTTTTTTAAAAGTAACTCTTCCCTTCTTTATCGACACAGCAAAGAAAAAAATAACTTTCGATAACGTACCCACCCTTCCTCGCTTCTTTTGTTTGACATGTCGAATGTTTAAATTGACGATTTAAAGCCTATATAAATGGGATTCGATCCGCAGTCGAAAACCTCGTCTCAATTTGGAATATGCGTTTGATCACTGATCTGTAAAAAGATTTGCATGTATACTTAGTTTAGTGCTAACTCTACCTAGATGTTTGGTTGAAATTACCAGGGCCGGCGGAAAGCGTGGGTAGTATGGGTAGTACTACCCACTCGAGAATAACCGAGTGGGTAATTACCCACTCGAAATTTTGAACCATTTCAAAAAATTTAGTTGTGCAACGTATGTATCTCGCACTACACACATTTGAAAACATCGATGTACCACAATTCCATTTGCATAAACGAACGTGATTTAATGTGAATGTAGAGATTTAAATTAGTGCTTATGGTTACTTGGGTAACGACACAAGACAATTAAAACAGAGTATTCTGCCCCCCGGAAGGATGCTGAACGATCTACAGGTGCTGAAATAGCAGAAATAATACTTCTAACTCCCGGAGGTATTTCGAATTTTTATTTTAACAGTGAGCGGATATATTTCGTTTCGCGAAACAAACACTTCTGCTTGATTGATAGTCTGGAACATAATCAGCACGCTATGTCTAACATGGTGAAATTGTAGGGTGTAAACATTGGCCATCTTTAGCGCCCTTTGTACTTTTAACAATAGATCTGAAAAACCCGTCTAAAAGTAAACAGGAATACAGTTTGACTACAATAGGCCACTTTCTGCTTGTAATCGTCACTCATATTTTTCGACATAGTGGGTTAGAATATTTTTGCGATATTTTGCTTCTACTGTGCAGAAATTTATTTGCTGGTAGCTGTTCGAGCACGAACTTTTGCCGGCCACCGAAGGACTTTCTTCGCTGGTTTTAGAAACCAGCAACTCACAAGCGCGCACGAAAACAGTACCAAACACGGCCAATTATTGTCACTCACCGTCTTCAATTTGGCCGGTTTAATGTATCGATCGGAATCGCCCTTTCACCGCGATCACCGATGGTACAACACGCGAAATGTACCGCACCGAATAGTTCACCTGTCGCTAGGGAACTTAGCCAACTTGCACTGTGGCTCACCGTATTAAAAAACGAACCGAAACACTAAGTCCACCAACCCGCTGGGGACTTGTAAAATTTGCTGCCTGCTGACTTAGGCAAAATTACCGACGGCTTTCTTTTAAATCGCACCGAGAACGAAAACGAACAACCTTCCTTCACCAGATCTATTTTCAACTGACTATATACAATTATAATTACATATATCCAGCCGGGATCAGCTGTGATCGCGACGATGGTTTCATCTTCCTCTCTCTCTCTGTAAAGTTTCTACCTGCTACACTGGAGAGGGTGCAAAGTAGCGTTCGTTTTGATTTGCACAGACTGAGTAGCTGGCATAATATTCGAATTCGAGCTGTTTACAATTCGGGTGATTAAGATTGATTTGAATTGCAATATTCTTAAATTTAGTATTGTATGTTTACAAAAATTAACTTATGTGCCGAACATTCCGGCCACCTTGAAACATTACGGTGTTTCAAAACTAACTTCACATGGTTGATCCTGATGGGATTTAGGCTTCAGTCGTTGGATGTCGGCGAGCTCGGTTGAAGATAGCGGATGTGAACCTTGTGGTTGTAGGGGTTTATCGCTGGATCAGTCATGTTGAATGTCGACCACAAATCCAGTGATTGGCAACCATTGCCAGTGAAGTTCATCGCCATCGACCGAGAAAAAAAAGACCAGGTAGATCGAACGATTGGGGTTAGGGGATTGGAATTGCAATTACCTGTGCAATGCGCAGGTGCGCATCGAGCAATTTCTCCCCGTCCGGGTTGCTCTACCTGGATGACAACTCTCAGTCGGCTCGTTGAGTTTCCGGTGGTGTCGGTAGTAGAGCGATTCTGGCCACAGGACGCACAACCTCCTTGGCTGCAGCGGTTCGTAGAGTGACTACACGGACGATGCCATCGGCTCCGGGATGACATCTGATAATTCGGCCGAGAGGCCAACTGGTTGGCGGGATGTTGTCTTCCTTCACGATGACGACTCTGCCAACGTCGACGGAGACAGGCGGGTTGCAGCCTTTCGTAGCACGAGACTGCAGCTGTTGCAGGTATTCCGGGTACCAGCGAGACCAAATAGTTTGGAACCGTTTTTGAGTTAATTCCCAGTGGTCCAAGCGGTTGTCAGGAGTCTCCTTCAGATCAGCTTCCGGAACAGCTTGGAGATTGCTCCCGACGAGAAAATGTCCTGGCGTAAGGACCTCGAGATCGGACGGATCGTCCGGCATTGGAGTCAGCGGACGAGAATTGAGGCACATCTCTATCTGCGCCAGCAGTGTGAGCATGTCCTCGTACGCAACGTTCACGTTGCCGATTGCCTTCAACAGGTGTGTCTTCGCTGACTTCACTGCAGCCTCCCAAAGACCGCCAAAGTGTGGTGCTCGAGGTGGGATGAACTTCCAGCGAATTTCGTTGTCGGAGCACCAGTCGAAGATCTGATTCCGATCAGACTCATCGACCTTCAGCATGCGGTAGATGCGGTTCAGTGCATTCGATGCACCTTTGAAAGCGGTAGCGTTGTCAGAGTGCAACTCTACCACCTTTCCTCTGCGGGCGACCAGACGACGGAGTGCAGCTAGGAACGCTGGAGTAGACAGGTCGCTCACTAGCTCGATGTGAACTGCCTTCGTAGAGAAGCAGACGAATATGGCCACGTACACCTTCGTTGGGCCACGGTTGCGGACAGCGGACTTCAAATAGAAAGGTCCGCAATAGTCGACTCCGCAGACGGAAAACGGTCGGGTTGGAGATACTCTCGATGCCGGAAGATCTGCTGTGCTCTGCTGGACTAGTGTGGGCTTGCTACGGAAGCAAGTGTGGCAACGGTGAAAGACGGATTTCACAAGATTTCTGCCGCCCAGAATCCAAAACTTCTGGCGGAGAGTGGCTAGCAGGAGTTGAGGGCCTGCGTGCAGTAGCTTCAAATGATAAAAACTAGCCAACAGAACAGCGAGCGGATGCTTGGCAGAGAGGACGATCGGGTGTTTCTTCGCATCGGTCAGCGCGGCATTGCGAAGCCGGCCACCGACACGTACGGTGCCTTCGGGATCGACGAACGGGTTCAACCACTTCAGCGTGGAAGATCTTGCGACACGTTCGCCACTAGCGAGATCGGAAATCTCCTCAGCGAAAAGTTCACCCTGCGCGAGATGACAGAGCGTAAGTTCGGCGTGTTGGAGTTCTTGTGCGGTAAGCGGATGGACTGGGTGCGGGTTAATGTTCGGGATGACGAGTGGCTTGTACTTCTCCTTTTCCGAACGACGTTGCGAGGCTCGTTCACGAAGCACGTGCAGATAACGCTGAATGAACGCTGTCACTCGGCGCAGCTTGGAGAAGCTGGAGTAGCGAGCGAATAAATCGGTGCAGAAACTCAGTTGTGTCGTGGTCATGGCAACTAGTGGTATCTTGCGTCCTTCGGCGGACACTTCAGGAGTTTCTGCTGCGGGCAACGTTGGATTTGGCCAAAAATCCGGAGACCTTGATAGCCACGGTGTCCCAGTCCACCATCGTGTACTGTTGAGGATGTCGGTAGGACTCAATCCTCGGGATATGTCGTCAGCGGGATTGTCGACTCCAGGAACATGCTTCCAGCGGTTGAGATCGGTTGAAAGCTGTATCTGCGAGACTCGGTTTGCGACGAAAGTCTTCCAACGACTCGGGTTCCCGCGAAGCCATTGGAGGACAGTAGTGGAATCTGTCCAGAAATGAACAGTCGCAGGAAGCTTCAGCGTCGCGTTCAGCTTCTTGTACAGCTGGGTCGACAAATGTGCGGCGCAGAGTTCCAGTCTGGCGATTGTCTGGCGAGTAGAAAGCGGAGCTACCTTGGACTTGGACGCCAACAACTGGACCGAAACTGTGCCGTGTGCTTCGGTTCGGACGTAACAGCATGTCCCATATGCGCGCTCAGACGCATCGCAGAAGAAGTGAAGCTGGATGCTGACGGCGTCGGGCATCGAAATGAAGCGGGGTACGCGAACTTCACTCAACAGGTGTAGTGTGTTATGGAACAGTTTCCATTCTTCTTGGAGTGTAAACGGGAGCGGCGTGTCCCATTCACATGCTTCGCCATTCTGCTTCAGAGCCCAAAGTCGCTGCATGAAGAGTTTGGCCTTGGTGATCGTTGGACCCACGAGTCCAAGAGGGTCGAAGATTTGGGCGATGTACGACATCACCTTGCGTTTCGTCAGTACGGATGCGGCTAACGGCAACTGAACCTTGAACCGGAGTATGTCCAACTTTGGTTCCCAAATGAGGCCGAGCGTGGAGACGGCCTGGTCATCCTGAAGATTGTGGAACGGCTGAATTGCCACATCATCAGGTGGTACATCCCCAAGAACTTCAGGAGAATTCGATGCCCATTTCTTGAGCGGTAATCCAGCGGAAGCTAGCATTGCCGATGCCTCACGACGCAGCTTGATGGCGGATTCTACGTCCGGCGCCCCAGAAAGAAAATCGTCGACGTAGAAGTCTTCCGTAACTGGTCCACTCGCGATTGGATACGACTGCTTGGTATCCTGTGCAATCTGCTGCAGAGTACGCGTTGCTAGGTACGGAGCGCTCGCTGTTCCGTACGTTACTGTCTGCAGTTCGTACGTAGTGATGGGTTCATCAGGGCCCGTGCGCCAAAGAATTCGCTGAAACGGCTGATCTTCAGGATGCACGAATACTTGCCGGTACATCTTCTCGATGTCCGCAACCAGAGCGACGTGATGTGTCCGAAATCTCATCACGATGGAGAGTAGATCTTGCTGAACTACGGGTCCGACCAACAGCGTGTCGTTCAGCGAATATCCTGACGCCGTCTTGCAAGACGCGTCGAAAACGACCCTAACCTTTGTAGTAGTGCTCGACTCCTTGAACACGGGATGATGTGGGAGATAACAGTGAGCCTTCACGTCATCTACAGGCTCGTCCAGCCTTCTCATGTGACCGAGCTGTAGGTACTCGTCCATGAAGCGATGATACGATTCCTTGATTGCAGGATCTCGTTGCAAACGGCGCTCCAGGCTGTGAAAACGGCGTTCTGCGATGGCTCTGGAGGCCCCCAGGAAGACTTCTGGATCTTCATTGTGAGGAAGACGTACGACGTACCTTCCAGTCGAATCACGCTTGACTGTACTGGAGTATAACTCTTCACAGCGATTTTCTTCGGGTGAGTGTGCAGGCCCAGTGGAAATCGCTTCTAACTCCCAAAACTTCTGAAGTGCGGCTTCCAAATCTTCATTGGTAATGGAGAGATTGCAGATCCGGGGAATGCAGGTAGATCCATTGGACGCGGAACCAGAGACCGCCCATCCGAATGGTGTTTCGACTACCCACGGAAGACCGTTTCCGAGCGAGATCTTCCTACCGGTGTGAAGTTCCCAGAAGGCCTCACTTCCGATGACGAGGTCAATCCTTCCTGGGACGTGGAACTGTGGATCTGCTAATCCAACCTGCGGGAATTTCCACGCCGACGTATCGACCGGCATGGTCGGCAGCTCTGCGGATGGCTGCTTCAGAATGAGAAACTCGAGCTTAGTGGAGAATGACTGAGTTCTCGATTCAATGGAGGCGGTGATGGCATTTTTCACCCTTTGCGTTGAGAGACCGATTCCTGCGACCGAAATGTCCACCTTGGTGCGACGGCTGAGGAGAACCTTCGCTAACTGACCGGAGATGAAATTGGACATTGACGCCGAGTCGAGTAGAGCACGAGCCTTGTATTCCCTGCCATGATCATCAACAACGTTGAGAACAACCGTTTCCAGTAGAACCATACTGCATGCGGTTTGGACCGCCATGCTGACCTGCGGTGGAGCAGAACCCGAACTGGACGAATGCGGCTGTTGAACCGGTGGAGATTGTTGTGATGATCCCGTAATGGCAGGACTCGACGACACCCTGGATGGAGAGGAATCGTGTAACAGGGAATGATGTCTTTCGTGGCACGTACGACACGTAAACTTCGATACACACTTCCTGGCTGGGTGACCGAAGCTCAGACAGTTCCAACACAACCGTTTTTGCGAAACCAGCTCTCGGCGCTGGCGGACATCCTTTCCTAGGAACACTGGGCAGTTGCGGAGGGAGTGGCTGTCTGAACATGCTAACTGACATGGAGAATCTTGGTTGGGCGTAGCAGCTGCGTTAGCTGCGAACTTCACCTTCGTGCCCTTCCAACTCGGGGGGCCGGCCACCTTTGGAGGTGCCGGTTGCTGCGTGTCTGGCCCGACTGAATTGAGGACGCGCACCCGCTGGTACAGGAACTCAACCAGTTCCTCGTACTTGACATCGTCCTGGCTGCTCGTTTTCTCCTCCCATGCTCGCAATGTGGATTGGTCCAGCTTATACGACAGCATGTTCACCAGCGGCGTATCCCAATGCTCCACAGGTTCATCCAATTTCGCCAACGCCCGTACATGGCGCTGAAAATCGTCGACCAGACTGTGGATGCGCTTAGCAGATTCCTGCTTGACCGCTGGCAGCTCGTAGAGTGTCCTAAACAGCTGACGTTTGAGAAAACGGCGATTGTCGTACCTCTTGTGTAGGGCGTCCCATGTTGACGCATAGTTGTCAGCTTCGACGTCAACTGATTCGAACGGCTTCTTTGCGTCCCCTTCAAGCGATTGTAGAAGGTACTGAAGCTTGGCAACTGTTGGTATGTCCCCATTGGAATGAACCATGGACGTAAAGGTGTCTCGAAATGACAACCAACGTGAGAAATCGCCATCAAATCTCGGTAGGTCGATCTTTGGAAGACGGAGGTGGAATCCTGTCGAGAAAGTGTGTTGATTTGCCATCATGGATGTGTTCAAAGCTGAGTTGCTCGCTTCTACAGGAACCTTGGAGAGTAGGAAGCCTTTCGCTGCGCAGTATCGCTGCTCGAAATCGACACGTTCCGCCAGGTGTGATGCCAGAAACTCCTCCTTGTCCAGTCTCTCAATTGCATCCTGCGCCTCCATGAACTGTGCATAAGCCCTATCCAGCGACTCTATACGAACACTCAACTGAAAAGCATCACGTGCAGGATCGTACCGAATGATGAACTTCTCCAAAGCATCACGAATTGCCAGCAATCCATTGCGCTGGACAAGCCGGTCTCCCAACACTTTCTCCTCTTTGGGTGGCATCACGACGCACTACGAACGGAAACGGCAGTTAAATCGATAACGGACTCCTTCCCGACGCGAACTAACCGTTTCTACGCGAAACCGAACCGAACGAGGACAAAACACACTCGACACGAATAATCCTTCCCGACGCGATGAATTGCCCTTCGCGAACGCGAAATTCGAACGGAAGTGAGCAGTTTTATAATCGAACGATTGCTCCTTCCCGTCGCGAACTAACCCACTTCTACGCGGTATCGCAAATCGAGGGCGCGAAACGATTTTCCACTCGATTCGCGGACCGTCCACCGATTGCCACAATGACTGAAGGTCACCCACTTTCTTAAACTAAAACAAATGCTACTGCAAGCCACGTGTGGCGGAAAATTGGAAATGACTCACCGGGGATTCCAGTCCGGAATCAGAAGTGTTGCTCAATGACAAGCAGGGACATTTATCACCAGTACCTTCACTGGCAACAACAGCTTCCCAAGCGACGCTCACTCAGCGTCCAAAATGGCTCTGCAGACGCGGCTATCGGGGTTCAGCTACCTCCCGATCCGTTGAATGGCCACCAGTCACAATGGCCCACTCGATGGCTTGAAAAATGGCCACAGTCCAAGCGCTTCACACGCGACAGTAATCGCGGTAGCGCGAAAATCTTCCACCACACAATCGAAAAACACTAGCCGTCGTATTTCGGCCCTTTCACTTGCGCCTTTACCTTTGCGCGAATATTTATATTACCGCGCGATCGCGTTTGCCCGAAAAATCCACTTTCACTACGGCGCACCCGCCAATTCGCAAACGCGATGGCGATCTTTTTCAGCCACGCAATGGCTACACTTTGCCCAAGCGGTACCTTTTCCGCGATTTGTTCACTACCGCACAACGCACTTGCGGTTTGAATTGCCTTCTATCCGGCTCGAAGGACCAAAATGTTCGAGCACGAACTTTTGCCGGCCACCGAAGGACTTTCTTCGCTGGTTTTAGAAACCAGCAACTCACAAGCGCGCACGAAAACAGTACCAAACACGGCCAATTATTGTCACTCACCGTCTTCAATTTGGCCGGTTTAATGTATCGATCGGAATCGCCCTTTCACCGCGATCACCGATGGTACAACACGCGAAATGTACCGCACCGAATAGTTCACCTGTCGCTAGGGAACTTAGCCAACTTGCACTGTGGCTCACCGTATTAAAAAACGAACCGAAACACTAAGTCCACCAACCCGCTGGGGACTTGTAAAATTTGCTGCCTGCTGACTTAGGCAAAATTACCGACGGCTTTCTTTTAAATCGCACCGAGAACGAAAACGAACAACCTTCCTTCACCAGATCTATTTTCAACTGACTATATACAATTATAATTACATATATCCAGCCGGGATCAGCTGTGATCGCGACGATGGTTTCATCTTCCTCTCTCTCTCTGTAAAGTTTCTACCTGCTACACTGGAGAGGGTGCAAAGTAGCGTTCGTTTTGATTTGCACAGACTGAGTAGCTGGCATAATATTCGAATTCGAGCTGTTTACAATTCGGGTGATTAAGATTGATTTGAATTGCAATATTCTTAAATTTAGTATTGTATGTTTACAAAAATTAACTTATGTGCCGAACAGTAGCAATGGGGCATTTTCTACCTTTTGTTGTAGACAAAATGAGAAGGTAGAAGAAACAGTTCGAAATTCTCGTTTAAAATTTTTAAATCAAAAAGATTTTCAATTTACATAAGTTTATCTCATATTTAATCCAAGAAAACCATTTCTAATCGTAGATTTTATGCAGGTTTAATTAATAAACAATGTGATATGGCTAACGCAGAAGCCGTTTTGATATGCTGTGAGAATATGTAGGACCCGACAACAATATAGACACAGAACGCAATAATAAAACTCAAATTAAACAACTGCGAGTACAGTGGGAGTACTGATCCTATATATTGGATGAACTGAACTGATTTGATTTCTTTATTTCGCACATTATAATAAGGTTGTTATAGATATTACACGCATCTTTGGCGAGGCCCAAAATCACCGTTCTATCTCAACACAATGCACTTTTAGAAGAAAAATTCCTTGAGCTTGCTATAAAAATACAAAAATTATCCATTTTAATCATCGGTTAATTAAGGTCGATCTACCTTCTCATCTCACTCAGAGTAAAAACTAAAAATCGTTCCGCTATAGATACACGGCAAAAACGACTGCAGGCGAATTGTGTTGTTATTGATTTTTGGAAATGTCCTGTAAGATCAGTTCCTCGGGAAGTGGGACAATTACTAAATATGCAGATTGTGCTCAATCCGGGCGAAGTTAAAGCCCTGCAAATGCACTATATCAAACATTAATACACACCTAGAAAAAATAATGTAAATTTACTTCTCCTGACCCTGACATATACGAGCATCAAAAATGACATAGTTTTACGTTTGATTTAAATTTTACATGACGTTTAATTTCGTAAATCATGTAATTTTACTCCACATATAGCATTTGTTCTGAATGGTAGGAAGTGTAATTTAATGTCATTGCGCATGTAAAGTATATGTTTCATGTAAAATTAAACGGAACACGGTAATGTTCCGTCATTTCGTAAATTACGGTTTGTTAAATTGTGTCATGTTTGCAATTACGTCAACGATAAAATTCAGATTTTTTTGGTGTGTAGTTTGTTTCGCGGACCAACGTGCAGCACACCAACGAAAGCTGCCACGTTAACATAATCCCCGTATATATAGACAAGGGTTCTAGAGAGATGTGCTTACACGAATTATCTACACACGCATCTGACGTCGTGATTAACAAATGTATGTTAAGATACGGAGAAATGGTTTCCATAAGAGTTGTAAATTCGCATTTTCCCGGGTGTCCCTAACGTTGTTCTTGTGGTGAGAATGCCTCCGTTCAAACCAACTTTTTCATTCGTAACCATTTTATGCGGATTAACCGAAAATGGGACGTTTCATCAGACAATACTGGTTATGCAATCATGGTAGATTCCTATGCACGAATTCTACAAAAAGACACAGCACCACGGAAAACTTTGTGCAAAAGCAGCTAAGAAAACCCTACCTAGTATAACCATAAAAGCACACCGGTATCTTATGCCAAACCACAAACGGCTACAAAACATATACCTACGTGTCTGACAGGAACAAATATTCACTCACTTTTTTGCGCTTTCATCATCTAACAATTTAATAAGGCGAATGATTACAAAGAAATTACTATTGCTACTTTTTTGCTCTTCTATGAATACCGGACGTGTTCGCCCATCTTCAGGGTAAAAACGCGGGCCCCCAGTTACGACCCGGGCCCCAGGGCAATTGCCCTGGCTGCCTCCCCCTCTCATCGGGCCTGCCCGCATCCTCACTACAAAAACGCCGTTAGGAGTACCCGGCAAGAAGTTTCTTCAAGTATCAGGTGTAACGGATTCTACTTCTCCGTATTGCGACATGCATTTTGCAATTGGCTCTAGGGGGGTACGAGGGAATAGGTCATGTAGCTTTACATCAATATAATCATTTTCAATATGAACGGGAATCTTAATCCCGACGTTGTCACTTTCAACCATGTGTTTTAAATTATTCTGCAAAACGAAACGCTCAGCTTGTGCTAACGTGTTGAATGATATTAACACTGCATTGCACAGATGATGATACTGAAGGTAGGGAAGACCGAGGAGGGTTGAAACATTTTTTTGTTTTTGTTAGATAAATCGAAAAAACTGTCATTCGATGATTGCTTATTTTTAAATTTCTTACTTCTGTTTATGCTTTATTAAATTACATCAGAATAACTGGTAAAAATCAATAACAAAGCATCAGTATATTGATTTTTGTGACAGTGTTCTCTTTGTTTCAACTCTCCTCATGCCGAGGTAAGTTGAAACAGCAAATGAATGTGAGTTGAAACAAGTAACCAGTTACTTTAAATATTATCAAAACGTTTTCTAAAGCATTAAATGTTACAATTTTGCCATTTTTATTCCTTCACACTAAGATGATTCTTCAAAATGACATGCATTCTTATCAATATTTTTCACAGTGTATATCTATGTATAAACTGGCACTTGTTTTGAAAATTAATGTTAGATTTTGGTTACAAATGCAGGTATTTCTGCAGTTATCCCAACACTAATAACAGTAAGATACTATACCTAACCATTAATTAACTATAACTGAAATTTGATACCCATTTTTTCATATACTTACACACCAAAAAAATCTGAATTTTATCGTTGACGTAATTGCAAACATGACACAATTCAACAAACCGTAATTTACGAAATGACGGAACATTACCGTGTTCCGTTTAATTTTACATGAAACATATACTTTACATGCACATTGACATAAAATTACACTTCCTACCATTGAGAACAAATGCTGTATGTGGAGTAAAATTACATGATTTACGAAATTAAACGTCATGTAACATTAAAATCAAAAGTAAAACTAAGTCATTTTTGATGCTCGTATATGTCAGGGTCAGGATACGTAAATTTACACTACTTTTTCTAGGTGTGTAGTTATGTATTATTTCCCAACCACTTCCCCTAGAACATTCTACATTTATTAAAATGGTTGATATGACCAGTGTTATATTTATCACTACAAGTGGTACGGGCTTTTGAAAACAGGTAATTTGGTATCCATTTCGATAGTATTTAGTTCATTTTGGATTATGGTCACTTCGCTCCAAGCTTCAGAAGCTGATAGGAGTAAACAATTAGAACATATTCATATTCCGTGGTTTTAAATGACCTAGATCTAATAAATTACGAATGTTGATCAATGTTGTCAATTGAGGAATTATTATTATTTGATTATTATTATTTGTTTATGGACGTTAATGTGACTATAATATTGCAATAAGACTAGAAGTTCATCATCGAGGAGAGTTGAAACAAGGTGTTTCAACTCGCCTAGGTCGAGAAGTAAGGCTTGATCCACAATTTACAATTTATATATGGCAAAGATAGAAAGAAACGCATACAATTCATAAATGTTAACTCTTAGACTACATAATAGTGATATTTTTATGATTGAACATCACTTAATATCCTATTTATACCAATTTGAAGAAAATAACGAAAACTTACTTTTGCTAATTTTTTGCAGTGTGTTTACCGTAAATACTCAACCACTCATTTAACGTAGTTGGCGTGTATTGGAGGGTTTGTGAGTATGATATAAATAAATCAAATGCATTACTGTTTTATCCCTAACGGTACTGTTTCGCTAGTAATGGGCACTGTTTCAGATCTCCTCTGATTCAAATATCCTCGGTTACCCCTATAACACTTCCGTAAGACTAAGTTGCATTTTTACCTTCAAAAGGAATTCCACTTCACAAAAACTCGGGTGTGTTGAACAAAATTTCAAGTCAACGATCGCGGCGTTGGGTCGGAGTAGAGTTTTTTCGTTAACTTTACTCATCATAACAAGAATAATCCGATGCTTCCTTTGTTCTCGAGACAATGTACACTAGATCGAGAGGCCTGATGTTCACTTGGTTCGATTTTAGGTCTGACTGCGACAGAGGTAGAAAGTAGACTGTGAGTTGCTCTCTTCAACAATGCTTCGGCTCATTGTATAGAGCCTTCGAGTCACAATACTTATCGAGTGCAAGCAAGGTTGGAGAAAGGTCACTATTCGATTGCGCTGAAGGATGATCTGTTAACAGGTCTTCACGGGTGTCTCTTTTCAATTTCCCCTAACTCATTCATCCCCGGGTTCAGTGGATTTGGCTTAAGCTATGGTATTGTTTGGTTCTCTCCGGATGACGAACAAAGCTGTACCTTGCTGAAACAGAAATTGGAGGAGATAAGTGGGAACGCAGGGGACTTCCGGTTTATTTCATGGTTAGTGTTACTATGCTATTGACAGTAAAAATCCTTCCTGGTAGGGACTTCAATATGCGAGCAGCGCCCCACATTCTGAACCGCCGCACCAGGTTATGCTCAAATTCCGTATTCTGTTGGAATGATTGATAAGAAAGTCTTCCAGGACATTAGGAAGTTTTTCTTCATTGCCATGATCACCACTAAACAAATTTATGACTAAACCGAAAAAGTATTTTTTTAAATACTAATATGTTTACTTATTTGTGGATTCATTTGCTGCATTAGTAATTGGGGACCATTCATAAATTACGTAACGCTGTTAGGGAGGAGAGGGGGTACGACAAGTTGTGACATGTTGTGACATAGGGGAAGGGGGAGTAAGCTAGGTCGTTACGTAACATGTTTTCACCGAAGAAAAAAAAATCAACGAATTTGTTACGTAATAAAGGAGGGGGGATGGAAAAATCTGTGACAATTTGTTACATGGGGGGAGAGGGGAGTCAATTTTGGGCAAGTTTTGCGTTACGTAATTTATGAATGATCCCTTGGGAGCTGCCTTTTACTTATTTTTTTATTCATTTCGTTTATTTGATTATGAAAAAATTTAAAACAAGGGATTCAGTTTGATATACAAGAGGGGGAGTAATAGTATTTTACGAAATATTTTACAGTTATCTTAAAACTAACAATATAGTTTAGTACACAAAAGGGGGAACAAATATTTATGAGAAATTTCACAGATATCTTAAAACTAGGGATACAATTCTATTTACAAGATGGAGGACAAGAGTTTCAAAAAAGAGTAAAAATTATAGCTATCTTAAAACTAGGAATACAGAATACTAATTTGATTTTTTTAACGAGAACTTATGCTTGGTCAAGATATTCAGAGGGTGGCTTATTTCCGCATCAGTGTAGCAGCAGTTGTATCAAGGACAGGGGAGAGAAGGCGTATGGTGACAGGGAAAGAAGAGCAAATATTGCAACTTTCGCTTGAACGGGGAGGGGGGGGGATCAGCGAAACAAATTTGCGCCTCAGTCTAGTAAGTCGTCGAGTATCGGATTGGCGGATGGTATTCTTCGGACCCGCGGGGAATCCTTCAAAAGTCATCGGACCTCGAGTCGCTCTCGCTTCAGTTTCCTTCTATGCAGGCGTAGTGGTAAGGGCAACGGCGGTTACATAGTGGCTGGAGCTGATCGGTTCCACAAGGCAGGAGGAAACTCTAAAAACGAGAAATAAAAAGAGAGGGGCTAAATTGGGATATTTATCGTTTTTATGAAAGTATAAATAAGGGACATATAGGGGAAATCACGAGTTGCCAGCATATCTCGGACTGGTACATTGGGTGGTCTACCTCGGGCCCGAAGGGAATCCTTTAACTGAGACCTGGCGTCACAATACCAGGCGCATACCCAGACAACGTGCTCGATGTCGTGATAGCCCTCGTCACAAGCGCACAGACCACTTTCCGCAAGCCCAATACGCCGCAAATGCGCATCTATGGTGTAGTGACTGGACATAAGTCGGGACATTACACGAATAAAATCCCGACCCACATCCATCCCCTTGAACCAAGGCTTCGTTGATACCTTTGGGATAATCGAATGTAGCCATTGTCCAAGTTCCCCATTGCTTCACGAGGTTTGCCAACTGTTGAGCGTCCTCTGACGACAAATACTAAAAAATTCGTTGAAGCAGATTGGTCTTTCGTATATGACACCATTTAATGCGCCCACCTTTGCTAATGAGTCGGCCTTTTCATTGCCCGGGATAGAGCAAATGAGAGGGGACCCAAACAAAGGTAATCTGATAAGATTTTTCAGATAACGTACACAAGGACTCCTGTATCTTCCCCAGAAAATACGGGAGTTGCTTTTTAGGCTTCACCGCACGAAGAGCCTCGATGGAGCTGAGGCTGTCCGAAATGATGAAGTAGTGATCTGTGGGCAGAGTGTCGATGATCCCAAGGGTGTACTGAATTGCAGCTAACTCTGCGACGTAAACTGAAGCAGGATCATTGAGCTCGAATGAAGTGGTGATAGTATTACTGAAGATACCGAAGCCAGTGGACCCATCGAGGTTCGATCCGTCAGTGTAAAACATTTTGTCGCAGTCGACTTCTCGGAATTTATTATAAAATATATTGGGGACCTTTTACTTATTAATTGTAAACGTCTATGTCATCATCGTTATAGCCCAGTCGAATGCTCTTGTTTGCTCTTAGCGCTGCGACTTATGATTATGAATTCGTTTTCTTAGTGGTATGTTTTTTTGCTGGAAGTACTGGCTGTGGGTTTGGAGGTACTAGGCGAAATCTCGAAAGCAGAATATAGGTTGGGGTATTGGGGTATTTTAGTTATAAAATCGGAGAGTTTGTAAGAAATGACTACTCACCAGTTTCGCACTGAATCCCTTTTCTAAATTTTTCAACTGTTCGAGTTTCAATTCAGTCCTCAATCATTTTATGAAACTTCCTAATTTACTCCGTTACAAAAAAGATTGACATTAAGCATTGTTCAAAACAGAAGAATTGAAAAATATAGATAGAGTGGCGATAAGAACTAAGGAAAGCACAAGAAAATATTGTTTACTGAAATCTCTATTTTTCTGTTTGAATAACTATTTCGAGTTTCAACGAGCATTATTGTGCACAAAATTGACCAAAATTGGATCATCTGGGAACAGGCCGGTCGCATTCCTTGCGTGATTAATCTAAATAAAAATGTCCAAAAGCATTTTTTAATTTTATACATACAAATTACACAGCAGGAATAGGAATAGGAGTTAAGATTCTTCGGGTAGAACTGGTGATAATTGTTTTACTCTGAACAATTCTAGCAACTATATCAGACCGAGTTAAAGCAAACTGTACGAACGATTCAATATTCACCTTGAAAAATCCGTTAATAAATTCATAAAATCAAGATCACGATTTCGTGAACTGAAAGATTTACGAAAACCGTGACCAAGTTCCTGAAATTATGAATAAAAAACCTCGTATTCATGAAACTTTTTGTGGTTTCAAAAAACTAGTTCGCGTCGAATATATGCATGGTGTTACATCGGAATGTTTGGTAGGCTTACTGTGGTTGTGCCCTGGACATGTTTAGTTTTTGTCGTGATCCTTGCTTACAATTTGGGAATTCAGTTCAACGATGTTCATGATTGCAGGAAGTTATTCGCGATTTTTGTGATTTCTCATCAAGTTACCGTGATATTTTATTCATGATTTTGCTATCGGATTTTTCTGTTAGAGTAGCGTGATTTATATTCATGATTGCAGGATCTTAGGCACGATTTTCGTAATTTCTATTTCTTGGTATTTTAGTCACGAGTAGAGTGATTCATGCTCAGGATTTCAGGATACTTGTCACGATTTTTGAGTGAGTAATGGTATTAATATTCATGATTTCAATATCTTTGTCACGATTTTCATAATTTCTATTCACGTTATTGTGGTATTTTAGTCACGAGTAGAGTCATTTATGTTCAGGAATTCAGGATCTTAGTTACGATTTTTGATACACTGAAACCTCCATTTACGAACCAAACCGGGGGTTCGTAAATTGAATTAGTTCGTAAAAAAGTGTTCGTTATTTGGGATTTAGTTCGTAAAAAAAGTTTGCTTCACATTCTTATTAATATTCGTTGGTTGAGCAATATTCTCGATAACCCTAACAATATGGGTATTTTTGGAACGGGCTTAACAAGTAGATGCTGAAAATGAACAATTGGAACCTTTTCGAAATCCAAGATGGCGACTTCCGGTTGAACAATATTCTAGATAACCCTAACAATATGGGTATTTTTGGTGCGGGTTTGACAAGTAGATGCTGAAAATGGACAATTGCAACTTTTTCGAATCCAAGATGGCGATTTCCGGTTGAGCAATATTCTTGATAACGAACAATAAGGGTCCTATTTCCATCATGCACTCGTCAACCCCATTCCGAAAATACCCATATTCTTGAGGTTATACAGAATTGGATTCCAAAATAGTTCAAGACATCGATTTCCGTCATGCACTCGTCAACCCCATTCCGAAAATACCCCTATTGTTGAGGTTATAGGGAACTTATCTAAACCGGAAGTCGCCATCTTGGATTCCAAAATGGCTCAAGACATCGATTTCCATCATGCACTCGTCAACCCCATTCCGAAAACACCCATATTGTTGAGATTATAGAGAACTTATCTAAACCGGAAGTCGCTATCTTGGATTCCAAAATGGCTCAAGACATCGATTTCCGTCATGCCCATTCCGAAAATACCCAACATATATTAGTAACTTTTCAAAAAGAGTTCGTTATTTCGAATTTAGTTCATAAAAAAAGAGTTCGTTATTTCGAATTTAGTTCGTAAAAAAGTTACGTAAATCGAATATTACGTAAAAAAAGAGTTCGTAAATGGAGGTTTCAGTGTATTTCAATCACGAGTAATGTGTTTTCTATTCATGATTTCAGGATCTTAGTCACGATTTTCGTAATTTTTTTTGCACGTTATCTTGATATTTTAGTCACGAATAGAGTAATTTAAATTTCATGATTTCAGGGTCTTAGTCACAATTTTAATATTTTGGTTATGAATAGTATGATTTATGTTCTTGATTTTTAGGATCTTATTCGCGATTTTCGTAATTTATTTATTAAAATAATTTATCTGACAAAAAATAGTCTTAATGAATAGCAGTAGTCAAGTAATAAAAATTGTAGACCGCGAAACTTTCTGTGCGAACTTGTGCGATGGTTCACCAAACTCGAACAAATCCTCGACCGCGGATAAAATTCGAATACATGCGGTTATCGGTTCGTTGAATCCAAACGTCGTACGGTAGAATCTAGGTTGTAGTAAGCCAGATGCGCGTTGAGAACGTTGCGTGGAACGAAAATCAAGAAGGGGCAGGATCTTCGGGGAGTCAATTTCAGCGTTGAGAAGCTTTGCTACGAATACTACTTGCTGAAGCTGTCTGCGTTGTTCCAGTGTGTCGAGACCGATCAAGCGACATCGAGCAGGATAAGGTGGAAGGTCTAGAAGATTCCGCCGCAGAAGGTCTCGTAATACAAGTCGGACAAATCTCTTCTGTACCCGTTCAATCCGTAAGTTCCATGTAAGCTGATGAGGGCTCCAAATCAAAGAAGCATTTTCCAGAAGTGGGCGAACCAGCGAACAATAAACGCCTTCATACAATACGGGTTCTTGAAATGCCGGCCGATTTTAGAAATTAGGCCGAGTTGTCGGGTTGCTTTAGAGATTAAAGCTGAACGATGCTGTAGTCGTAACGTATCGGACTGAACATGCGGTGAAAAGTTATGACTTGGCATTTTGCAACGCTAACAATTAGCCAGTTTCTACGACACCAGTTAACGAATGTATCCAGAAGCTTTTGAAGACGGATGTAGTCGTCGACAGATCGGACTACAAGGTACAATTTCAAGTCATCGGCGTAAACCAGTTTGTACCCCAAACCAAGCAGCATCATTGAAAAATAATACAAACAGTAGGGGTCCCATGTTACTGCCTTGAGAGACTCCAGTTTTGTTCGTAAATTGAGAGGAAACACAAGAGCCAAGCTGTACTCTGTCACTCAAGTCAAGAATTCAGCCATTTAACAAAATTCCGTGATGCACCCAGCCGTGCCATTTTGGTTAATAATATTCAGTGGTAAATTCGGTCGAATGCAGCTTTTAAGTCCCTGTAAACTGCATCAATTTGTGCCTTATCTTCCATCTGCGTGATACAAGTTGATGTGAAATCTAGAAGATTTGTGGTTACGGATCGTCCGGGCATAAACTCATGTTGATCGGTAGAACTGTAACTTTTCGTGCGCGAGAGTACGAAAGTGATTACCACAATTTTAAATATCGTGGAGGCAGTAGATAGGCTAGTTATGTCCTGGTAGTTTCTAGCATTTCGACGATCACCGCTCTTTTTTTGTTGGAGACGAACCACTGCGACAAGTGGTTCCGCTCTTATAAACATAAGCGTTGTTCAAACGGTTTGTTAAAAATGTTGCACAAAGGTTCGGCTAATCAAGCAATACACCGACTGTAAACGACAGCATAATTAATTGCATGTTATCATGATATTTTATTCTAGGGCTTACTTTAGAATTTGACACGTGGAGTGATGGGACTGATGTTCATTACATTAGCAGTTTTATTATGATATTCGTAATTTCTATACGCCTTGTAGCGATCTGTTATTTTGTTGGTTATTTTTGGTTTTTTTGTTCTCGGAGTATCGCGACAATATTAACAGGAATATAAATGTGTAACTAATAAGCGGGATCTTGTTCCATGAACTATATCATGAACACGATTTGTGGCTCTATTTTTGGTGCTCAGCGCAAACTATTTAAAAAAACAAAGAATATTAACAATATCATCATCATCAAGTACATCCAACAGAGTTCGCTGATGAATGAACAAAAGATCAATTGTCCTAAAATATGTCCTGGTGTGAAACTAAGATATAGTGTGTGGTCCCAATCTCCATGAATACCATTGTTTGTAAATAATATTATGGATATGCTGGATAATATAAATTTAACATCACACAGGTTTAGGTTAATCTTCACCAAATCCCAATACTACCTAGAACGTTGAGAACTTAGAATTGGAATGTTCATGCAAAGATACTAACCTTTGTTCCCAGGTCGAATTTGTGTTGATTGTTGCCTAAATTCTTTATTAGTGATTTTTCATTAAGCAAGGAAGCAAAATAGGAACTATACTGTTTACGTTGTTCTTCAAGGTGTTCTTTTGATGCGTTGTGTTTGTTGTAAATTGGTTTGCATTGATGGTTTGAATCTGCAACTTCTATATTTGTTGACTAGTGTCTGTTATTTGATATATTGCAATTTCCAGATCAATTAAGTAGAACGAATTAAAACGTTTTACCACGCAGTATTGGTGGCAGAAAGAATCGCTGGCGAAATTAACTCCCTGAAGATTAAAAGAGTATAAATAATAGTTCTCTACATATGAACCTTGCTAGGAATGCAATTTCACGATATACGAAATTAGGTTTTTAAAATAATGAACATGATATTTTTTGTCCGAATGGTGTGGCCTCCTCCCCTTTGTCAGCGGACTGGAGCCGCCCATGTTCCTTAGCTACATTGGCCAATGCAAATCATTTAATATTTTACGATTATTTGAAGATGCATTCATAATTAATGTAAAGATTCATTTTACATGCACATTTCTAAAATTAAATATTGATTTAATTTGTACTACATCTATACATTAACCAGTATGGTTTTTCCTACGATTCGTTTTCGATTTCTACCGACATGTAATACTGTCGCTACTGCAAGATCAAGCTTCCTAGATAACGATGTTCAACCTCCACATGACAGTCGACTAGTACCTACCCTTCAGTACAGCGTGATGATGTACTGTGACGATGATTGAGTGGTGCCAAAATCTGGATGGAATTGGAGCAACTGAGTCGAGATATGTTTGTGCTTTGATTCCACGTTCGAGTAGAATGGTGTCATCATTTCCATTCACTAGTTGAAGTTTTACATAGATACCTTGGGGTCCCCAGTACCATGCATCATCCTATATAAAGACTATTTTATTGTGTCGTTGGTCATTAAGATTGTTCTTGCGGGTGAGGGAAAGTCGTGCCATGAAAGTTCCGATATTCGTTTGTGTGGTTTTCGCGGTGACCGCGGTGTGCGCTGGTATTCATTTATATGGTAATTTCCGCATATAATAGAGATTCACACATTGTCATGTCTGATGCAGATTGGGCAGAGGATGCATGGCAGGCGAACCAGTTGATCCCGGAGGCGGCCAGGGTATTGGCTTTGAAACATTCGAAGCGCATGATTGGGCTGGAGAAAATCATCGGTGGTCACAAAGTTGATGTGAAGAATTTTCCGTACCAATTGTCACTGAGAAGCAATGGAAACCATATTTGCGGCGCATCAGTAATTTCACGCAACTGGGCTCTAACGGCGGCACATTGTTTATACCCGGGGCGGGATATCGCGACCGTGAGTGTTAATTATGTGTTGTCGTAGGGACGCGTCTGCTGAATATTTGTTTGGTTTCACTTCCGGTAGATTACGGTACGAGCAGGAAGCAGCGGTCGGCTGTCAGGTGGGCAGATCTATAATGTGACACAAATAGTTTTCCATCCGCAATACGATTCAACGATGTTTGATAATGATGTGGCTCTGTTAAAGGTTGCAGTTGCGTTCAGTGGACCGAATGTCGCTCCGGTTCTACTGGTTCCGGAAGGATACGAACCTGTTGAAGGTGTTCGAAGCATGGTGTCAGGATGGGGAAGAACGGTATGTTAATTTGATTTTATTAATGGAATACAGGTTTTGGGTGTATAAAACAGCAACGAGTGTGGTATTTCTACGTTGAATCCGATGGAAAAGTGGATTCGATATTAAGGTAGTTGAACAATAGACTTGTTCTATGCATTTCCTCCGAGTTTTTTGTGTGAACTTTTCCACTAGACTGTCCACCCTCCATCAGTCTATGACAGTGAATTATTGATCAGACAAATGTTAAGCTTTTGAGTATAACATTGCTGCGAGCAATCTAAGTTTAAAAACGTAGGTAAACACAAGGAATTGAGTAATTGCATAATTTTTCACTAAATTATGTTTATGTTTACAAATAATTAACTGTGTAATAAACTAGATTATTTTTGCTGAAAATCGTTAATTTTGGAATGTTTTAAGTATACATCATTGAGGACGTTTGACCTCCAATACAGACATTTATGGTACATATTGTTGGATATTGCTGTGAAATTCGTGCTCTTAAGCAAAATAATGAGAATTTTTATTTTAGAGTTCCTTTTCATAAAAAATCCAAAAATAGCTTGAAAACTTTTTGACCAATGTGCTCATTATTACAAGCTAAAATAGCATGATGTCAAGTTTAAATAATAAAACTCAATGCAATAACTTACAATACAATTACAACCTTTTTCGATATATTTTATCGACATTAAACTTCGTTAATTCAACGAAACTGTTTAAATTGAATTATTTTCCAATGATTTGTGCCAATGGTTCCGATTGGTATTATAATGAAACAAACAACTTAACATACCTTTTTATTTTTCAAAACTCGATTTTTTTTATTACTTTTTCTGAATGTACAACTCCCTGAGAATATTTTTTCCAAATTTGTATAGAAATCCGAGAAATAAATCGAAAGTTACAGCGCTTCCAAGCGTGCTTCGTCTACCAAGAGCACCGGTAACTTGAATTTTTAAACTCGATTTTCTCGAAATGTCGTTTTCCAAAACGGATTTTTCTTTGATCACGATTGCCGAAAAACCACTCAGCCGGGACGGGACAAATGATGACCCTTGGCGGGATTATGTTGCCTTAATTGCGTCTTAATCGACAAGAATAGTTTGTCTGTTCGGCTGTTTATGCAAGTGGTCCTGTGCTGTGCTGAAAAGTGTGTCTACTGTGGGGAGAGTGCTCATGATCTATTGCCATAGGGTAATTTGGGGAGAGATTCCGCATATTTCTAAAAATCGATCCTACATCAAAGTAAACCATTCAATATTTGATTAAATCATTTTTATCAATTGCGACAAGTTTCTGAAATACTATGAAATAGTTTTTGTCATGAAAAAAAAATTCTTCAAATTTCCACAAACATTTTAAAAAAAGGTCATTGAGGGAGAGATGCCTCATGTGCGGGTGAGACGCCACACATTGGACACAAACTGAAAAATGGCGAACAAAAGTATTTTAGCTCTCGTTGGTGTTTTTGTGATTAGGTTCTTCAACTGAGTTTCATGAAGTTTGATTACACCTATAAATCAGCTTGCATCTTCACTTTCAGAAGGGGGTACTACCATTTCTAGAATTATTTTTTTATTCAACATTTTAAAAATATCTTTCTTTCGCAACCTTGTATATATAAAGCCATCTCACACCCAATTGTAGGGGAGAGATGCCGCACGACGACATTTGCATTTGAAATTATGAATGACCGTGATCATGATCAGAATGCCTCCTAAAAGGTAGCTATTCAACCGATACATAATTCACAATAAAAAAATCGGCACTATGTGATGCAACTGGACGCACACAATCATTAATAAAATTTTCGTGAGTCAATGGTAAGGATTATTTTTCATCACCAGTGTTGTAATTCTTCGATAGACAAACTCACAAGATTGTATTACGGTATACAAGTGAACTTATATCAGAGGTGGGAAAATACCGGTTGAGTACCGGTACGGTAAACCAAATTTTCACAAGTGTTTATGTTTGGGGCCGTACACTAATTACGTAAGGCTTTTTTAGAGCTTTTCAACCTCCCCCTCCCCCCCAGATAAGAGTTCGTAAGATTTTGGTGAACTCCCCCTCCCCCTACATAAGATCTTATCGTGATTATCGTAATTAAAAAATCGAATTGTTTATTCATCAAATAATAAGATAGCGAAAACGATATGTTTAGAATTATTACAAGAAAACAATTTAACTGTAATCATCTGCAGCATTTCAATTGCATGCCAATCTCGTTCAGTAGAAAGAATAACTGTTGTCAGATATTCAGTAACTCTAATTTGGTCCACATGATCTGCTTTGTTATATTCCACTTTTTTTGTTCGAGACGAACCACTGCGACCAGTATTTAGATCTATGTGCTATAGTCCACTTCCTTAGAATCTATTTTCTTGTGATGTAGAATTTAAAAGAGTTTATACCTCTTCTGGCATGAATTTATTCTGAGTTCCAGCTGTGACGCTTATCGTACACATAGCTCCGAGTTAACCATCTTCGAATTTTCTTGAATTAAAATACAGTTCACACTCTGGAAATATTCGATATTCAAGATCTTTGACAATCGCATGTTATAACATTTTCCAGATACCTTGCGGGTTTGAATCGAACGTTTGAAAAGGACAAAGTCGGTCTAACAACACGAAGGGTATCAACACTTTTTAACTTATAAGGCACGTTGTGACTCCAGTTCCCGAACAGAACAATGTACAACCAAGAGCCAAAAAATTACTCATATTGTTTGATACACAAGGATTATATGGTACAAATGAAAATAGTTCCCTTTTCTTATTAAAAAGAATATTTTCCTTATGGATTTAATTTTTTAAACTTGTTTTATGATATTACGTAAGAAAGGACAAACCCTCCCTCTCCCTCAGATAAGAATTTGTAAGATATTTTGAAACTCCCCCTCCCCCCATATGCCCTTACGTAATTAGTGTATGGCCCCTTTCCTTTACATTGTGTGCGGTCTTATCGCTGGTTGTGTTTATACGAGACACGAAAACCAAACCGAGTTTCGTTTACACAGCACCGTGGTTTGGTTTTGATTTTCGTTTACCGGTGCACGAGTATGGGAAGGAAAAACGAGAATAACGAAACCAAACTTCGGTTGTGTTGCGGTTGTGTATTTGGGTTGATGTTTATCGGCTGTGCTAGTGCTGCTAGTATTTTTATTAAGAATTCTAAACAAATTTCTTTATAATATAAAGTATTTTTCTGTAATTGAAAAAAATGTCTTCAGACATATTTCTGTTCAAATAAATTATGTTCGTGGTCATGAATGGCGTTCCGTAACTTAATATTGCGACATTTTCATAATGATTTATCATCAGGAAGTTTGCAGTATAGGTATGTTTGGTATAGGAAACTGCCCAAAAATCGAAAGTAAAAGGAAATTTAATAGCCTCCGCTATTTTTATACCTATGATAGCAGATCAAAAATTTAAGATGACAGTATATTCAAGATATTCTGTCATCTAGAAACACGCGACATGGACATTTTAAATATAAGAAATATGTCAAAAGATCGCAAATTGATGCCTGCCGTCATTTAAAATCTGAAATTGCGAGCTATATTCAATACTACTGGTATTCAATAACGTTTCAATGGTAAAAAATATCATGAAGCAAGGGTATTTTTGATATCTAAAAGTTGTGTAGAGATTAAAAATTGTTATTTGTCGTCATTTTGCATCCCAATATGGTGTTATTTTCACGACGATTTAGCATTTAAAGCATACATATTTAAATAGGCATATATTTCCAAGGAAACGAAACTTGAATTGCGTCGTAAATTAGAAATTCAAAATGGCGGCCTATTCATGATGATTTAACAACTAGCATGGTTACATTGTGGACCAATATCCACATTAATGATTGAAGGTCGTTTTACATGTTTTGTTGTAATGAGACAGACAACTTCGTGATTGGACACAATGTGAACAATTTTTTTTATTCAAATTATTGCACAACATTTTTAAAAATTTAATTGTTCTGTACATACACACATCGACTGGTATTTATTCCTTAAAGAAACTTAGTTTTTAATGGCGGTCTATAAAATGAAAGTGCTTTGCTATTCGTTAGTTGGTTGCTGTTCTCAATGAATTAAGTTTTTTTGTAATTGAATAATTTAGTGGTAGTTTTCTCTAAACTCGAATGTTCGCGACCAAACCTTCTAGATGTTTCAAAACGATGTACAGTAACAGCAAAAATAACAGAAATACGTATTACCAGCACTTAGTAAATAAGAACCTAATCGTGAGTTTTCCCCCCACTTGCGTCTGAGTTGCTTACCATATGTGAATAACACACACATACACGCAATTGCCTCTATGCAAGGATAGATGTATCAATACGATACGCCTTAGCAGTAATCATAAGGATATATGTATAAAAAATGCGAGTGTGTGCTCGAGATTATTCGAGAATCGCCTAACCAGCGCAACCAGACGTGGATTAGATCTCATTGATACGACTATTGGCGATATAAATACAGGCCACTTTGAATACATTGAGTGTTAATGTGAAGTTTCATGTGATTCAAGTCATGTTTAATTGATTTAATTAATTTTATTGATTTCATTAATTTAATTGATTTTATTGTTTTTGTTATTTTATTGACATCGCTGATTTCATTGTTTTCTTTAATTTCAATTTAAACATTTTGACATTAACATCAATTTGTATGCTCTAGACAACTTTGCCAAGTCAAACATATCTACATTTCATGGTTCAGCATTGAAACAAACATCAATTGTTGAACTTTTAACAACTGCTCAGAACCAGCCATTTTGATATTACCCCATTGACTCTCAACAACTAATTGAACTCAATTCAATTGTCTATTCGGCAGCACTGCAGACGAATTTACTGCTTCTTCTTTCAACCGAAGCACCGTGTACAGAAAAAACCAGGCTCGGTTTTCTAAAGCCAAACCGAAACAGCAGCTGAGAATACATCAACACAAGTTGAAATTCGTACACACATGTAAACGGTGCTGAGTGGCTCGGTTTGGTTTTGTAAACTGAGACTCGGTGGAGGTTTTTCTTTCGTTTACCGTGTGAACGAAATCCAAACCGAATACGATGTGCATCACTCGTTTACACGTGTTGAGATTTTGGGAACAATACCAGTGTATGTACGTACCGGTTGGTTTTCTTACCCCCCTCTGACTTATATACGATATATAGAGAGTGCGGTATTTCATCCGATGCGGCATCTCACCCGACGCGACATCTTTCGCGAAATCATCCTACCTCGCGTACAAGCTGCGTCCGAAAAATCGAATAAATAATTTTCTAAGCACTCTCTTGCATAAATGCTTAAAAAGCTACATCATTCACGATGATTCATCATAATACCTACGTTTTCGGCTCAGAAATAGTGTGAATTTGATGAGGTTCCTTGTAAAGGGTTCAATTTGCTCATGAGAGGTCGTTAAACAGAACAGCTCGAGCAAGCTGAAGCAAACAGCTCTTGGTTTTAGAAATTTGAGATGATATGAAGAGTTTGCAGTGCTTCAATGTACACTAAAAATTATCAACATATCATTCAACCAGAGATTAACCTTAGTGCCGGACTGGTTGGGCACCTGCAACTAGTTAACCCTACGATCTTTGCTACAGCTTTAAGGAGATAGGCGACATACTTTATTGCCCATGATCACACATCTGTTCCACTTGTCTTTTTATAAAATAGAGAAAACAAGCAAAAAAGTTCGCATGAATTTTCACTATTTTTTTAACTTGAAATCTTTGCGGTTGAAATTTTTGAACATGTTCGTTGTTTATTAATTTATTTTACATTTGAGAACAATACCATTTATTGTGAATTAATCTGAATGGGACTGACAGGGCTGTAGTGTGATCTTCTGGCGCCTCTGAAAGAGTCTTAGTTGTGAACCCCTTTGAGGATTACGTTGGCTTTGTTTTTCTGTGCGACTTTTGTACATAAATTTTGTGTACCTGGAAAAGACTACTTACCTTGACTTATTTTATGACTTATCTTCACCTATTTCTTGAAGTAGATAAATATTTTAGCGCCCCCTAAGGTTAGCAGTTCTCATACCCAGGAAATACAGAAAGTGTTTTCTAGATCTCACTAAAAGAAGAGCTTCCATTGAGCTGAAGTTGTACGAAACGCTGAAGTTAAAATTGGTGACAAAGTATTAATCCTAGAACGTTGCACTGGGGTACAAATGTACCCCACGCTTCGGCTTTTACCGACCTGGGACCGTAACCATAATTCGATTTAGAGTTACTAGTAAGAGTAGAAAAAGATGGTATAGCCAGTTTGCTTATATCCTTCGTGGAAGCAGGTGTCAAAGTTGGCGTGGGGTATATTTGTACCCCGGTGTATGGTTGCCGTTAGCGTTTCGTCAAGTTTCGTGCTGTCAGTGGAAATGTGACTCATAACAAAACCAGTTTAAATACTAGTTGTTTTACTACGCAAATAACAATTAGTATTATATAATGGTTTTGAATCATTTATTCCATTAATTTTGAAGCAGAGAAAAAATCGTTGTCATTTTTGCTGATTTTTATTGTTTCATTGTTTATTTTTTTTATTTCGTGGTATTTAATTCACTTATTTTTTAAAGTAGATCAATATTTTAGCGTCCCCTAAGGTTAGGTAGGGCCCTTGGCCGGAGCACTAAAGCACTCAGCAGGGTATGAGAACCCCAGGAAATATAGAAATTGTTTTCTAGATCTCACTAAAAGAAGAGCTTCCATTGAGCTAATCGGTTAATCGATTCCTTTGACTGTATAGCAATGGGCCAAATGTTAACCTATAAGGATTCCGAGCGAATATATAGACAACACAGCTTGCAAAGAAGTTTTCCAAGTCTAGATCAAGTAGATTTTGAATTTGTAAAATGTCGGTGAAAAATTGTTTGTCACTCTTTGTTTGTTTGATTGTTTGAGTTATGGAATTCTTCGTAAAATGGCGTTCTTTGATGACACAAAAAGTCGTCTTCAAAATATCGCATCAGCTTTATTTTCTTTTCTATACCATAATTGTTTTTAAAATTCTCGTTTCCTTAAAAATACGGAGAACCTTTATTTTAACCTATTATACCCCAGTGTTCGGTTTTCATTGGTAGTAAATTTGTTAAATATCTATTAAGTTTCTATGGAAATGGATCAATCTGTGAAGATATCTAGCTCAGAAACATATGACGGAAAAAATTCAAAGCTATATCTCGCGTTGTTGCTGAATACCTATTTAAGCGTAATCCAATCACTGTAAGCCGAGTTAAAATCGAAATAGTGTGACATCATGACTAACGAGATGAAAAAGGGCTCGTCTACCCTACTGACGAGACCAAACCTAAACACCGCCCACTACGAAAATTGTATTCTCTTATACAGAGAGAATAGGGAGTGAGACGAATAGTGAAAATCAGTCAAAACGGTAACACTCCTTTTATGGTGGTTTCAACACTAGCATTTTGGCAACCGCTTTCACAGGTAGTATTTCAAATGACTCCTATTATATTAAATTAAACAAACCGTATGGTGATCGTTGGATTTGTTTAGCAAATGATGATGATTTCGAAACAAAAAGATGAAATAGTTCTAAAGCTTGTTTTTACTAATACATACAACTCTAGAATGCACCTCAAAATCACGATTAAATTAAATTCTGACGAAAATTTAAGTTTCTTTTTTGATAGATGCACAATACTTATTCCCTCCAACTCAGGCATGAGCAGACTGCACGATTAGTCTGCTCAATGAGGTATTTGTGGCTTCACACTACTTGTCTCTCTCCCTATTCTCTCTGTTCTTATAATTGCATTCTGATCAGGACATTGTCCGATTCCACCGCCATGCGAGCAAATAAATATAGCAACTAATTGGCGGCAAATGTTTGAGAAACACAAAATTAAAATTTAATGGGTTAATTTAGTTTACCAGTTATTCAACAGTTCATAATAATTTTAATTTTAAATTTAAAGAATAATATTTAAAACTAAAAATTATTCATTTTTATTACAGCTTACGGATTTAAATTTACCAACAATGTTGCATGCTGTTGATATACCAATTGTTGGAAGAACGACATGTACGCGTTCTTGGGGAGAAGACCTTGTGACTGCTAAGTGAGTATGCGTTTTAATCACAGTGATATATGTTATTTTGTAATTATGTAAAAGTTCGACCAGCATATCTTTGCAATTATGTTTTTATTTTCATTTCTTTATATTTTTAGTTTACATTACATTTCTAATACAATAACAATATTAGGGGTTCAGTGATAAGTGATACATGATTTTAATATTTAATTATAGCTGACAAATTTTGTAGTTTTGCGAGATTTTCTTTTGTTTGTTAACTTTGAAAACTTTTTCTGTGAATCTGATATCTGAACCAGTCCAATTAGGTAAAACTATTATTTCGATGGAAATGTTCACCAATTTTTTGACATTTAAAGTTTTTAACCACGGCGACCTAATTGACCGATTCTATCTAACCAGCAATAAATTGAGGCGCTGATTGTTCGTGAATTTTTTCGATGCGAAAATTTACTATTTTGTATATTTTTAAGCAACTGTTTATAACAAATTGAAATAACAAAGTGTCCTGGACATCTTTTTAGTCGAAAAATAACCTGATATAGAGGAACATGGACTTGACCAAGCGTGAGATTCATCAATTATCAATAACGTGTTCTATTTGGTGCTTAATCAAAGAATTGTGCTAGTTTCGATCTTATCAGCTAATTTTAAAACTAATCATTCAATTTTTTTTTTGGTCTTTGGGCTTAAGTGCCAATACCTTATTTAGGACTGGTGGTATCCAACGGGGAAAAACGATCGGAAATGGTGAGTGAAGCTAAGCAATCATGTGAAAAAAATTCCCCACCCAGAGGCGAGACTCGAACTCGCAACCTTTGAGACTCCGGCCCAATGCACTAACCCTTATGCTATCCCTGGGTATTGTGACATCCCAGAAAGAACATATGATTATCCCACTGGCGACGGTGATCGTACCCTGCCTGCAAAGCGAGGAACAGTCTTCATTAGCTCTGTCACCCACCAAAGTACGATGGGTAATGAACTAAAAATTAGACATCAGACGATTATAAAAACCCGGGCCTTGGTATCTAGCGGGGAAATTAAATAGATCAAATGTGTGTTGGGGTGATCAGCTGCCGTTGTGTGTGATTCCTCGCTTTGCAGGCAGGGTACGATCACCGTCGCAAGTGGGATAATCATATGTTCTTTCTGGGATGTCACCATACCCAGGGATAGCATAAGGGTTAGTGCAATGGACCGGAGTCTCAAAGGTTGTGAGTTCGAGTCTCGCCTCTGGGTGGGGAATTTTTTTCACAAGATTGCTTAGCTTCACTCACCATTACCAATCGTTTTCCCCGTTGGATAATTTTAAAAGTTTGGAGTGAAAAATCCTGTTCTCATAAAAAATATTCCGTAATTCATGAATTTGCATCAAATGATGTAATTGTTTTTATCAAATTTTCTATGGACATATCCACTAGAGTAATTTATTTTTTATAGAACTCATATACCATGTTAATCCTTACGGCTAATTTTGTGACGTGTTGACATACAATGTAATAAGTACAGTTAAGCCCAAAAAGGAAATGCATTAAAAAATGAAAATTCATGAAATACACTCCTTTTATATTTTTTACTGGTGCTAAGACAATATGGGAGAAATGAGCAAGTTTTATGCCATTATTTTTTTGTCCTGATGTTTTAAAATTCTCTTGGGCAAGTTTCCCCATGCCTTTGATCAGCGATGGGGAGACTTGGCCAGAAGAAAACGATGACAGGAAAGTTTTGGTATCTTGGTTTTGGTAACAGTAAATTAAAAACTCTGAAAAAATAGTAAATACGCACAATACTTTTTCACATTTCATTTCAACGAATTTTGTAGGATTGAAAACTTTACGTATGTTTTGTGAAAGCCTGATCAAATCTCCCCATGATTGTTGCAGCTTTTGTTGCATTATCAAACGATAATGAATAGAAGCGCGGCTAGCAAGCGCGGTAAACATTTATTCGGCCTATAATGTATAGGGAAACCCGCGGCTATTCGGACCTACTTAAGCAAATCGCCCTTTTAGGTGGATAGATGTGAAAACAGTTACCGGCCAAAAGTCCTAATTGTTAGTTTGAAACCTCAGCTACATTTTGGTGCCATAAAATTCATTTACATCACTCAATGGCAGCGCTAGGCGACGATTTGCAAACCTCTACGTTTTTCCAGCCTTTTACAATGTAGGGGTGATTCGGACCTCCCTACGGGGCAATTCAGACCGTCATTTTTCTTCAATTTTTTACAATGGAATTATGTTTACCTAAGAATTAGTTACAAGAGACACTCCTTAAGAAGCAAAAAAAAAAAATAAATTGCTTTACAAAAACTTAATTTGGTATGTCACAGCTGCCGATTGACGGCCCAAGTATTTTCTGTGCTGTGGCGTGTGCAATGGTGTGCGCAGCCGCAAGCCGGTGAACGGTTGTTGACGGAATAGGGGGTCCGAATAGCCCCGTACGCTCATATCGCACAAAAGTGGTGAGCGTCTCGAAAATATCTCTGTTTTCACCCAAACAAAAATCATTCCATAAAATAGGAGCCTTAAGCTTTCCAAAACACTTACCTTTTATTTTTTCACTTTTATTTGTTGCTTTAATCCAGGTTTTTCCATTATAATGATTTTTGTTTTGAGAATGGCAAATCAACGAAACACCTCGTATCTCCTTTCTACAAAGAACAAAGAATCAACTTCTGCTCTCAAAATTAATGTTTCAGAATAGCGGTTCCACGAATATCTACGATAGTCAGAAAGTCTTGCTATTTTTTTAGAAATCGAGGGGGTCCGAATTACCCTCATTGTCTTAATAGCCCCGGGTTCCCCTACATATTTATACATCAATCGATTACAATTAATGCAGGCTACAATGTATGGAAGAAAGTTTTCTGAAATTCATTAAAGATAAGCCATTTCGTTGAATTCTAGATATTGGCTAAATAAATAAAAATTCTTAGTTTCTTCTTTTCCAATGTTGGAATCGAGCGATGCGCAGTGACTCCGCCAAAGCTCTATTCCTATAATCAGAAGACAAAAGATTAGTCTGTAAGATATCAAGCCTATTCTCAATGAGTCACTTGTAGTTTTCCGATCTGTTCTGACTTGAGTACTATGGCTCTAAATTTGTGATAAACTTTTTGTATTCAGTAATTCCTAGCCAAAGGAATGCCGTGTTGTTCAGAAATGGGTGGATCGATCTTAATCAAACTAGTTTTAATGGAAGGTTTAACTGTTGGATTGAACGCATAGAACCGGTTTTAGGTTCTGTGGCTTAATTGTTAAGATTTGACTAACTGAATATTAAAAAAATCTTTTTCATTTTTTGTTATGTACTTTCAACATTTACAACACATACAATATTTATATAAGTTTCTAGAAAGTGTACTATATATTTGAAACTACCTAAAGATTGTTGAAATAGGTATAGTAACAGTAGAGATATTGGGCATTAAAGGGTGATAGGTTACATATTAATATCTAAAATTAAGACGGGTTCAGCACGTTTCGTCATTTGCAAAACATAGCTGGATTCGTAACAGATTGTATTTTATTACAGGTGCCATTAATATATGAAGCAATAAATATTATAATACTATAATATACCATAGTTTATATGAGTTGATAATCATTACAATGATATTCTGCTTGGGAAGTGAGAACTACAGTAAATAAACTGCAGTCAATGAATTCGTTTTGATTCATATTTATCAATATCGAAAGCAGCGCTGACACTTGACAATTTCATTTGAGATAAACACGTCTATTTACTTTCATTTCAACAGCATGATCTGCGCCGGGCAGGAAGGTCGGGACTCGTGCAACGGAGATAGTGGAGGACCGCTGGTATCTGGTGGCCGTCAAATTGGAGTTGTATCTTGGGGTTCGACCGATTGCGGTGGACCACTGCCCGCGGTTTATACCCATCTAGGACGAGTAGGCGTCAGAACGTTCATTCGTCGTTTCAGCGGAGTCTAAATTTTAAACCGTATTGTTGGGAGCGTGCGAAATCGTACTTATCTTCAGATATATTGCTTCGTTATCGGTAAAATGTTTGGTTATCAATCAGTATGAGGAAAACGGAGGCGCATGCCACCGTTATTGAATGTTTTGACGTATTGTTTTGATAAGATAACTACATTTTATTGCCAGTAGTAATTACAGAAAACAAGGTAGAGCTGTAAAATTAACTGACTAGACAAAATTGTAGTGTGCAATTGAAACTGTACTTTTTTCAAGGTAATGTAGATGTGGATTTATAACTACGAGATGGCGACTAAAAGTTTATTACACTCAGTATTTTTTTTATTTAATAAATGTTTGCATGACAATAGTTTTTTATTTAGTCCGTTCATTGTACAGTTTGATTTGCTAGAGGGATGGAAAACTGCAGTAGGGGAACTCTGGGTAGGACGGACAGGTGGGGTAAGACGGGCACATGGCTATTTTAAGCATATAACATTTTAAATTCAAATGATTTGTATGTGTATTTTTTAATTATGGATAACTTTGAATTATGAAACACTCAGTATGCCTTGACTACTATTAAACATGTAGAATTTAAGCAAATATTGATAATATGTAGTGTATCTTCGTGCGGTTGCAAGCCTCTCGATTTAAAGTATATTGTACAAACATTCAATTTTTTCACGGATTTTTTCTTTTATTTCGATAATGTAACTGTTTAGATACAATTTCGTTAAAAAACAGGTTAGTTGATTTATGAGTGAATAAGTACAATGTTTTTTTAAAGGAATGAAGGTCGCATGTGAGAAGACCATTCACTATGAAGGATTGATTTCAACATCATGAATGGGAGAGAGGGCATACAACGGTGGAAAGAAAGGATCAAGCTTGCAGGTTTTGATAAATGGAAGATCAACATCACAAAAGACATACTCGGTCAGCCAAGACTCACGAATTGGAACGACGGAAGGTCCTTTTTCGGACACTCTGAGAGTCTTTCAAAGGCGGCCAGACCTTTAAAGCCGCTCTTCTTTATCAGCTTCGGAATTCCAGTAGCAGTTAAGGAAGATGAAGATGAAGATATACACGATCGAATACCATACAGTATTGGTAGGATCCGATCTGTTTAACGTATATGACGGGCCTGAAAACTTTGCATTTCTATGCGAGTCCAGCTAAGTTCTATAACTTGCATTTTAACCGCTAGGTGGTACTGCAAATAAAAATAAGAAAGTTAATTGTATTGTCTATATTTTTGTCGAAGACTGTAAATCCATCAAACTTGCTTGGGAGAGGTTATTAAACTTTTAATGAAGTGATGACTGAATCAGTTTTGCGTGGGGTATAACAGCACATGATGGAAAATCAATACATATATATGTATATATGTCATATAGTCGATTCCCGCGAACCGCATTTTTTTTTTGCGAAAAAATAGTTGGGTCATTTCTTAACTAGAAAATTTTAGTTCTATATTTCACCTAATAGAGAGTACTAATGCAGTCATAAACTGAGACATACAGTGACACCTCGGGGTGAAAATACAAGTTAGTGGGCTTTCTCCATGTAAATTGTCAAATTTTCCATACAAACTTCGAACACGTTGGTCCGGTAACTTGGAACAGACACTCTTGCTGGGATTAGGAATCGACTTGGGGGACGGAACGAGTGCGTTTTCAAAAATTCGTATTTTTTCTGGGCGGTCAAATATACATATATCCAAGATACAGTTATTGGACATGAGCTCTAACATCATACGAATGAGATTCCCACCCACATCCATTCCCCTAAACCAAAGTTTCACCGATACTTTCGAAATAGCAAATTGTAGCCCCCATCCAAAATCACAGCATCATGAGGTTTGCCAACTACCGAACGTCTCCTAGCGAGAAAAAATCATTGAATCAGATCAGATGGTCTGTCGTAAATGTAGCTTTCTAATGTGCCCACCGTAGCTAAAGAGTTGGCGTGGATGGAGCAGTGCAACGGAGCCAAATTAAGGCCAAATATAAATTTTTGATACCATGATATAGTAGTTGAAAAACTGAACCTCGGCTTCTCGTACTCTGACAAAGGACGCAAAGATTCCGTTCGATCGTGCGATTTTTTCAAATGAGAAAAACTGTAGAATATGTATGATTTACATCATATCCCAGAAAAGATTTTGTATACAAGGGTTTTTGGAAACAAATGCCCAAAACCCCAATTTTCCATGTTTGTCGAGGAACGGAAATGTACCTATTCAAATAGTAAGGTTGTTTCCTTTGAAAGGTAGGTATAAACTGTTAATTTCCGAGTGCTGGTATAACATTTAATATATTTTTCCTTTATATTTTCTCATAGTGTCAATGTTAAAAAGCACAGTGGGCGGGGGCTTAAAATTTTTTTATATTTTGTCAACCAAAACCTAAAGAGAAAAGAATCATTTTGAATGTGATTGCATGATGAAGAACTTATCGGTAAAAAAGTTTTTCTTACAATAACTTTATGTATGTTTTTGAATTTCATACCAATTGACATACAAAACTGTAATTTTATTGCAGAATATAATTCAAAGTATTATTCTAAATCAAAATGCATTTAGCAAAAATCTTCCAAAATGTGATAGTTTTCTAGATTTTTGGAATTTTGCTCAAACAAAACAATTAATTCGTGTAATTATGCTCTTTTTTAAAGTTATTCGCGTTACCCTATCATAAAATGTCAAAAGTAAAATGTTTATCATTTTAAAGACATAAAAGAAATTTTTTTTAGTGTATTTGAATCATGGAGAAACTTTCAATAAAAAGTTTTCCTAACAACATCTTTTGACATATTTTCATAATTAATACTACATCCAGTCAAAAGTACTATCAAAATATTAAAATATTATTCAAAGGGTCCGCTGATTAAAGGGGGCGTCTGGTGCAAAGTGCTCAATCCGAAGGTTATTTTGGTTTACGATTTTGAAGGCAAGGTAACAATGAATCATTTTTGTAATGTAAATATTTATTTAAACATTCATTGTGCACTAAAAAGTATTTTCAGTCACGCAGAGCGTTCCAAGAGTAGACGTCCAACCATTTCCACGTCGAGGAGCGCCTCGGCGAACACGATAACTCTCGATAAAATTTTCTGATTCTGATTGATCGCAACAAAATAGAAAAATAAGATAATAAGAAGAAAAATATTTCTATTCAGTTTTTCGTAGTTTATCGACAGGCTACACATATTATGCCTTCTCATAAAAATCAAGTAAATTCGTTAATTAGTTTTTGAGTTATCATGTTCAATCTTGTAAAATCTAAGCACAGCTAAAAACTTATAATAACTTGTTATAACTTTTAGTATGTGTTGGAGAACAGTGGAGTTAAAGCAATTAAAATTAGTGTTCCGACTAATTGCGTAACTTTTTTGGGCTTTTTGCTAGGCTTGTTGTTGTGTTCAAGAATAGTTTCAAATTACGAGGGTTACGATATGAATCGAGCTAACTAGAACTCAATAATGCAACATTCAACAACCACAACAACATTCTATGCGTATAAACCAGTCACTATCTATTGAATTGGCTTAAGATGAAGATGCTGAATTGCACAAAATGTTCGATGTGTCAAAATAAGCCAGTTTTTTTTGACGTAGGACTACGTCTTTGTTTTCGATATAGGGGTGCACGTTGCAAATTCTACCAAAATGGTATGTAACGAAAAGTGGTCCAATTTTAAACGCATATAATTCAGCCATCTCACGATAAATTTTCAAATTTTTTGCGCATGTCGACTCGAAATACTTCTAAGAATAGATTCCAATAGAAAAACCTAAAGATTTTTGATATCATGGCATTGAAAATGTAAATACTGTACAACCTTGCCAAAATATCGCGCATTTACACAAAGAAGATAGCGCATGCCAAGTCCAGCACGACAGATTTGTGTACCTAGCGCGCTACGCTTCTATGAATGACGTCATCATCGACTATTTAAAGGACGGATTTGGCCGGACAAGCTCAGTTGCCTGTTAAACGGCAGGCGGAGCAGATCACCGTGATGTGTGTTTTCACAGCCAGTGTAGCTGAGTTAGAAGTTCGTTACACTGGCTGTGGAGGTACGCTACCTAGTGCTGTCCAACACGCGACTGAGCTCGTCCGCTCAAATACTATGCTTTATTTGTGTTGTGCTCGTTTCCAGCACACTTTATGTTTAAGTATTCGTACGCAAAATCGTTTGTACATGCGAGCTCCATTTGCAAACACGGTTAAAATAGTGTCGTGGTATTAGTTGTTTCTTTCGCTCTTCGAATTTTTTTTACAATTTTTAAAAGCTGATCTTGTACTATAAAGATTTCGTTCCAGATATTAGTTCGTTCACGGTTTTCCGTCTTCTTACTTCAGATTTTCTCAAATAAGTTTAATCGGATTCGATCACCTACTACAAATGAAATGACCTGGTAACCAAGAAGGTTAGGTTCAATACGTAATATTCGATGTTGATTGGTTGTGATTAAACCATACGTAAGAAATATATTTGATTTATTACTACTATAAATGTACTAAGAAAATAAATATTTTACATTAAGCGATATAGTCCTACGTCTACAGCTCGTGCAACCCCATAGGGCTGCCCCTTGTAGTTTTTTTTTATTAAATCTGGAACCGTATACCGAGAAATCTACATTGACGAATACCTCCAAAAGTGACTTCTTGAGGTGTCATGAAGGTCTGACACTAGCTTTGAACTACTTTTGCTTTGCTAAACAGTGGTAAACATTTCAACACTCCAGAACTTTGCTCTGTCGGAAAATGCAGGGCCATCAGGAGCAAAAACTTTGTAAAATCGTACTCCTGGTCCTTTCATCGAAATTATCCAGGGCAGTACTCTGCGTCACTCTTTCGCGTTTGAACCGTTCATATGGTAGTTGGTCTTTGTCAGTATTGCTCTTCACCCATCCATTCTTTTTCTAGGCCGCCGATAGATCAAGAGCCCTTGTCGTTGTGTTTATTATATTTATTACGCATAATAAGCATGTCGTTTGCGATTTGGCATTTAACCAATTATGGATACGTGTCTCATAGGGAGAGTGAAGATGCCAATTTCTCATTAACATTTCGCAGTGAATTTCTTTACATTCATTTGGGATATCTTTTATACTTTTTGTACGCTTGCTTTGTACTGTAAACTTTGGAAATGATCATTGAAGTGTTAATATGAAGCAATTCTCCCGATGGTCGGCTGTTCGAAGTTCAAATTGCTCGTTTCGAATTTTCGGAAATTGATCGCGAGCGACTTTCGTATATATTACAAGGATTATACTGTCTATAGATGATTAGATAACTCTATTATATTCCACGCGACTTTGTCCTTTTATGTAAAGCTCTATGGAAGAATAATTATTAAAATGCCTATTCGAATATTTCTGCTGGAGATCGCACACCTGAAAACATTGATCAAAAATGAAAAGACAAAGCGCATGAGTACTTAGCTAATTTACAATATCTACCAAGATATATCCTGATTCATTTCCCTATCTACTAACACCAATCCTATCCTGCGATACTTGTGGATGATGCAGAGAATTTCTCGGTTATAATAGACTCAAGCGTTGAACTCACATTCCTTCCCATCCCATGGTCGTGGCCATCTACGTTATTGATCATACTATAATCTTAGTCTCTTTAGATTGCACATTGAGTATGATGTACTATCCCCAAGCAAAGATTAACTCAAGATTACTAGGTCTCATTCAAACCATTCACAAAATATGGTTCAAATCAACGTTGTAAACAATCTTATTATGAAAAAACAGTGTTTGTATCGGTGAGTAAAATATATTTTAGATATGCTTACTACTAAAGGCCTATTTCTAGAGCTTTGATGGCAGGAATTGTTGATGTGTGAGGTCGTCCGTTCGAACAGTTCGTATTCAGAGAACGTGAATTGCGCAACAATAGAAAAGAAGTTCATCGAGGGGTCGCACTTGGATGGTACATGGGAAACATCTGACCACTCTATCTTGAGTTAATCTTTGTCCCAAGTATCATACAATTGGTTTAATATGCAATTTCAACAGGCTGATCAATCACGGGAAAATCATGGGCGGTCAACTAAGCTAAGCTAAGGTTTAGCAGGCTGAGTAAATAAATCAAATCTTTCCTACATGCAGAAAGCCTGAATGGATTCAGTATAGATTGTCAAAAGTGGAATAACTGATCCCGAATCGATTTCCGAATGAGTTGACTTGGTGGGAGCGGCACGTTTGAGAGTCTGCTCCAACTAACTGACCGATATGGAGTGCCGTTTTCAATTCATACGTTTGGTTGCGGTGTTCAAATACTGCGTGTAGGGCAGTGTTTAAATGTAGGGTATGAACGTATAGCGACCGTGATAGTAAAAGGCCGAATTTTTTTTGAATAACTTTATCTATAACCTTTCTAGGAATAATGTATTAGTGTACTGCTTCTTAAATATAGATCACAGTTATTTAGTAGAAATGTCATAATTTTCAGTATAAATGAAAATAAATGTTCTTTTCTGTGCTTCCATTCTCACTGAACGGGCCAATTATCGCCTCCTTGGTGTGCTAGATTTCACTGCATGGAAAATATAATCTAGTTGAAATGCAATGAATTATAGCACATTATACCGAAAATTCTTTAAACTTGGCATTCCAATCAAGGACGTCATCGTACAATTTGTAAAATAAATCATTGTACTTTTTCACCCGATCAAAACAAACGTAAACGTTACACAGATGAAAGAGACCAATTAGCTATTAGAAGAAGAGCTCCCAGAATTGCACGCGGAGCAAATAACCGTGCGAAGGCTAACAGATGGTAATCACTATTTGCACATCAAACATTGCATTGCACAGTGGTCCAGATCGCTAATTTAGGAGGAATTTTTACTTTCTGACAAACCTGTATAATTTAGCCGTATCATGTCTTAGGATGAATTTGTGTACTTTAGAAGATGCTTCTTTTTATTGGAATAGTTATTAGGGTGGTTCTAATTTATCTAAAATACGAAAATAAACTTTTTACTGATGAAAGATAGAGCTCCACAGTCTTCCACAAAGTTGTAAAGTAACTTATTTTGAATAAATTTGTTGAACATATTAAAGCTCTATCTCTTTTAGTTTTTGTTATACAAGAAATTTAAAAAAAAAGATTAGGGTGTTCCTGAAAAAAACGTTTTTTTAGTATAACTTTCGTATCTTTTACTTTTTGTTAACACAACCTTTGAACAGCTTATTGAAAACTTCAAGCCGAGTATTTTTCTCCAAGACACCGAAGGTCTAACTTTTTTCTTTAAAAAGTTATGGACACTTTTCGTTAAAAAAATAGCCTATTTCAAGGCTCAATATCGCTGATGCGGGCACCTAAAATTGAATTCTGTTTCCACCACATGAAAGACCATACTTATTAGTATATTTGAGCAAAAATTGGCGAATACGATATTTTTTTAAAATTTGCAATTTAGATTTAAAGTTTGTAGTTTTGCAGGTTCAACGCATTAAAGCATTTACACACATATCGTTGTATTATGAAAAAAGCCACTTTCAAATATCATTCTCTCATCGCAGCAAGCTTTGCATAAGTGAAACGACTGTCAAAAAAGGTTTCTGATTTTATTCGTTTTAAATAAAACTAGTAAATATGGATATTAGTCGAAGAGAGTTGGCGAATTTGCTTATTGCTGGTAAAAAGACAGATGAACTGCTTAAGTTCATTACAAGTAGTAATCCAAATGTAAAATTGAGACTTGTTAATGTTCGAAAGAAATTTTATATTTTGTTAAAACAACCTTTGAACAGCTTTTAGAAAACTTCAATCCACGTTTTTTCATAACTCTGAAAGTCTAACTTTATACTTTCAAAAGTTATGGAAACTTTTCGCTCATAAATAGCCCTTTTTCAAATGTCATTATCTCTGATTGGGGCAAATAAAAGTAAGTTCGGATTGAACCATAGAAAAGAACATACTTTTAAGTATATTTGAGCAAAAATTGGAAAATATTATTTTTTTTAAGCATGTAATTTTAAATTTACTAACCAAAGTTTTAAATTTTATCGCATAGCGACATAAAAGAAATTGCCTAAAGCCTTTGTATTTCCTTTTCTGTTTTGCTTACATATCAACAATACTGAATGTGTTCATTAAAAATAATTTGGCTATGACAACAATTTATGATTTATATAAGGAGAATTTATTCAATGCCAATTAATTCAAAAGTAGATGCATTGCATTTTCAGGTATATCCAGCGGTGCTCGTTGAATTCGACGTTAACATTTAAGAGAAATTATAGGATCTGATGAAACAAGAAGTCTCTTGAAAACGTCATCAAGATTGACGAGTCGATCGAATTTGCGTGCGTGGAATTCTCGGAATCTGCGAATACTTTTATTCCTGGTTTCTTGAACTTCTTCACTGCACATACCTACTGGCAGCATGTTATGTTGAATAATGCTTCCTCCATGGACCAGGAGTTTATGCACGGTTGGTGAGAGAGCGTACCAACCATACAGGCGTACATAAAGCAATCGTGTATCTTCGGCGTAACTCCGGTAAGCATCCGCGTTAATTCCCAATTTGCTGTTGATGATTGTTAATAGCACATACATACGTTCTAGCAACATTTCGTCCAACCCGGTTTCTTCTGCAACGACATCTCGGTTTCTGAAAAATTTTCGAGCTGTGTTACCATCGTTAGAATTTCCGCCACCTGGCAAAGGTTCGCTAATACGAAGACCTAAACGGTCACGTAACGCTTGTCGAATTTTTATTTGTCGTTCCTTAAGCTCGCTGGTATTTTTGCCTACGCGCCAACGCGGTTTTGCTAGAGCTAAACGGTAAGCAATATTCAATAGTAACTCCATTGCTCGTATTAATGCATGTAAAGGTGAAAAAACATATAAACTATCCGGTGGATCGCTGGCTTCCAGTAAAGGATCATTCAATCGCTTTCCGGAGCGTTTGCATATATAACACGCTTGAGACGGTGTGCCTGTTACGTCATTCACTACCTTCGTATCAACCATGGAAAATATGAAGCTTGAACTAATCGGAATCTTGCGCATATTAACATTTACTATAGTCGGGACTAATTCATAGATTTGCTTGTTCATCGCGGCAACTTCATCCTTTGTTAGTTCAGGATTTTCCTTCTTGAAAATTAATTTTACTGGTCGGCACAGGGATACTGAAGATGGAAAATCATTATTCCAAAGAATGCAATCTCTTGACTCATCTTTCCGGCGACTAACTACACGTAAAGGTACTATAGATAGAGCAAATATATGCGAATCGTTATACTCGAATAGTTCTCCATTTTCATCTTCGTCAACGCACATTTGCTTGTATCTATGTTCAAGTGGAAAAGAGACTGTCAGTCAAAGTTTAGAAGAAAAATAATGTTGCCTACCGGGAATGGTTGCTGCTTCCATCGCAGCCCCACTTAAAGATAACAAACGTATTATCCTCAGGATGCAGTGGTAGAACTCCAATATTCAGAAACGAGATGAGTCGTTCCACGGTATGGTTAACAAGAGCTTGAAGGGGAACATACGCACAAGAAGGCTGAACAGAAATTCCTGAAAAAAATTGTTGATTCAGGGACGAATCTTTGAGAATAGTACATACCGATCGGATAGCATAGTTTCTTTTCTTCTACTATTTTATTATACGCGGGATAAATGTCCAAACCCTTCTGCATAACTGAGCTGCGTATGTTTTGGTACTGCGCCTTAGAAAAATCATTTTCACAAATAAATCTAAGTGCCTCCTCCGCAGTAAACGCTTCTGCAATCGGGACAGCCATAGATCCTAAATTCTCTACGGTAGATCTGACGGGACTTTTCGACAATCGTTCGATTTGTCTGCCAACTAAACGGAAACCAGTAGAATTAGCGTTGACGGCTGACGCTAAACCAAGTTCTTCCGTGGAATACTTATCACGCAACTTTCCTAATCTTTTTATTTTGGCTCTGCGACATATTTCGGAAAATGGTTTCCTCTTTCGGCCTTTACCTTTACCTTCGACTTCGAATCTTAGCTTTCCTTCAAGCCACACAAAATTTTCCAGCTCAAACCGAATTTGCGTGCGCTTACTCCGAATCCACAACCTTCTAAATTCCAACATGAAGATTTTTATTTTCTTCCGAGCACTAACAAGTCTTAATTTTACATTTGGATTACTACTTGTAATGAACTTAAGCAGTTCATCTGTCTTTTTACCAGCAATAAGCAAATTCGCCAACTCTCTTCGACTAATATCCATATTTACTAGTTTTATTTAAAACGAATAAAATCAGAAACCTTTTTTGACAGTCGTTTCACTTATGCAAAGCTTGCTGCGATGAGAGAATGATATTTGAAAGTGGCTTTTTTCATAATACAACGATATGTGTGTAAATGCTTTAATGCGTTGAACCTGCAAAACTACAAACTTTAAATCTAAATTGCAAATTTTAAAAAAATATCGTATTCGCCAATTTTTGCTCAAATATACTAATAAGTATGGTCTTTCATGTGGTGGAAACAGAATTCAATTTTAGGTGCCCGCATCAGCGATATTGAGCCTTGAAATAGGCTATTTTTTTAACGAAAAGTGTCCATAACTTTTTAAAGAAAAAAGTTAGACCTTCGGTGTCTTGGAGAAAAATACTCGGCTTGAAGTTTTCAATAAGCTGTTCAAAGGTTGTGTTAACAAAAAGTAAAAGATACGAAAGTTATACTAAAAAAACGTTTTTTTCAGGAACACCCTAATCTTTTTTTTTAAATTTCTTGTATAACAAAAACTAAAAGAGATAGAGCTTTAATATGTTCAACAAATTTATTCAAAATAAGTTACTTTACAACTTTGTGGAAGACTGTGGAGCTCTATCTTTCATCAGTAAAAAGTTTATTTTCGTATTTTAGATAAATTAGAACCACCCTAATAACTATTCCAATAAAAAGAAGCATCTTCTAAAGTACACAAATTCATCCTAAGACATGATACGGCTAAATTATACAGGTTTGTCAGAAAGTAAAAATTCCTCCTAAATTAGCGATCTGGACCACTGTGCAATGTCCATTTGGGCTAATGTCCATTCGAGCTTAGGCCATTTGGCTTAATGTCCATTTGGCCAAATGGACATTAACCCTTCTGCCAATTGGCCTAAGGACTAATGGCCGCACACCTCCTTTACCCGAAAGAGGTGTTATTATTGCTGCCTCCAGATTGTAGGCCGAATTGCTAGTCATCTTGATATGTGATATCCGGTTAAGGAGAATTTTATGGAAAAATACCATTTTAGTTTATTAATGGACTTTCAATGGACTTTGTCTACAACTATTGACTTCTAACTGTCATTTTGCTAAAAACTGACTACTAAAATTAATGGTTCACCAGTCCCGCATATTTGCTGACCACCGAATGCATCTAAAATGTTCAAAACCGTTGAATTACAACTACGAAAAACCGCACGAAACCACACTGTACACCACACAATTCATATTCGAACGCAGTGCGCCTGCTAATGACACTCCTACATAACATGCAGCAGAACACAAAAACATTCACCAATAACACGGTGCTACACTGATTTTGGACATTTCAGGTGACCTAGTATAGGTTGTCGGTCTTATCATATGCAACATGAAACAATCTTTGAAAAATGTTTTGTGCACCCAAAATCTTGATTCACAGCAAAAACAAATTTTCTGGGACCTTCGGCGCTAAAAGCTACTATATTTTGCATGAGCAAATGACCAAGAAATGGCAATTTTCATATTATTGTTTCAAAATTGCACAATCTTGGTACCAATACAGCGTTTTATGGCATACCGTTGTAAAGATCTATTTTTTTCTAGAACTGTTGAAAAAAATCGAAAATCAGCTGAAATCAACTTAGTGTTTTTGGCCATAAATCAGTACTTTGAGTGTATATTAAACGTGGTGTTGTGATGCATTCGACTAGACCTACAACCTATACAAGTTCACTTGAAAAGTTCATTCTAGTTTTGTTTTTTTTTGTTTGTAGCACCGTGTAAAATTTTGAATTTGAAAACAACGTACGCACGCTAGAATTTTTTTTGTTAGAAGTGGATTTTGCCGAATGATGCCAGATAAAACGAAAATGAATTTTACGTTGCCTGGCTATGATATTTTTTCTAGCAGTCCAGTCCTCTCTGCGGTTGGAAATAAAAACACCAAAGGCATTCATCAGTACACCAACCACGATGTATCTGACATTCCTGCTCGGGCAGCAGTGCGAAAGTTTGTGAGCTTATGGCGTTCATTAAAATATGTCAATTTTCTAGCCCAATATCTGAGTGTTCTATAATCGATCATCAACCAGAATTTTTCGTTTTATTTTAGAATCGCTTGGATCATGAACATTTACTAATCCGGATCGGTGACATTTGTTATCAATTACGCAATATGATGATTCGAATCAACTCTGCAATATGATGATTCGAAATGTAATATCATTCCTTCACTGCTGACCAATGACCGTAGCATCCGAATGGTAAGCTTATACCAAATGAACCATTCATTACGACCGAGATATCAATTCGTGCAGCTTTCAAGTACTCTTGTGCTTGCATTCTACTACTGACCAAAGGAAGATGTGACTCCACGATATCGTATATTGAATTACGCCATATTCCGAGCATTATTTACTACCGCTGGGGAACCCAAACAAGAAGGAAAGCAAATCAAATTCCGAAATTTACGATCAATAACTTTTTGCCAACGCGAACGAGTATTTTTAGGAGTTTTTTTTCTCTCTCCTTCGCAACACCCCATCCATACTGATGACTCGTTGGTACATAGCATATTTCTACGCGCGGAAACTTTTTCGCCTTGGTGCTCTTTGATTCGCATAAATTCGATCGTGCAGCATAGCATGCTTTGCCCAGCTCGTCCCGAGGAAATAGTGTTCCGATGCATACGGCGGCGTAGGAAATGAAGAGATTGTATCATTTTTTGCTCGTTCGATGGTAGCTGGCTATGCAGAATTTCTTTTTGCGACCGAAAAGAAGCTTCCATCACAGATAACAGACGTATGGGACGCGCAAAAAAAAATTGTGTAAACTTTCAAATCAACGTACGAGGGAAAGCAACGGCTCTCTAATGCCATCTTCGGAACTGTTTGCTGCGCGTAGTTTGACAATTATTGCGCTCCAGCTTCATAGTATCGATCACTGCGCCACCTACGAACGATTGCTTAATGTGTTTTAGTCGTTCGCTTCATTTGCGGTTGCAGGTGTTTACACTTGTTTCGAATGCGAGCCCACACATGTCTTCTCTGTACTTCTGGGGCCTGTTTGCATCGGTAGTCTCCAGTGATTGCTTGATTTTTGCGAATTCGTGTCGTGTACGTAGTTCTCCTGAATTTGGTGTGATAATGCAACAAGAGGTTTTGATTTTGCTTTTCTATCCACTGATTCCAGCGCAACAAGAATATTCTGCAGAATTGGTTGATCAGATTGATGGTTGATTGATTGAAACTGAGGATTGGTAATCCGGTACATATTTTCAGTTCCTACGTGTTTTTTGTGCTGATTTTAGAGTAGGCCACTTTTCCGTAGGTAAACTTTAAACTTGCTCATATGACCCTTCCACGTTTTTTAGACTTTTTCCCTTCAACTCCTTGCTCTCCCTTGAGTACTATGGCTCTTAATATTGAAAAATATGCTTCATCTTCCAGTCCCTTGCTAATTAAATGCCGTAACAACAGTTGACTAATTGACACTTTCATCTTTGGATGTAGAAATATGATGTCTTAGAAACATTTATTGTGCGTGTCAAACTGATTCTTTTGGCTGAAGCAGTTTTAGGGTGGTTTTGAAAACATCGAGGTTACAAAAATGATTTCAAATTCCAGTTGAGATAGAACGACACTTTGCTCTGAAATTTTTTAGACAAATGAATTCTTAACAACTTTGTTGAAGATGACATCCTCAAATCAAACCATTTTCATTTTAGAGTGATTTCCATTACATTACTTGGAGTATCTCTTAAAAAGTCATTCGTTTTCGAACGCTCGATCGAGATACAAGTGTTTTGTTTACAGCCCGTGCGACAAAGAATAGTGCTAATCCAGGTTCAAGGTCATCTTGCGCATTCTCCTTCTCTTCGAGGCTTTGGACTTTTATCTTCTCTTGTGCATGTGTTAGTCGTTAGGCCGCATTCCTCAGCCTTTTGTACGCAAAGTGAGGATGGAACAATAACCAGGTATATAAGCTGGACTGGTGCGTCGTGGGAAACAAATATACAGATAAGTGAAATCTATCTTTTTTGATACATTTACGGCTTTTTCCCGTCTGCGCAGGTGCTGACCCCGTGCGTTGACGGTGTCGATGGCTCCCTCCCCGGATGGCCAAATGGAGATCGAGTCGACTCCTAAGGCTCTCCCCCGACCCAATCCCATTCGATGATCTGCTGCAGTACGGGGTTGGCCGTTTTAGAGACCGTTTACTTCAGCAAGTGAAAATACTTGAGCGAATGCGTTTGCACTCAGTAGAAGTTGCGGTAAATGGTTCAAAAACATACCCCCAGTCAAACTCTTATCGAGTGACCTTCGCTGGTACCGCTTTGCCAAATTACGTCCTCTTGCACAAGGTTCGTCTGCCTGTGCGTTTGTTTGTGCCGCGGGTCATGAATTGCACTAAGTGTAAACAATTGGGTCACACAGCCACCCATTGTAGCAATAAGGTCCGCTGTGGAAAGTGTGGGGAGAATCATGTGGATGATTCGTGCAGTAAGAATGCTGAGAAGTGTCCTTACTGTGCAGAGAATCTGCATGATATCCCGACATGTCCCGCGTACAAACTACGCAGTGATGAACTAAAACGTTCCCTTGCGGAACGTTCCGGGCGTTCTTTCGCAGAAATGTTAAAGAAAGCTACGCCACCATCCTCAACGAGCCGCAATGCTCTCTGGCCTCCTAACGAAGGCGTGGCTGATGACCCACAAGAGGGAACATCTACTAGGGTGACTAGAAGTTATAGGAAGAAGAGTAGGAGCATTTCCTCTCCTAAAGTTCCTTGTAAAGGCCAGAAGGTGACATAGTGGGCTGGATAATAAAAACTTTCAATATCACTGATTCTATTAAAAGTCTTATGTTAGCTTGTCTCCTAACAGTAAGAACATTTTTGAAGCAGTTGACTGTTAAATAGCCCGCGATTGTATGGCATTCGATGGCTAACACATCCAACGATGTCACGGATTTCATCACTGTTCTACAGTGTAATTGCAAAAGTATCATCCCGAAAATCGATTCTTTCAAAATTTTAATAAATAATTTAAGTTGGGATGCATTTGCATTATGTAAAACTTGGTTAACTTCCGAAATCGATCTCAACTTCCACGACTTTAATATTATTCGCCTGGATCGAGCCCCTCCCCCCCACATGCAGGAGTGCTTTTGGGTATCAAAAATTGTTATTCCCTCGACAGAATTAATCTTCCCTCGATAACAGGTATTGAAGTTGTCACTTGTCAAGTAACAACCAAAGGCAAAGGACTTTGCAGAGCTTCTATATATATTCCCCCAACACCGCGGTTGAACACTGACGGCTACAAGACATCTTAGAATCCCTACGTGAAGTGCGACTTGTTCTACTTTAACTCTCACGGTACAGCATTGGGTTGCCTCTATGATGATAGCCGGTCTTCCTTAATTCACGATCTTACGATAACTTCAATTTGACAATTTTAAACACGGGTGAAATGACACGGATTCCTGCTTCTCCAGCGCACCCGAGCGCCTCAGACTTGTCCCTCTGCTCAACATCGTTGCAGTTAAATTGCACGTGGAAGGTAATCCGTGATTTTTACGGCAGCGACCATCTGCCGATCGTAGTCTCAATCAAAATTGAAATCAATAGATACTTCGTATGACGTCACCTCGATAGAAGAGCTGTCGCGATATCCAACAACATCGAATCTACCCAAAAACTTCCTCCGGAGGAAGAGAACAGATTTTTGGCTGGTTTGATTCTCGACAGCGCGAATCAAGCTCAGACTAAGCCAGTACCCGGCGCGAACATATAAAAACGTTCTCCTAATCCGTGGTGGGGCAAAGAGTGCTCAGACGTGTACGCGGAGAAGGCCGCTGGGTATAATACCTTCCGGGATGACAGGTTACCCGCTACCTATAAACAATACGCGACGTTAGAAACACGAATGAAGAAATTGATGAAAGCGAAGAAACGTAGTTACTGGTACCGGTTCGTCGACGGACTAACGAGAGAAACATCGATGAGCACACTTTAGGACACGGCCCGGCGTTTGCGAAACCGTAACACTACTAACAAGAGCGTGGGATATTCAAACTGTTGGATGTTCGGTTTCGCCAAGAAGGTTTGTCCGAATTCCGCCCCGGCACAGAAGATATACCGCGCCGCGTCCCCTCACGATAATGCGAACGAAACACCTTTTTCGATGGTGGAGTTCCTACTTGCTCTCTTGTCGTGTAACAATAAAGCTCCAGGGACAAACAGAATCAAATTCAACTTGTTGAATAATCTGCCAGACTCTGCGAAAAGACGCTTGTTGAACTTATTTAACAAGTTTCAAGATTACAAGAGGCTTCCATTGTCCCACACGATTGTAGACAAGTGAAGGTCATAGCCATCCAAAAACCAGGAAAAACAGCCTTCGACCACAATTCGTTTCGACCAATCGCAATGCTGTCCTGTATTCGGAAGTTGTTCGAGAAAATGATCCTATCCTGACTCGACAATTGGGTCGAAGCAAATGGCTTACAGTCAGATGCACAATTTGGCTTTCGTAAAGGTAAAGGGACGAACGGTTGTCTTGCGTTGCTCTCAACCGAGATTCAAAAGGCCTATACTAGCAAAGAGCAGATGGCAACAGTCTTCCTAGATATTAAGGGGGTTTTTGATTCAGTCTCTATCAAAATTCTTTCAGAGAAGCTGCACTAGCATAGTCTTTTAGCGACTTTAAACAACTTTTTACTAAACTTGTTGTCGGAAATGCACATGCATTTTTCGCATGGTGACTTATCGACATCACGATTTAGCTACATGGGCCTTCCCCAGGGCTCATGTCTAAGCATGTCAACGACATTGATGAATGTCTTGACAATTCCTGCACGTTAAGGCAACTTGCAGACGATGGCGTGGTGTCTGTTACGGGACCCAAAGCTGTCGATCTACAAGGACCAGGGTCGGCGGAACGCTTTTTTCCCGAGTGGGTAGTAAGATTCGAAGTGATTTCTACCCGTAGTGACGATAGTTCAGACATGGTGTAAGTGAAAATGAAAATTTCCAGATAATAGCTGGTGGCTAATTGGAAACAGCATTTGTTAATGGGCTGCATGACCGACGGCTCAGCGAAAATATGTTTGTTGATTACTGACACTACAAATTTTCCACAGCTAAGTCCCAATTACTCCTTCCTTCTAATTATAGATGCATTAACTTTCCGTTCCCTCCGATATAACCTCCTTTTTGCGGGTACTGAAGCCCGCATGATAGTGTTGACTAATGGAAAGGTACCTCCGAAGACCAACATCCTCTCTGGCTCAATGGAGGTTGATTTGACTATTTCTCCGATGACAACAATAATGCCCACATAAGGGTTTGTGCATTGGGCCGGAGTCCCAAGGGTTGTAGGTTTGAATCCTGCCTCTGGGGGAATTTTTTCACATAATTGTTTTCGCTTAACTCACCATTTCGATCTGTTTTTCTCGTTGGATACCGCCAAAAAAGTTCTAAAATGATGCCGATGAGTCTCTTTTCGATAAAAATTTTATTCATCCAATACAACCGATCTCTGGATGGTGTACTTTCGAACCGAAGGTAAACCATTAAACATTATCGATAAACGCGCGATCAAACTAAACAACACTCGGACGTGTACGACGAAGTATCTTGTCTACATACCCGCCTGGGAAGTAGAAATTGATGGTGTAGTCTCCAACAAGGGCCTTTAATGCGAAGACGGGGTTGGCTTCTTCCAGAATCCTTTGCTTTAATCAGTGAAAATTCTAGTTTGCAAGCAACTGCGAACAGCAAAGGTCGAGGAGTATCAGAGAACAATTTATTTTCAATCAGCCTCATTCCGAGCATTTCACCGGATTGGTTCTTCCAAATTTTGTTCTTTTTAACGTGTCTCGTCTACCTGAATACATTTTTGTGCCGCGGGGCATGCCGTCATTGCAAACAATTGGCCATACAGACATACAGCTACCCTTTGCCGAAATAAGGCACGGTGTAAAATGCGGAGAGAATCATGAAACATTTTCCTATTGTAAAGAGACTCTGCATGAACTCTCGACATATCCCGCATATAAATCATGTGGGGAAAAAACGAAGATTTTTTTTACGGAACACCCCGAGAAGACATGTTAAGGAGGGCTACGCCACCGGCCACGCCACCGGCCACAACTAATTTCTACACTCCAATGTTCACTAAAGAACGAGAGTCTGACAATATCATCGAGGTAACATCTTTTAATGTGCCTATACATTTTCGAAACATGGCAAATCATTTCCTTTCCTAAGTTTTCTCGTAAAGGCCTGAGAGTGTCCCTTGATAGGTGCTGTTACAAAACCGAAGTAAGTGGCTCCTGGTCGCGGAAATCTGAGAAACTAGCAGGAATTTCTACATGAGACGTTGAAAACGCCAGGTGTCCTTATATTTCATTTCCATCGTTTTCTCAAATTTTAAACAATGCATTTGGTTCACTTCAAACGTAGATCTTCTCCAGTCACCAGGGCCAAGAAAATACTATGGAGGAGCGTTTTTGGAGATCAGTATACCCTATTATTTCAATCTAATTAGCAAGTATTAAAGTTGTCGCTTGTCAAGTCCGAATTGCAGGCAGACTTATCAGCATTGTTTCCATATACATAGCCCGTCATCTGGTTCTAGAAGACTGCAGCTAACACGGTGTGTCACACGATTGTCTTCACGATGATAACCGATCTATCTTATTGCATGATATTCGCGACAATTTCAACCTTGAATACGGTGTAAGGGACGCGAATTCCTACACCATCACCGTGGCTAAGTGCGTTAGGTTTATCGTTGAACTCTACCTCAATTAGTGTTTCATAGTGGAAATCCGAAACAATCCAATCAAAACAAGAAATTTAGAAACGCAAATGAAAAACTGAATGAAAGCTAAAAAACGCGGTCATTGGCACCGGTTCGTCGACGGATTAACGAGAGAAAGCATGTTTCGTCTGGTGGCTAGACCCTACATTGTTTATTCGATTCAACCTCCGATCGATTAGTGCGCATATCACCGTAACGTTTATCAGGTGATGACAGCTATACATCGCTTCTATGCCAATTACTATGACTGTAGTGATCATAAAAGAGGCTGTGCTGCAAACATTCTCACCACGAAATTGATGGTTTTATGTCTACCTATCAACGACCATGCCCACATCGTTACAGTTCCAAAGAGGCTCTCCGTTCGATGGAGCATGAAAAGCACTCCTGTGGAAATCTTGGGAGTTCCTGAGCGCTTTATCTAAAAAAAATATACCAGATTACCTTATTTTGAGTGCCTTCGCTTCGTTCCGGGTATTGAAAAGGCGCATACTTAGGCATTAGAAGGTGAGATTTATGAAAGATTGCTTAGCTTCAACGAGTTTTTCAGTATTTCTTGTAAGAGGACTCTTGAAAATTTGCAAAATTTCGTAAAACAAAGGAAGTGTAGGAATCCCAAAGGGATCAACAAGTCTTGGTTCAAGAGGATGGATAAGGGTAGTAACTTCATTCGGGTGATGTCTCTGGCCATGTCCAGTCATTATACTGTTATCGCGACATTAAACCTGTTGTCTGGTCATGCGTCTAGTGCCAGATCACCGTTAAACGAATCCCACCGGCCTCGTTCCAATTTGAGATATGCTGGCCATCCTCGATCTCCTTATTTGTCTCTCATATGCATATTTTTAAACACGTTAGATATCCAAAGTTAAGTATCTCTTCCTTTTGGTTGATATGCAAACAGCTACCTGAAAATCTTGTCCCAAAAGAGTTCCCAGTGGATCCAAGGAGTCCAGTCGACGATCCGGCTCATGATGCCCTGACAGTGATCTTCCGTTTGCCAAAAAGCTGAAAGTTTAATTTTGTTGTCCGCCCTTTCTTCACTTTTCCTTACACGGTCAGTGTTACTTTGGTGTTGGAATCAATCTTTTCAATAGCCGAATACTGTTTCTCCTTGTTTCAATTATTAATCAAATAGTAGTTCTTTTTAAAAAATAAATTGTATATTTAGTCTTTAAAATTATTTCTTATAGCATCCTTTAGTCTAAATGAAATTGCAATTGTGTCAAAAAGTGTTCCCCTTTGTATTAATATAAAAAAAATCCAAATTGCAAACAAATCCTAATTATTATCCCATATTTTCAAGAATTTTAAATTGAAAGGCAAAGCAATTTGTATCTCAGTAAAAAATATGAAATTGCTGTACATCGAGAACTTTGGACGCATGCATTTTGTGTGAGAAACATATAGGTTTGTTCGAAAAGTTCGAGTGGGTAATTCCCCTCCCGGTTAATTTCGAGTGGGTAGTACTACCCATACTACCCACGTATTCCGCCGGCCCTGACAAGGACCATTACAGAATACCTTGGACAATTTGTTTGCTTGGACTATTGAGCTGGGTATCGAATTGTCTATGGAGAAAACCGATAATGGAATACGGATGCTTCTGCTTTCGCTCCGCCGCGAACATACATTTCATCAAACTCGAAAGAATCCAGTATCGTTGTTTGCGTATCGCCTTAGGGTTGCATGCAGTCCCACCCGTACGATGAGTCTCGAAGTCTTGTCGGGAGTTCTCCCGCTGAAAAATCGATTTTGGGAACCCTCATACCGATTGCTCATTTGATGCGATATCTTGAACCCGGAGGTGATTAAAAATTTCGAAGGGCTTGTTGAGCACAATTCTCAGACCCATTTCATGTCTCTGTACTTTGACTACATGGCACAGAATATTAATCCTTCTTCTTACAATCCCAACCGTGTGCATTTCATACATACTTCTGAATCTACTGTTTTCTTCGACACATCCATGAAAGACGAGATTTGTGGAAATCCGGACCACATACTCCTGCAAGTGGTTCCAAACATTTTTAATAATTCCGAGAAGTCGACTGTTCTAAGATGTTTTACACTGACGAATCAAACCTCAAAGGGTCCACTGGATTCGGTATTTTCAATCAAAAGTTGTGCTCACAGCAAGCAATATCGTTTGCCTGCTTTGAGTAGACTAGCAACACCCTTATCTTGTCCGAGCGGGCCTTTGAAATTTCGGTCACAGCCGAGAACCGTTCCGTCAGGTCTCTAGAAATCTAAAGAAGATTCAGTGATTTAGTCTTGGGACGAAAGAAGACCACAAATGGAGCAGTTGAGAGTTCTGGGTAGCATTTGGGCCGGGAGGAGTCTTAGGAGTTGAACCTGATTCAACCTTAGGAGTTGAACCCGATTCAACCTCCATTCGACCATCCGGAGAAGGATCCATTGAAAACGTCAACGCAAGACGGAAGAAAGCAATAAATGTGTTACGAAAGATAAAAACCACTTATCTTAAAACTGGTGTCCAACGACGAACCGATCCAGCTTATACAGCTGGCTATTGTTTATCCAACGACACGACTAGACACTTGAATTCCAAAACTGTATCATGAATATGACTACCCCTCAGTGACTCAGGTAACTGGTACTCACGGCTTACATATACTAGGCTAGCTCGTTAGAGTGTAAACATTAGACGAGAGCGCGTCATAGAAATCGTCGGCGAAAACAATTACATGAAATTCATATATTGTTTGCTGCTAACGAATGATCGGCACCTGGTAAATCACAAGGAAGCTATGCGGATGTCCAAAACCTTTGCTATGATCAGAAAATTACGGTGGGATATGTTTTCTATGACATGCATCCGAATTCCCGATTTACGCTAATAATCACATAGATGCACTGATTATCCACTGTGTCTAGTGTAATTATGGCGTAATTTACATCAAAAATCCATTGCACAATATTTTTTCCACCGTAAGAGCTCAAATATTGTCAATTAACAACTTTCGAGAAATCCGTTTGTTCATCTCAACGATTTCTCTGACGTCACCGAAAACTGTCAATTCGCGGAATAGCAAGCCTCCTTTCTGTGAGCCGTGACTGTAATTTGTACTATATATATATAGGTTGCTACCACTATTAGATGAACACAACTGTTCTGTTCAGGAAGTAAGAATCTTCTAGAATATAACTGTAGTATGGGTAACGAAACGCAACAAACTGTTCCGTAACGCCTATCTACTCGATTCATTATGCTACACCTAACTGTCCTGTACTACAGTGAAGTCTCACTACCTCGTATAAATCTAATTCAAAAGCTGGCGCAAACAATACATTTACGGCTTTTTTCCCGTCTGCACGGGTGCTGACCCCGTGCGTTGACGGTGTCAATGGCTCCCTCCCCGGATGATCAAATGGAGATACAGTCGACTCCTAAGGCTCTCCCCCGACCCATGCGATGATCTACTGCAGTACGGGGTTGGCCGTTTTAGAGACCGTTTAGTTCAGCAAGTGAAAATACTTGAGTGCAAGCGTTTGCACTCAGTAGAAGTTGCGGTAGATGATTCAAAAACATACCAAACTCTTATCGGGTGACCTTCGCTGGTACCGCTTTGCCAAATTACGTCCTCTTGCACAAGGTTCGTCTGCCTGTGCGTTTGTTTGTGCCGCGGGTCATGAATTGCACTAAGTGTAAACAATTGGGTCACACAGCCACCCATTGTAGCAATAAGGTCCGCTGTGGAAAGTGTGGTGAGAATCATGTGGATGATTCGTGCAGTAAGAATGCTGAGAAGTGTCCTTACTGTGTAGATAATCTGCATGATATCCCGACATGTCCCGCGTACAAACTACGCAGTGATAAACTAAAACGTTCCCTTGCGGAACGTTGCGGGCGTTCTTTCGCAAAAATGTTAAAGAAAGCTACGCCACCATCCTCAACGAACCGCAATGCTCTCTTGCCTCCTAACGAAGGCGAGGCTGATGACCCACAAGAGGGAATATCTACTAGGGTGCATAGAAGTTATAGGAAGAAGAGGAGGACCATTTCCTCTCCCAAAGTTCATTGTAAAGGCCAGAAGGTGTCCCTTGACGGAGCTCCGAAAGTGATATCTATTGGAAGCAACCAAACCGAAGCAAGTAGCTCCTGCTCTCGGAGGATTAAGCTCAGAGAAGGAGATTCCAGCATTTCCTGGGACGTCAAAAATCCCAAGTGTTCCTTTGTTTCAGGTCGAGAATAATCACAGCACTGGAATTATCTCGGACATAGTGGGCTGGATAAAAAAAACTTTCAATGTTACTAAGCTAGAACCAAGTCGGTTCTAAATCCCAACGACATTTTGGTGGCTCCAGAGAGGAGCGGAGCACAATCTTCCTTAATATTTTATTAAAAATATTTTGAATAGTTTTCAACTATTTAAATTGATTATTGAGTTTCTTTCTCTATAATTGGAAAGATTGTTAGAGATCGATTAACAAATATTTCTAAGCAAATATGGAATTCGTGGCGAATCCCAATGGTCATTGTCGCCTTTGTACAAAGAAAGATAGAGCAATGGTTGAGATGATAACCTGCTCCGATTGTGATAGATGGTTTCATCTATCTTGCGTAAAGTTAGAAAAAAGACCCGCAATACCAGATGTTTGGTATTGTGTAAAATGCCAGCAGCGCAGCCAAGAAGAGATTAAGCTGAAGAAAGACATCGAGATGTTAAATATGGCCATCCAAGACAGCGAAATGATAATTGAGCTGATGAAGAAGAACGAGAGGAAAACATTATCCCTCGTGAACTCCCTTCTAAATAAGAAAGGGATGGAAGACTTGAAGATGAATAATATAGCACTTCAAGCATTAGCATTAGATGGTAGCAAATCTATGTCTGAGCTGTGGAAAATTCATGAGAGGAATTTGTTATCCATCGTGAACACTTTTCAGAATAAGATAAGAGCAAAAGACTTGGAGATGAAAAATGTGACACTCCAAGCGCAAGATAGAAACAGTGAAGCAATGGCTGAGCTGACGCAAATACGCGAGACGTTGATGCGAACAAACGAGAGGACAGTATCACCTCTCGAACCTTCCTTTCAGAGTAGGAAGATAGTAAAAGGTTTACTTTCCACAGGGTATTTCGGAGTTACAGCAATTCCAAATTCGCCTGAATCTAAGGAGCCTAAGTGCTCAAAGAAAATAATTCGAAGTTCTCTCCAAAAGAAGGAGAGCATTTATGAAATTGGACAGCTTTGGAAAAATGATGATGTCAAATTTCCAAAGACTTATGCCTTGAACAGACTCAACATAATGAAACAAAATTTGAATGTTAACAAAAAGGAATGGGCAATGGCATCCTTCAATAGCTATGAATCAAAGAGATTCATTATAGAATTGAGTAAGGAGGAAATTGAGTATCCGTTTGAACGAGTACTTTGTATACCACATTTTAGTAAAATTCCGCCAAAATTAAGATTAGATTTTGATGCGGCACAAAAGGTTCAAGGTATATTGTGTAACTCCAATTTGTTGTCGGGACCAGATGCTTCTCTATACGAAGAATTATTGAAGGTGGCGGTTTGTGGAGACATTAAGAAAATGTTCCACCAAGGTCATATAAAATCGGTTGATCAGCAAGCTCAACGATTTTTATGGCAGAGATGCCGAACCGACAAAGAGCGTGATGTATACGAAATGCAAGTAATGATTTTCGAGTCGCTTAGCTCGCCGTCACGCGCACAGATGGTAAATGTTCAAATAAAAGCATTTGCGAAAGAAATGAAAAGGATGCTAAAATATGACATCCAAAATGATGAAGAAAGAAAGCAAATAAGGGACTATGTGTCCAAAGATGATTATTTTAAAAAAGTACATCCAATCATTGGTACAAACACTGGAGTCATGAGAGCGCGAAGTAGATTGGAATACATATATATTCTGAATACTTTTCATGTAACAGTTCCAGGGATGACTCATATCCCGCTTATAAGAACTAATTTAAACGCGTTTCCGTTTGAATATAGCGGAATCGATTATTTTGGACCTTTCTATTTTCAAAAAGCTAGAAATGTCAAAGAAAATAAATGGGGAGTAATTTTCACTTGTTTAATTACTCGCGAGAAACATATTGAATTGGGAGGTAATATTAGTATCAATGCCTTTTTTGTATGTTTCAAGTGGCATAGAGGTAAAGTAACTCAGCTTTACAGCAACAACGAAACCAATTTCGTTGAGGCCGAAAGAGATTTTGAGCGGCTTCTCCAAGATCTCAATACAACAGTGAAACGAGGAGAGCCGACGGAGTTTGAAATTTCTTGGGTGTCCAACCCTTCAGCAGCTTCATATTTTGGAGGCGTCTGGGAAGGGTTGAGCAAAGCTATAAAGAAAGTGCTCTGTGTCATGAAAGATAATATGTCTAAAAGGACACCTATAAGTGAAGTGTTGCGATCAACCTTCATTCAAGCAGAGTGGTTTGTCAGTTCGCGACCACTAATCCATAAAACATTGAAGGATGTGAATGATCAATCTTTGACTTCCTTCTATGCGATTTTAGGAATGAAGGGCGTAGTTAGACAGGCTGAGATCCTAAGCGAAAGGGAAGCGTTTAGACACGCGATTGCTAAATTAGACGTAGTTTTAGACGTCGAAGGAAAGGATTTAATTCCAAAATCGGCGAAGAGTAGACAGGAATCAGAGCATGGTGTAATGCATGCATCTGAACTTGGATCCGTTGATCCTACTTTTAAAGATCACCGAAATAAAATGAAACGAGAAATTGTGAGAATTTCTCAAGTAGAGAGGAGCAAAAGTAATATATTAAATGAGGTAATTAGGCCATTCATTCGCTTTTCTCCAATTTCTGTATTCACAGTTATGGTAACTGCGGCAGCAGTTCTCAGTATGGCAAATTTATTGTTGGTCAGAGTCGTCCAGGATGGAGTATTTATCGACCACATAGGAACGAGTCTGATGAAACAGGATAAATGGCGCACCAATATGAACACGATATATGCTTTATATTGCTCGCTTGTACATCCTATTGTCGAGATCGTCTCTCTAGTTTGGTGCCCGTACCAATTGACTTGGAGTCTAAGAATTGAACGTGTCCAAAAAGGATTCATCCGGATGGCATTAAGGAATCTTCCGTGGCGTGATCCGTTAAATCTTCAACCGTATCCTCACCGCTGCAAGCTTGATATGTTGAAGCACCGCCGGCAAATACAACAGGCAACGTTTGTAGCAAAATTGAACAATGGAAAGATTGATTCTCCGCGTCCTTTATCACTATTGGACTTTAGAGCATCGCAAAGATTTCACCGTACCGCAGTTGGATACAACGAACCAGTATCATACATGTTCCAGCACCGGAAGTTATTCCTCTACCAGCAGTGGCTGTAGTAGCATCAACAATGGAGGTTCTCATCAACAAGAAAATTATCAGAAAATCGTGACAGAATGTGTCACGTGAAATACAAAAGGAGCTAGCAGAAGAAAAAATTGACAGATACGTTCTTTCACTGTAGATGAAGACGTTTTCGAATTTCGTGAAAATTCCTATTGATTTAAAAGAGAGATTATAAAACTTTTGCTTTTTCTATTAAGTATTAAGACCAAGGATGCAAAATGCCTACCTTTTCTGCGGCTGTAATGTTTCTGCCTACATTCTTATTTCTCTTTTGACGCTGCTGTCGTTCGCTATTGTAGGACGCTCAGCGCTGTACGGCAGTCTGTAAGAAAAGCAGTAACATGACAAAAAATACTGCCCCCAGTACAGCCACCAGACGCGAGCGGCACAGCTTCTTTTTCCTTATTTTACACTTTTTAATATTTTAAATCTATTCAATATTTTCAATCACAAACGACCACAATAAATGCGGTTCGTTTACGCCACGATCGGCATCAACGCTTTCGTGTGCGGGCCTCTCCCATTGACTACGCAGAGAAAAATGTACAAAGCGAGAGAACAAACTTTACTACGCCACGCTCTCACCGAGCAGTCGGAGTACAGCAGCAAAACAAAAATGTATTTTACTGCTCTACGGGAAAATGTAATCGGTTTGGCTACCGTTCTGGCAAGAGCTGTAGTAATGCGTCGCTGTAGCGGGCTGTACGGCTTGTGCAAATGTAAATATACAGAAAAAAATGTAGTTTACCGGTACCTTTGGCATCCCTGATTAAGACTTCGTCAAATGGATATGGTATGGTATCCCCAGCTGATTGACAGAGCAAGATGTAGATCAACCTGTTTTGAAATATGTAATGAGTACAGGATTGATAAGTAGCATATTTGAAGTATGTAGAGTTTATAAGAATTATATTTGAAATATTTATTAATGAATACAGGATGGTATTTTGAAGTATGTAGAATTGATAAGAATTAAATATTGAAGTATGTAAGTTCGAAAAAAAAACATAATTTTCATTTATTACGAGCTTAAAAAAAAATTGTGCTGCAATTAGGGATTCCACATGTTTAGGTGAAATAACTATAGAAGAATAATTAAAATGTACGTAGAAGTCTTTAGATGGTTATGTAAAGCCTTTATCAAGGTGCTTAGAGTTCTAAGGTGATTCGTCTTTGCCAGTAACTAGGTGAGGAGTGAGGTAAGCGTGCAGCAGACTGCGGGGAAGAAAAATGACAGCGAACAACTTTGTTTACCCACTAAAATCCAAGCAAACATATGGAGAGAACTAGTAAACAATGTTATTAGCTGTCGTTTCTAAAACAAACATGGCTGATCGGCGTTTTTGAGGATCGTATCACCTGAGAATAAAAACTCCTTGGCCTTTATATCTTGGAATATTGCTAAGAAAGTAGATTTAAACTAAAGAAATCAAAATATGCAAATACAGTAGATGTCTAGCCGCGTATGTAGAAGACTATCACAAGTCTGTAGAATACAGCCATGTTTGTAAATCTGGCACCACAATTTAAAATCAGAAGTACAGTGGATCACCTGTTTCCACTTCCGAGAAATATAGCAGAAATCTCATTGTAAACAAAAACAACAAACGAGAAGTGAAAGCTCATTCTAAACAATGATAACAAATATAACTACGATAAAAAAAAATTAACAGAGAGGACGAACGCTTCAAGTATTACTACTTTAGGACAGTCGCTCGATCATCAACAGTAGTAAACCTTCAGGAAGGTTTACGGGGCCGGGAATGTCGAGCGCAGCGCTAGCCTCGCGGTATGTTAATTGCACCAATCAAAGTTGGTACTGAACGTCTTAGTCCACCAACCCATAAAGTGCTCAAGGGAGCATTATGTTGAGTCGAATTTCCAAGACCAAGTACCAAGAAACGCATCATGATAGCCGTAATCACGCATCGTTCCTCGCGTCCCAAGATGCATAATAATGCACTTATGTTAATGGTGGTCTAAACACCAAAGGGACGAGGCATCGGGTAAACTGGTGAAGATTACAATAAGTGATTAGCTTGGCAATGACCATGAAAAAGGCGAAGGTACGACAATAGATAACCATCGAAAGTGACGACAGCAATAATCATAAATATGCGTCAAAAAGGACGAGCGCAACAAAGGGTGCGACAATAAGACAATTGTACATACCTACAGCTGCGCATGCGAAGGGTGACCAAAGAAAACAAAGATGATCTAGCGGCGGTCATAAAATAAAGTCGGTCTAAACAATGTAATGTATTCAGTTTGTTGATGAGTCAAGTTTTAATTGCATGCGCCGGAAACGACGGCGGCTGAATAAATTATGGTTTACCCGAGCTAGAATTAGAAACTTGAATTGTTATCCGCCATCAAACGATCTAGCGTAGGGGTCCTAATTATCTGCCGTATCGAATGAACGGCGAAAGAGAATTAAACACACTATAGGAGTGAACGAGAAGGGTGGATAGCTAGGACCAAACCATAGATGAAATTTAATGTTAAGAATTTGTATATATAGCTTTAGGATTCTAAAATAAAGTCAGTCTTTTTTATGAACACCAAGCGTTCGTGTTGATTTTTTTTTTGCCTAAGTGGTGTAGTGATTCCACAAGGGCTGAACCAGTACCAAGACGTCACACCGGAGCAGAGAAGTATCCTCATTACATAAAAAAAATATTTTCTTTCTCTTTCCCTATTCAGGTACAACCCGCTAGAGAACCGTAGCTATCATAAGTCGTACTTCCGGCTTATGAATCTACTCGTTTACTCTCCGGGTGAAAGAAACTCTAAAAACAAATAATTATTTTTTTCTAACAATTTAAGGAAGCAAGTGCGAAGCTCGGTAACACGTCGTTGCTAAGCTAGAACCAAGTCGGTTCTAAATCCCAACGACACCTATTAAAAGTCTTATGTTAGCTTTTCTCCTAACAGTAAGAACATTTTTGAAGCAGTTAACTGCGAAATGGCCCCTCCTTTCAGCGATTGTATGGCATTCGATGGCTAACTCATCGAACGAGGTCACGGATTTGATCACTGTTCTACAGTGGAATTGCAGAAGTATCATCTCGAAAATCGATATACTCAAAATTTTAATAAATAGTTTGAGTTACGATGCATTTGCATTATGTGAAACTTGGTTAACTTCCGAAATAGATCTCAACTTCCACGACTTTAATATTATTCGCCTGGATCGAGCCCCCCCCCCACATGGGGAAGTGCTTTTGGGTATCAAAAAGTGTTATTCCCTCGACAGAATTAATCTTCCCTCGATAACAGGTATTGAAGTTGTCGCTTTTCAAGTAACACCCAAAGGCAAAGAACTTTGCAGAGCTTCTATATATATTCCCCCAACACCGCGGTTGAACACTGACGGCTACAAGACATCTTAGAATCCATACGTGAACCGCAACTTGTTTTACTTTAACTCTCACGGTACAGCATTGGGTTGCCTCTATGATGATAGCCGGTCTTCCTTAATTCACGATCTTACGATAACTTCAATTTGACAATTTTAAACTAGAGTGAAATGACACAGATTCCTGCTTCTCCAGCGCACACGAGCGCCTTAGACTTGTCCCTAAACATCATTGCGGTTAAATTGCACGTAGAAGGTAATCCGTGATTCCAACGGCAGCGACCATCTGCCGATCGTAGTCTCAATCAAAAAAGGTTCAAGGCCATTGAAATCAATAGATATTTCATATGACCTCACCTCGATAGAAGAGCTGTCGCGATATCCAACAACATCGAATCTACTCAAGAACTTCCTCTGGAGGAAGAGAACAGCTTTTTGGCTGGCTTGATTCTCGACAGCGCGAATCAAGCTCATACTAAGCCAGTACCCGGCGCGAACATACAAAAACGTTCTCTTAATCCGTTGTGGGGCAAATAGTGCTCAGACGTGTACGCGGAGAAGGCCGCCGCGTATAAGACCTTCCGGGATGACAGGTTACCCGCTACGTATAAACGCGACGTTAGAAACGCGAATGAAGAAATTGATGAAAGCCAAGAAACGTAGTTACTGGTACCGGTTCGTCGACGGACTAACGAGAGAAACATCGATGAGCACACTTTAGGACACGGCCCGGCGTTTGCGAAACCGTAACACTACTAACAAGAGCGTGGGATATTCAAACTGTTGGATGTTCGGTTTCGCCAAGAAGGTTTGTCCGAATTCCGCACCGGCACAGAAGATCTATCGCGCCGCGTCCCCTCACGATAATGCGAACGAAATACCTTTTTCGATGGTGGAGTTCTCACTTGCTCTCTTGTCGTGTAATAGTAAAGCTCCAGGGACAAACCGAATCAAATTCAACTTGTTGGAGAATCTGCCAAAAGACGCTTGTTGAACTTATTTAACAAGTTTCAAGACTACAAGAGGCTTCCATTGTCCCACACGATTGTAGACAAGTGAAGGTCATCGCCCTCCAAAAACCAGCCTCCGACCACAATTCGTTTCGACCGATCACATTGCTGTCCTGTATTCGGAAGTTGTTCGAGAAAATGATCCTATCCCGACTCGACAATTGGGTCGAAACCAATGGCTTACAGTCAGATGCAAAATTTGGCTTTCGCAAAGGCAAAGGGACGAACGGTTGTCTTGCGTTGCTCTCAACCGAGATTCAAATGGCCTATACTAGCAAAGAGCAGATGACAATAGTCTAACTAGATATTAAGGGGTTTTTTATTCAGTTTGTATCAAAATTCTTCCAGAGAGGCTGCACCAGCATGGTCTTTTAGCTACTTTAAACAATTTTTTACTAAACTTGTTGTCGGAAAAGCACATGCATTTTCCGCATGGTGACATATCGACATCACGATTTAGCTACATGGGCCTTCCCCAAGGCTCATGTCTAAGCATGCCAACGACATTGATGAATGTCTTGACAATTCCTTCACGTTAAGGCAACTTGCAGACGATGACGTGGTGTCTGTTACGGGACCCAAAGCTGTCGATCTACAAGGACCATTTCAGAATACCTTGGACAATTTGTTTGCTTCGACTATTGAGCTGGGTATCGAATTGTCTACGGAGAAAACCGGTAATGGAATACGGATGCTTCTGCTTTCGCTCCGCTGCGAACATACATCATCATCAAACTCGAAAGAATCCAGTATCTTTGTTTGCGTATCGCCTTAGGGTTGCATGCAGTCGACCCATACGATGAGTCTCGAAGTCTTGTCGGACGTTCTCCCGCTGAAAAATCAATTTTGGGAACTCTCATATCGATTGCTCATTCGATGCGATATCTTGAACCCGGAGGTGATCGAAAATTTCGAAAGGCTTGTTGAGCACAATTCTCAGACCCGTTTCATGTCTCTGTACTTTGACTACATGGCACAGAATATTAATCCTTCTTCTTACAATCCCAACCGTGTGCATTTCATACATTCTTCTGAATCTACTGTTTTCTTCGACACATCCATGAAAGACGAGATTTGTGGAAATCCGGACCACATACTCCTGCAAGTGGTTCCAAACATTTTTAATAATTCCGAGAAGTCGACTGTTCTAAGATGTTTTACACTGACGGATCAAACCTCTAAGGGTCCACTGGCTTCGGTATTTTCAATCAAAAGTTGTGCTCACAGCAAGCAATATCGTTTGCCTGATTTGAGTAGACTAGCAACACCCTTATCTTGTCCGAGCGGAGCATCGAAATTTCGGTCACAGCCGAGAGCCGTTCTGTCAGGTCTTTAGAAATCTGAAGAAGATTCAGCAATTTAGTCTTGGGCCGAAAGAAGACAACAAATGGAGCAGTTGAGAGTTCTGGGTAGCATTTGGGCCGGGAGGAGTCTTAGGAGTTGAACCCGATTCAACCTTAGGAGTTGAACCCGATTCAATTGTGTTACCATACAATAGTGTATACACTTATTCCATATCACCCTGTATTATTGCGAGTAAAATGCAATTTATTTTAAAATTGTGAAATTGCATATTTTACTACAATATGGTTTAAAATTATTTTTTTTTCCATAAGTATCCCGCGATTTTTCTGGGTAAACAAAATAGAGGTTGTCTTATTGACCGAGGGGTGATTCAATTGACTGAAAACATATTGACCTTTTTCGGATATTTTTAGTATTAAAATACAAATCACAGCAACCAATGCCAATCCGAACAACTTTTTGTAGCTGTCACTGCAACATCAGTCGCATCATCCTTTCGCGTTTTATATCCTTTTTTCGTTTAGTAATTTCCAAAAAATCAGAAAAAAAAATTCCTCATAGCTTTAGTTTAGACATCCGATAAACCGGGAATCGAAATGACTAAAGGCAAACGAGAAAACGGTGTGAATCGCCGCTGCAGAGATTTCCATCGCCGATATCTAGCGCTTTGTCGTGCTAAGAACTTGCAACCTCTGCCGCAGCTGACGGTAACCGGTAGTGGAGGTGGCACTACCCGTGGTCGTATGTCGAAAGCCGAACAGCAAGTTCCATCGCTAAACTTCTATGGCGACCGTTTCAAGGAATGCGACTGGCTGTTGATCATTGATGCGTTGCTTGAGGATACTTCGCTCGAGATCGTTGCTATCCGTCTGCGAAAGGTTCTTAGCGATGGTGAGTAAGTATATTAAACACTAAATCAATGGTGGATTGACCCGTATTATTTCCAGTACTTGACAGTAGTAGCCATCGGATGGATTTGGCATCAGATCGGCCTGCTGTTCTAACGAAACGCCTATTTTCGCAACTGATTGATAGTTTGGGACAATTTTTAGTCCACAACCAGGTAGTGAGGGTTTTTATCCTAGAAGCGCTACCCGTACAAGGGATACATATGGCTACCCTTGTCAATGTAAGTAGAAGCAATTCATATTTCAGAAAGTTCAAGCTTTCATATTACTTGACCGTTCATTTTAGGGCCTGCAGCAAAATTGTTCCATTACTGACTTGAGCTTTGCCCGCAGTACTATAAGAGATGATGGTTGCGAGTCGGTTTGCAGTGCGGTGATGCATTTGCCCAAAATAGAATCGCTAAACCTTTCTGCTTGTCATCTGACTGCTAGGGGTTGTCATGCGGTAGCCGAACTGATCAAGTACCAGAAAATACAGCGCTTCGCTCAGAGTTGGCAGTATTCACTTCGGTATGGGGACATTGACACAAATAAGATGCAAGGATTGCGTAACGTATTGCTTAGTGGTAATCCGTACATTGGTGACGAGGGATTGATCGAGATTTCAGAGGTATTAAAGGATGACGAATGGATCCGACAAGTACACTTCAGGAACTGTGGTCTCACGGACATGGGGGCTAAATCTCTAGTAGATTGCTTGAATATGAACAAGACGATTGAAAAGTTTGACATACGTGCTAATTTGGGTATTTCAAATGAAGCCTGCCATGAGATGCTAATAAGACTAGGGGTTGAGCTAGAATCATCCGATAGTAGCCAATCATTCTCGACCGGCGCCGGAACAGGTGGAAACAGAATGAAGACTGCAGAGCAAATAAAATTCTTGCAACAGCAGTTGGCTGCCGAGCGACACCGAAATACACAGCTCCAGTTGATGGTAGAACAGATGCATCTGCAACAAACGGAGTGCGCTGCTCAGCTGAACAAATTGAAACATGACTTCAACCAGATTGTAGAAGAGTATGTAAACATTATTTGTAGTGATTCGATTTATAATTGTAAGAACTATTATTTGTTTAGACGTGACGAATTATTGAATCGACAGCAGCACATGATCATGGAACGTCCCAAAAGTCGGCGATCCATTGTGCGTAAAAGTAAAAGTGAGGCTCTTCCAAAACCGTCTCAGTTATTCAGTCAAAGACGAACTGCGATTCAACACAATGGTCGCAGCAAGAGTGAAACTAAGTCGGAGATTGTACTACGTACAGTGCGTGATCGTCATGCAGAATCAGCGAGTGCTATTTCCAGGCAACCCAAACGGCATCACATGTTGGAGCGAACGATCGGAGATAGTGGCCTAACCGGTCAGTTGAATGACATTGCGGAGCTCAACGAAGAACTGGATGCGGTTCAAAAGAGTTTTACCGAGGGTGGTTGTGGTGATATGGGCATTGGATGTTCCAACATAAAAGTAAGCACAGTGGGACAGTATGGCACATTTAGAGAAGGTTCTAGAAGGACGAGGGTAAACGATGAAACCAGCGACGAAGACTACTTTGTGGATATTGGAGAAGCCGCTGATCAGTGGTCAACAGAGAAAGGAATAAAAGGGTACACGAATGGCGGCGTAACAAGCTGCGACGAAGATGATGATGACGATCTGGATGAGACGAGTGCCAATTCGTTTTCCGGAGCTGATTTGTTGAAAATGATTGTGAGAAAAAGATCAGCCGAGCACGTAAATGATGCGCAGTCGATGTTCACGAGCGTATACAGTCGTGAAGGACATTGAAACAAAGATACGAACTTGTGCAAGTGCATAATTTTATTTCTTAAGAATATTTTATAAATACGGAACCGACTTACTAATAAAATTTTCGATGATGTGAAATGATGCGTAGCGACTAGCTATGGAATATTGGGTTAAATCTATTATTCTAATATAATAATCTATTGTATTAACAATTTTTCGTATTTATAGATATAATTACTTCTTTTTCCCTTTCTCAATAGAAAGGTATTGCAATTGCTCTGAAAACCGACTTTTTAACGGAGGCCCGGAGGGCCGAGTGACATATACCATTCGATTCAGTTCGTCGAGTTCGGCAAATGTCTGTGTGTGTATGTATGTGTGTATGTATATATGTGTGTGTATGTGCGTATGTGTGTGTATGTGACCAAAAATGTCACTCATTTTTCTCAGAGATGGCTGAACCGATTTTGACAAACTTAGTCTCAAATGAAAGGTGCAACGTTCCCATAGGCTGCTATTGAATGTCTAATGGATCCGACTTCCGGTTCCGGAATTACAGGGTGATGAGTACGAACACGCAGAAAATGTCGATTTTAATAAATTCTGCAATGAATGTATAAAGGTGAATTTTTTTCCAAAATATGACCACAACTGCTTCGATTTGTAGTATTAGGTCACTAACATTCATTCAAAGTCTATTTGGCCACATTGGCCACCATCATCGGTTCCGGAATCCCCGGCGGAAGTATCTAAATTCAGAATAACAGTCACATCGGTTTCTCGGAGATGGCTAGACCGATTCGACTAAGCTTGGCCTCAAATGAAAGGTATTGCGTCCTCGTAAATGGCTATTTAATTTCATCCCGATCCGACTTCCGGTTCCGGAGTTACAGGTTGTGGCGTGCGATCACATAGCAAATTGTGATTCAAACCGATACTCCGATGAAAGCAAAAAAGGTAAAAATTTCGCTAAAATGTCTCTCAAACAACTTAAATTTGCTGTTCTAGGTCACCGACGGCCAACCAAACTTTCGTTGACTACATTGACCACCATAGACGGTTTCGGAAGTGCCCGGGAAAAGCGGCCATCTTTCAAAATTTACGAACTCACATCAGTTTCCCGAAAATGGTTGGGCCGATTTTCACAAACTTAGTCCCAAATGATAGCTATAATATCCCCATAGATGTCAATAAAATTTCGCACGGATCGCTTATATGGGTCCGGAAATATAGACTAAATCGTCCGGTCACATATGAAATTCCCATATAAGCCGGAACTCAATTTTTTTCAAAGGGGGAAACTCATGAAATTTCAGAAATCGAATTCGCATTTTTGATGCCAAACATCTTTAAAATGCATGAAACGTCGAGATTTTATGTTATCTCGAAAACAAATTTTTTTCTGAAAATCGACTTTTTGGGACTGCCGATTTCGCACCTTTTTTCAGTTTAATATTACCGTGGCTGTTTTTTCTTTTTCAAAATTTTAGAACTCGAATAATGATTTATTTTCCTGTATATAGTTGTCATGTGATGTATAATAATAAAATGTAATATATGCATTTAAAAGTTTTTAATGAATATAAACAACGCACACATTCTCGTGATTTATGATTGAGAAAGGCACAATTGCACCGCTAGGTGGATTAAAATAGGTTTTTCCTTTCTTTTTAACGACTATTGAGTCAATCTTTAACTGTAGTAACTGCATTTAATTAGCAAGGGACAGGAAGCTGAGAAGTATATTTTACAATACTAAGAGCCATAGTATTCAAGGAAAACCAAGGAGTTGAAGGAAGAAACTTCAGCAATGCGTGGAATAGGCTTATATGAGCAAGGTTAGAGTTTCCCGGCGACTTACCGCAGGAGTCAGTATATTTTGGAGTCAAACCACGTTAAGTGGGCCTCGAAATTTCCACAAAATCACCGATTTTCATGAAAATATTTTTTGGATAGGGGAAATGGAGTGTATAAATATTTTGTTAAAATTGCTCTATTTGTTAAAATGATAGGCTTTAAAAAATTAAAAAAACAATCAAAATGAACTTTTTATTTCTCATAAACTACTCTAAATAGTTGCATGAAATTTTGCACATGACCATCTTCTACCAGAACGTTAGAGTAATGAGAACAAAAACGCAGACCTCCTTGCTTGCCCTCACTTCCAGCGACCACGACATTATCGTTCTCACCGAAACCTGGCTACGTACCTAATGATATATTAAACACCGAGCCTACGATGAACTACGCAATCTACCGATGTGATCGCAACTCTTCTACCAGTCATCTACGGCGCGGAGGTGGTGTTCTTATAGCGATAAAGAAACATCTAACTGGGGCTGTACTAAAAATGCCTGGATGTGAATATTTGGAGCAAGTTGTCGTTCGCGTTTCACTACCAGGTAAATCGTTATGTATTTGCTGCATGCAACTGAGTTCGAACAGCGATCCTGATGGTACAACATTCACTCCTCTGCTGTCCAAAGCTTTCTGGACAAAGCTAATAGGCACGCCAATGTACTTGTTGTGGGTAATTACAATCTCCCTCATCTCCGATGGATTTTCGATGACTATTATAAGTGCTACCATTCTGAAAACGCTACTTCGGAACAATAAACGGCCATCACAGAAACGCTGGTCGATGGTGACTCATATCATATCTGTTTTCTTAGCAACATGGACAGACCTTGATCTAGCTTTCGATCTGATTGAGCTTGCGACATCTATACTGAAGGTAGACACTCATCGTTTCGTTTTAAGATTTGATACGGATTCTGATGACTGAAACTTTTTAAATAATTAATCGATTTAGTCGATGCAAGCCTTTCTTCTCGCTCGCACATGAAGGACAAATAATAAATCGTGGATTAAATTAAAAATTGTAATGTTCAAAATAGTACTTTTTTGGAAACAGTTCGGAAAGATCGCTTGTATTTAATGACACTTGGAAATTAGTGTACTTTCCGAAAATGAATGTCTTGTTTTGCCCCTTTCGGCCGAGGTGTGAAAAAGGGGATTTTTCATTAAATGTCTCAAGGAGACGCAGTGTTTAATTACCCAAAGTTGGTAATATCTTTATATGTAAAAGTCAATGTTTGTATGTATATTGTATATGGTTTATGGGCCCTCAAACGGCTTGATCGATTGCCGTAAAAATTATACATAGTAGCGTGTTTATGTGCTATTCGTTGGGGATTATCTGTCCGCCAGATGGCGCTTCGGAACAAATTGTGTTTTCCTCCTATTTCGTTGAAAGTCGCAGCAACGCGCGACGTATTAGCTAATAATTTATAAATATCTCTCACCATTATCGACAATTGAAAAAATGTGTATTCTGCTAACCTTCCTTCACCATTTTTTTTAATGAATTATCAGATATAGTGCACTTTATAGTCGTAAATTCTGAATTTTCAAACTACCCTAACTGCCAACATTTTGAGACAAAACAAAAATGAAAAATTTACATCAAATATAAATTCACAAAGTTACCTCAATGTGGATTTTGAGGTTTTGTCCGACTTTGGTATGGAAGGTGAGCACTATGCGCCAAAATCATTCACTACAATTGAAGACGAGACGGGAAATGTAACCCACTGAAACATTACATAAGGCCAATTGCAGCGGTCCATGATTCTGATTGTGATAATGAGTGTTCGATTCAGTTGTATGGATGCAGGGACTTCAAGGTCGCGTGGCAAAGAGCGTATATTTGTACTCGCTTGAGACCGCGTTGATCAGATTATACTTGTAATAGCGTGCAATGTTGGGTGTAGTTATGTGCGGCTGATCGTGATTGCATGTTCACCTTTGTGTATCATGGTAAGGAGCTTGAGCGTTTGTATGTTAACTTGTTCCATCATGTGAGCTTGTGTACACACGCGACGTTAAGGTGTATGTAACTTCGATTTCATAACCGTGCGGCCATTCGCATATTCGCGTGTGTTGTTGAATGATCGCGCGGATCGTGAATCTGACATTTCATTTTCAATATACAATACTCAGATTCCCATATCCCGTTTTATGGTGATTTTCCCCATACCCCGGTCATGTCACCATAAAACGCGTTGTCTAGGTGATATGAGCATTATTGTTTTTTTGGTCCAGCTGAATGTACGTCCCTAAGTTGCTAGGACCGAGAGTAGAGATTTCCGAGCGCGACCGATTCATGATCGTTCTAACATGGGCGTTTGTGGGTTCCCGTTTGAGACCGCGTTTGTATCTCCATAAGTACTAAAACGTTCATCTTATTACCGGGATGTTATCAAGTTCGTGTGTTAACGTGATTATCGCGTGTGCTCGCGTGCATGTGGCTTCGTGTGTATAAAATTGATTTTGTAACCGTGTGGTCATTCACATATTCACTTGTGTTCTTGGATGGTCGCGCGGATCGTCATTCTGATATCTAGTCTTCAGTGTAAGGTTCAGATTCCGATAGGAAGTGAGTTGCCCTATATCACTAGAGTTCCCGGTTATGTCGCCATGGAACATGTTGTCTAGTGGATATGAGTGTTGTTTTTTTTTAATTGGTCCAACTGAAAGACCTAGACTTCTAATACCGAGGATAGAGACTTCCGGACGTAACCGATTCATGATCGCACAAGCGCGGGCGTTTGTAGGTTACCCGTATAAATAAATACCATTCCATAAATCATTGGAACCATTTCTAAACTATTCATATAATACTCACCATATTGGGAATACTACTGATATATTCCATCATTATAATTCAACTGTTATACTACCATACTCATTTTAGTTACCATTTCCAATACCTTCCGTGTATCCTATATTAAAGATTTGTATACTACATTTTACTGTTGTGCGAGAGATTAATATTGCTCTGGTGGTCTCTATCATCTGCATATCCATTTACTATGATCCAAAAACCTGTAGATTAACTTGGCCAAAAAACCTCATCTCTCAATATTACTGCGATAGCTCAATTGGATAAAGCGTCAGTCCACTGAGTGTCAAACGAAGCTTTCTTCAGAAGGATGGGGTGTAACAAAATAAAACTTTATTAATTGATAGAATTGATATGCGAAAAGGAGGAAATATTTTTTCTCCGCTTACTATTTAATAACTCTAAAATATACATGTCACCATAATATGTATGGTTCTGGAATGGTATGTTGTCAAAATGTATATGGAAAAGAACATGTTTTGGTATGGTGACTGTTCTTAACAACCCGTAGTTTGTATTGTCGAGTATGGAAAACCGATAATGCTTATGTTCGATATTATATCAGGCAATGGTTATTCTACTGTTGAACGAACCGTATTGGGAATGGTTTATAAACGTTTGATAAAATGGTTGGCATATGGTACGCAATTATGCGGGTAACACTTGAGATCGCGGGCGTAGGTGTGCGTGTATGATCACGGAGAGCTCAAACATTTGTATGTTAAAGTGATTGTCACATGTGGAAACGTGTTCTTGGAACTTTGAATTGTTTAAAATCACGTAAATAATAAAAACAAAATAAACTAACAAGTAAACATTGGTATACTTCAAACACAACTAATACTTGGTTGCTTGTGTGCTGGTAAAGAAAGGGAAAATATAGAACATAAACCCACCCGGCCTCCTCGACAGACCCGTAGCCAGGATTTGGTTTCGGGAGGGGCTAAAAGTATGCAAATTTTAAAGTGTTTACGATTAGAGATGACCGAACAGGTTCAAACCAAAATAAGGTACAGGAGCCAACAAACCGAATTGTCATCACAAAAGTTCGTGTTCGGAAATGCAGATACTCTTCAATTCGATGTACATCGCGATCGATGACAAAATTTGCGTAAAAATTAACTTCAGTTTTCTTCGTGAAGAAGAATATTTCAGCGGGTAATTCAGAGTAATTTCAAAAGAATAAAATTATAAAATTTACCAAAAAAAATTCTAATCAGGCAGCCGATTTACAGATGTGGTAAAACTGGCATTGAATTAAAATAAGTAAATCTCGACAAACATATGCTTACGGCTTAAATTCCAACTGTCAAAATTCTTTTTGAAGGAAAACTCCGTTACTAGCTAAACATAGCTCATAGCAGTTAACGAAAGAGAAAACTTTTCTCTTTTGTTTGCTACCAACATCTGTGATTGGCAAGTAACGGTTCGTCCGGAATTTCCTTTCAAAGAGAATTTTGACAGTTGACATTTAAGCCGTAATCATGTTTGTCGAGAAATGTTTGAATTATCGTCCGGACCGATAGACTATCCAACTCCATTCATTCGCCAATATCAAAAATTGGGGTGGGAAATATTAAAACATAAATGAAAGTAATTTGCTCAATAAACTCACGTGATACATATTCGATAAATCTTAATCGCGTTGATGAATTTTTTATTACTACAATCTAGGGACAGATCACTCTAGGGATGTATAACAAATTTGCATCAAATCTGCAAAAATGCGTTTAATTTCCATTTTTGCATCAACTTTACACTCCCTCGCAGGAAAATCTGTTTAACAAACGTTCTACGTCGATCCACTTTGTTCGATGCTTTGTTTATTATAGGGCTAATTTTTGGTAGGGTTTTGACGTTTTACACGCAACGCAAAATACATGATTAATGTCTATTTTGATGAAAAGAACTGCATTTCATTTCGCTGATTTTTAAAAATGCTTCACAAGTGATCTGCTCTTAGACTACAATACCAACAATGCACAACCGCAATTAAATATAAACGGCTTATTTCTAAATTGTATAGACATCAAATTATTAAAAGTATTTTAGTCAGATGATTCTGATTCGGTTAGTGAATAAAAGAACACAATCTATCGACAACCTGCAAATTTTAACGTTTCATAGTAATAGTAATTTTAGAATTCTTTAAAGCCAAGTAGCGATGTTTCGCAAAGTGTTAAATCTTTGAAAAGTATCGTCGCTGTCTAAGTCTATGTATTCGCAAGCCACTTGAAGACTTAACCACTCGTAACACAGCTCAAAGCGCTAGCTAAACGAAGCCTTTGATCTAGCTATTTTTATAATGTTGTAAAACTTAAAACAAAAAAAATTAAAAGGATGTCCGACAGATCACGCACACGCAACCCGCTATTTTGCGTAAAGACTAAAGATCTTTCATCAGGGAGAAACAAGGGCTCCAAATCACTCTCCATACAGTTAATGGAATCGTTAATGCTGTGACGGTGTTTATGTTCTGATCTATTTCCTTGTTTCAACTCCTGAATCACAAGCCGTCTTTGATATTAGCTTTCTGCTGGCAGTTTATTCGGAGGTATCGGACGCAGCTTTTGACTAATATGCTTGTCTTGGATATAAGCACCGCTGGTTTTGGACTGATTACGTTTTGGTGTCTGCTGTTTCATCATACATTGCGCATGTGTGTATATATACAATCATCTAAGGCGACTAAAATGTTGCTATTGATAGCAACATTAAGTTCCTCGCGATAAAATTATCTAAGAGCGAATGATGGAAACAAGAATTGATACATATTGATGTGACTAATAAATCTAATAATGATCGGCATCCAACTAAAAGAGACGACTGAATCACGTAGGGTAGGTTTTCTTTGTGGTTTTGGATTTTTTGTGGGCCAATGAAAAATTATAGAAAAAAATAGTTTTAGGATTCACTTATCTTTTCGTCTTCATTTACATTTTTTTCAACACGAAAAAAAAACAAAATGGCGCCCGTGGTGACGTTCTGTCTTAGGTCATGTGAACGTGGAATACCAAAACTACGTAGAAGCTACTGCTCCAGGATCGATCTGGAACACCACACTAATTATAATGCTCTAAAGTAAACTAAATTATTTGGAGGAATTACCTAAGAATGAGTAAAAACCTCAAATCTGGCGCAATGGCGCAAACTTTGAGATCGATTTTAAGCCCTTTTTTCCATTTTAAGGTCTCAATCAAAACGGTGAAATCGAAGAATTTGTAGATTTTATGGGCCAATCCTCCAATTAAAAAGGTTTTCTCTCGAAAGGCCGAAGTATGAAGACTTTCAATTGAACCGTTTTGAGATAAACACATTTAAAGTTTTGAGCACACTTACGATTATTCGTGGTAGAATGTACTATATAGAATTTTTGGTTTTGGACATCGCTGATCACGAATCTAAAGTCAGTTTTTCAAATGGCCGATCCAATATGGCGGACCCCTCCCAAAAATAAGTGGTATTTCATCCAAAATCGACAAAAGAAGGATTTGTGGTTTATTAACAAGAATTTGAGTTAATATGTATCAAACTTAAAAAAAATTAAAATGTGACTAACAATTTTGACCAACATTTTTCGTTTTTCACCGTTTCTGTGGTTGTTGGATAACTCACGTTTAGTCTGCGATACCTGTACAGATCAAGCCGTGAAATACTTTCTCGAGACCTGTACACTGTACTCTTCTACCTGAGGAGCGCGTATCGAGCCGAGAGCGTTCCATGGCGGCCAGTATGCCGCTTCGAACAATAGCCTATAGGAACTTTTTTAATGCACCGTTTAACACAATGTAGTAGACATTAATACCTTTCCGAAAATGGGAAAAGTCAAATTTTTGCAAATTTTGAATGAGAACCTCCCTTTAAACAATTTGTCTTATACTACTATACTGCCCATGATCGCATATCAGTCCCATAAAGATAGGAAATCGCATAGAAAACGGGACAAATATGCGATCGTGGGCAGTATATACGTACGCAATTCTTGCTAACATGAAAACATCATAGGCTCTCACTATGTTGATTATGATTGTAGTGGGCTAGAATTGGTTTTAGAAATTTTATCGCAAAGTCTTCTATATAATATCTTCTACAACATTTTCACGTTAAGATGTTTGAACCAGTTCTTGAGTATTCACTAAACGGAAGTGAATTACAAGTTGTTTAGGATTAGTCGAAATTTCGTAAAAAAATTATTTTTCAGAAAAGTTTCGGGAGGGGCTTTAGCCACCTAGCCCCTCCTCTGGCTACGTGCCACCTCGATGCATCCCTATCGAGACGTATTGTAATCAATATTTTGAAGACGTCTTCTGATATAATTCAATATCCTGAGTAAGCATTTTGATTGGTGAATCATTAACACGAGAACTAATTTATCTCTAGTAGTAAAACTTAATAAAAACAGAAAAAAGAGCGAGAGTCGTTATGTTTAGATAGCACTATTAGATCTGTTGTGGTTTGATAATGTTTACTATACCGTCAATCCCATCAATCTGCGAGAGGGGCATTCGATTGAATTCCAAAATAAAACAAATAAAAAATTTTGTAAACTTTTTTCGATAAATTATTAATTCATATCGTATTTAAACATTTCCTACAATAATCATTTATTGTATTTTCTTAAAAGGGATATTCATGTGTATATAACAATTGTTTTCGAGCTGTGAATCGCTTTTGTCTGAACGTGATTTTTTATTTTTTGTTTTGGTAAGGGGTGGTAACGAAAATTGACAAACGACGTATGCAAATTTCGCCAGCTTGATAAACTAAAATGCCCAAAATACCGTCCATATATAGCAAGCAGCCCTGCAAAACAGTACTGGAAAGATAATTCGTTCCAGTGCTACAAAAAGTTTAGCCTTGGATTACGTCTGCTAGAACAGCTTCTTCTGTTTAATTTTCATTATACATATATCTCAAATAATCATTGATTTTAGGTGTTTTTTTACAAAATCGGCCAATTCTGACAAAGGAGGGAGCCCAATTACTAAATACGTTGTTGGCTGTTATCCGTTGCTCAGAATTTATATGTGAAGTAAAAATAGTAGGTTTGTATAATCATAGGATGCTATACCTAACTAAAATAAAATCTTCATTTGACTGTTTGCTGTTTCAGAATTGGGTCATATTTCTGTGGTTTTATTTAACAGTATTTCCGTGTGTGCAGGAAAAAAATGTTGGTTTATGTATTAGTGAACAAATCAATTTGAAAGGTGTTCTTAAAACCACCCACCGCGTGCACTATTCCATTAATAACTCCGGTTAATTCCCTACCGAGAATACATATGTTGCTTGATACTTTACGCTAAACGCATCATCAACGGTTGTTACAGTTCCCGCACAACTAAAAAGCACCAAGTTGAGTTATAATTACACCGCGGGCGGGAATTTTCTCCTTTATTGTGGTGAACAGACTAAATTCAATCATTGTTGTCACCGACTCAGCTAGAGATGCGGTGCTAAGAAAGTTAAAAACAGCAACATACATAAGTCTGCTCCACATGATAAATCTTGCTCCTGTCGAGTCTTAGAAAGTCGAAAAGTCAGGGAAAAAGCTCCTCTTGTGTACTGCCAGTCCTTGCTGTAGTAATTCCAGCTGCGAGATGCACCTTAACAGATAGACTCAACACAAACTTTGCAGGTGCATTCGCTGTTCGTCGAACATCTCCAATCATCTACAAGCAAGACCCAACCACCCACGGCGCGGTATCTTGCTGCGTACAAAGCTACCCCTAATACTGCACCAACTTTCCGAAGCAACCCTATCCATCATGATCTGCTGTAGCCACATTTTAATTATTCTCCATCACGGCATGTTTTAAATTTCACTTTTCCGGTGCAGTGGGGGGTCATAGGCAATTGGAGCCTATGAAAGGATCCATAAAGTAGCGGGTAGACATTTTTCGCCAACAGAAAAGCAGCTATCTATTCAATTTGTATTTTAATGTTCAGTTTCCTGTTTGAGTTCTCTGTGTTTGTAAGCTCCTTCCATAGTCATGTTGCATGCTAAATACTATGGGCCGAGGTTTTGTAATTGTTCTGTACCTAGCTTCATTTTTGAGGATAGGCGAATTCTGGATTATTAGTCACTAAAACATAAAAAAATACGTTCGAAGTGGATTATAAAATTGGCAGTTTGAATATTTTTAACATTTGAGAAAACTTGTCAAGGGAGCAATTTCAGCAAAATTTATCCAATGCAATTTTTATAGATGTCGTCCGCCATTCTGTTTTCGGCAAATCAAATATCAAATGGGTAATCAGCAACCTAAATAGAAAACCCCTAAATTCTAAGACAAATTGGGCAACATCATCATTGGTTTCTCAGATGACGAATTAGTGTTTTGAAAAAAATGTTTCAAAAAAGTTTTCTTAAGAAATGGTACGGTACGATCTAATTACATATCTAATTTTCAAGTCCGGAAGCAAAGTGCGCTGCTTCGGGTTCAGGGCAGCACTTCCGTTGGATTTATTAGATGTAGTTGGCGCACTTTGAGAGGAGCAACCTTTACGAGATAGTCTAGGCGCGGCAAGATTTCTCCTCTTCCTGGACTCCCCCGGGTTAACAAAATACATATGTCGCATTCCTTATCCCAATCGAATGTAACATCTTTTCTTAACAACCTGAGAGTACCGAAAACCAGATAAATTTTGATCACTTTTCGAAACAATCAGTACATAATATTAAACGCACTCTTTTTTCCATGTTAAATATTTTTACATCATGTACTCATGTATAAAAAACAAGATTGTATGGTTTTACCTGAAATTTTCCATCCACTTGCTACTATTTTTACAGAAATATTTCAATTTGAACTCCGCTTTCGTAATCCGGGGTGACTTTGATAACCTGTACGTTGACCACATCAATGATTGTTTGAAAATTTTATATGGATACTCACCGTTAAATAGGTGCCACTTTGTATTTTAGAAAAAAAGCTTTTTTATGTGATAATATTATTCTTCCATTGTAACTGACGTCAGATGAAATTGATCAATCTGCTTATAATGAAGATGCGGAATCCATTTCTCCAAATGATCAAATTACGGATTTTTGCTATATTTCAAGGCAAAACTATTCGCCCGTACTATCGAATGAACCGCTATAAATTAGCTCCGTTTGGTGAACAGAAAACCCATATTTCACGGTTACTAATTGTTGAAAAACTTATTCGAGCCTTGAATGATGGCGTATGCATGCGAGTGGCGTTCAAGGTGCTGAAAGCGAAATAAGGAAATTAAAGAGAAATTACCATTATCTGATAAGGTTAGCAAAAGGTAAAACGTTCTTTTGCAATACCCGATAGGAAATGCATTTCTATCACGAATGCCCACCGATTAGTGGGAATTACAGCCAATGCCACATGAAAAGCTAAGTGGCTAACTATGTAGGGTTGGAGAAAATTTTCTGAAATGATTGATTTGTATTTCACATATTGATATACGATTGATACATATTGATGTACAATTCACAGTTTGAGATTGATACGAATTCAATTTGAGATTACATTTTGTGGATATTGTTGAGATTTGAAATTGGATTATTAATGTGGATGGCTAATATCGTAAATATAAAGACACCTCTATTTTTGAATAAAATTAACTTCTTCTGAACAATATGAATATCTTCGCAGAAAAAAACTTAACGTTTTCTTTGCTTTCGATATGATTCAATTTTTTGTACATATTGCCTAGAAATTCTTCTAAGAAATTAATTCGATAGATGAAACTTTAGATTTTTATGTAGGGTAAAGTGCCTATTTTCACCATACTAAGTAGGGTGCCTCACTAATTCATTAATTTCTCGGCCTACAATCAATGGAATGCGTAAAAATTTACATCAACAGCTTTGCTTCGTTTTTAAGAGCCAATATAGTAACACAAATGCGCTGAAAACAGTGAAATTCTCGTGCTTGAGCGCAACGAAAACTCGAATCGACTGCCCCTATTGTTGCGCTACCATTTGACTCAATGCGTTGAACAAATATGGCAGACACTGCTCTAACCAACGGTTTCAAATGGGTAGAGTGATAATAGAAACATGGCGAAAATGGGCTCATCACCCCATTACACTTATTGCTGTTAATTCAAAGATTTGTTTCATTTCAAAGGGTGTTGCGATAAATTTCCGTCGCCTTTAAACAGCTTTCGCATATAACAATTCTCAAAAGTTTATCGGTAATCCTTAAATATATTTAGTTTTGTGATTATCATTTTTCATTTCGTATTTAACAAAGGCGGGATTGACATTGCGACATTGACGGTGCAAAGATTTCCACGAAGTTCAGAAGCGATGGCAGCTCGTTTTTTATCGGAGAGGGAGAAAACGAGAAAAACAGTCTTTAAAGGAAGGATCACTGACTACTATAACTAGTGAAAGTATGATTCCAAAAAATCATGAATCTTTTAAAAATAATGGATCGGAATACAGATGCATTATTTTTATAACAAAATAACAACAAACCCTCAAAAAGTCTTCAAAAAATAAATATCGAAAAACGAGAACGATAAAATATTCACTATTTTTTAGAAATTGCTCTTGAATAAATATTGATCCGCCACAGACCCAAAAAGAAGTGGTTTCAACGATTTGTATAGGAGCTGTCAAGTTGTTCCCCCTCTGCTGATTGTAGATGGGGAGAATTCTTCGCAGAAATGCCACCAATTAACAAATTCAGAGCAACACGCTGGTGAGATCGATTTGCGTTGTACTTCAATGTTTATATATTTTAATTTTACCTAAATAGGTCGTTAGGTGTACAGTAGAGCTATCGCCTTTCATCTCCAGAGCTAAACATGTGGATAATACAAAATTTATTAATAAATAGATGCTGACAAGTTTCTTCCATAAAAACATTACCGGGTAGTGGGAGATTGATTGTATAAACACACGCACGCAAAATTTTGATCGTAAATCTTTTAAAATGTCTCACGAAATTTTTAGTGGATTTGTCAATCATTCACGTTCATCCAGGTTAGGGATGTAATGCACCTCAGTGCAAATAAAGAGAAGAATAAAAATCGCTCTTTGCACTATTCATACGAACCACCGCTTTTCTCTTTCACAATAAAACTCTTCACTCCGACGTGCTCCCATACGTGCATTCTACTCCATGGCTGCACACCTCAACGAGTATAAATAAAGAGGCTCTTTAGTGTAAATCTTGATCCCACGCGCACGGAAGCAGAGAAGGCAACCATAAACATTTTAAAATCATTCTTCCGATCAATCTTTATCTGAATTGTCACTCTTGGTGCACAGATCTTTCTCTTTTTCGTTTTCAAGTTTCTCTTTGTGCGGTTGTTCTGCACATCGCAGTGCTTTTGTGGTGCTCTATTTTTCATCGGTGTATTTCACTCTTTGTGCACATTGTGTTAGCAAATACCAAGCCTGGTTCTAACTCCAACTGATATTTTAACTAATTCCCGCATGGGGATTATCAGAGTGATACTCTTCCAAAGAGTATAATGTCGTGGTGAGTGTCGTAGTTCTTTTTAGTTCTTCTGCAAGAGTGCTTGGTCCGTCTTTAAAAGGAATGCTTTATATTCTAAGGACTCTAGATCATATTGACTCTCTCATAATATGCATACCCATTTTTCAGCACTTTCAATGCAAGAGTCATCCTCACGATTCTCGGTACAAAAGCCGAACAGGCAGGCGGTTCTTGTCGAAGAAGACGTAATTAAACACCAAAGTTCACCCGATACGAGTTTGAGGAGACAATTTTATTCTATCCAGTGCGATTTCCATTCAAGAAGTAAAGGGACCTTGAAACCGGCACCCCGTGCTTCAGTAGATCCACGCACAATTTCGAATCGGTGGCCCCGCCGTCGATCTCAACTTTGTAAGCGGGCATTTAGACGCGGTAGTCCTTCATGCAAGCCTTGTCGCCACTAATGTGATTTGCTTGCTTTAGACAGAATATCACGATTCTGAATTTAATTAAACGACCTTTCAGGATATCTGTCACTGTTGAATATGTCTGCGTTAGTTCTTTCAACATTTTTACAATATTTAGCGGATTATCTTTGATCCGAAAGAAGCTCAAAAATTATCCAATCGAGTTCAATCAATGTTTTACATTTCTTATAAAAGAAATGTATAGAATTCGCTCAAACTTTCAAGATTTTTTCCGAGGCCCGGAGGGCCGAGTCTTATATACCAATCGACTCAGCTCGACGATTTGGGACAATGTCTGTGTGTGTGTATGTAACGGACAAATTCTCATTCGTGTTTCTCAGCAATGGCTGAACCGATCTTATCCAAACCAATTTTAAATGAAAGAACTAAAAAACAGTATGAACGCTATTAATTTGTTTTTGATTCTGATGTTTAGTTTCCAAGATATGAATGTTTGAATGTGTAAAAATGGCGTTTTTGCAGTTTTTTTGGATTATCTGCCGAATTTGACAACATAGATTAACAATTTATATGTTTTTAGACAGCTTTAACGAATACCTTTCGAACAAGCTATAGATTGTTGAAATCGGACTATTATCATAAGAGATATTTAACATTAAATGCGGACGAAAGATTTTTATCATTTCCCATTGCCAGAAATATGACCAAAAACATGTAATCTATTATTAATGCCAAAACGGCTTATTTTAGGTCAATAGTATCTTTGGAGAATTTAATGGAGGTAATATGCCCTTTGTTTTGGTATTGTGCTTTTGCTGATTAATCCCCCTATGAGTGAGATATTTTCACAAATTTTCTTGGAAGTGATTATATCGAAATGAAGTCTTCAGCAAATTTGTAGCTCTTACTTTTGCGAATAACTTTACTAAAGACTTTAAATATCTATTTTGAATACTTTAAAAGTTATGGCTTGTTGTTTGTTGATTACTCTTTGTCGCCTTTTTATTGTTCAATATAGTAATAATCCATTGAAATAAGCTAAACATTATTTCGATAAAACGAATTTTGTATTTCATTTTACTATCTACAACCGCTAGAAATAATCACCGAACACTTCCAAGTTGTCTGGACGGAACTTGTTAACTTATCAGTACAAAAATGTTCATTTGTGCGAACCTTCTGACTGCAATTCGATCTGAAACATATCGGAAAATAAAAAGCGAAATAAATAATTCCGAGCAACGGCGTAGCTAAGAGAAGGTTTTGGGGTTTAACACAATACAACCCCCCCCCCACCACCACACCCAAAAAAAAAAAATGATTGAAGTTGAAAATTTATTGATGCAGATCATGAGGACTTTTGATAAATTGTCGGAATAATTCCTGATATGTAACTGATCTATTGGTCTTGATTTCACAGTTGTCTATTTGCATCAATATCAAATTCCTGCCTGAAAACATTCCAATAGAAAATTCCAGAGTTCTGTAATCAATCATAATCCTCAGATTTATTTTCAAATTGATCTCGTTTTTGTAGAGATATACTGTAATAAGGGTCTTTATTTAATAGGAAGCGAAATTAAAATTGATTTAATGTCTATGAAACATAGAACTGCTCACCAAAAAAATGCATAACTTTCAACATTGGCTAAAAATGTTTTTGCCTTTCTCATTCACTCTAAAATTCGTCAATCTAATCCCGACCCGGAGGGCCGAGTGTCATATGCCAATCGACTGAGTTCGTCGTGATCGGAAAATGTCTGTGTGTATGTATGTGTGTGTATGTGTGAATGTGGAAAAAATGTGACCTCTGTTTCTCAGAGATGGCTGGACCGATTTGCACAAAGTTAGTCTCAAATGAAAGGTACAACCTTCCCATCGGCTGCTATTGAATTTTTTTTTGATTGGACTTCCGGTTCCGGAGCTACGAGTTGAAGAGTGCAATCAAACAGCAAATTCCCATATAAACTGAAATGAAAAATTTTCAAAATCAAATTTGTATTTTTGATGCCAAATGACTTTAAAATGCATGAAACATTGAGATGTTTGACAAAAATTGACTTTTTTGGACTTTGGTACATTTTTGCCTTTCTCATATAGAAAGGTTATGCAATCACTCTAAAAATCGTCAATCATACTGGCCCGGAGGGAGTATGCAGTGAGGGGTTGCTACTTTAAAATTAAAACTAGTTTAAAATTTCTTAGTTGAAAATTTTTCGGCAGGACCTGGACCTCCCGGATCTTTCTCCATGATCCGCCGCTGGTTTCAAGCGATGTTTCAGTATTACATAGTATCTCAAGATCGTGGCTGTCGATCCATTGTATGTATGTGTAAATCGTACTGAACATGTAATATTCATTTCCACCATTGTATTGAACATAACCAGCCATGGAATCGTAGTCTGGACAAATGAGAAAAGCTCAATTGCACCACTAGGTGGATTAAAACAGGTTTTTATTTTGGGAATGCGTCGAGTTGAGACGAAAACGTAATATGATTAATAACGAGGATAACACTTTCCAAATGTAGAGAGAAATTTATGAAAAAGGTTCTGATCGATTTTGATGAGCATTTGATTTTTGTTGTATGACCAATTATATGTATAAGTCAAATGTTTAAAAACAGTAATTTAAGGTCAAGATAGCATCATTTTGAAACCGCCAATTTCAGAGGTTTAGTAGGGTGATGAGCCCATTATCGCTATGTTTCTATTATTACGCTACCCATTTGAAGCCGTTGGTTAGAGCAGTGTCTGCCATCTCTGTTTGACGCATTGAGTCAAATGGTAGCGCAATAATAGAGGCACTCGATTCGTGTTTTCGTTGCGCACAAACACGAGAATTTCACTGTTTTCAGCGCATGTATGATATTTTCTTGGTACTTAAAAACGAAGCAAAGCTGTTGATGCCAATTTGTACGCATTCCATTGTTTGTAGGCCGAGTAATTAATGAATCAGTGATGCGCCCTCCTTAGTATGGTGAAAATAGGCACTTCACCCTATCTTCAATGAGTTTTACAAACGTTAAACAGCGCATCATTTGACAAAATAATTTTGACGGTATATTGTCCAAGAAGTATTTATGGTGAATTTTCTCAGGTTAATATTCATGACTACAATAAAGTCTCAACAAATTCGCTAAAGACACGAACTCTGTTACTATTTTCTGAAAAATTAATTCTGCATAATTTTAAAACTTAAAAAATTACGGTTTCGGAATTATGCCGTTTGGGCAGTAAGATCGATTTTTACCAAACCCCCACCAATTGTAAAATTGGTATTGTAAAAAAACGTAAGGGCGATACTTTAATGCTGATAGGTGGGACCGAAAAAGTAAACAATCGCCAAAGGGGCGATACTATCATTTTGTCAATTTCAATAGCAAACGCAAATTTTATTTTAATAATTTCAAATACTTCATGAAGTTTTGGATTTCGATCACTGCATCATGCAATCTAAGTTGTAAAAAACACAATAGTTCTTAAATGGGAAATAAAACCAAGACTGGAAATATTCACTGTTGATTTTATTTGAATGGTGTCACTACTAGTATCGCTTTTTTCAAGAAAAAGCGTTGATTTCTTAGTTCTCAGTCGAGTTGGAAATTTGAGTAAAGTATAAACTTCAAATCGATTAAAAAAAAATTCGATTTTTTTGGCTCAGTACAATATATAACCCCTTTAGGAAAATTCAGTTTTCCCACCACAATTTAGATATATTATTTATTTATTCCTTCGTCTTTGGCTAATTCTGCCATACAGACTGTTACTTAAAATTATTTAACATGTACAGTAACAATATATAACAACACAGACAATCGAGCAACAAGCAAAGGTAACAATACAGTATTCCAAACAAAATTTAATTACAAATTCAGCGCTGTGGGGGCTCCCAAATGTCAAACTTTTCGTGAAATTGTCGGAAACAGAGTCCTAATGGCCATGTTGATGGAGATAGTGCTATTTTTCTTAGCCTTGCGTCAATTCCTACTTTGAATGAAATGAACGGCATTAATGACTCGTCCTTCCATTCAGGTACGACCTTCTTCACAATTGCAGCATTAGTTCCGAGTGATTCTGCGTCCAGAGTAGCAATATCTTTCTCACTCACTGTGTTCTTGACACGCGTAAAGAATAGCCAACAAAGATTTGTAGAATTACTTGACTCCAAAGAACCAGCAACCCTACACCCTTGTTTCAATCGAGTGGACGACATTTGCGGGATTGATTGAGCTAGAGGTGAACTTGTTTCCGCCAAAGAAAAACGAGGTACAGCCATTTCGGTAATTGATTCACTCAGTATTCACATCGACAGCAACAGTAGCCGCATGAGCAGGGGTAAATGAAGTGGCATCGGTGATCGCCTCGCGTTTATCTCGAAAAGCCTGCATCTTGCGAACGCCGTCCATGGTCGTCGTACACGGGGTACACATCCACCAGATATTATTGTACCTGTTGCAGCAGGTGACCTCTGCAGTAGACAGCACAGCACATTCTGCATGATAATTATCCTGACAAAATCCATCACAAGAAATGGTTACCCCTCCAGGCATGATAGGCAAGGCACATTCGCAGCAAAACATCTTCAATCAGCACGACTTTCTCTTGTTCGATACAGCTGGTATGATGAAGAATAACGTTCTTTTGTTTTCGACTGTATAGAAGCGGTAGCACCGAAAGATAGAACAAACGGATAGTTCGTTTAATCGGGTGAAAAATCGGCTTTTTATCTATAATATCACCAGCGAAGTAAAATGTACGATCCGAAAACAGTGCACTATGACTGATAAAAGCGGGCAGCAAAATACGATATGGAAATCGATCGCGCGACTATTTTCCACGAAAAAGCGAAAGCAGCTCAGCTGACAAACAACCGGTCGGAGGGAATACACACAACTGACTTTTATTAACAGAGCTTTAACAATAATTCGTTGGTGTGTCTATTTTATGGGCCATTTTTTCGCTTCCCCATTGATTTGGTTTGAGATTTCTAGCACTGATGTTGTCCTATGCTGATTTGAGCGATTCTCTGAGTCCTGCCACTATCCCATGTAGTATGTGTTATCAAAAACATCGCGAAGCATCAAGTTCTAAATGTTCTCAAACGATATAATATCCGAAGAGAGTGATAAGAGCTATAAGAAATGTCTCATCACACTGTTAGGTGGATTAAAAGCGTTTTTCAACGAGAAGTCGGAATCTGGGTTTTTCATGAAAGTTTATTTATGCCCGGGCCTAAATCCCGGCGCAAAGTGAAAACTAACTTAAAGAATACGAAGGCAGAGACAGAAATTACGGAAGATATGATTAGTTAAAAAATAAGTCAAAAGATAGAAATTCAAATGTGTGGTAAGTCTGGGGGTCCGCAAGAGATGACATTACCTATAAAAGAGGTTGCATTGTAACATTACTTTGACCCTCCCAATTCACGAATAAGCTTGATGTTATAGAACTGAAACACCAGCTCCTCCAGTTTGTGTCACTCGAATATTATACAATGTATGTTGTGTTGTATTCACATATCTATGTGAAATTCTTTAAGCCTTTTCATCTGAAGTCTGGCTTCGTGGGGATTCATGTTCACCGCGGTATATTCGCTGACAAATACTGCTAGTATTGGCAAATGCCTTTGTGGCCACCGTTTTAGGAAAGTAGAGCCATCTCCATGTATACACGAAATCATTAATAGAAAGTCGAACTAAAAAGAATGACAAAGTTAACACCATAGGAGCGCAAAACTGAGACTTGGCTTAGGGCACCAGGAGGTCACGGCTCTGCCTGTCAGATCCCATCGGGGTACCCGATCTTCACTAAAGTTGCTCGCACCGCAGCGTATAAACGCAGGTCGAATCAGTTATTTAGTAATTATCAATGTTTACAAATTTCGGGATTAATAGGAGAATATGGTCGGTTGTCGCCACCCTTTTGTCTATGGCGCATAACATTTCTCCAATTGCATAATATAAGGACATAAGCATACCAATGGAAAGCAAGAGGCCTTAGATAATAGTGGTAATAATATTGCAATTTAATTTATTCCGGTAATATGAAAAATGTTACTGACAATTTAGTGAAACGATCATTTTTTGCCATTTAGAAAAATGTGGGCGGTTTTCTACACCCTAACAAAATTTAGTGAACATGACAGAATATGAATAAAAATCGCCAGCATTCAAAGAGATAATGAAATTTACTTTTAAAATCATTCCTCATCAGAAGCACATAGTACGCACCACTAACGCACTGGCGAATCGCATTCATAGCAATTGATTGAGTTTGAGCCGGCAATTGTTTTGCAAAAGTTTCAAACAAATAAGGCAAAAGTCCACGTAGGTACGCGGTCAGAGGAGGATGGGACTAGGGGGTAGCCCCCATCCCAAATTTTATGAATAAATTAAAAAATGGAAGCAAATAGAAAAACTGAAATTTTGCAAACAATAGAATACCCAAGTAACAATTGTGATTTTATGATAGTTTTATAGCCACTGATAAAACTTAGATTGCACTTGTAGCTGCTATAAAACGTCAATTGTTACTTGGATAGTCTCCCTGGACGTGACAATCTGGTGTATACAGTGCCACTCAACGATGAAAACACGACCAAAATGGGTTTTCTCCATGTACATTTTCAAAAAAATCCCGTTCAACGCCATGGCTAGCTGTATGATCTACAACCAACGTTTGGCATCGACTCATAAAAACTGTGTCGTACACATCCATATTGATTGGGATATAGAGAATTCCGCTAAACCGGATATCACCATCTTGGCTTTCAAAATTGTTTCAAAAATCAATCTCTGGCATTACTCGTTCCGAAAATACTCATATTGATTACGTTACAAAAAATTCAGAATTTGTCGCAAAAAATAGGGTGCCGACAACCAATTTTAGTAACCTTTTTAAAACTGAACAAAAAAAATTGTGGCGAACATATCAATGTTTACTTAATGTAATCGATTTACTTCTTTCTATAACACTAAGAAAATCATCAGAAAATTTTTTTTGAGTAGATTTTAACTTGTTCAAAAAAAAATTCGGTTGTGAAACAGAATATACCGTTTGCTTCAGCTATCGGCACAAAAACGTGCGAATGTAACACACAAATAAAAATTGTCAGAATGAACATAATCTGCTTTCCGGAAATTCCGGACAAACCGTTACTCGCTAATCACAGATAATGGTAGTAAACAAAAGAGAAAAGTTTTCGCCTTCATTAACCTCTGTGAACTGTGTTGGATCTGTAACGGTTTGTCTGGAATTTCCTTTCAAAGAGAATTTTGAAAGTTGGCTTTTAAGCCGTAATCATATGTTTGTCGAGATGTCTGCTTTCTGGCAAAAGTTACATAGGGGTGTCGGTAATCGACCAGTACCGGCAACCGACCACTTTCCCCTATTGTTGTTGACAATGCAAATTATTTAAACTTCCTTTCTAACCACTGATTTCTAACCACATAAGAGTCTTTAAAAGAATTATTATTGTCTTTAATTGGTAGGTCCAAGTCCCGACATATTTTGGCAGGAAACCTTAAAATTATTCCATAGCAAAAAATAAACCAGCCAGAATTCCGCTAACATTGTCAGTTTTAGAACTGAAGTCGTTCTCGATTCCCAATCTTATGGCGACTTCATTTAATTTTTCCATCATATTTTGAAGGATTTGTGTTTACGAATATGTCAATTGGCCAAAACCAATTTTGATTAATTTTCGTAAAGATTGCTTCAGTTCCCGGTTCTACCCGGTAATTAAAAAAATTTCCATTTTCACTCCCGGCCCGGTGGAACAGAAGATAACACGCCAGTTTCACTAACTAACCGTTGTATATTGATGACCAAAAAAAATCAATCATTCTTCATAAATTCTCAATACTATTAATACAATTTAAACTTAGAAATTCCTTTTAGTACACAATACCCAATTGGTTTGAAAAGCCATATTTGGGGGTTGCTTCGTTTACTTGCAGGACAAATCTACGGATTTAATTCTGCGACAGTCTGGCATCGCTGGCGAGCTCATTCGCAAGTTGAATGACGGATGGACGTACACTGCATTGCGCACTGTATTCCAACAACGCAACAAAGCGAAATAAAAACGCTACGTCGGAACTTCCTGCGAAACACGCAGTGCGCTAAATAAAACACCCGTAACCGGTACCAGGTTTGCGCGTTATTTTCTTAACCGGTTCAAATGGTATGATATAAATGAACAAAAACAAGAAAAACAATGATTTATCAAAATCAATTCAAAAAATTAATGTTGATTACTTTGAATAACTTTCACTTTTTTGTGAGACATATATGTACACTAAGGCAAACCTACACGGAAAAAATCCGTCCATAAATTCATGAACAAAAGGTCACGATTTCATGAACTGGACGATTTCCGAAAACCGTGACAAAGTTCCTGAAATTATGAATAATAAACCTCGTATTCATGAAACTATTTGTGTTTTCTAAAAACCAGTTCGCCCCGAATATATACATGGCGTTACATTAGAATGTTTGGTTGGGTTACTTTTATTGTTTAGTTTTTGTTGTGATTCTTGTTCATGATTTGGGAATACACAGTCGACAGTCAAACGTTGTTCATGATTTCAAGAGCGTACTCGCGATTCTTGTGAATTCTCATGACGTTAGCGGAATTAAAGTTCATGATTTCAAGATCTTAGTCGCGATGTTCGTAATTTTCATTCACGTTATTGTGATATTTTAGTCATAAGTGGAGTGAATCATGTTCACGAGTTCATGATGTTTGTCACGATTTTAAATATTTTTGTCACAAGATGTGTAATTTGTGCTCATGATTTCAGGATCTTAGTCGCGATTTTTGTAACTTCTGTTCATGTTATCATGATATGTTGTTTTAGAGCTTACTTTCAAAGAGTAATGTAACTAGTTTTATCATAGTTTTCGTAAATTCTCTTCGCCTTATCGTGATCTATTATTTTTTGGTTACTAATGGTTTTTTTACTCGCAATAACGTGACAATATGATTTGGATCATTAGAATGAAACTCATTCGCGATATCTGGTTTTGTGAACTATATCACGCATACTATTTGAGGTTCTTAGTGCAGTTTTCGTTCTCTGTCCGGACGTCACAATGAACCTTATCAAATGAATAACGATGCTCGAGGTTCTAATAATTTTTTTTATATCTACTGCTCGTACCTATTACTCGTCGCTAGCAACTGGGTATTTCATTAAAAAGTGTATGGAACAAAAATGATTGCACGAATAATACTCCAACTTTTGTGATAGAGTTCACGTAAAAATTTCATTACCATGTTGAATGAAATTGTAAATGATTAGGGATATCTTCTAAATATCACAAGCACGCAAATAGATACTAGATAGTTCATAAATCATGTGCTAGGAATCATGAACCAGTTCACGAATACATGATTAATATTTTATGATTTCGTGAACTTTTTCACGAAAACGAATGATAAATTGTGACTATTAAACTAGGTATCATGAACCAGTTCACGAATACATGAATAATATTTCATCATTTCGTGAACTATTTCACGAGCATGGATATTGGATCGTAACTAACATATTAGAAATCATGAACCAGTTCACGAATACATGAATAATACTTCATGATTTCGTGAACTACTTCACAAGTACGGATATTGTATCGTGACTAGTATTAGGAGTTAGTAATCTTGAGCCAGTTCACGAATACATGATTAATATTTTACGATTTCGTGAACTATTTCACGAAAACGAATGGTAAGTTGTGATTATTATACTAGGTATCATGGACCGGTTCACGAATACATGAATAATATTTCATGATGTCAAACTATTTTAAGAGCACGGATATTGAATCGTAACTAATATATTATTAATCATGAATGCGCGTTCACGAATGCATGAATAATATTTGATGATTTTGTGTACCATTTCACGAGCACGGATATTGGATTGGGACTAATATATTAGGGATCATGAATTAGTTCACGAGAATTGAATGGGTTCATGAATAAAGTTCCGAATTTCGTGAAATAGTTGACGAAAAAATAGCCAGAATATTTCGATGTTGTAAACTATTGTTCCTATAACTATAAAAACAATCAAAAAATAAAGTTGTGAACTAGTTCTTGGCGGAAACCGTGACTGAAGTTCACAAAACAAAATAAAATATTTCCACTAATTATAGCGTTATGCGGGCGTTACTGAAGGGAAATTGAATATAATTATAAAAGCCATGATTTTTGGTCATGGTCCTGCTTTCGTAACGTAAAAACGTGATTGTTCCAGAATTCATGGCACTTTATTCACGATTTTGGGAACAATTTTTTCCGTGTACAGGTTGCACCTTATTTCGATTTTCCACGACTCGAACTACATCCGAACTATGTCGTTCACCATGGATCGATTGTCGCAGAAGATTAACCACAGCCCTGCACAATAACGTCCAAAGTGGACATCTAACCCTATCTAACCTGCCTGACAGTATCAGCCAAGACAACCGAAACGTTTTTCCGCAAATAAACTTCTTCGGTCGGATAAAGAGAAACTTTTCGCATAAATATGTAGGTATATCGATAGTTTTCTTCCCACGCCCTGGCTGCATAGGAAAAAGTATACCGATCTTCGGTAACCAGCTTGGGCCCAGGATGTGAACTGGAATAGAAAGGTTGTCTGCTTCTATTCTAGCCAGTGCAGTGCTGCAATGTGTGGCGATCAAAACGTCGCCGACGACAAAGAGCGAGCGTACTTTCGGGAGGGAACATTGTTTCGCTTTTAGTTAGGTGATAGTTTTTGGCATGGAGTTTTCTCGACTGGAAAATTGATTGGGGATAACGGGTGTCTAGTGGATCACTGCATTGATGCTGGTCGATGGTGGTACTGGCCAAGAGTTGCTTCAAATGTCATGTATGCATGGGGTTTTGAGGCGTCGTGTATAGAGAAACTAGAGCTCCGGTGAACCATCACAACTTTTGCCACCAATATCGTCGTACTCCGAATGGAAAGCAATCTTCACAATCTACGTACAAGAGTGATTACGTGCCACTTTGCAAAGAATATTTTCGATTGTTTCAACGATGTTTACGGGATCAATTTGTTAAAGCGAGCAAGCCATTCCGTTTTGTTTGGTGACTGCACCAGGTGTTCGGGTGAAACCTGAATGGAAAATAATTCACAAGTACCACACTAAACAACTACAGTTGCATTGCGGTATCCAGGCATGAAAAGATGCTCATATTCGGATAAGAGTATAGCTATAGGAATAATATATTCATTTGTTTTTTTTCCTAAATGGCTTCTAAGAAAAACTTGGCTAAAAGAAAACATACGATTACGACTCATCCATGTTCCATATCAGATCATGGGGGATTTTCCTTTTAGAATCTCATGTAACTAAAATTAAACTGCATAAACCCATTAACAACAGACATACATATATATCCAATGACCAAAAAAGTGACCATCTGAGATTAGGCAGGCCTTTTATTAGAACGGTATACGCACTATTCCATAGCACCCTACACTGGATTATACCATGAAGTTTTAAATGAACGAATAATATTTTCATAGATTTCCAACAATAAGCTCTTAAATGTACCATGCGACCTTTTGGACCACCCAGGGACGAGCAAAAAAGTTTTTCGGTATATGCTACGCAAAGTTTTACACGAATAAAGTATGGGTCCGCCTAGTGGCCCTTCGCTCTTTTTCTGATTATGCTTTCATATTAAATTGCAAAATTCATATCAGCCGCAGTTCCAAACATTACGGGCAGTCAAACCAGAGGAAAGTAGCACCGTCACCGACGGTGACAAGGGCAAATTAAATCGTGCTCAGTTTGTTTGGGGTAAAGTAGAACTGATATTCAGGCTGAAAAATCTACTCACAAAACGCACTAAAGCTGGCCGAAGCGAAAGAAAAGTTTTCTGCTCGGTATGGATATCCAAGAGAAACTGAAGCACATGTTGAACAATTCCTCCATTACATCTCTTGAATGGTGTAGTGCCTGCCCAAAGTGGTGCTTTGAGTTGAGGGAAAATGTGCGCACGGTTCGATTGGTTTAGTGCTGAGCTGCGCTAGTTTTCCATCGGTCGTACGTTGGATATTTATTCAAATTTGAAGGGTTGTTTGGAAACTAAAAATCTGAAACAACTAGTGGTATATCGTATCATGATAAACCAACAGGCGGTAGAAACTGGATTTGTCACACAGACTTTTCGTAATCTACTAGGATAAAAGGTACAATTTCAGAAATTGCATAACAGTGGAGTCCATCAGATTTTGTCATTAATGCGTTATTCCGCTTTCTTGGACACAAATTTGATAACTGAAGAACAAATAACAAAATCAAAATAGAAGCATCATTCTGAACGCACACACCTACAAAATACGGTTCAAGTTTACTAAATACACTATCAAAAGTAATCAAGTCGTTTTGATTTTGAAATTTCACTTTTTATTCGGTAGCACAGGGTGGGAATGAGAGATTAAAATTAAAGGGTTGTGTACAAGATATGACCACGGTTACATTGAAAATTTCTATAGACTTTGTATAAGAAACTAAAATATTTTTTCTTCCTTTTTGGGCTAGCTTTCACTTAGTGACAGGGTTCGCACATTCATTGATTTTTTGTAATATTTCAAAAGTTGTGGTAGATTATCAATAATCGAACGTTCAGCTGTTGAAAGTACGGTAATAAATTACCGAATACTACAACATTTTCTAAGTGTGTAGAATGCAGCCATCATCCAAGACCCGATTGCTATATAAGCTCAACCAACGTTCGAGCGTCTTCTGACAGGAAATAAAGAAAAAAAATTGGACCAACTTTAGCAAAAGATATGCAATTAATGGTAAACTTTTGTGAGATCCCGAAATAGGACACAATTGTTGTTTTGGATGCATTTTTTTTACGATAAAAATCTGGACTACAAGGCGAAGGGATATATTCGTAAGCTTTCGGCACAGGAAGAAGTTATGCGCATGGAACGCTCGTGGTATCTGCCGATCTTTCCGGTTGTCAACCCTAACAAACCTGGGAAGCATAGAATTGTGTGGGATGCTGCAGCCAAGGTCGGACGCGTTTCGTTGAATTCCTTCCTGCTGAAACGACCTGACCATGTTACGCCACTTCCGGACGTCTTATAACGGTTCCGCGAATATCGTGTAGCAATTTCAGAAGATATTCGCGAGATGTTTAACCAAGTTCGGATCAACAGTGAAGACCAGAATTGCCAAAGGTTTCTCTGGAATTATGGAAATCCAGGGAATAACCCGACGACTTACGTCATGCAAGTGATGACGTTCGGTGCGAGTTGTTCGCCAAGCAGTGCACAGTACGTGAAAAATCTAAACGCAGGACGGTTTAGGCACCAGTTTCCGGAAGCTGTTGAGGCGATCTGTAAGGGCACGTACGTTGGCGATATGCTCTGTAGCGTGGAATCAGAAGGAGAGGCGGTAAAACTCTCGCAGGATGTAAGGTCCATGCTGAAGGTGGCTTCGAGATCCGAGGATGGCTGTTCAACTCTAAAAAGGTAGTAGATGCCATGGTGAATGCATCTTTTTCCAGAAGGATTTGAATAAGTCAAGCGAGCTGACAACCGAGAAAGTACTGAGTATGTGGTAGGATACCATCAGCGATACACTTACTTTTAAAATCCCGAAACGATGCAGGTAACAGTTGCTTTCCGGAGAGGAGGCCCCTACGAAGCGTGAAGTACTACGAATCCTCATGTCGGTATACGACCCACTCGGACTTCTGGCAAACGTGCTAATATTCCTCAAAGTCCTTCTTCAGGACATTGGTTGGGATGAACCGATAGCCGGTCAACAACTTTCGAAGTGGAGAACGTGGCTCAGCGTGTTGAACAACGTGGAGAAAGTTTCCGTTCCGCGATGCTATCGAACGATAACAACGTCGTCATCTGTAATTCAGCTGCATGTTTTCGTTGATGCTATCAAAACGGGTACGCAGCGGTCGCATACTTTCGCTACGAAGAAGGTGACTCGATAGAATGTGCCTTTGTTGCTGCAAAAACTCGTGTCGCACCCCTGAAGTATGTTTCAATTCCTCAGTTGGAACTCCAAGCGGCAGTCATCGGAATGCGTCTGGCGAAAGCGATCGAGGAAACTCATCGTATTCCAGTACAGAAACGGTTTTTCTGGACTGATTCAAGAGATGTCCTTTGTTGGTTGCGCTCAGATCACAGGAACTATAGCAAGTTTGTTGGTTCACGGGTTGGAGAAATTTTAGAACACACTGGCCTATCCGAGTGGTTCTGGATTCCGACGAAACTGAATATAGCCGATGACGGGACGAACTGGCAACGAATTCCTGACCTTTCACCATCGAGCCGGTAGTTTAGAGGACCCATGTTTTTATGGCAACCGCGACGTGCGTGGCCAGCCCAGCCGGCCAATCCTGAAACAACGACAACCGAAATGAATGTGTCGGTAAACGTCCACGCAGTCCATGTCCCCATCATAATTTTCGCCGAATACTCCAACTGGCGAAAACTCATCAGAGTAGTTGCGTATATGCTCCGGTTCTCGAGGAACACTCAGACGAAGCTACAGTATCGTACTCCTACGACCGGAATCCTCAATCAGGAAGAGTTATTAGATGCTGAACACTGTCGTTACAAGCAAGCACAGCTGGACGAATACAGTAAGGAAATTGCATTGTTATCGGGTTTCAAGAATGTTTCCGGAGTCAAAGCTACGATCTACAAGCTATCGCCATTTCTCGACGAAAAAGGAGTTCTGCGCATGCTTGGAAGATCTGCTGGTTGTAAATTCATCCAACCGTCCGCCGCCCATACCATTTTGCTGCCGAAGAAGCACCCATTAACCACACTTGTCGTCCGTTTCTACCACGAGCGCTATCATCATCTGAACCATGAGACAGTCGTCAACGAATTACGTCAGAAATATCGAATCCCGAAGATGCGAAGAGTCTGCTACAAGATTCGACAAGACTGCCAGGCCTGATGTTGTGGTGATCGTTGATCCAGATCATCCAAGGAACTCGTGGCCCAAAGGACGTGTCGTGGATGTGAAACTGAAGGACGGCCAAGTTCGCAGCGCTACGGTGAGGACAGCGTTCAACATATACGAACGCCCAGCTGTCAAGCTGGCGGTGCTGGAAGTCGGCGCAATAGAGAGTACGCAGGAACCTGGATCCTGTGTACTGGGGGGGGGAGCGTTACGCAACCTGCGAACGCGCCTCCGTCACGAATTTCTGCCCAACGAGACCAGCCGCACAGGATGCAAGCGGGACAGCAGGGAGCTATCATACGAGCAGTGGATAGAAAAATAAACACAAAGAAGGAAGAGGTCAATTAAAAAAAAGATTAGTTCGCAGCAGGTTTGAGTAGTTTAACAGTAATTTAATTAAAAGCTTACAGTGAAAAACACGGTATTGTAAATCCTTATAATTAGAAGTACGGTTGTAAAATTATAACTAGTAGTACGGCTGAGTGAAATTAAAGCTAACGGTAAAATGTGCGATAAAAATAACAGGAATGAATTTAACCTAGAATTTATCACAGGATTATCACAGCTAGCTCATGTTATCGTAGCAGCACCGGTAATCGAGTTGATAACGACGAGGTAAAAAATACTTTTATAAAACTAATTATTATAATTTATATAATATTATAAATTCCCTTTAAATGAGATAATTTTATAAAATAAAATCTTCAAATATGTATAGGATTAAAGTACCGTACGAGACCGCTTCCCGGAAATCACGAAAATTAGTATCAACACTAAACGTAAGTAAACAACGTAAAAGTCAATGAATTTAGTTTAGTACCTATTGTATATTTGTCTAATCGCAGGGAAAATTTAACCGACTCATAATAAACGAATTGAATTAGAGTTCTGCGTTGAGTTCGTTCAAGTTTACGGAAGTTGTTTACGTCTTGTTGCCGTATCGGGAACACAAACAATGGTAACATTTATCTGCACCTCTATTGCAAATAGAAAAATTGAATATTTGTGATGTTGTAGAAGTATTTTGTAAAACAATATGAGCGGGAAAATTAAAATGAATTATATTTTTCATAAAATTCTCACAAATAACGATTAGTAACTAATACATGGTTATATTTCTGTGGCGGTGAATTTTACCCTGTCTTTCCGTATCTACGCTTATGGGCGTAACAGGTCGCTTGTTCCTCGAAACCTCTATTCGCAGTGTAATACAAACTACCATTTGAGGCTTTAATTAGCGAATACCGTCCGGCAGCCCTTGCCGTGCGCAGTGACAAAATGTATGCGTGTGAGGACATAAATTAGTGCTTCTTTTTATACCTGAACATATGCGTTTTATGATTTAATTCCAAAAAAGATTATTTATCGACGTAATTTGCGGAATTTCGGGTTCATAATTCACCTCACTTTCGGCATTCCTGTCGCAATTTGAATCATGATTCTGCTCCGTATGGGTGCAAATTTCAGCAAAAATCGATCTGTTTCCAGAGCGAGGGACCATCTCATATCACTCGCTGGAAAATAAAAATCTTTTATGCAGCGGTTTCGTTCAGAGTGCTTAGTTTATTCACATTCCACAGAATCGTCACGTTAGAACTCTTTATCACATCTCGGGAAGGACGAATCTGGCAAAGTCTGACTGGATTGACGGTGTAAAATATCAGAAACAATCCTACGAGAAGTGGGAAAGCTTTGCTTTTCATGTTAGCAGCGTGTAGAAATAGAGAAGGAAAAAACAGAAAAATTGTTTCGTGGGTTCACAAGCACAAAAAATCTCAATTTGCTACAGTTTTTGCTATAATTTCAACGCTAGATGAAATCGTAATTTGTAGCGCAAATTCATTTTTTTTTTCTCTCATTTGATGAGTAAGGGATTCACGACGCTTTCAGGACAATAAAGAATCTTGTATCACACTGTTTGGCAAGCTTCCAATTCACATTAAGGTTTCGTCATTATGTCAGTTGTCATGAAAATTTCCTCATTCGAAGAAACCACAATTATTTGATAAAACAAAACCTTGGTACTATCCGATTATAGAATTTGACCGCTTATTTCGGCAGACTTCGGAGCTGATACTTAGTGCACGATATAATTGCAGAGCCAGTACTTATAACGAGGGACTCAGATATTCAACGCTTCCAAACAAGCTCATTTGACCAATATTCATGATACAAAAAACCCACTTTATCAACCAAGCAGTGAGATGAGACATTTCTTACACACATGTTTCAAATGTTATATTATTTGACATTATTATTTGATTTGATTTTCTAGGTTTCTTATCCAACGAATAACATATTCTCCAAATTTTATGACCACTGAATGAGGCTTAGATTTTTAATGGCAATTTAAAAGTTGCTATGTCAGGCAGTTTTAATGATTTTCATCATCTATCTCAGTTAAAAGGAATTTAAAGAACTTTGTTAGTCATATCAAAATGTTTACAAAGTTTCATTCGAACTATGATTTATTTTCACAAATATATTTTAAATGGTCTGATCACAAATTCTTTTTTAACAAATGTATTCTGTACAACCAGGTGAAATAGCTCGAAACGGTAATTTATTATGTATTCTATGGTAAATCATCTCTAATTTTCGAATTCCAAGGTTTTGTTTTACCCCTTTTTGCCGGAGGGATCTAAAATCGACATTTTTAAATATTTGCTGATATGGAGACGCATGGCGACTAGTGCAACATGACAACTGAATAAAACATAAACAAACACTTTATGTAGAGAATCAAAAAAAAAATGTTGTTGTTGATATAGCTAATCAGCAAAACAAGATCTAACATAAAAGGTTCGATAACACTGTATGGAAAACAATATCCCATTTTCAAACTTTTGACATTACAAATGAACTCAGCGCCCCAAAATTACCCCAACAAGTGATTTTCAGTCAGATTAAGTAATATCGTTGATTTAGTCCGACTTTTGTTCGAAGACCCGCCACTGTGCGCTATTAAATCATTCATTGTTCTGCAGAACTCGTACAAAATAGACACCCAACAGGAGGAGAGATGAACACAGTTTTGAGTCCTGCACGAATGAAATCTTAGATAAACTGAAAAAATTGCAAAAATAATCAAATGACTGAAAAAATATTCAAATTTGTACAATGAAAAAATTTAATAAAATGTTTGAACTGGAAGAAATACATTAAATGAAAACAGTAAATGAAATAAGTTAAATGATTGATATGAACAAAATGCAAAGGGGACGATCATAGCGTAATTGGTAAATCGATTGCCTTGTGCGCAGCTCACGTGGGTTCGATTCCCGACCCCGCACATAGGGCTAGATATTTTTCCAAAAGTTATTTCTCTCACCCGAAAAGAGGCGAATGACCCTAAGATTAAAACCGCTATAATAAAAAAAAATAAAAATAAAATGCATGAAATGAGTGCACTGAACGGAAGAAATCCAAAGAATAAAACGAATAAAATAGAAAAAATGAATTCAAAAGAATAAAAAAAATGAGCGAAATAAAGGATTAAAAACGATCGTATATTTAACATCAGTCAAATATTCTTAACTAATAAAATGAACAAAACGAATATAACCCATGAAATACTAAGCTGAAAAGTGAAAATATGGATTGAAATTGAAACAAGATTAAAATGAAGTAAATGAATAAAACAATTGAACAAATTTAAGAAACATTACTTCAGACAGTTCTGAAATGTTTGTGAAAATCCCATTATTTGAAAAATTGTTAATTAGGCCATTACAAATCTTTTTTAAAAATTATGTCACCCCCCCCCCCCCCCCCCTTCAAAATCGCTGAAAAAAATCAGGGGGCAAATAATTTTTTTTTTAAATAACCAAAATTCAAAAAATTGTCACGTTTTATAGAACAACTTCCAGATTTTGCTTTACGTAACTGAAAACTATTATGGTAGTTTTAGAAATTACCATCCCATGATAATTTTTATTTTGACCATTCTCGGGTAAATGTGAAGTTTAAATGAGATCATCGATCCAGTCCAACATCAAATAAAACGTTTGCTGGTCGCGGAAGGAAGGACCCATCTGTGTATTATCAAACAAACATCTCATGGAAAGGCTAATACAGACCGACTTCTGAATCGATTCCATTTTAAACGCAACAGTCGATAGAGACATAATCGATCGTTGCATTCGAAAATAATTTCGATAAGGAAACAATCTGAATTTAAATCAGACTCCTGGAGATTTATATGTGATTCAATATTCAATATACATGAGCTTTACCGAAAGGTTTTTGACATTTAAAGATTTCATATGGGATCTTAGTATTCATACCGTATTTCCGCAGCCATATGTGCGATTCTTATGAATCTGCTACCAAACCTTCCATTTAAGGCTAAGCTTGTGAAAATTGAAAAAGCCGTTTTCCAAGAAGCCGAAAAGACATTAATTCTGAAATATTCCAAGAACCAGAAACATGCGAAATTTTCGAGATAGACGCTGGAATCAAAAAAACTTTGTCTGGCCATCAGCGATCAAGAATGCTCTAGCAAAGCTAAATATAGATCTTACAAATAATGGTATCATCGGCACTTACCGCAGGAAGAACCGGGAATCCATTATCGATGTCAATTTTTGTAGTCTTGTAGTAACCGGAAAGATGGACTGAAAAGTGTGCGAAGATATATCCACAGCGACCACCAAGCGATTTGGTACAGCATTGATAACAGGACTATGAACTACACATGAATATGAATATGTAGCAGATAAATAAACGAGTGAAGATGGAAAACAGCGATTTTTCACAGGAACGTGTCCGTCGAAGAACTTGAATTTGAGGGTATCCTCTACAACCTAAATGCGAACGAGTTCACGGAACTACTAACAAAGGCGTGTAATGCGACCATACCAAGGGATGGGAAACTGAGAAACGGTCGCCGGGTGCAATACGACGATTATCGATCTACGTATAAGTTGCCTCCGAGCTTGGAGAAGAAGTTGGAGATCACTTCGGTTCCTCATCTCGCTCAGTTCAGAAGCTAGAAATCGCTCCGCTGCAATAGCAGGGCAAGTAATCAAATTTACCCGCGCGACGCTTGGCAAAAATTGATTCCTTCTGCCTAGTGTGTGATACGTGAACAAACAATGAGTGACAATGCCAAGCAAAAGTATATCACGAAGCGGGCAAACTGTGTTGCTGTTGACTACACGAAATATCCGGTAATACCATCAATTCATGAAGGGGAGCAAATGTTGAAGGTGAACTTGAAGTTCAACGTAGCTTGCGGTACTTTATGCGGTGCAATTCCACCATTTACGTCATGCGGTACTGAATATGTTAAAAAATATTAGTCAAGCAGAATCATTCGCTTCCCAGAACAACATGAAACATGTCATCGAATGTAATGACATTTTCTACAGTATCCCAACGTATATAAATGTTGACATGACCTGGCACCACGTACTAGTTCCTTCGCTATCAAACAAATCCTGTCAAAATACGGAGAGGTGAATAGTGTTAAGGAAGATAGTTGGAGGAACTTCTTCCCAAGACTCCGCAACGGAGTTCGTGTGGTGAGAATGCGTCCGACAAAACCTATTCCCTCTTACTTGACTTTCACATGCAAATCACCTCATGGTGTTGAATATTCTCAACGAACACTAGTCACGCACCCAGGACAGATTCCTACCTGTCAATATTGTGATCATCCGGTACACCACGGGAAACCTTGCGCAGAGACTGCTAAAGAAATTCCACCTGATACGACCAAAGCCGGTATACAATCATCGTATGTTAAACCCCAACCAGTTGGTAAACCAACGACTGCAGACCGGACATTCACAAACACCAGCTCAACAACGATCGGCCCCAGTACCACTAAACCAACTGCCATTACCAACATCGAAGTAACAACGATTACAGCAAATGTTTCCAAACCAACAACCAACACCACCAATAAGGAATCTAATACCGATGAAGAAGAATTTACAATAGCGACCCGTAAGCACAAACAACAAATAAGAACATCCGACGATGAGCAAGATGAATGCAGTACCAATGATGACATGGACGTAAACGAAAACGCGAGAGAAGACGGACCAAATGACCCCCAAGGTGCGCTCCATGACTCAGTTGTGCTAACGCATTGAGCCGTGTCAAATATATTTAAAATTAAAAAGAAGTCAGAAGGCTCGAGGTAAGCGAGCTGCAAGAACCGCTCTCAACAAAGCAGTCAAGCTGTAGAAGAAAGCCTTACCACAAAGCCAACGCGAATTTCCTTAGGAGAGACCTACAAAGTTGGCATAACAATAATAAAAGGCTCAGCTGCACCACCTGAAAGGTGCCCGGAATAGATGGAGGTCACCATCGAAAGGTTTTCCCCACAACATGAATCTATTATTAGGTGTGATCACAAAGATGAAGATCGGTTTACCAACAAACAGGTTATCGAGATGGCGAAAGCCATAAAAGTGAAGCGATACATGAGAGCCCGGATATGTTCAAAACGATCCGATAATTGGAAGCGACAAAAGCTGATGTTGCTTCCGATACCGGGACAACATGGAAATCTTTCAGCGTAGTCAATATATCCCTTGGTAATGTTAGAGAGAAGGAGTAATCCTGAACAAGCTAACGAAGTACGCGGACCGTGAGAACGGCATCTTATGTAATTCGGCTTCCTTATAGGCAGGTCTACAGTGAAATCCATCCAAACGGTTGTGGGAGCTGTGGAGACAGCAGAGATACAACTGACGTTCCTAGACTCGACGCTGTGGAACGCAGTGTACGATGGAGTATTGAAGCTGAACCTTCCCAGAGATATAACGATTTTCGGCTTCACGGATGATGTGGTGTTCCAAGTAATCGGACAATCGCTAGAAGAGGAGACACTCGACACGGAGACGATTGCCCATCATAAAACAGAGTTGGTGATGACTAGCAGCCGAAAGACAGCGCGGTCGGAAAATATATCATCGACTTGAACTTTTAAAGTCACGACGATTATGTTAAGGGGAAGGCTGTGAGAGCAACCACAGCTTTGCTTGAGGCGCCAGTGTACTGAGCACCACGAACCAGCGGAAATCGCTGGACCGAAGCATGTGAGCAGACTAGTTTCACCGTCAGGGACAAGATAGAGTAGGTCAAGTGAAGCACCAGCGGTGGGTCGTCGAGTTTTCAACGAACCGGAAGCAGCGAACCAGAAGCTACGCTCTATCCGGTATCGCCGAACCGTCCTCGCCAAGTACTGGTTGGCCCTTTGAGTAGGATTTATTGACTATGCGAGTAGATTGCGACAAAACTGGGAGCTAAATGACTCGCGCAACAGGCATCGGTATCGGGAGAACTTCCGAATTGAGATGGCTCGCGAAAACAGGAACTAAATGGTTCACAGAAACGGGACCCAAATGGCTAACGGAAGTTCATCACTGCGATTAGCCGGATATGTGTTCGAAGCTAAACCGCTCTAATGTATCATTTTGTCTTGAGACTGAATCAGCCTCCCCACGATATAACGCTTCGATGCAGTCTCGTGCTTTTGTTTCACGAGAACCTCACTTTTTTGAATGAAGAAAAGTGAGGACTGTTAGTAGTGGTTAGGCACAAAAGTGAGTCCCACCTAGGGCCAATGCAGTTTTGAAGCTTTTTTAACCATACATACAGACATTTTCAGATATCCAGAATGTTTTCCAAAAGTCCATAAGTGAAATGTTGCAATCCTGTTTCTGTACATTGTTATCAAGCAGGTTCACCTTTGACCGATTTTCATGCCTTGTGTGTACAGTCGGTCCATGTGCCGCCACAACGGAATGAAAACTATTCAAGCAACCAAAAGTTAATACCTTAATGTACTCTTAAATGTTTTCATTAAGTTCTAGAGAACTTTCAAGCTTTTTTGGGAATTTAGAAATTGCACTGTTCGGAAAATTATTTAAAACGAAAACTTTGGCATCCCTTTCCTATGTGAACTTTTGATTGATTCAGTAATGTTTGCTTGAATTTTTCTAGTAAAACAAATAGCTCAACCCCGCTATACGAAATCACCCTGTGGAAACGTCCACGATTGTTCAATCGAAAGAAAATGTAAAAAGAAAAAAAAATTGTGTTTATTAAAATAAATATTTATTTTTTGTTTGCCCCCCCTTTCAGAAAAAAATTTGTACTTGGACAAAATTTTTAAAAAAGATTTGTAATGGCCTTAATATACAATAATAATAATACTACTTAATAATACTTTGTATTGCTTCCATTCTTTTCCGTTTTCAACTTTTCTATTTTCTACTTTTTCTTACCTTGACGGCGTCGTTTATGATTTTTTAGTGTTCCTACTATATAGATGGATCTAAATTACTTAATTACTGATAACTAAACTGGAACCTTCTACTTGTTTGGGAATTCAAAGATGTCTCTTTGGTCACCGATTTCTGAAAAAATATTCATTTTACGTTAAATGACCAACGCACTAATGGAAGGTTTAGTACAAACAGCTGACTGAAAATATTTTAACGCGTATTTGTAAATAGTAAACTGAGACAAGGTAACATATGCTTTCAAGTCCGTTAAACAGAAAACGACAGAGGGAGAATGTTATTCGTGAATGAGGCATGTATATATTTAAAGGGGCGGTAAAGGACCGTTCATAAATTATATAACGCTTTTAGAGGGGAGGAAGTACGACAAATTGTGACATGTTGTGACATATGGGGGAAGCGGAGTAAGCTAGATCGTTACGTAACATATTTTTACTGAAGAAAAAAGTTTCCGGAATTTATTAAGTAATAAGAAAAGAGAAATTTGTAACATTTTGTTACATGGGGGGGAGGGGGAGTAAATTTTGGGCAATTTTTTCGTTACGTAATTTATGAATAGTCCTAAACTATTTCTGGTGAATAAAAATATTATTCACAAAAATAGATTTTATGACGATGCAGAAAGTGATAGTCTATTTAATAAATTTCCATGCAATAAAGCAACATTTGAACTATATTTTCTTAAATTTCCATTGCAAAATCTTGAAAATTGGGTGAGTGACCGTGAATCTTCAAAAGGCCCACGAAACCATAACTCAATGTCTACTGGACCAAGAGTTCTGAAATTTTGCACAATTCTTCTTCACATTATTGTACGGGATCTTTTTACAAATTTTTGCCTTTCTCATATAGAAAGGTTATGCAATCACTCTGAAAAACGTCAACCTAATCCCGGCCCGGAGGGCCGAGTGTCATATCCCATTCGACTCAGTTCGTCGAGATCGGAAAAAGTCTGTATGTGTGTGTGTATGTATGTGTGTGTATGCCATAGTTTAGAGAAATGAGAAAGGCACAATTGCACCGCTAGGTGGATTAAAACAGGTTTTTATTATTATTTACAGTAACATGTTAACTAATCTTTTTTTGTAAAAGTCGGGTTTTTGGCTTCAAAGTGCGACGAAAAATAAAAAAATCGAGAAAAAAAATAAAAAAAAGCTCCCGTCATTACCTGAGGAATTGGGAAGAAGAACTGTGCAAATTTTCAAAACAATTGGTCTAATAGATTTTGAGTTATGATGTACACCGCAAAATAAGCTTACGAAGAGGCACCTCCGGAGATTCACTGTCACTCGTTCAATTTTCAGTAATTTGCAAAGAAATTTTTAGAAAATATTAAAATAAAAAAAATAAATACTAACACTCTCTGTATCGCCACAATCATTAAAAAATGTTTTTACCGAATTAACATTGCCCCCCCCCCCCCTCCGCTCTCCCCTTTTAATGTATTCATTTGCAGTGTATAGAAGGGGTATAAAGTGTCTAGGCTATGTTGGCGAGTATACATTTTTGTTCATTTTCCGCCGACATCTGTCCGCACTGAGTGCCAATCACCGACGCCAGAGAGATGACTCCATCTTCTGAATCGGCCCATCAACACATGGACCGGGACCAACGGCTTTACTTCCCTGCCGAAGGTAGACGTGACCACAGATTTTTCACCTCAGAAAATCTCAACGACCTCGGCTGGGTTTGAACCCAGACTCACTGGGCTGAATGACGGTCACGCTTACCACTTAGCCGCTGTTGCGATTATATTATTGTCGATAACACAAAAGCCATTCAGCCAGGCGATTAAAATGCAGTCTCTTGACAGTCATCGTTATAGCTTGCGAATTATTTCGTTTGGAATTCTCGTTCCGGAAATATGGATTAATGAGTCCTATCCAAACCAGTACCATGAAAAATAAGTCGTTCAAACTATCAGAATAAGAATTTAAATTCCTGGAAAAACAAGTGGCCCTGAACGTATTAATTGCCGCCTAAGCCCACATTTCTTCAAGAAATTTGATCGGGTAAAAGGAAATAAGACTGGACTCCCCACCATCGGACACACCACAAAACTGTCAGTTCTGCGATCGTCCGGACTTTGACGAAGCAGAGATGGTCCATTCTGCAAGCTCAGGGAGCATTTCGGATGTGCTGGAATAAATGACTAGGTAAAGCAGCACAGTAACACATACACCTGCAAGCTCTACTAGACCGAAAAGGAACCGTTCGTTGAGCAACTCCTCAAAGTTCCTTCGGGAGAGACACATCCATTAAAGGGGTCAAAAACGACATCTTAAGCGTGCTCAAGAAATTAAAGCTCTTCGAAGAATAACTTCGACTGAAGAAACATGAGCTGTTGGAACAGTACTAGATCAAGCAGCGGCAGCTAAAGGGACAGGAGCGCCACTTTGATGAAAAACAAAAGCTCGCCCAAGAGAAGCGAAATCTACGTGAGCGTAAACTGAATGAGTAGCTAGCACTAAAAAGGATGCAGCAACAAATAAGGAAGCAGTGCTCCGAAAAGCGTTAGGAATTCATCCGACAGCAAGCACAAACGAGCAGCAGAAATAGTTCGAATTCAGATGTAGGACGTAGGAAACAGAGTGCAAAACGGGTTGGATTCTCCGGCAAACACTAGAGGATCGGAGGAAAGCTAAGACGGTAACGGCGGCGATGATCAATCCGTCGATTCAGACCGCGAAGATGTTCCTGAAGACCTAGCAAACGATTATTCAGAACGTTCGAAAGTGTCAGTACTCTCAAAGCACTCACGTCTCCTCGAACTGATCTCATCCACGTGCATTCTCCGTTACCGTATCAAACGTTACCTCAAGAGCAATTTGCTGCACGACATTTTGTGAAGGTACTTATCAACTTTCAGCGGGAAGAGTCCAGAAGAATGGCCGATATTTATATAAAACTTCGAGCAGTCTACTGTCACGTGCGCACTGAAATTTAGATCGTCTCCGACGATACCTGAAGGAACGTGCCCTGGAATCAGTGTGTATCGATTTACTCCTGCCTGCTGGTGTGTCTCACAACATCTAGACCCTACGCACGCTCTACGGAAGACCGGAGCTTGTATCAACCAGTGATGAATAAAATTCAGTACGTACTTAGACACGACCGGTTGGAAACGCTTATCAATTTAGGCTTCTCGATTTAGAACTTAACGGACCACTTCGAAGCAACATGCCGTTGGATTAGGCTATCTATAAAAATAAGAACCAACCAGCCACTCTAAGCGTTTGAACAAAATAATGTTCGGCCTGGAGCACTCTTAGACATGAAAAACGGAAGCCAAGAGAAGCTGGTATCATTCATACCCACTCCAATGAGCGAACTTGCACAGTCGCAACTGGTGGTGCTTCTAACAACTGACGAATTTCGCGCCAACTCGAACAAATGTTGGCAGCACCCTCTCCGATTTTAATGAAACTTTCTGCACATGAAAACTTTGTAAGCAAAAGCCACTATGCATACTTTGTTTCTCCAAAAATGATCTAGACTGTCTTTTGAAAAGGGTCAAACTTTTTTCACCAATTTTTTTCAAATGGCTATAGTCTAAAAATGACAAATCCTACAAAAAAGTTGTAGGAGTGATTTTCACATAATTAGACAAATTTTTGAATAAAAATATTGAAAAAACCTTCATCGACCTCTACACTGAAAAAAAAATTAAAGTCGATTTACAAAAAAACCCATCTTTAATTTGGATGAAATTTTGTTCCAACGTAGGTAATTATGTTCCCTACCTACCGTAAAAAATTCAAGTTGAGCACTTTTAAGGAAATAAAGTTATTTGAAAAAAAAACTTTTTCTTGTCCAAACTGATTTTTCTTTCAGTGTATTTTTATCGAAGACTGAACCAATGAAAGTCATAGGCATCTCAGAATTCAATTTCCCAACTGCTAGTTACTAGTTACTTGATACATGCAAAAAGTATAGCATCTCGGACTGGACTGAAACGAGGACGAAGGGATTCGTTTAACGGCGATCTGGTGCTAGAACAGTTAGCGCACGACCAGACAACATGTTTAATATCGCGATAACCGCCACCACAAGCGCTGAGACCGCTCTCCACGACCTCAATACGCCGGAGATCTATTCTCTTGGACCAAGGTTTGTTGATACCTTTGGCATTCCGTCCTCTGAGAAGAAATATTTAAAAACTTCACCTTCTCATTACCATTCTAATCTAAGTGTCCGCCTTCTCATTACCCGGAATGGAGCACTGCGAAAAAATTCAAACTAAGGAAATCTGCTTTAATTTTTCAGATAAAGTACTTAAAAACTTCCATGTTTCCTCAGGAAATACAAAGAATGCTTTCCATGCTCCATCAAACGCAGAGCCTCCTGTAACTGTAACGATGTGGGCATAGTCGTTGATAGGTAAATATAAAACCATCAATTTTGTGGGGAGAATGTTGGCAGGACAGCCTCTTTTATGATTGCACTCACCACTACTGGCATAATAATTAGCATAAAAGGGATGCATAGCTTTCATCATATGACGAACGATCCGTGTATTCCAACGTAGGCCCTAACCACCACACGAACCATTGATTCTCTGATGATCTGTCCGTTAATCCGTCAACGGACCGGTGCCAGTAATCGCGTTTTTCAGCTTTCACCAAGTTTTTCATTTGCATTTATAGCGTCGCGTATATTGGGAAAAATTCAGGTGATTCGCGACGTTCAAAAGTCGCTTTGAATAATTCTAAGCAATCTCTGCTCACCACGAGGTAGCAGACTGTTCACGGTTGTTCGCGTTGTGTACTCGTATCGTCTGTCCTTTAATCGTAATGCAAATGCATTGTGTAAAACCTGGGGGAAAATGTAAGGACAGAAATATAAGGACACGTGGGGTTTTTGATGTCCCATGTGGAAATTCCTGCTAGTGACACTCTCAGGCCTTTACGGGGAAGCTTAGGAGATTTTCCTCTGTCGGACATTTATGGGAGCATTAGGAGATGTTCCCACAATGGGATGGTTAGACTCTCGCTCTTTAGTGTACAAGGAAACGTAGCAATTAGTCGTTGTCGGTAGCGTAGCGCTTTTTTGCATTATCGGAGTGTTTCTTAATAGAATGTTTCATTTTGTCTCCACGAACTTTATATGCATTTTCCACAGCGTGCCTTGTTTCTACAATAAGTTCATGCCTCGCGGCACAAAAACGGCGAACAGGTAGACTAGCCCAGCCCAAAAGATCAAAGTTTGGAAGAACAGATTCGGCGAAAGATTCGACATGAGGCTGATGGAAAATAAGTTGTGTTCAAATCCGCCTTGATTTTTCCTTGAACGCAATTGCTTGCGAACCAGAATTTTCACTGGCTGAAACAAAGAGTTCTTGAAGGAGCGAACCCAATACTTCGCAATAAAGGCCCCTGTAGGAGACTACACCATCAATCTCTACTTCCCCGGCGGGTACATAGACAAGATACTTCTTCGTACACGGCCAAGTGGCTCATCTTTGCCGTCACTCAAGTTAGTTATAAATATATACCAAATTCGTTACTGATACTTTTTACATGTATCAGGCAACTAGCAGTTGGGAAATTTGATTCTGAGATGATTATGACTTTCATTGGTTTAGTTTTCAATAGAAATACACTAGAAAAATAAATTCAGTTTGGACAAGAAAATGTTTTTTTTTACGATCACTTTTTTTTTCTTAAAAGTGCCCAACATGAATTTTTGCCGGTAGGTAGGGAACATAATTACCTATCTTGGAACTAAATTTCGTCCAAATCAGAGATGGTTTTTTTGTAAATCGACTTTATATTTTTAAAAATCGATTTTTTTCAGTGTAGGAGTCGAAGAAGAATTTTTTAGATATTTTTATTCAAAAATTTGACTGATTTTGTGAAAATCACTCCTAAAGCAATTTTTTGTAGGATTTGTCATTTTTGGACTATAGCAATTTGAAAAAATTCGTTAAAAAAGTTTGACCCTTTTCAAAAGACAGTCCAGATCATTTTTGAAAAAAAAACGAAGTATGCAAAGTGGTTTTTTTGTGACAAAGTTCTTACGTACAGAAAGTTTCATTAAAATCTGAGAAGGTGCTGCCAACTCTAAATACCATTTAGCGCAAAATTCTTCAACTTCAAAGCTGGGAAGCCGTACGGGATATGTATTGTGGTGTACTTGAACGGATCGGTTTCCTAATATATTTTTCTACAAAAACGCATGTTGACCATAAAATGAGTTTTGTGGTGTTCAAATTTTTAAACAAAAATTCATAGCAAAAAATCAAAAATTTTTGGACGAAAAAGAAACTTTTGGAAAATCAGATGCCTAGTTTTTGAGATATCACGTTCACCGGAACGTTACTTTTCGAAAAACTTCATGGGAGATAATTGCGTTTAAAGTTTTGTGTTAACTTCATTCGTGGAATTATCAGCGCGCTGCAATCGGCTGTAATTTAAAATCTCCGATCAGGATGAAATTTCGCACAGATAATTTCAAAAGTATGTAGTTTCTGATCTGGGACGCTGCAGCCAAAGTGAGTAATGTGTCGTTCAATTCTCAACTAATTAAAAGACCAGGCCTCCTGATCTGCGAGAGTTATTATCATTATCCTGTTGCAGTGTGTGGAGACATCATGCAAATGTTCCATCAGATTAAAATACGAGCTCGCGATTACCAGTCTCAAAGATTTTTGTTCCGAGAATGCCCGCCATGACCAACCCCAAGTGTAGTGTGATGGGCGTCGCACACAACATTCGGTTTCACCTGTTTGCCAGGATGCTTGAGCAATTCGTGAAAAATCTGAATGTTGTAACGAAATTAAGCTACTTCACATCTTGTGAATCGCTTCTAAAGGTTAAAATATTAACCAAGAAATCATGAACAATTACAGGTGGAGTGCACTTACCTTTCTACTGTAACAACATCTAGCTGAATTATGAGGGGTGTGTGTCTCCAATACCTCTAGAACCGCCAATGATTAACGGTCAACCTGTGTTCTACGGTCCAATTGAGCAGAATGTAAGCGAGCAATTGTATGATGTTAACGCACAAACGAACATCCATTTCTGCTCGAACCAAGGAGCAATCCAATTTCCTGTGGGATGGACTACTTTAAGAATGCAAACCGCTCGAAGCGTGTTCTTATCCTGCTGATCTAAATAACAACCGAGATTCAGTTTCTGTCAGCATAATCCACTTAAATCATAACATAAAATTGCTTGCCCCTAGCGAAGCGATGAGAAAAATGGAAATCTTGCCGGTTCCATTCCACATCAGCCGCCCTCTAAATCGTATTCACTCCCCCCCCCTGCATCATATCGGAGACGTCTGCCGGTCCGGATCTGTTACGTAGGGTTAGTGAAAGCCGTTCTGCGACTGCCATTGCGAGGCTAAGTCCTGCTCCAAAGTATTCTTACCATCGTGGTAAGTACACGCTTTAGCTGTATGTATATGTATGTACAATCGCAACATGACATGCTAGCGCAGCTTGCCGAGCAGAGTCCATCTGACTGTGCAGTGGGTACTTGAAGTGATTGCACCATGTTCCGTGCTGTTTGCTGGTACGCCAAACAGTAGCGAAACATGTCGCTCGCAGGCAGCTTCCTGTCCCCTGAGTTGGAGATTTTTCATATTTTTTGTCGGGTGTTTCTTCAGTATTATTGTTACCGACGAAAACGACGTCATGCAAATAAGAAACGCTTCAGTTACCTCCTTGGGAGTGCTATTGTTACGTGATTTTGCACGTATTTTTCCGTGCATTTACGCTGTGTGCTACCAACTAGTGTTCTTTATCTCGCTTGTTTGGATGGATCTTGTACATACATCGAATCCTTTAGCTGCTATGCTTCGGAAAGCTGAATGTCATGCAATAGAATAAGATATTTATCGAGCAACTCAACCGCATCGATTCAATCAATCTTTGTACTCACACAATGTGCTCCGATGGTTACTCTTGACTTCAACAATTTTTATTATTATTACAAGATATCAAAATGTGCTTTATTGAAATTGTTTCACAAGCTGTATCCAACTTAGTTGCAAATGAAAATCTGACGGTATTGAAAAAAGTAGTATATTTGTAATCTACCAGATTAATCTGTCCCAAACTTCTAAATTTTTTTTGCGCTTTGGAAATATTGCATAAAAATGCATAAACATCGTAATACGTAATTAGTCCGACTGCCTAGTTTTGGATTATCTCAACGCCTGGAATGTGCGGAATATGATGGTTTTGTGTGTTCCCAAATGTAGTGTTATCTGCTTTCGTCACTCTAGGAATACCATCCCTTTTGATTATAATATTTCTGCAATTCAGCTACACGGTGTTGACTACTTTAAAGACCTCGGAGTAATACTGGATTACAAGGTAACTTACCATCGTCACTTCTCTGCTACCATCGACAAGGTCAATCGACAACTCTAATTCAAGATATCCAGCGAATTTCGTGATCCTTTGTTTTTCAAAGCTCTTACTGTTCATTAGTACGTTAGATGTTAGAATTTAGTAATATTGTTTGGACATTACAAGCGCTTTCATATGGTGTTGTTATTTTAATGACTTATCTTTCTAAAAGTTGGATATATTTACCAACTTTCTTGCAAGTGCATATATTATAATTGTGTTTTCGGCAAAGTTGTAGAGCAAACTTTGGTCAAAAACTTTGCTGAAGACAAAAAGTTTTTATCTTCTTCATTCATTTACAGTTAATATCAACAGACACAGTGTAGTCCTCATGGTAATTTCTTAATATATTTAAATAATCAGATTGTGATCTGCAACGTGGAATGTGAAGGTCAAACTCGGATAACACTCTGTTGAAAGTCCGCTGCAAACCAATGAGGGCACCGTTAACTCCATAGTTAGTCCGGCGAAGAAGTATATTATTGCGAAGGGCACGAGGGCGAACGTTCATATTTATCGCACTGAGAAGCCCGGGGCAGTCAATTCGATCGTGCAACTATCCGAAATCGTCATAGCACGGGATAGGTTCCGCGCACTTGCAATGTATCGAGTTCAATAAGCAAACCACGACTTCCGTACCTTGGCAGCTGGTGAGGGTTGTTTCAAGGCAATCGACAAAGGGCAAACCGAACAAATCTGCGCTGTACTGTCCTGATTCGATGGACACCGTTGAGATATTGAGAATTCAACACAATATTCCAGTGTTGATAGAACGAGTGAGCAGTAGAGAGGTTTCAAGCAGTAAATATTTGAAAAGTGCTTAGTTATTCTCATTATGAACCCCAAACAGCGTAATGCCTTTATGACAATATGGCTGATATGCTGCATAAATGTCAGCTGTTCATCGAGAAAAACTCCAAGATCTTTGACACAATTCGCTCCTGTCAAAAGTGGATTCTGCTAGACAGTATTCGAATCGAAATGACCGTGCATTTCTTGGGATTTCGGGGTTATTCGGTTGATTTCGCACCATTCCGCAAAGGTTACCAGTTGGCGGAGAAGGAAAGCTGCATCATAAGTATTCCGGATTATGTGGTATAACTTGATGTCGTCAGCGAAAGACAACCATGGTCCTTCTAAACAAATGTTGATGTCGTTGAAATATAGAAAAAATCAATGGACCGTGATGGCTGCCTTGCGGACTGCCAGATGAAGTGAAGAACTCTTCAGATACACAATCACCTATCTTGACTGCTAGACGACGATTGCTGAGATACAACACAGACCCCCAAAATTTGCGCTTTCAATCGACGATGGACAGCCTCAAGTATCCCGCCGCCGGTAGCCTTGAAACTGTTGCGTTAGCTACGATCAGTATGGAAAACATCGTAGGTGGCTCCAAATGCTTGCACTGACAGGGGCGATTATATCAAAACATTGATCCGAACATGCTACCAAATGATCATCAATTCCTGTATTCATACCACCGACATTCTGGTAGGTTTGAATACTGTGGTTGACTGGAAGCGAGCAGCTGATCAGTGCTTGCATTACCGAAATCAGATTCGTACTTACCGTTGGTATCGATTTGGAAGACCTCTTCACCACTCCTGCACACAGGACCGGGACGACTGACGAACGCTGGCTGCATGGGGGATCAGGGACTTCCATAGTGCTCGCTGTAGTGCGTCACAGGGTTTTTACAGTAAACCTTACTGGCTTCAAAAGCTTGGCCTGTAGTTGATTGGCACTGTGTGGGACTCACGACTCAAGTGCGTGCGTAACCACTAAAAAAACACTCCTTACTTTTTCACGCCCTTCTTCTCCACGAAACTACGTGAAGGTATTACTTCGTGGGGGGGGGGGGGGGTCGCTGTGCTTTCGTCGCACCTCTTTCTTCTTTCCGTGAGTCATTCAGCTCTCGACCTTGTCACAATCTACTTGGATAGTCCTCAACAGTGAACTCACTCTACTCCGACCGAGTTGCGTCCCAGGGGGCGATGAGTCATACCAACATAACATAGAGTGCAAAAAATTTTGAGAAAAATGACTTAAAATCATAATATTTTTCAATGTTTTGGCCCAAACTTTACTTCCAATGTGCTGAAAATTCGCAATTTTCTACAATAGACGCAAATTATCAGCTCTGATTGAATAGTAAAGTTATGGGCGATAAATTTAACGAATATGAATAAAATAGTACAAGAAACGTGAATTTCAGTGGGATTTTATAATAATCGCTATAACTTTATTAATTGAAAGCATAGAACTGAACTATGTTCGACAACTTGTCATATTTTTGAACGAAAATCAATGGCTTATTTTTAATTTGAAGAGTATGAATGCTGCAGATTATTTAAAAATTAATGACACAAACAATAAATGGAATTCATTGACGTCATTCAGGTAAGACAATGACAATGAATGTAAAAAATCATGAAACCGCGGAAGGAAATGTTGAAAAAACATGTTTTAGCAGCTGCGTCTTGTTTAGAACCCTTTTAATGACTTCTTCGGTGTCCTCGTCGTCGCCAGAGTGTGGAATGGAAGTTGTGCTTTCCGGCTCACGTGGTTGCTTAGCTGTGGAACGACCACATTTGCGGTTCGGAGCATTTTTTTGGATTCCTTTTCCTTTTCTTTTTCGATAATGTTTTTTTACGATTACTACTTTCACGACACCTAATATAATTGCATTGTTAACTCACGCGAAATAACTGACGCGCTTTCATTGATGACGAGCACTTTCCTTTCACACAAGTATGTGTTTAGAGGTTGATCAAATACTGATGCCATCTTGAGCAGCTGCAATTGCGTTCTTTATGTCCTCTTCACTTCGTTTTGGTGTTTTTCACACAAAATTACGCACCATTTTCCTGTCAAAATAATTAAAATTTACTTTATAGTAGTGATCTATAGTGCCCCCAAACGACTGACCTATGTATATCAAAACCAAAAATATTGAAGACCCAACATAAAACTCGTGTTCAGCATTAATTTTTACGTAAGAAAAAAACTCATTTGACATTTTTTACTTTGATTAAATATACTGTAGTGAGGACGAAAGACAATGCGTTTTCCCAGAACAACACGCGAAAAACTAAGCGAACCCATAGCTAATACACGGTAATAGCCGAAATGACAGTCGTCAACGATGTGCTATCAAGATAAAGTAGAATGGGGTCAAATAGGTATGGGGGTACAATAGGTATATGCCATTCAGGGTTACCATATTCACAGATTTTTCTGTAATGTCACAGATTTTTTTCACAATTTTTGATCACAGATTCTTTTTCACTGATTACAGATTTTTGGTATTTTGATAAAAATTTCACAGATTTTCAGTTTTTGGAAATATTGTGATTTTTAACAGATTTTTTGGAAATTTATCGCAGATTTTCACAGATTTTTTCATGGTTTAGTCATCACAAATGACAAAAAAAAATTTTTGGCCGAAACGCAGATTTCGATGTGGCATCCCTGATGCCATTATCTTTGCTAAGTTATTACAGAGGTCGCTCGTGTTGCGTGAATTGTATCTTATTCACGCAACACGAGTGAACTCTGCAATAATATAGCAAAGATAATTGCATATACCTATTGTACCCCCATACCTATTTGACCCTATTCTACTCTATCTTGATAAGACGAAAAACTTTCTAGAAAATGCTAATCTACAATATTTAAGAAGTTATGTTTAAAAAAAGTTTTCAAGGTGTCATTCACAAACAACAGTCAATAACTTCGAGTGTACTATATAAATATAGATTTTTGTCTTCATTAAAGATGTTCGCAAAAACAAGTTCTTTAACATTTTTGAAGACTTCATCATGTTTTTCCTATTTTGAAAAAAATTGCAGCAAATCTCTCACTTCAAGGGTGATTCATCACCATAACTATATCATCAAAATGAAGGTCTTGGATCATCATAAAACATCCCAGAAGACATCATTTCTCTGCGCTTTACCGCTTTCGCGTGAATATTTTTTTGCACATTTTTGGCGAAACTTTCCTAACAACTTGCGCATCAGAAAAATACCCGAAGTTTGGGGTTCCAATTCAACCGTTGTGAAAGAATTTAAAAAAATCAACTTTACAGTTTAAAACCAAAGTTCATATAAACTTTTTGAAAAACAATTTGTTTCTTGGAACTTTAAACATATGAGGAATAATTTCTGGTAATTTGATGGCTACAAAGCATGTTTAAATTTAAACTAGGTATGGATGTGCGTTTCTAGTTCCTCGCATGAGAATCCGACACTAACCTAGTGATAGGACTAAACTAGCCGGATTGACGCTATCTCCAAAAAACGTAAACATCAAGATTCGGTTCCAATAATGTTCTTCCGCTTTAGGGGGCGGGGGGGAGGAGGTGGCGGTGGTGTTCGAACTTAATTTTTTTTTTGAATTGATCAAAACTTTTGTGCATTTTAATGCTTCATTTCAATAACATTCTGTAATCTTTCCGTGCAAAAATACCGACAAGCGACTCGGTGATGAAGCTTTTTGTAAAACGTATCTGGAAAAAACACGAATTACGGTGTTATCTTCCATTAAAAAAAAAAACACTTAACCTATTTATTTCAAATTATGCACACACGTTCTATGAAAAAAATACCTAATCGCAAGGTTGAGTTTTCGTGATAATTTGTGAATTAATCAATTAAGGGGGTGTTAACTCATTTGAAATAAAAAATGCTATTATTCACGAAAGATACCGCCATTTTGTGAGGGAAAACCCCTTTATTGAAAAATTATCCACAACTCAACTCCATTTTTTTACATAGAATGTGTATGCAAAGCTTGAAATAAATCGATTAAGTAGTTTTTGAATGGCAAATAAAACCGCAAATCGTGTTTTTCCAGATACGTTCTACAAAAAGCTTCATCACCTAGTCGATTGTCTATATTTTTGCATAGAAAAATTACAGAATTTTATTGAAATGATACAATATAATGTACGAAAGTTTTGATTAATTCGCTTCACCCAAATGTCAAAAAAAATCTCATCCAACGTCATAAAAAATTGTGGATTTCGCATGTTCTGAGCGGACGAAAAAACAATTTAAACCTGCTAAAATATTTCAAATTTATTCATTGTTTATTTAAAACACTAAACCCGAGCGAGTTTGCGATATCCAAGTACAGACCAAGACATATTTCCGACGGCGCCGGTGGTTGAGTGGTAAGCGTGACCGCCACTCACTCCAGTTCATCTGGGTTCAATCCCAGCCGAGGACATTGAGATTTTTCTGAGGTGAAAAAATCTGTGGTCACGTCTTCCTTCGGAAAGGTAGTAAAGCTGTTGGTTCCCGATCCATGCGTTGATGCATCGATATCTAGTCCAGATAGTGGCGTCGGTGATGAAGAAGTAGCATCCAACATACTTACTAACAAACATCCTCATTCCTTCTCCCGTCCCCGTGATACTTGTGTAGTGCGCAGTAGTATATACGCCTTCTAGCAAAAGCAAGTATCGGACTAATTTTCCTTCCCTTTCCTTCCGCGATCTACGTTTGGGCCTGGCCGGCGCCGGTATTGATCAACAAACACTTTAAGATAAGAGTTGCACATTAAAAAATGTTTCGTTACTCTCAAACATAAATCTTGAGCGTTTTTTCAAAACGTCATATCTGCAATGAGTTACTCTCTTTGTTTACTCTCTCTTTCAATTTTTACGGCGTCACTATAACACTTTTCACTTATTTTACAGTACAGATCGAAAGACGGTGGTTTTAACTAGCATATTATGCAAAGAGCTGAGGGATAAATGTTAAAGTGACCGAATTATTAACAGAAGAGAAATTAAACAAAGAGAGTAACTCATTGCAGATATGACGTTTTGAAAAAACGCTCAAGAAATATCTACTCATTCCGTATGCAACTTCAGCTAATCAAGATCGATGACGAAGTAGCAACCCAGGGGTGGTGGCACAAGCTCAAGCTCAAGCTCCAACTACAGACCAACACCTATTTCTTTCGTGAAGGAAAATACTTCTCATGACTTATTTCTTAAATTGATTTCTCTAGCCTTCCCTAAGATGTTCATGTCTCTCGGTTTACCAGCGGCTTCTCACGGATAATAGATACAAACAAATAAATCGTCTTTCTCAAAATTATTTGCCCAATCGATACTCAAACATGTAACCGGCACGCGTCTCCTTCAGCTAATAGAACCCACATGACAGAAGTACCGGACTCCATAATAATTTCACTCCCCTGAAAAACGACCACATTACGGGCCAACAGGAAAGCAATAACCCCCATGCCACAATCACTCGCACAAAGGAAAATAACGACAAAAAAGCATTCACCTTCCTGCGGCCAACCCATGTCACGAGTCGTAAAAATGGATCACTCTTCTTCCCGACGGCATGTGCGATTCTATCTGCTCCGAACTGATAACTAAGCATGATGTACGCAGTGCTAACGACGATATTTGGACAATGACTGCGGGCAGTAACCAAAAATGGCATCCAGCATCGCCCGGTTCAGTATCCATTTGCGCCGTTAAGGCATTTAACGGTGGGGAATGGTTATGGATTCAACCGTCAAACATGTGCACTTTAGCCGGGTTTCCAAGGCATCGTCGCGTAGCTGGTGAGGAAAAAATTTGCCAGCTCAGTTATACGAACAGCACAAATCCAGTATTCCATCCTCACTTCATGAGAGAAGACGACGAAACTGATTTGAAATTGTTTATTGCTTGTTAAATTTATTTTTTTACGATTTTGTTTGATGTTTTATGGGGCTCTCGTAGGGTACGTTTACCATTAGTGAACCGTTTACGTGTTATGGGCACTCGAATATATTTTTAACGGATGTTCAAAAAGATTCAACTATGGATCTAAAAAACAGAACATTATACAAAGCACGATGCTAAAGTGTTTTTGTACTTTTCAAGTGTCCTAGTATGGGTGGTGGATCTCATCGAATGAAACACAAAATCATGTTTGAAAAATGTTGGATACCCTCATAATCTTGATTCAGGGCAAAAAAAAAATTTTTTTGGTGCGTTCAACACTAAAAACTTCCTACGCTGTCATTTTTCAACCAATTTTTTAATTGCACTGGATAGAGAAGAAATGAATTTATGAAATTTATAATACAATGCAAACAATTTGGAACTATCAAGCTAACGCACATAAAAATGAATTGAATGAAGTCATTTATTAACTACCACCCATTTCACAAATTATCATATTCCGAACAATAGAAAAATCTGCTGCGAATTTTTTCACCCCACTACAAGAACTGCTATTGGTCAATGTACCCTATAGGAACCGAAAAGCTGCACGGATTTCCAAACTCGCAAATGTTTCGCTCGTTAGTAACGAAAAATCTGCAGACAATAAAGCGAACCGAAACAGGAGCATAACATGTTTAATGTAAGTTTCAACAAATGGCAAGCGAACATGCAAAATTATTGCATGCGCATAACGGATTTGGTACCTATGTATGTACTACCAAGCTGTTGATTTCGTTACCCAATTTGGAAATGTAAATGATCATTCAGTTGAAGCGTGATTTATTTATCCTACACGTATTGATGATAAAATACACTCAGGTTTTTTACGTGGGGAATGCAGGCCGCGCAAATGAAAACCGCGTAGATTTCAAAAACCGCGTAAATGAAAACCGCGGGTATTTGAAAACCCGCGTAAATGAAGACCGCGTAAATTTAAGAATCCGCGTTAATGGATACCGCATAAATTCAAAAATTCGCTTAAATGAAAACCGCGTAAAGAACAACCGCGTAAAATTTGATTTGATGAACTCTGGGTTTTTTTACTAGTAGTTAGAGTGCTCCAGAACAGAAGGTGATAGTTCGTGGAACGATTGAGTGCATTACCTAGTGGAATATCCAGAAAAATTCGAGTAGTCCAAATTGTTCATTTTCAAAAAAAAAACGAAAAATTCAAGGTCCAATAGCAGGGTTATGATTTTATGCATGCATATTTCTCAATTTCATGCAAAAATAAAACGATTCGGGTCCATATTTGAAGGATGTCATAAAAATAGCATATTGATGCGTAAATATATAAAGCACTTTTCAAGTACACTAATAACTTGTCCATAAAATTTCAAAAATGTCGTTAGGGGAGAGTGGGTACACTTGATCCCACTTTTGTTTTATTCACATAAATTTTTAATGAAATTAAAATTTTGATCACAAAAATCATAATTTTGCAGCCAATTCGAATTGTAACAGCTGTGAATAATGTGTAAATCCGTTTATCATGTCCTTTCAGTAATATGAACAGTTTTGAAAATCATGTCAAAATGAAGTTTTTGTAAAAACGTGTGGTAATTTGATCCCCTGCCAACTATGGCTAAACAAACAGAGCACACTATGACTAATAGAAATGAAAGTTAAGCTATCCATCAAGCCTGTCGAAATAACTAATAAGATTACCTATTTAGATGCACGACAAGCTCTGGCATTAAAGCGAAGCCAGATATTTGCCGCTAAATCAGTACTAGCTTTTCCAACTTTCAATAACTTATATCAAAATTTGTTCGCGAAACAAACATTTTAGTTCAATTTATACTGTCAGGTACTTTATGTAAGTGATTTTTTCTAGTCCTGCGCATTTCGGAAGTGTATGTGAGAGTTAATGATAAGGATCAATAGTACCCAGTACAACAGGGATCAAGAGTACCTATTGTATGAGGCGAATGAAATATAGTTTTTTAGTATAAGTTGTATAACTATTCATTCAAAAAACTTGTTCTTTCTAGAAAAAAAATCCATTATAAAGTAATTGTAGTTGGAAATATTTGTTCGGATTTCCAGAAAAACCTTTCTCATTGCAGCTTTTGATTGTATAGCAGCTTGAAACTGCAAACATACTTTTATTAGTGAATTTATAATAATAATAGGAATTACCGAATCAGTCACTTTAGCTGATGACCTCGTGGTTTACTCAACCTACTTTGTATTGCTGTAATTATTTCAATTTTAGGTTAATTCGCGTCGTATTTTAGTCTTTTCTCTTGTACTCGCTTGATAATTCAACTGTGATAAACTAATTTAGTAATTTAATTTTTAATTTAATTGAACATAATATAAGGTTATGCGACGAAACTCAGAGCATGACTTGCCTGTTTGCTTCCTTCGATCGATCGAAAAGATTAGGTTGCCTGTTCTTTCACCGCAAATAATTTGATGACAGAATCGAGCCCATGCCCAGTGAGTGAGTCCACTATGGTTGAACTCAGCAATATTCATAAATAATTAGATCGACGAACTCATACAGTCGTTAAAAAAAAATAATTATAAAATGATCTTCCAGATGAATTTTAACACAATAATTTTGACACCCTTCGACACAAGTTTAAGTTTGACCGTACCAACCAGTAACGCGTGTGACGTCGTGTAAACAGTCGAATACGACTTGCTAATTGACAGTGCTTAATTTAATACATGTAATAAATTATACAAAACTACTCTTGCAGGAATGGTTTTCGATAATTTTGGTTAAGTACGACGGTTGTTTGGTTGTTTGAATCTGTCATCATTATGCCTCTTGTTTCCCCATGCGTTAGCCGCTAGCCGATTTATCCTACTTTTTGATTAAGATATCGACGATTTATAAGTTTCTCAGAACATTACCAATGCGACGTTTAATAATACTAAACATAAATGCCAATATAACTGGACGCGTATGGTACTACTTCAGGTTCGAGTGATTCTATAACTATTTTGGATGAGCTTTGGATGACATTTTTGGATGATCCTTGGATCCAGCTCGGATGCCTAAAATTAAAAATCTTCGGAATATTTGGTTGATTCTCCGTATTAACAAGTCCGGTTCAGATCGGGTTTTTCGAATTATAAATTTACTGATTCGGGTCGGGTTGGGGTTTTTAAATTTTGAAAATAAAAAACCCGAACCCGACCCGTGCCCGAACATTTTAAAATTACACAATTTTTATTTTCGGGTTCGGGTTTTGTAATTTTAAAATGTTCGGGCACGGGTCGGATTTTTCAGATTTTAATATTTCGGGCTCGGGTCGGGTTCGGGTTTTTCAATTTTCAAGCTTTCGGGTTCGGGTCGGGTTTAGGTTCGAAAAAATTGAAACCCGACCATCTCTATTACTCAGCCGCAAATATATTGAATATAACACAGACACATTCCATTATTTTAGCCGAAGAATTAATTTATGATTAATTTACTATAAAAGCACTCGTCGAACGCTAGAATAGGCTTAGTGTTACAATACGTGAAGGTTCAATTTTTGCCGTGTTTGCTTCAGATAGGCACTCTTTCTGCAGCCAGCACACATGAAAAAATCAGCAGTGCAACCAAACTAAAATATTAATTTGGAAATTTATTGAAGTGCCATTTTAGGCACACGTAATAAATAACTTTAAATTATTCAACTGATTTCTGATTGCAAAGATTCTACAATCATATTTACATAAAATTTGTCTCATGACAATGCACAGTGGTCCAGATCGCTAATTTAGGAGGAATTTTTACTTTCTGACAAACCTGTATAATTTAGCCGTATCATGTCTTAGGATGAATTTGTGTACTTTAGAAGATGCTTCTTTTTATTGGAATAGTTATTAGGGTGGTTCTAATTTATCTAAAATACGAAAATAAACTTTTTACTGATGAAAGATAGAGCTCCACAGTCTTCCACAAAGTTGTAAAGTAACTTATTTTGAATAAATTTGTTGAACATATTAAAGCTCTATCTCTTTTAGTTTTTGTTATACAAGAAATTTAAAAAAAAAGATTAGGGTGTTCCTGAAAAAAACGTTTTTTTAGTATAACTTTCGTATCTTTTACTTTTTGTTAACACAACCTTTGAACAGCTTATTGAAAACCTCAAGCCGAGTATTTTTCTCCAAGACACCGAAGGTCTAACTTTTTTCTTTAAAAAGTTATGGACACTTTTCGTTAAAAAAATAGCCTATTTCAAGGCTCAATATCGCTGATGCGGGCACCTAAAATTGAATTCTGTTTCCACCACATGAAAGACCATACTTATTAGTATATTTGAGCAAAAATTGGCGAATACGATATTTTTTTAAAATTTGCAATTTAGATTTAAAGTTTGTAGTTTTGCAGGTTCAACGCATTAAAGCATTTACACACATATCGTTGTATTATGAAAAAAGCCACTTTCAAATATCATTCTCTCATCGCAGCAAGCTTTGCATAAGTGAAACGACTGTCAAAAAAGGTTTCTGATTTTATTCGTTTTAAATAAAACTAGTAAATATGGATATTAGTCGAAGAGAGTTGGCGAATTTGCTTATTGCTGGTAAAAAGACAGATGAACTGCTTAAGTTCATTACAAGTAGTAATCCAAATGTAAAATTGAGACTTGTTAATGTTCGAAAGAAATTTTATATTTTGTTAAAACAACCTTTGAACAGCTTTTAGAAAACTTCAATCCACGTTTTTTCATAACTCTGAAAGTCTAACTTTATACTTTCAAAAGTTATGGAAACTTTTCGCTCATAAATAGCCCTTTTTCAAATGTCATTATCTCTGATTGGGGCAAATAAAAGTAAGTTCGGATTGAACCATAGAAAAGAACATACTTTTAAGTATATTTGAGCAAAAATTGGAAAATATTATTTTTTTTAAGCATGTAATTTTAAATTTACTAACCAAAGTTTTAAATTTTATCGCATAGCGACATAAAAGAAATTGCCTAAAGCCTTTGTATTTCCTTTTCTGTTTTGCTTACATATCAACAATACTGAATGTGTTCATTAAAAATAATTTGGCTATGACAACAATTTATGATTTATATAAGGAGAATTTATTCAATGCCAATTAATTCAAAAGTAGATGCATTGCATTTTCAGGTATATCCAGCGGTGCTCGTTGAATTCGACGTTTACATTTAAGAGAAATTATAGGATCTGATGAAACAAGAAGTCTCTTGAAAACGTCATCAAGATTGACGAGTCGATCGAATTTGCGTGCGTGGAATTCTCGGAATCTGCGAATACTTTTATTCCTGGTTTCTTGAACTTCTTCACTGCACATACCTACTGGCAGCATGTTATGTTGAATAATGCTTGTAATTGTTGTCATAGCCAAATTATTTTTAATGAACACATTCAGTATTGTTGATATGTAAGCAAAACAGAAAAGGAAATACAAAGGCTTTAGGCAATTTCTTTTATGTCGCTATGCGATAAAATTTAAAACTTTGGTTAGTAAATTTAAAATTACATGCTTAAAAAAAATAATATTTTCCAATTTTTGCTCAAATATACTTAAAAGTATGTTCTTTTCTATGGTTCAATCCGAACTTACTTTTATTTGCCCCAATCAGAGATAATGACATTTGAAAAAGGGCTATTTATGAGCGAAAAGTTTCCATAACTTTTGAAAGTATAAAGTTAGACTTTCAGAGTTATGAAAAAACGTGGATTGAAGTTTTCTAAAAGCTGTTCAAAGGTTGTTTTAACAAAATATAAAATTTCTTTCGAACATTAACAAGTCTCAATTTTACATTTGGATTACTACTTGTAATGAACTTAAGCAGTTCATCTGTCTTTTTACCAGCAATAAGCAAATTCGCCAACTCTCTTCGACTAATATCCATATTTACTAGTTTTATTTAAAACGAATAAAATCAGAAACCTTTTTTGACAGTCGTTTCACTTATGCAAAGCTTGCTGCGATGAGAGAATGATATTTGAAAGTGGCTTTTTTTCATAATACAACGATATGTGTGTAAATGCTTTAATGCGTTGAACCTGCAAAACTACAAACTTTAAATCTAAATTGCAAATTTTAAAAAAATATCGTATTCGCCAATTTTTGCTTAAATATACTAATAAGTATGGTCTTTCATGTGGTGGAAACAGAATTCAATTTTAGGTGCCCGCATCAGCGATATTGAGCCTTGAAATAGGCTATTTTTTTAACGAAAAGTGTCCATAACTTTTTAAAGAAAAAAGTTAGACCTTCGGTGTCTTGGAGAAAAATACTCGGCTTGAAGTTTTCAATAAGCTGTTCAAAGGTTGTGTTAACAAAAAGTAAAAGATACGAAAGTTATACTAAAAAAACGTTTTTTTCAGGAACACCCTAATCTTTTTTTTTAAATTTCTTGTATAACAAAAACTAAAAGAGATAGAGCTTTAATATGTTCAACAAATTTATTCAAAATAAGTTACTTTACAACTTTGTGGAAGACTGTGGAGCTCTATCTTTCATCAGTAAAAAGTTTATTTTCGTATTTTAGATAAATTAGAACCACCCTAATAACTATTCCAATAAAAAGAAGCATCTTCTAAAGTACACAAATTCATCCTAAGACATGATACGGCTAAATTATACAGGTTTGTCAGAAAGTAAAAATTCCTCCTAAATTAGCGATCTGGACCACTGTGCAATGTCAACAATATCATAAAAAATGAAGAACATTACTTAAAAACCATTGTCGAACGTATTGGTTTACTGTAGATTGTCTAACTATTTTACGCAAAACACCATGCGTCTCCATATCAGCAACAAATCTTCAAAATCTGCTTAAATTTTTTGCGCACCTAGGCGCAGAACGAGACCATGATATTCGAAAAGTAGAGGTAATTTCACATAGAATGTATACTATGTGACCGTTCCGAACTGATTCCGAAATTTGTACAGAATACATTAGTGAACAAAGTATTTTTGATCTGACCACCTTAAACATATTTAAACTAAAAAGTCATAGTTCCAAGCAAATTTACCAAATGAATTTTACTTATTAACCAAGTTCTTCCGTTCCTCTATACAATGAAACTAGTTGTGCTAAAATCGGACCAAAAACAAAAGAACAACATGCATTTGAAGTGAACAGAGCAATGGTGGTTTCGGACATGAAAATCATTAAAAAAATCCGGACTTTGGTACGTTTAAACTCGTGTTAAAAATCGTGTTCTTATCCAATGATCACAAAATTTTGAATATACATCATTCAATACATGAGAAATTTAGGAAAAATATAAAATATCAATACTTTAAAAATAAATTTTTGAGGTTTTGGCCAGCCTCCGGCTACTGTGCAACGTCGTGGTTATGGCCAGCGACATCTACATCAAGTGACCGTTTCATGATAAGAATAGAGTTCTGCGGAGACGTGGTCGAATCGGTGCGACAACCTCCCCTCCGATCGAAGCTAAATTCCCTGTAATCCTACCCAAACAACATTTAATTATCTTAATAGACTGGTTTCACCGCCACTTTCGCCACACCAACCGAGATTCCTAGGTCCGCTAATGATTTGACATCCCGCAACTGCGACGACTGTGGGACAAAGTTGAACGAAGCTGTGCCTGGTTTTGCCTCGCAAGGGCTGCCATGGCTCCATTATCGGAAGTGCGGTTTACTTCGTTCGTCCGGCCAACGGCCAGCAGCAACGTCAAGCGCTGAGGCCCTCTTTACGTGTTCTACTACTAGAACCATCCATTTGAAAATGGTACACTCGCTGAATACGGAGTCGTGCATTATGACTGTCCAACGGTATGCCATGGGAATTCTGGTCTGACAATACCACCAGGCCACTAGAAACGACCTGAAAGCGTATAACAAGATGATGGAGCAGCAGTTCACTACCTCACAAGCTACATGGAAGTATATTTCATTTGCTTCCACGCACATGAGCGGTGCATGGGAGAGGCTCGTTTGCTTGGTAGCGATGGGAGCGACGCTGGATTGTACTAGAAAACCCGACGACGACACACTAGAAACGATCCTGTATGAAGCGGAGGTCACGATAAACTCAAGACCACTTACCCGAGCAAATTCTCATGGGATCAGACACCATCACAACCATCAAAACACAATACAATGATGTCGATATTCAATAATTACACCAAAATATGTTTTTTTATGGGATACACCGGACCAAGGTGTTTACATGGATCGATGCCATTTAAAATATTATGGGTTCCTACATCCTACTGGAGTCAGCAGACCAAGAAATATTAAAACAAAATCTCTTCTTGCTGGGAAACAGCCGTTTAACTCTGCGAAGCAGCTGGAAGTTGGCGCTGTTCATCGCTGACGAATTCTGGAACAGATAGCTGAAGTAACACCTTCCAGTGATGACGCGCAGATGTAGTTTGTTCCAGGTGGTCAAGGATCTAGAGATCGGTGATCTGGTCTTGGTGAATGGCGAAGCGACAAGGAATCAGTGGACTCGGGGACGGACCGAAGAAGTGTTTGCTGATAAAGACGGTAGATTATGACAGGCGCTGGTGTGGACCACAGCGGGGATACTCCAAAGACGGGCCGCGTTCTGGAAATCGAGCAGAGAAAATCAAGTTCCGATATTCTAGGAGTTTCTGGCCCTCATCAAGGTTTACGGGCGATGGTATGTGTCGCTCCATTGGACGGTGACGACTGTGCCGAGTGATCGCGGGGAAACGTCATGCAGTCAACAGTACGTTTTCGCGCTAAAAATGCTAAATTTTACTACTGTTACAAATTTGTACGATTACGGCAGTAGTAACTCGTGTATTTCTTAAATCTAATAGTGCGAGAGTAGTACGGATAATTCTAGACCAACATGTGAAATGGGCGGAAGTCCCAATGAGAGTCTCTCTGTGTTTACTTTCTCTTTCGATTATTATGGCGTAAGCATAAAACTTTCCAACATTGTTTCAATAAATATTGAAAGACTCGGATGTCATCTAGCATATTATGCTAAGAGCTAAGTAGCAAACATAGAGGCGGCCGAGTTATTGACGGAAGAGAGAGCAAACAAAGAGAGACTCTCATTTGGACTTCCGCCCATTTCACATGTTGGTCTAGAATTAAGACTTTAGTAAGTCTTTTTCACAAACAAGCACGGAACAGGCAAACCTCAGTCCTCCTGAGAAAGATGCGCCAACAGGAGGAACGAGATCGCGAAGCGATGGAACAACTGTCCCGCGTAAACGACACACAGATATTCTACGAAAAGCTGAACAGTTCGCGCAAAGGCTACGTTCCGCAAGCCGATATGTGCAGGGACTTCTTACGAACGAGTGTGAGGTGATTGAGAGGTGGAAGCAGTACTATGACGAGCACCTCAACGGTGATGCAGCAGAGGACGAAGGCGGTATGGCAACGGATCTTGGAGCACGCGCAGAAGACGATAGGCGCCGACCCCTGATCTCCTGAGAAGTCAAGGAGGAGATCAGTCGGCTGTAAAACAACAAAGCTGCCGGTGTAGATCAACTACCCAGCGAACTAGTGAAATACGGTGGTGAAACACTGGCTAGAGCGCTGCACTGAGTAATCGCCAAAATTTGGTGGAGGAGATGCTTCCGGAGGAGTGGATGGAATGTATCGTTTGCCCAATCTACAAAAAGGGTAACAATTTAGATTGCTGCAACTACCGCGCGATCACACTACTTAGCACCGCCTACCACGGACCAAATATTCGCGATTCGGCAGGTTCTGCAGAAGTGCCGCGAATACAACGTGCCCACAAATCATTTGCTCATCGATTTCAAATCGGTATATGACACCATCGATCGAGATCAGCTATGGGAAATAATGCACGAGTACGTATTTCCGGATAAGCTAACACGATTAGTCAAAGCTGAATCGGGTGATGTGCGTTGTTCGAGTATCAGGGACATTCTCGAGTCCCTTTGAAACTCGAAGAGAGTTACGGCAAGGTGATGGTCTATCGTGCCTGCTGTTCAACGTTGCGTTAGAAGGTATAATAAGGAAAGCGGCGATAGACACGAGCGACACGATCTTTAGGAAGTCCGCCCAGCTTCTTGGCTTTGCCGACGACATTAACATAATGGCACGGAACTTTGCCATCAACGTTTCGAAGACAAAATACATGAGAGGAAGAGGTTCTACAGTCGACAATGTGAACCTCCCATCCAGAGTTCGGATTGACGGTGACGAAATCGAGATGGTCGACGGATTCGTATAATTGGGCTCACTGGTAAACACCAACAATGATACCAGCAGAGAAATTCAGAGACGGATCTTGAAGGGTAATCGCGCTTACTTTGAACTCCGGAGGACGCTCCGGTCGAACAAAATTCGCCCCCGTACGAAATTGATTATCTACAAGACGCTGATTAGTCCTCTACGGCCACGGGACCTGGGCAATGCTCGTGGAGGATCAACGCGCCCTTGGAGTTTTCGAATGAAAGGTGTTGCGTACCATCTATTGTGGCGTGCAGATGGAAGACAGAACATGGCGCAGGCGAATGAACCATGAGCTGCATCAGCTGCTGGAAGAACCATCCATCGCGCATACCGCAAAAATAGGACGTTTGCGGTGGTCTGGACACGTTGTAAGAATGTCAGACGACGACCCGGTGAAGATGGTTCTTGAGGGCGATCCTATAGGAACAAGAAGACGGACCCTTCGAAGACTGCGAGGCTGGCGACAAGCAGCAATGGACGAGTGGAGTGGAGACGGCTTCTGCATACAGCAAGAGACAACAAGGCTCTAGCCTGAACGGTAAGGTAAGTAAGTCTTTGATTTATATGTACAGCTATACATTATTGTAAGGCAAAGAACTACGCTACCTGAGCAGCACAAAACCCAAAGGTGACACACGCATTTCGTTTAGATATTGTCACAAAATCAACGTTTGCTGTAAGTTAGTAATCCCGAAGCAAAATCCAACAAGCTGCGTTGTCCTTTGCGATTTGGAGGTCAGTTCGTCTGCTTTCATGTTCGCAGTCGGAAGATCTAGTTTGTTGTTAGTTCTTACGGGTCGCTGGTGTAAATCTTCATCTGCATTTGATTCTTTATTGGTGGTGTTGTCTGTTGATTGGAGATACTAGGTGCAATCATTGTTGTTTCGCTGTTGGTTATAGAAGTTGGTTTAGTGGTACTGGGTGCGATCCTTGTTGAGTTAGTGTTTGTTACTGTCCGATCCACAATCATTGGTTTAGCAACCGGTTTTAGTTTAGCATACTATGACTGTTTACCGATTTTGGTCGTAACAGAAGGAATTTTCTGGTGTAGTGTCTGATCACAGGAATGTGTTCTGGGTACGTGATCAATGTTCGTTGACTATATGTAACACCTTGCCTTGATTTGAATTGGATGGTCAGTCAGGAGGGGATCGGTTTTGCCGTACGAATTCCCACTACATGCACACTGAAGACCTGGGAAGAAGTTCCTCTGTGTCACACTGTAGATGACAGAAATCGAAGTTTGATGCCATTTTAACATAAAAATGTCAACTTCCGAATAAAAAAATGCTCCATAACCCTATCATTATCGTTATTTTCGGAATCGGGTTTACGAGGATGTGAAGAAAATCATTGCCGGCGCCTTTTTAAAATTCAAGTCGCACTTCGGGTGTGTTAGTGTTGGTTTGAAAATTAAGTTTTCAGTGCGCTCAGGGTAGGGGAAATCAAGGTGAGTTTGAACAGAGGAGAGTTCACACAGTGCCCGTTAATAGCGAAAACATACTGGGAATCAGGTAAAAATACTTTTGGTTTTACATCGTTCATATGTGTACAACAAAAGTATTGTTGCCAGATTCCTAACGGCATGGTTTCGCTAGAGTAATCACTGTTTCATCTCACATCTGTTTTCCCTACTGCAAAATTGAAACATTTAAACGTTTAAATATTCTTGGCGTTTTTTTGGTTTGTCAATTTTTGTCCTATAGCACGTTAAGGCCGACCAAACAATTTCGACAAACATATGATTGCGACGTAAAAGCCAGCTGTAAAAGATGCTCTTTAAAGGGAATTCCGGACAAACCGTTACTGACCGAACACAACTCAGAGCAGTTATTGAAAGAGAAACTTACTAACGTCTGTGATTGGCGAGTAACGGTTTGTCCAAAATTTGCACTCAAAGTGAACTTTGACAACTGGATTACACGCCCCAATCATATGTTATCGCGAAATAATTTTTTTGATAGTTCTACAGTGGTAGTGGTAACAATAACATCGGTAACAATAAAACTCCATCTGATATATAAAATGGACCACTTTCCAACTACATAGTTCATTCACGGGCATAAAATCGAACTCATTCCCACCATCGCACTGCGAAGCTTAGTAAGAGTCGTCTCTATAATCAATTTCATTCGCCTCATCCATCAATGGATCAATTATTTTCCCATGAGTATGCCATTTCGCACATGCTGGTCGTGTCGCAAACAGATCAACACTGGCAACGAACGAAGGAAATCAGCCGTATGGCTGCCACCTCATAGCAATATACATACATTCGTTTACGTATACGAGTGTATTCTTCCTTCACTGACCAACCGTACGGGGTCGGTCTGGTCTATCCCTGGTCTCAACTCATAAACGCTTGGGAAACCGGCAACATCGAACGTAAATGAAATGTGTAGATCAGCAGTCAACCGCCGTACTGCGGTATCTCTTACGCCGCAAAACCAATCACATGGAATCACTTTTCCCCACTAACGTACGTATACTAGTTCAGCTCTGCTCGCCCTTCCTTTCGGCTCGTTTATTGACTAGTTATGGCTCTGGATGGAACATTGTGAGTGCGCAATGTAGTAGGCCCTCAAAGATGATAGGATCAAATTGATTCCTGCTTCAGAACTAGACTGTGTTGATAAACATTTTGTCGATTGATTTCTGTATATTAGCCTATCCAACATAATATAATTACTCACATAATGTATCGCGCGAATAACTAAATCATCACTTCGGTCGGAGTGTGATGAAGGTTTAGTTACAGTTTGATTGTAATGACGGAAAGAAACTGAAATAGGTAGGGGAACTTTGTCCAAGACGGACACCTTAAGGGTTGGAACGTTTTTCCGGATATTTCAATGAAACTAGTTTTACAGAGGCGTTACGAGTTCCTCATCAGAATCCAACCCGTACTCAGTAACAGGACTAAGCTACTGCTGGATTGACGCTAGCTCAAAAAATGGAAAAACACTATTTGTGTTTCTGAGCAAGCCCCTGGTCCGGTGTTAGGTCCTGCAAGAAAGGAATCCGACGCTAACTTAGTCCTGTTACTAAGTGAGTGCCGGATTCTGTTGAGAGGAGCTCAAAACGCCTCTCCAATAACTAATTTAGTTTTAACTAAAAACTTTCCAGTATAAATTAAAACAGCCACATGGCGTTCACAAACCGGTACCAGAAGACCACCTGCAGTTTGACTGAATCAAGGCAGAGTTATTTCTATTTCAACAATACGCCATTTTTCGAGTCATGACTAGCTTTCAAAATAGGGTCAATGTAAAAGCAGCACCAACGAAAAAAGTCCGAAATTGAGCTAATTTTTGGGGAGTAAATTAAAAAGTATCTATTGAATAGGTTCTGAATAATAATTTTTTATTTTGAAGCTACATGTTTCAGTTTTAAATTTTAATTTTGAGGAGCAAAAAGATATTTGGCGACCTTGAAACGTCGTTGATTGCGTTGATGTTGAAACTGCTTTTCTTAAACCGTTGGTCCGATTTCAATATTTTTTAAAGTTATTCAGTACATACCCAACATAATAACATATCGTCACTGTTGTACTGCTTATGACAAACGTACGATCAGTTTTCTCCTTACATATGTATTTTCGAGTATTGTAATACAATATTTACATAACAAACATCTTAATCTCAAATATAATTCCAGCCCATCCAGAGATAAAGGACGTTGGTGAAAAACTTATATTCCAGTGACCAAGCAGACTTTTAAAATTCTGAAAACACCACTTTGTAGAACTTTTATTCAAGTAATGTCACATATCTAATTTAGTTTACTCCACAATAGCGTTTGTCATATGATAGCGAAACCGCAAAATATGATCTATTCGAATTATCTGACCTATGATGCACGATGAAATTCAATGGGTTCACTTTCGTCTTATCACTGCATTCTTCGATATTAAATACATTCAGAACAAAACAATGAAGCCCCTTCTTTTTTCGAATCTACAAAAATGAGTTTCAGAATTAGCGATTTCCGTTTCTCTATGAAAATCATAATATTCAATCTCGTTTTTATTTACACTCAGTACTTTTCGATTCTTATTTTAATTTTCAATAAAATTGAAGTATTGTGCATCATAAAATACAACTAGAATGAAGTAATCGCCGGAAATATGTACATACATTAATCATGCATAATATCATCACTAGCTCGTAACCCTACGGAATCGAGCAGAGGCAAATAAATATCTCTACTAGTGCTAGTCGCTTCCCCAGCACTAAGTTCAATATTCTAGGTACAAATATCTTCAGGGGCGGATCCAGAAAAAAATTTCGGGAGGGGTCTGAAATTTCGATTTTAAAATGTACATTGTTAAATTTGTAATACGTAATAGCCTTATTTGATGAATATAAGTTTTGTTGGTAAAATTAGGTTTGGAATGATTTTGAGTTTGAAATTAATATAAACTTGAAACTAATTTTTGAATTCCTCAACAAGAAAATAATTTCGGAGGGGGTCCGGACCCCCAGGACTCTCCCCCTGGATCCGCCACTGAATATCTTTCTCAATCTCAAAACGAAATCGAGTGTGCGGAGTAAATAATGAAAACATTTAGTTTTGCATAAATACGCATGCTTTGTCCTAAAGCCAAATTTTTGTTTTCGCAAAGTGGTGGTATAGAAACTAGCGATGTTCTGTCGTTATTTTCGCCTGATTTTTCTAAATGAAAACCAAAATAATTTTCGACTTTAATTGGCATATTTTTAGAGAGCGCATTATTTTAAAAATCACAAAATTTCAATGCTTGTTGAATAATTGTTTTAAAGATATACTTATTAATACTATGAGCGTGATCAGCTTACTCGGTGTGTTCGTCTTCGACTTACTTCCCCTACTTTTCATTGCTCCGTCGGGGCCGCTTCATCCAATTTGATATGGCCAATTCTTGCGGATTCAGTCGTAATCAAAAATCATTTCCTAAGTGGATGTACACTTGCTGTGAAAAATGCGTACATAAGCTGTAACTCAAGTGTAGAATAACCCAAACCTACTACAAGGGAGGCTGATGAAAGTGTCTTCTATAAATTGTCTAACAAATTTGCGGAATTTTAAAGTGTATAAATATAATGTGAAGTTCCACGACAGTAGTCTAAAGCATTGTTCCTGACCTTCAATCTATTTTCCATTCGTGATTGTCGGTAATAGCTATTTATGGCAATCAAACATTAGAAACCTATAAAGATTTTTTGTGTTTCAGATTCGTCTCGTCAGATTTTTTTTTTAATTTCGACAACGGAGGTCAGTCGTCTCTTCGGGTTAGAAAAATCTTTTATGAAAAATTTCTAACCTTATGTGCGGGGTCGGGACTCGAACCCTGGTGCGCTGCGTACAAGGCAATCGATTTAACAACTGACGAATTTCGCGCCAAATCGTATTCAGAGTTGGCAGCACCCTCTCAGATTCTAACAAATTTTCTGCACATGAAGACTTTGTCACAAAAAGTCACTTTGCTTATTTTGTACTTCTAAAAATGATCTAGACTGTCTTTTGAAAAGGGCCAAACTTTTTTTACCAATTTTTGCCAATTTTTTTTCAAATGGCTATAGTCTAAAAATGGAAAATCCTACAAAAAAATGTTGTAGGAGTGGTTTTCACAAAATTAGTCAAATTTTTGTGATATTTTTATCAGTTTGTTCAACTGTCCAGTTATGTAACTCTCGGGGACTTGTTATGGTATTTCCCTAGTCGCACGTAAGACTGGCTCTTTTTGCCATAATCACTTTTTTATTTTCTTGTTTAGTGTTGACGAAGAATCAGAGAAAGAAATAACCACCACAACATTATGAATTGAATTTAACATAATTATTTATTTATTTTTAAATTTAAATAAATGTAATATCTTAAAACTATCTCCATGCATGCTATTTTGTATTATTTCTATACCAGAAAAATATTTTTGATTCGTCTTCTGAATTATAATACCTTTTCGTCTCTACTTTGCCCCCAGGAATAGGCACAAAACTGTGGAATTTTTGAGTTCCAAATATTGTTTTGGTGTTATTATACAGCTCTTAGAGTTCTTCTGACATTTTGTTGTACTATTCAGTGACTATGTAGCAGAAAATTAATTTTGTGATATTTTTATCAGTTTGTTTAACAGCCCAGTTATATAACTCTCGGGGTCTTGTTATGATATTTCCATAGTCGCGAGCAAGACTGGCTTTTTTTGCCATTCGCTTGAGAGTGCCACCAATAGCATCACAGGGTCCTTTTCCGTGGGATGTTGCAACAAAATACATTCTGCGCTTAAATCATACTTTGACTGGAATCAACACAAGCTTGCAAAGTTTTTTTTTTATTTTTGTATTGTGCTGCTGCTCCATCAGACATAAAATAAATTTTAGAAAAAATTGTCAATTGTTTCATTAAATTTATCAGTTTTGAGAGGAACAAATGAGCTGCAGTCTTCCACTTTTACAGTCTTCCAGTCTTTTAGTCTTCTTATCTTCCAATTTTCGAGTCTTCCGATCTTCCAATTATCCAGTATTCCAGTCTTCATTCAAGTTTGTTATGAATATATACCAAATCGTTACTGATACTTTTTGCATGTATCAGGCAACTAGCAACTTTTTTTCCTTAAAAGTGTCCAACTTGAATTTTTGACGGTAAGTTGGGAACATAATTACCTATCAGGAAACAAAATTTCATCCAAATCAAAATGGGTTTTTTTGTAAATCGACTTTAAACTTTTAAAATCGATTGTTTTCAGTGTAGCAGTCAATGAAGATTTTTTTCAATATTTCTATTCAAAAGTTTGAGTAATTTCGTGAGAATCACTCCTACAACATTTTTTGTAGGATTTGTCATTTTTAGACTATAGCCATTTGAAAAAAATTGATAAAAAAAGTTTGGCCCTTTTCAAAAGAAAGATCATTTTTGGAAAAACAAAGTATGCAAAGTGGCTTTTTGTGACAAAGTCTTCATGTACAGAAAGTTTCATTAAAATCTGAGAGGGTGCTGTCAACATTTGTTCGAGTTTGCGCGAAATTCGTCAATTCGCAAGTATGCGTGAACGAGGCATTTCACGTGGATTTGCAATGTCATTTATGTTGAAAACTATGGAGACTAGGTTAAGTAACCTTCCAACATAGATATTTCCTTTATGGAAATACTGCTCTTGAACTAAAGCTATAGAAGATTTTCCTTCCTGCACAAGGCGGCTAGATTTATATTTGCTGTACCTGCGTTTATGCTGAATATTAATGTGTGGTACTCTAACCATATTCGATCACAGTACTGCACATTTTATCATCAGCACTTGAATGGTTGGCATCCAAAAGGGTTTAACCCACATTTTTCATTATTTACAGGAATTTTTTTTTATTGTTAAAATACACGATTTTATTAGTAGAGTAGAATGGGGTCAAATAGGTATGGGGTTACAATAGGTTAGGGTTCGTCGCGGTTGCGGTAATTACCGCAACCGCGCGGTATTTACCGCACCCGCATCGCAAAAACTGCGGTGCGGTGAGACACTTTTTCCCGCGGATGCGGTGCGGGAAATGGCTTTTACCGCGCGGTATTACCGCAACCGCGCTTCAAAAAATAATTGATAAAGTCTGCAGTCTGCATTACAAAGTGAATTAAAACTATGACTTTTACCATTTGAGAAGAACGCAACTAGATTTATTTTCTGAACGAATGCTTAGCAATGTCATTATTAGGAAAATCCCTCTGTCAGATCGTTCGAGTTTTACTTATTACCCTATAATACAGAAACATGATAAACATTTACTTGCTCTAATTTCCATAGACTTGACATAAAACATACTGTTACTAGGAAATAAAATCTAAAGGCTGTGTCCAATATAATTTGGCACCATTATTTTACGACATATTTTGAAAACTATTTATTCTACTACTTCAAAGAAAAAAATTACAAACGAAGCTTTTCAAATACATAAAACACAAAATCCAATCATTGAAAAACAATTAAATTGTAATGTCAAATCCAATTACAAAATGCATCATTTCTCCCGATTCCTCTTGGCAATCGAATTATGAATCATTTTCGATGACATTTTCTCAACTGTGAATTTTGATTAATTTGGAGAACTTGAAGAACTACTAATACTAAGACTTAAAAACAATCCAAAGAATGTAATTATCATCATCAAACCAAACGAATTTGAAGGAATTTTTTTTCGCGTGCATCTATTGTTCGTCCAACTGGGAATATTTTCTACCAAATTAACAAATAATATTTTTCAGTTAAGAGTATTTTTTAACCTTTTGAAAGTAAAACTTTCGAAGTTAGTGTAGAGCAGTGCGATTTTTTTGTGTTTCTCAAAGTCTCCCTCAAGGCCTCCCTTCATATTGTGAAAAGTGTAAAAGTTAGCCCAAATGCCAAATTTTGCATAGTTTGGACAGTTTTTGCGTTGATTGTAAATTTATCTCGAAATCTTAACGTAGGGGTTGGGTATCATTTACATAGAATCTGTATACAAAGTTTGAAAGAAATCGGTTAAGTAGTTTTTGAATGGCAGGTAACATCGCAAATCATGTTTTTCCAGAGACGTTCTACAGAAAGCTTCGTCACCGAGTCGTTTGTCGATATTTTTGTAATGAAAAATTATAGCATGTTATGGAAATGATACACTATAATGTACAAAAGTTTTGATCAATTCGCTTTATGCAGTTTAAAAAAATCGAGAAAGTGTTTTTTACGCCAAAACCCTTACCCCCTTAATAAAACTTGCAAAGTTGAATATTTTCATAAATGTTACATTCTTAGGAGTCCGTCAAAGTTAATTTTCGTGTAAATAAGAATAACATTTTATTATATATGGATATACAAAACAAATGAATATTTGTTTTTGAGCACAATTTTTAAAATACATGATTTTTACCGCATTTACCGCATTACCGCGCGGTGCGGTGCGGTAAATGCAATGCGGTTGCGGTAAGCGGTGCGGTTTTATTATTTTTTTGCGGTTGCGGTGCGGACTATCCATTTACCGCTCACATCCGCACCGCGACGAACCCTACAATAGATATAGGGAATTATCTTTGCTATGTTATTGTAGAGGTCGCCCATCTTATGTGAATTAGATACACGGTAGAGAACGTCGTTGACGACTGTCATTTTGGCTGTTACCGCGGATGAGCTGTATTAGTTACTGCGTCATTTATTTATTTCATCGTGTTGTTCCGCGAAAACGCATTGTCTTTCGTCCTCACTACAGGTGATTTTATCAACGTAAAAAAATGTCAAGTGGATTTTTTCTTATGTAAAATTTAATGCTGAACTCGAATTTTGTGTAAATTTTTAGATATTTTTGTTTTTGAAAAAAATACGGACATCAACATGAAACATTGGCTTGGGGCACGATAGGTCAGCCGTTTGGTTGCACTATACTGCCCGTGATCGCATATTTGTCCCATTTTCTTTGGGATTTCCTAGCTTTATGGGACGGATATGCAATCATGGGCAGTATACTCACTACTGATCGTCTCACAGCTAATCAACCACGTGAGCCGGAATGAACAACTTCACTTCCACACTCTGGTGACGACGAGGAGACCGAAGAAGTAATTCGCGAGTACGCAGCTGCCGAAACATGTTTATTTTTCAATATTTCCTTTGGTGGTTTCAAGATTTGTCACATCATTCGTCACATCTCATTTTCTAGCCTGAATGACTCTTCAAATAAAAGTTGAACCGGCGATTTTCTAGGCGTGTACATTGTTTAATTTAACCTCGAATACAGTGACCTATCGCACCACCATATTTTATATTATATTATATTGGATGTAGCTTGAAAAATATTTAGTCAGGCATAAAACCATTATTGCCAAAACGATGTATGTACGATGTATAACCTTTCCAACGATTGCTTGATTGTCAAAATCAGTGCAAAAATACCATTGCGCGGGCTCGCAAAAGAAAACTGACCTACTTGACCCCACTCTACTCTAGTTCATTAACCCGTTTATTAACATTAAATTCAAGAGCATTTTCGTTGTTCCATGAGGTAACCCCGGGAGTACCTAGCATCCAAAAGGAGGTCAACCACAATTCACACGTCCTTTCCTTACTTTCATTTTAGAGTTATGATGTCTTTGGCAAAGTTGTTGCATGGTATCTAGCGCTTTATTTTTTACCATTTCAAATTAGTTCAGAATTCAGTGGCTATGGCGGCGCTGTTATCGACTTTTTGATGGAACGAGATAGAAAGATGGTGTCTTCGACAAAGTTGTATTTCAGGTAATTTAGGTAATAAGTTCAGTACAGTTACCAGATCGAATATAGCGCTTTTTCCCTCGTTCTCTACCCGCGAAACAGAATCGTATCAAACGCAGAAAAATTTCAAAAAAATACAGTAGGTGCATGAATATGCGAACAATAGCAGTGAGTAGATATATCTTAGCAAATTAAACACAGAATATTTTTTTCAATTCTTGACCAAAATAGCTATTAGATGACGCGTATACATTAGGACAGTTCATGTTTTACCACAACATTACACTTTACAAGAAAACACAAAGTTTTTGTAAGTATAAAAAACAATTTATTGAATAAAAAAAAAGAAAATTTATTTATGTACTTTAGTAACTACAAAGAGCTATACATTTTTAGAATCCTTGATAAAGGTGGAATAAATCCATTGAAACGTTGGAAGTAAAAGCAATATTGTTGTTTTCGCTGTCTAATTTATGACTGATTAGCCGAAAAACTCCTCATAATGGTAATTATAAGTATATCTTCTGAAGTAAGTTCTACATGTTCTGAAATATGGAGCATTTTTGGAAACTAAAAGTTTTAAACAAAACATGCTCTATCTCGAAACATACAGGACCTACAAAGTTTGTATCTTCAGAAGATATATTTGAAATGAAAGGACCTACAGCTTTCTCAAAGACACCACATTTTTATCTAGCTTTATTAAACTTGTTGATAGCAGCGCCGCCCTAGCGACTGAATTTCGAACTAGTTTGCTTCACCCAAATAAAGCGCTAAGTGCCATATAGCAATTTTTACAAAGACACCATAATTCTATAACGAAATATAATAATTGATTCCACGTTTTTCAATTTTCTGACCACAATGTACCGTTTTTCTCGAGATCCCTTCTTGCTCGTTAAACTTTTCGAAAAATTACGCTCAATAATATATTTTCGCGCAAGAATTATATATTAGACTAGCTGTAACCCGGTGCGCTTCGCTACACCCGCTTCGACTAAACGAAATATTTTAAATATACTAAAAATAACAAATATTTTAGTTACTAAAAAGAAACTTATGGTAATTCTCGCGGATAGACATTGTTCTTAATTTGACCACCTGGAGCACAATTAAATAAATTGCTCTGTTTTCCTACACACAATCGTTTGAAATTCCTTGGTATCATTCGAATTCGAGGTAGCAGTACATCTGCTCCTTTATATTTTCTAGTTACAATGGTCGCTTAAATGAAATTTTTCAACCAAAGCACAGTTGTGGTGGGTCGATTTTGCGCAGTAACTAATAAAATAGGCACACAAAGTTTCAATTGCAACACATGCGGTGCACAGTGTTGCAAAACGACGTTTTCACAATCAAAATTCAATAACTCCTGAATCATTGGTTTTGGAGAATGGATTTTTTCGAAGAAGTTTCTAGATAAAAAATATAGATGCATCTTTTGATATAATGAATTGAGTGAGTAATCCTCTAAAAGTGAGATAGAAAATTTATTTCCCCAAATAATTTTGCTAGAATCTCGCTGTCTTCAGTAAAGTTTTAGAAAATATTATTGTGAAAAACTTTACTGAAGATACTAAAGCTCTATATAGTAACTGTAGCGAGATATGTAGGTTTACTTGGGATAGATCCCTTAAAACAGTTTTTCGAATATAACTTTTTACGATTACTTTTTATTATTAAAAGTGTCTTCTATAAAGTTGTTAAAAGCGATAAAATACACATTTTTTATAACAACGATGAATCTGTAGCTCTAGAAACAACAAAGTTATTGTCAATTTTCGAATATTTTTATGTCAATTTACACCTTAAGCAACTTCCTTAATCTCAAAAATTCGTATAAAGAACTTTTTCTTTCGATTAAATATAAAAACCCTCGGCTGACGGAGACTGCTGGGTAGGTTACGTATAAAATCAATACTGCTGAAAGCATGGTGGATCGACTGAATTAAATAATTCAGCACGATAATCCATAGATTTATATGCGTAACAGAATTTCCATCGATTTTATTTTGGATGGAGTAGTGTATGAAATTGAAGTCAATATACGCAATCGATTAATTCTTCAACGGATTGTATTATTTTACAAAATCATGTGGAAATGTGGTCGAATTTATTGTTGCATTGATTAACATTTTCCCAATTCATATATCTAACTTTTTTTGGCTAATTGACCTGCGAAGGTGACTATAAGAATCATTCAATAAAAGAATGCACATAGAGTAAAAAATTCTGTTTTCGAAACATATTTCCAATGATACGAAGACATAACGGAGTGTTGATTGACGTGGGTAAAGTTAATTCATAAAAAATGGCGTATTTAAAAAAATATTTTGGCGATACTGAGAGTGTTAGTATATTCATTCACTTTCCATATAATCACTGCACAATTGAATAATATTACTTCAATTATCATAGAATACTGAAAATTGAGCCAGTGACATACATCATAAATCAAAATATATTGGACCAATCGCTTTCAAGGTTTGCACAGTTCTTCTACATATCCCCAGGTATTGATCGAAACTTTTATTTTTTCTTCATATTTAAATTTTTCGTAGCATTCTGCAGCTAAAAATGCAATCTTCGTTAAAAAAAATAATAAAACTTATTTTTGTGAACAAAGTTATGATCTTTAATAACGTTATGATATGAAGGAGAACTGTGCAAAATTTCAAACAATTTGGTTCAGTAGATTTTGAGTTATGCTGTACATCGCATTTATTCGAGGTGTCTCCTGAAGATTCACTGTAACACACCCAATTTTCAATATTTTGCGGTGAACATTTATGAAAATATTGCTTAAATGTTGCATTATGGGCTGAATACACTAACACTCTCGGAATCGCCATTTTTTTTGAGTGCGATATTTTTTTCAACAATAATCCTACCCCCTTAAGCAAGAACTGATTCCATCAGTAGGTGTCGACTAACGGGTAAAATTTGACAAAGATCGCCGACCACGCCACCAAATATACGATTGGTCCCTTTTATGGGTCATCGTGAATTCGTCCTATATAATAGTGTTGCATTCTTTCAGCATTTTGATTACACCCGAATTTTGATTGATATTGTGACGTTTTTACGTATTTTAGGGCAGAGCTGTTCGTCCATCATCCAGCAATGTTGATTTAACTTCAGATGAAGCGATCGCCAGTGCAATTTTCAATTTAATTTTCGACAAATTATTGCAATTCATTAGTATTGTGCTGTCATTCGCGTAAAAGATCTCTATCAAATAAATTCTTACCATTCCATTTATGTGCTGGTAAACATACATGCAACAAAATTGTAGATTTTTGAAGTAATTGACAGATATTGCATCAGAAACCCTCCCTCTCCTTCAGATTCCGAAACCAACAATCATGTCCACCTTCTTGGTGGAAGAAATACTTATGCCAAATCCTATATAATATATGTAGCTAAAAAAAGTTCTTCAGTACCCCCCCCCCTCTCCTTTTCCTCGGCTTAGGTACTTCTCACCCTCCCCGTCATGCACAAAAACCACCCCATGACCATCTCCTTAGTGGAAGAAATACTTATGTCAAAATTTTATTCATCGCTAATAATCACATTGAATGAATAGACAAGGTTTACTTCAGAACTCTCTTCTCCCCCCCCCCCCCCTTACATGGTCCACTCCTATCAACCATTGGCTCAGTGGGAGAAATACATATGTCAAATACTAATAAATTTGGAGATATAAATAATTCTTTGTCCAAAAATTAACCCCCCCCCAAAAAAAAAACTCAGTGTACCCCCCACCCTTCCCAAAAACCATGCCATGAACATCTTCTTGGGGGAAAAATATGTATACCAAATTTCATCAAGATCGGACTTGTAGTTTATAAGTAGTTAGCTGACATATATACAAACATACATTGATTTATATATATATATATATATATATATATATATATATATATATATATATATATATATATATATATATATATATATATATATATATATATATATATATATATATATATATATATATATATATATATATATATATATATATATATATATATATATATATATATATATATATATATATATATATATAGATAGTAAATAGCCAGACATAGCAAGTATGTGAGCGGCACTCACCTTCAGGAGCGCCTGTTGGGGCCGAAACGTCAACGTACAATACAATCCAACTGAAATGAGCATTATATTTAGTTCACCGCCAGTCTTTCAGGTATTGTACAGCAACTAGCAGATATCAAACATGTAGGCTTAAAATCGCCCATAGCGAACCTTGAACTGGGTATTATGGACATGATCATCATTTGAATCCCACGATTTGCGAGCAAACAAACATCTACTGTGACAGAGTATCACATCAAGGGTAAGACCGACGACATTCCGTGCGCGACTGACATATTTTAGTCCTGCCAGCTATTCACGCAGTTTTAAAATATTTGAAAAAAATCTATTCCGTAGATATCGCGAAAAAACGTTGAAAAAATCATTGCCATTCCGCACGTATTATTGGACAGAAACATCCAGAAAATTGCAATTTACTTGAACGAGGAAGACACAATAGCGTCACTGTATTAAGATAGTTTTGGTATTTATTTTAAGGAACTGAAGCAGTTCTGAAAACTCATAATTATCCTTAGATCATTTTTTTATTCAGTCTGTTTAGTTCCGTGTCAAATAAGCAGACTGAATAAAAAAATGATTGTGTACTGCGACGAATTTTTTTCATTCTTTTTCAGTGACATCGGAAAGGGCTTAACCGTTGAAGAGTTGGATACTCGTCGAAAATAAAAACCAATCCGGTGTCTAATAGCTATAATGGTTTGCTGAAACGAATAAAATAACTAATTTTATATGGTTGGTTGGTTGAGAAGATTTTGTGCTATTAATATTTGGAATGCTAAGGTTTTCAAGGTTAAAACACGCCGATGTGAACAGTTTTGTTTGGAATATTCACGTTATTTATGCTTTAGAGTTTCAAATTTTTGAGTGCCAAATGAATCATACTATGTTCACAGGTTGGAAAAACATACTCTGACTCTTCAAAAAGTCTTAGTTGATTATTCCCCAATAATGTGATTAGGGGCTCAACCCCGCCTCTTATTTTTGGTAGAAGCTATATCAACTTGTGCAACATTTTGCTCAATCGTCGAAAGCCATGTCATGCAGTTTATAATCTGTCTTTTCCCAACGCATGCGAAATTAATATTGATTTGACCACCGTTTTCCAATATGGGTGCTGTCGGATATCTTAACTCATTAACACATTACGGTCAACTATTTTCCCAATTAACAGCGCGATAAACCTATTAATTCATGAATCTTGAAAAGCTGACGCTTGTTACGATTAACGGTGTTTTCGTCTACCGTGACCATCCGTCCCGTATCAATGCCTTATTATGCGAATTTGATCTCCCATGGATAGCATGTAATGTATGTTATGTGCCAATTAGTGCAATTTTACAACTGTCTTGATATTTTGTAACCATGCTTCCAGTTGGTACCGACAGTCGTTAAGGAATGTAAAGTGTCTCAAGATTGGATGCTTTTATCGTCGTTGAATCAAAGGCTAATATTTTAATGATAGTTATGTATTATTATACCATAATATACGATACTGTCTTGGCTCTCAGTAATGGATGAAATCAGCGAATATCAATTGTCCAGAACACTTATATCTTATAATCGCTATTTAAGTATTGTTTGAATTATTGATTACTAAATAATGAACCATGTTACAATTGATTTAGGTAACCCGATCCAAAAAACATTCCTCCTACACTTTTATCGGATACTTTCAATCATTGTACAGAAACGACGGACTCCGCGTTCAAAAGCCTTTGATTGGAAATCATTCATGAAAAATAACCTTCTCCATTCTTAACAAGCGATTTCTGCTTAATTCTCGCTATATATCAGTACGTATCTGTTGGTATGTATAAGTGAATGTGCTACGAAATAAATGTGAATGTACTTCCTACCCATGCGCCTGATTTAATGAACGAAGGAAAATTAGACGTTAGTATAATTTATTTGCCCCATAAAATAGCGCCCGTGTGCCGAGGAAGCCAGGGGCGAAATGCGGCATGAAGGCGCTTGGGTAATCGAAGAAATGGATTAGTCAGGCGTGTGAATTCATTAGAAACGGACGTTTCTAATTATTGAAAGCTGAAATTATTAGGTGGGTGGTCCCGGTTCAGGCTAATAAAAATAATGTGTGTTCATAGCAGTATATAAGTGCTGCTATGAGCGGATTATGGTATGTAGCTATGAAAACGTTATCGTCGGGATTACAAGCCAATAAACAGTTCTTGCACTTTGTCGGGCTTACGAGTATTCTCAGGGAAAAAATTCACACGAACCTCTAGCTTCTTTCTTTAGAAAGTAATAAGCACTTTTTGATAAAAGTAGACCATTTTTTAAATAAATATAGCAGTATATTAAAAATATCCTCATTGCCACTTTTGGTGATGGATACTGTAAATATGATACTTTTTCCAGTAGAAACGTTATTGAATGTTAAGTGCTCTAATCCAATTAATGTATTTTAGAAAGCTATATTTTTAATGTAAAGGTTTTCATAACTTTCAATCGGAAGTAGAAGTTGCTTTATTGGAACAAGTTATGATCCTTAAAATATACTTAAAATTGTCCAAAGGTTTCTGTAGTGAAACATACAAACTCAAAGTTATATCAAGCTTTCTTTTGAATTTCTTGTAAGTATAAAAGAAACAGTTTGCATGTCTTAAGCAAATTTGTCTAAAATGTGTTGTTCTACAACTTCGTTGAAAGCCATTAAACTACCGCTAGAACATTTTAATTTGAGATTTTTCTAAAATTTGAGCTAGGTGCCACTTAGACGAGAAGAAGGCTCTTGCAAAGTACAACATTCCTAAACATAATAAGGCTAATCCAACTCTATCGTTTGTTTACCATTTGTCTGACAGTGTCCTGCCAATCGAGCACGAGACCTGTCAAAAGCACTTAATTTGAAGAAAATCTCGTCGAATCTTTCTCGAACGAGGGCCTTGACAGGTCTAAAGCTAGATTGGAATGACACTGACAGATAAATGGTAAAGAAACGATAGAGATGACGAGTCTTTATACCAGAGCGATTCAACGTTTCTAAACGAAAAATCACTAACTTACAGCCGCCTTTCAGTAGGCACAAATCCAGATCAGTCAACCCGTGCTTTGGATATGCGGGTGAGACGCCACAAACTGAAAAATAGTGAACAAAAGTATTTTTTGGCTCTCATTGATGTTTTTGTGATTAAGTGTCTTCAGATCAGTTTCATGAAGTTTGATTACACCTATAAATCGACTAGCACCTTCACTTTTCTTAAAGGGATGCTACCATTTCCAGAAACATTTTTTTATTCAATATTTTAAAAATATTTTTCTTTCTCAACCTTGTGTAACGGTTAAGTTTGCGTAATTTAATTCAGGGCACTATTTATCTATATGCTTGTACGAGCGATATACATATCTATGTGTTGGTAGCAGTTCCTTAAAAGCACTGGCTAGCTGTTTCTCCTAATGAATTTATACAACTTTTGAAAAAGCATCAATTCGTTAATATTTTCGCTTTTATCTCAATATTGACATCACTACAAATCAATGCGTTCACGAAAATTAGTACCTGAAACTTTAAAGAAAAAACCGAAGTAACTAATACTTAGATACATATCGCCGGTTTAAATATATAGATAAATAGACTCATAATCTTATATGTCACTGTTTTAGGTCCGTTAGTTTGTGGATATACCTTATTAAGAACCTATACCTGACGCAAATGATCATTTAATGACATTCCGAGGTGAAAAAAATACATTTTAGCTATGCATCCTCTTCCATTGAGTGCGGCATCTCACCCGTAATTTTGATGCGGCATCTCTCCCAATTGTAGGGGAGAGATGCCGCACGACGACATTTTCTTCTAAAATTATGGATGATCATGCTCATGATCAGAATGCCTTCTAAAAGGTCCCAGATATTCAACCGATACATGATTTACCAAAAAAATCGAACAATTTAAAAAAACGAAATTTTAATGTGGTGTTGAAAAATTTTCGGTACTCCGTGATGCAACTGGACGCACAAAATCATTAATAAAATTTTCGTGAGTAATTAAAAAGGATTATTTTACATCTCTAGAGTTATAATTTTTCGAAAGACAAACTCACAATATCATATTACCGTATAAAAGTGACCCCATATACGAGATATAGAGAGTGCCGCATCTCTCCCGAAATTACCCTATAAAAGAAAAACAAATCTGGTGCTTGATAAAACATTCGTCTGTGTGCACAAGCAGCAGAAACACTGTTTCCTTGTCTGCAGATTGCTTTACTCGAATCGTTTCTCGTCAATCTTATTAACAGATGTAGGGGAAAACAATACTTTCCGTTAAATGTTACCATTAGCTTCATGGTCACTAACGGTTCGTGCAGAACATCCTTAAAAAATCACACACCTGCATGCTTACTGGTCACACTCGTGCTATGTTTGATATTCGACCAGAGCGGAAGGAAGTAGAAGTATTAAGCACGTTGCTCAAATTACCGTTGGTACAGCTTTTCGGATTAAACGATTATGCTTTCAGCAGTTTTGCTTTTAAAAGAGTTTAGAAAAGCTTCTGACTGCTTTGCTCATCATGGATTGCGGTATGCTAACCCATCCCTTCTTTCTTCTCACTGCGCAAATAAGCCTCAGGGCTTTTCAGTACAATTTGCTTATCAGGGAGCTAATCAAATGCATGATCGGATTGAAATCAAATTCGTCTATGCCTATGTTTGAGGATGTTGATATGTGAGAAGACTGTAGTTGGCATTTTCAAGTCAGTGCGTATCCTTGTCGATACTGATTGGCATGAGATTTCAGCTAAAATCATTCAATCGATACAGTTCGCATCATGTGTAAAGCATTGAAAGCAAGACGTCGGCTGGCAGGCGAAACCATGTAGTGATTCGCCTACTTTTAATTACTGTGCTTCTCAAAAATGAAATAGAGTCGGCGATGGCAAAGTATCACCTTTTTGATTGGAAAGTAAAGCAAAATATCAAGCTTAATTAAAAATATCACCTATTTTAGTGAAATGAAAGTAAGTAAAGTATCATACTTTATTATTTGTTCACTGTCGTACAGGTAATAGAACGGGACAAGCTATTCCAGCAATTCCTGAATCCTTTGTGCAGAGTCGCATCGAAATATTTTCAACTATTTGAAATTCGAACCTTTACAGAAGATCACTTCCATTTATCATTACGTTACTGACACTGTGTTTGTCAAATAACATATTTCCTCAGTCAGCATTTAAACCAGCTGTGTGATGAGAAAATCCAACTATTTCATTCAAAGCGAGCGTTCAGATAGATTGCCACAGTTTCAGTATTCTTTATTGCATGATTTCAACGATGAATTTCTTCATTCTTATTTTCTTGCTGCTATTTTCTGAAGTCAAACAATTTGCTTAACCTCGTTTCGTGGAATAGAAGTTGGGAGATGTGCGACAGGGGCAGCATAGTTTTGAAAAGTGAAACATTTACTATGTGTAGTATCCTCATTTTAAATGTGTTCATTTCATGATAAAAAATCCCTCATCGAAAGTTGCTTCAGAAATCACTGTACTGTATATCGTAGTTGCGGTAATTACAGTAACACGGTTTTGTGGCAGATACGGTGCGGGAAATAGATATTTAACACGCGGTATTTGAGTAACAGCATTTTTCAATTTTCACGTAATAATAATTTGTGATTCTATCCTATATCAGCACTTTCACGAAAAAAAGTTACGCGATCTCTCACAATTCTGTACTATTTGGTAGAATCATTCCTTACCGAAAAATATTTGATATCTATTTTTTATTTCGTCAATAGGGTGTCCTTTTGCACGCTAGACTAGTCCAAAAAATCGCGATTTCTTAAAAGTTGTTTTTTTAAAAATTCATAGCTTTTGAACCGCTGCACCGATATTTATATTTTTTTTGAAAAATCATTCAATTCTACACAACATATCCAAACATATTAGGCCGCCAGATCAATTTTTTGAAATTAAAAATCTATGTATGCATGGAAACGATGAAACTGCATAGTAGTTCACCATACATCTCCAGTGAGTCACAGCGGCTGTGAATAAAGAAATCCATGAGTTACTTACAAGCTGGGTGCAACATGCATTTCAACCTGGGGGCTGTCCATTCTGTGTCCACTATTCTTGTGTACACTACATAATAAGAGTAGTGGATACAAAAACAGCAAACACAAAATAGATTTCTTAATTACGGACCGTTTTCGGATAATTACTAAACTGCCACGTACGTGAGTCAGTGGAAATACGCAAAAATAGCTGATTATGACTATTGTACCAATATACAAAGATGTGTTCGACGATAACATGGTAACTAGCTTAATTCCTTGAGAAAGACGCAATACATGCCGCCGAAACGTCGGATAAAAAGTAAATATTCCGTTTGTTAAATATATCAAAGATTGAAAGCAAAACATAACCCCTAAAAAGTAACCATTACAGGTGATGCTTTGGTGTTGTTCCTACAAAATGATTTAGATTTTATTCAATGAATATAATAATAGTTCTACAATATTTCCAATAGTAACAACGAAATGAATGGTTTAATTATAGAAGAACAGTATCAAGTACTGTAATCATATGTGATATCGAACATTTTGATACTCATGTTAATGGTTCGAATGTCAAACAAACAATATTTGGTTTCGATAATGAACAAAACAGTAACTAGACATTATGTGGAGTTCTTACAATAAATTTCAATGTAGTAGAAAAACTTCTCTTGTACATATTTAGAACAAAATGATTAATATTTCTATTGCCATTATTTGCATAAGTACTCTAAATACAATGTCAGATAATAGTACAATCCCAGGAAATACGCAATTCACTCAATAATCGCGTTTAAAGTTTCAAGTATAAGCAACACCTCCATTAGAGAGCAAGATGAAAAACGCTAAAACTTTGTGGATGCTTCGATCTCTATAAAAATTTGAGGTAACATTCTTAAGAACTTGAGCTTTACGATAGAAGAATAAAAAAAATTCCATTTTTTGGCCTACCTCAACATATATATCCCCTTAAGCAAATAACTCATGTTATGGTAAATGAACTAAAAGGTTGTTGAAACAATTAATGAAAATCTTGTTACAATCAACTATTGAATGTGTATGTGTAGTATTGTCTGTTTAATTACTTAGGATGAAAAACATTAACACACCTGATTATTACCTGTCTCTGTTGGACTTAAAATTAACAATTCAAACTATTAAAATATGTATTTAGTAAAAATCACATCCTATATGGTAGTTTCAATCATATGTGATATGGTATGTATTTATTCTCCTATGGTCATGGTTATTCATTGTGGTAGTCATAATTATCGGTACTAGCTAATTCCGATTTCCCCAGTTCAAAATGGTGAGATGAAGTCATAACAATGTGAAGAAAATTTTGTACTTTGCTCGATAGCGGAAATAGCTCAATTGGATAAAGCGGCAGTAACAGTGATGTCAACATTCAACTCAACACTTTCCAGATGGCGTGTAATCAAATCTAGGATATCACATATCGACTATATATTCGAGCGTTACAAATGTGAACAAAAATGTGATAAATATCAACATTGTAAGGTTCTACATCGTTGGTTCTACTTTTTCCGTCTTAGCTTTCTCCTATCTCTTTGACAGCGTCGTTTCTACACGCTTCTGTTGTATTGATCATTTTAGCACCGAATTATGTTTTCATAGTAAGGGTTATTGTTGGATTGTAGTAAATTGTCAGTATAATAATAGAAATCAAACAGACAATTTCCAGTATTGTTAATCAAAAACATACCTTTGGTTTGTATTTGTATAGTATTTGGCAAAAAAAATATATTTGAACCATACGAGAAATACTAGAAGCAACGGAATTAAGCGACTATTTGTGGTAATGTACCTGTATAGTCCATAAAAACAATTATCGGAAAAATCGGAAACCTAACGCCATATTCCCAGAAATGTTATCCGACTGAAAACAATACTCAAATGACGGAAACAATTTACGGTACGGTGTGTTTATTCTCGAATCACAATATGACAAACTGTGAAAAAAACAATAATGCAAATTATCCATTTATGGTTCTCATTTATGTGAGTAACCAAAGTCGCTTTGAACACATTGGTCACCTACGACGGTTCTTTATTCCACATAAGCAGGAACTGAAAAATTCTAAAAGAGGGGAATAAAGGAAAATTTTCAAAATCCAATTTGTATTTTTAATATCAAATGTCTTTAAAATGCATATAACGTCGAGATTTGATGTAACTCCTAAAATTGTTTTTGACGAAAATTGACTTTTTTTGACTTTGACACATTTTTGACTTTCTCATATAGAAAGGTTATGCAATCAGTCTGAACATCAACCATCTAATCCCGGATCGAGGCCAGTAACAGCCTGATTATGGCATACTGGCAATTGCGAACGTAAAAGGACAGAACACGGATCGGGAATTAGATGGCGACTTTGGGCTGACAGACGTGCTGTTCTACTCCCTGAGTAAGGAAGGATGACATCGATTTGAAATTGCGAATGTGCTAACAGCACGGCTGCCGCTCTCCCGACAAAACTTTGACAGGTCTCCGGGTATGTTCAAAACTCGTCACCATTTAGTTGATGGTACTAGGTTCGAATGGACTACCCATAATGGATAGTGTCAACCCTAGCATGACCTCTCTGCTCGCATAGATAACCATGGGATCATAAGAGGAGACTTTGTGCAATGACTGGTGATAGCAGCCCAGAGGACCCACCAGCATGGAAACTTCCAAAAAAATTAAATGGTAGGAGAGGGAAACGGAGCAAAGGACATTCGCGTTTGCAAGGAGCGGTAGATTGCAGAGAGCACGCCACCGGTAGCCATAGCGAGCTCCAGTAGCGACTTGGTACTGAGTGAGCCATGAGGCAACCAACGTGAGATGGGGCTACCGAATCGAGTGTTCACCCAGTGATCAGGTAGCGACATCACCCAGGTACGACTCACATCTTGGGAAGTCGTACTTGACGGAGATGAGAAAAATGTTCGACGAGCTTTGTGAGTTCGTCAAGGACAAGCATAATGTGCGCACCTAGGTGAAAGAGCTAGTGATGAGTATGAAATGGGCCGTAACAGCTGCTGAACGCGAGCAGAAGGTGCTCTTGATGAGAGCTGAATCAGCCGAAAAAGCTCTGATGGAAGCCGCAGAACACACGACGGCAAAAACCTAGGTGACACCACCTAAGTGACAGTCCCTACAATACTTGCTCGTAAAAAGAGTGAAGTACATGCCGAGGAAGCAAGAGGACTCGAAAAAGTAGAAGAGCACGCTGGAGGGCACTAGCGATCAGAGGAACGTTGAGAAAGACTGTAGCTGGTTAATCGTGGAAAGCCAGCAGGTGAAGCTGAGGGAACTGAAAAAAATGGAACAAAAGAAAAAGAAACAAGAGAAGAATGAAAAACGTCAACCTTCTCGGAAGAGGCGATGAACTGATCGATAAAACATCTTACGCCGCTTTTCTCGAGATAGTGAGAGCTGAAGGGGTTGGGAGAGAGTATTATTAAAACGAGGTTTTTTCAGAAAGGCGAGATGATCTTCCAGCTGAAGATGGATCCTTCTGTCTAGAGCTTTACCTACCGCGAGCTCGGTGCAAAATCTTTGGGCAGCGAATCGAACGTGAGCACCCTGTCGCAGGAAGCCGTATGAATGCAAGGTTTTAGACGAAATAACGACAGTAGAAGAGCTGAGGAGTGCATTGATCGAGCACTCGAGCAGTGAAAAATAGATGTACTGGTGACTATCTGGATTTGGAAATCGTATGGAGGCACTCAACTTTTGGTGCTCGTTGCCAGCCAGTCGGCTAGATAAAAGTCGTATGGTCGCTGTGCTCGCTGAGAGTAGCTCTGCGAGTTACCAAATAGATGCAGCGATGCTTCAGGTTGCTAGAGACTGCTCGAAGCAACCAAGGTGCATGATCTGCAAACCGCGGGGCATTTGAACCGGAGGTTTCAAATGCCCCGCGCAGATAAAGGCGGAGGCAGGCCGACAATGATTGAGATAATCCAGCTTAAACTCAATCATTTCGACATTGCACAGTCGACAACAGAAACGAAGTGCAATGTTGGAAATATTGCAGAGCCGTATCGTCTTCTTCTCGATAGCGGTAACTGGGTGGCTGATAGTGCAGGGATGGCATAAATCTAAGTCAAGAACGGTTTCCGTGTCAAAGAGGTTGTGCATAGCATACATGAAGGCTTCGTGATCCCCAGGATCAACGGCGTTTTCGTCTATAGCTGCTATGCTCCCCCAAGATGGACACCAGAGCAGTACAATCGGATGCTGGATGCACTAACCGACTCGTTAGTCGGGCGATCGTCGGTTGTTGTAGAAGGAGGAGACTTTAACGCTTGGGCCGTGGAGTGGGGTAGCAGGCTGACCAACGTACCGTGGCGTGTTGGCCAGGATCACGACCCAACCGCATGGCCATCTACAGCGTACGTCGATGTAGACGGTGGAAGTATTGGTGACAATCAAGTCTCCAACGACAAACTCATTATATCAGCAAAAGGGCTAAAAGCGAAAAAAGCTTCCCGACTGGACGGTATGCCAAACGTGGCACTGAAGACCGCGATCCTAGACACATGTCTGGCGATGTCCAGAATAATTCTACATATATGCATGGACGAAAGCTACTTCCCGGATAGATGCAAGATCCAGAAGCTGATGTTGCTATCAAAACTAAGGAAACCACCAGAAGATCCAGCATCGTGTCGCCCTATATGTATGCTGGATACTTTTGGTAAACTTCTGGAATAGGTCTTCTTCAACAGGCTGACGACCTACGCTGAAAGTAAGAACGGACTATCGCTGAGGCAATTTTGGTTCCAGAAAGGGATATCGACGTTGAACGCCATCCGCACAGTCATCGCGTCAGAACGCGTTCAACAGTGTCAGTTGGGTGGCGATCGCCGTAACACTGCACAGAATTCAGGTTCCAGACTATCTGTGCAAGGTTCTGAAAAGTTACTTTCAGAACTGAGTACTAGTCTATGAAACGAAGATGGAGCAGTGGTCGATTAGGGTCACGGCGGGAGTACATCGGGGTTCCACACATGGCCCAACGCTCTAGAATGCACAACGAAGTGTTAACACTGGAACTGTCCAGGGAAGTTGTGATCGTCGGCTTTACAGATGACGTTGCCCTGACGATAACCGGCGAGACCCTTTAGGATGTCGAGATGTTGACGGCATAGACAATATGTATCGTGGAAACCTAGATGACTGGCGTCAAGTTGCAGCTGGCTCACCACAAGGCTGGTCAGCAACCGTAAAAAAATCCAGTGTATCGTGGTCAGTGTCGGGGGACAGTCCATCCCATCGATGCGTGCGCTGAAGCACCTGGGTGTGATTTTTTTAAATCCAAAGATTTATTTGAAACGGCTCAATGCGTTAGCACAACTGAGCCGTGGGTCTTTTAATTTTTTTTAAAGCAAGTAAAAATAAAAAAAAATGCTAACAATATCGGTCTGCCAGATCTTTTTGACACAGTTTTCTGCTGCGTGTTGAGATCCTTTTCTTTGGCAGTGAAGCCGCTTGGGGGTTATCGCGTTATCGTTGCCGTCCATATCATCTTCGGTACTGCTTTCTCGATGTTCACGATCAGAGGTTCTTATTTGTTTCTTGTTCTTACGGGTCGCTGTTGTAAATACGTCTTCATCGGTATTTGCTTCTTTATTGGCGATGCTAGTTGTTGGTTTGGGAGCGGTTGCCGTGGTTGTTGTACCTGCATTATTGGTTAATTGGATCGTTGTTTTTGGTTTATCTGAAAGTGTTGGTGGCTGTTTGTTAGAGTTGGTTGTAGTAGATGAGTTTTGACTAGTTGCCTCGGCGCATGTTTTTCCGTAGTGGGCTGTATGGTTACAGAACTGGCATGTTGGGGTCTCCTCGGGATTGGCGTTGTTTGCTTATAGGTCACGTCATACTTCGGTGATTTACATTCGATAGTCATGTAATAAGGTATTGGTTTAGTCACTCGCATTCTCACAATACGAACGCCGTTGGGAATGCCGGTGAAAAATTTTTCTCCAGATGTCATTCGTAATAGATTCTACTTCTCCATATTGCGACATAATTCGTTTAATGTAATCTTCCTCAGTGCGCGGAGCCAAATCATGGATACGCACGTCCACCATGTCGTTTTCCATATGCACAGGGATCTTCATTCTGATGTTATTAAATTCGACCTCGTGTTTCATGTTGTTCTTTGCAATGAAGTTTTCGGCCTGTGCTAAGCTTCTAAACGTGATCAAAACACAGTTTTTTACGTGATGTAGCTGAATGTACGGCGCAGTTTACCCGGAATCGCTAGACAGACGTCAGGACCTACTGGTTGGCCCATTAAATAGGCTAAATCTTCCGGTGGGGACTAGATCGCGTCGATCGGAACGGAGCGGGGAGCTAAATGGCTCACGGAAACGAACATCGGTATCTGGAGAAATCTACTGCCGGGTAATCCCCAGTAGGGTAGATTCATCGCCGTGGACTACCTGCCAGAATCATGACGAAAAGAGGAGCTAATTAGCTCACGAAATGTACATCGACACAAAGAGAAATTCCGCTACCACGGAACTCTCATTCGGAGTAGGGAATTTCACCGCCGGGGACTATCCGATTAGATCCGGACAAGACAGGGAGCTGAATGACTCACGGAAACAGTACCTAAATGGCTCACTGAAACGAGACCTAAATGCCGACGTAGTAGATGGAGATGAAAAAGAAGAGAAGAGCTAAATAGCTCAAAAGTCGAGCCATTTCATGGATCAAGTGAGGCTCCGAGATAGCAGCGGAAAACTCGTAAGGCAAAAGAGAGTTGCGACGAAAACGTAACGCCCCCTCCCTTTGAAGAAATACATTGATGTTGTTTCGAGGGAAGAAGGGCGAAAAAAGAGCAAGAAGATTTCTGTGAAGAATACAAAATAAATTATCGAAACGTTGGGGTAATATAAACATACGCCGTTTTTTGCTGCATTATTTGACTCTCACCGAAAACCGTTAACAAAATATTCCGGAACAGTCGACACGATAAATATAAACAGTTTGCTAACATTTTAAATTCATTTGTATTTTATTTTCGTGATGAGAAATATAATCGAATCAAATAAATCTTGGTTTTGCAATACCAAGGATAGCTTCAACTGCGAATATCAAAGTTACCACGAACGAACCAAGCCTTCTGATAGAGTAATTTGGGGGTTGAGAAATTGAAATATCACTTCCCACCCTGTTTCCACGAAACCCATTATTTCAACAACATGCATCTTACGCTTACTTTGACCTAAATTTGTAGTTTATCCTTGCTTCATTTACGCCGCTAGGCTTTGTTTCATTGTACCTCCTGCTCGGCCAATTCAGCCAAGCCACAGTCAGCAAAGCCGACAAGGAACCACTGTGTTTATATGCATAATTTAATCGATTCGGAGTTTAGCACAAAAACGTCAATTAAATTCGCGTGATTTAACACCCTTTCAAACTTAATTTTCGTTTCCAGACTTCGACGGTTTTGTATGTTAGCAGAAATTTTCACCTTTATAACGTGACGGTGCGAACATTTCCCTTAGCGGGATAGAATCGGTATGGCTGCCCCCATCCACCATAAATTTTCCAAAGCAGAGCAGAAAACGGATATATCCCCATCTCCTTCGCATCGCTTTTCCTTTCACAACACCTACCGCTTCCAGTCCGCTCTACTATCGCTTGTGCTGGCGTAGCAGCAAAAATGGCTCAGCGAAGAGGAAAATTTTGAGTGGCACAACTGTTTGAGGGAAGTTTAATAAACGCGATGTTAAATTCAATTTAAATTCAAAGCTGCCAAATTGGTTAAATTCGTTTCAATGTCCAGATGGGGAATATGGCTATTGACAAAAATCAGTTATACAGCAATGTATCTGAGTCATGAGCGATTGATGACAATGTTGGGTATTTTTGAACTATTGTCAATGGCGCATGTAAGAGGGTTGGGGGATCAACAACACTCATCCCTAATGTTTTGCTATCAAAATATTGAAGACACTCGTATAATTAACCTTCTCCATGTCCAATAATGTTTTAGCTCATCATGTAATTTTCGATCAAATCGGTATAATAGATGATTGACTGGAATCGATATCGACAACAACAACAAAACTGGATGGGCTTCAAGGCCATTAGATGTAGCTAAAGTGAAACTATACATCTACAGAGAAACTATCTAGCAGCTGGTAATTTAAAATTTGTGCATCCTGTTTCTCCAACGAAACACAAGAGAGAGGGAGTCCAATTTTACTCAAAATTAATGCGATATTCCTCGAGGCACCTTAATTTCATCCTATTAATTTTGGGTTAAGTAATTATAATCGACACATTCAGTTCTTCCTCGAATAGGTGTTTGAATGGATCAAATTGCACAATAGTATCTTCTTCATGCACTGGAAGCAATGAATCACAAAATTAAATTCAGACTTTTTTGTCCTAAAGGCACCATTTACCATGTACGTATTGTAAGCGGTGATGCTTTATGGATACAAAGACAGGGGTCATAATCCAAAAGGACCATGAAGCACTTGAAATGTTCTATCGGGTACTTAGAGACACCTTTGAACAATTTGGGGAAGTAATAAATAGTCCACGACGAATCTTGTAATCAGAAAGTGACATAAGTATATTGTAAGAATAACATAACCCCTCTCAACCCTGGAACTATTTCCTGGGGTATTTTCTCCGTACTCTTCTTGTACACAACGTAATATAAGCATTAAGTTGGCTTTCGCCAAAACCATCAGGAGTATCACAAGTTTGCAAACATGCATACTATTTGTAATAAGATGAATGTCTCTAATCATTATTTTACAGTCAAGAGTATTTGGTCGGACATACTGCCGAATTCCCGCTCATGTTTTGTTACTTTGCTAAAGACGAATTTCGCGCTAAATCGTATTCAGAGGTGGCAGCACCCTCTCAGCTTTTAATGAAAGTTTCTGTGCATGAAGACTTTATCACAAAAAGTAACTTTTCATACTTTGTTTTTGTGTTACTATGTTTCAATTGCCGCAAGGCTCTACTGTATCGATTTTGTTTGCTATTTTCGGCAAATTTAAGAATAAGAGAAATGAAAGCAACGGATAGGTATTCTAGAGCGAGTTGAGTAGTTTGGCGTTGCGCCCAAGTAAGTTATGTTCTATCAAAGACCATACGGTAGACTTGGGTGTAACGCCCAACTCCTACTTAGCAGAAGGCATAGGACTCTTCACATTTCCTTTCGATCATGTCTATATGAGCCTACCTAGTCCTAGTTTTTCGTTCTAAGTTTATAACTGATTCGTTCTAGAATACCTATCCGTCTTTCAATTTCATTGCTTTCGTTTCTCTTACTCATAAATTGGGTGAAAATAGACAACAGAATCGATACAGTATACTTTGTTTTTCCAAAAATGATCTAGACTGTCTTTTGAAAAGGGGCAAACATTTTTTACAATTTTTTTTTAAATGGCTATAGTCTAAAAATGACAAATCCTAAAAAAATAATAGTAGGAGTGATTTTCACAAAATTAATTAAATTTTTGAATAAAAATATTTAAAAAAATCATATTTTTCGACTCCTACATTGAAAAAAAAAATCGATTTTAAAATTTTCAAGTCGATTTACAAAAAAAAACTCCATCTTTGATTTCGATGAAATTTTGTTCCAAGACCGCCAAATATTCAAGTTCAAAAAGTTATTTGAAAAAAACTTTTCCTTGTCTAAACTGATTTTTTCAGTGAATTTTTATCAAAAACTAAACCAATGAAAGTCATAATCATCTCGGAATCAAATTTCCTAACTGCTATTCGCCTGATACATGCAAAAAGTTTCAGTAACGAATTTGATATATATTCATAACAAACTTGAATGAGCGCAAAGATAAGCCATTTAACATCATCGATATATGCGAGATTTATCTAAATACCTTTTGGCCGTGTACGAAGAAGTATCTTGTCTTGTCTATGTACCCGCTCGGGAAGTAGAGAATGATGGTGTAGTCTCCAACAGGGGCCTTAATTGCGAAGTATGGGATTCGCTCCGTCAAGAACCCTTTGCTTCGGCCAGTGAAAATTCTGGTTCGCAAGCAATTGCGTTCAGGAAAAATCAAGGAGTATATGAAAACAGCTTATTTTCCATCAGCCTCATTTTGAACAATTCGCCGAATCTGCTCTTCCAAACTTTGATCTTTTGGACGGGGCTAGTGTACATGTTCGCTTTTCTATTCCGCGAGGTATGAACTGCTGTCGTTGAAAACAATTGGGCCTACAGCGACTTGCTGTAGAAACAAGACACGCTGTGGAAAATGCGGCGAGAATCTTGAAAAGTTTTCCTACTGTGGAGAGACTCCGCATGATCTCTCGACATATCCCGCATATAAATTTTGTGGGGACAAAATGAAACATTCTTTTAAGGAACGCTCCGATAAGAAGTGCAAAAGAGCACTACGCTACTGACGACGACTAATTTCTACGTTACCTTGTACACTAAAGAGCGCGTGTGGGGACATCTTTTAATGTGCCTATAAAATTCCTAAAGAGGAATATCAGTTTTCTTTACTATGCTGCCTCGTAAAGGCCTGAGAATGTCCCTTGAAGGGTGTTGTTACAAAACCGAACTAAGTGGTTCGGTAATCTTAGAAACCAGCTGGAATTTCCACATGGGACATCAAAAACCCTAAGTATCCCTATAATTCAGTCGCTACATTTCCCCCCAGGTTTTACACAATGCATTTGCACTACGTGTAAAGGTCAGACGAAACGAGTACCCGACGTGAACGGTCTTCTACTTCGTGGTGGGTAGAGATTGTTTAGAATTGTACGCGAAAGGGACTTTTGAACATCGCAAATGAAAAACTTGATGAAAGCAGCAAAACGCGATGTTTGTCACCGGTCCGTCGACGGATTAATGGGCGGATCATCAGAGAAACAATGTTTCGTCTGGTGGCTAGGGCCTACGTTGTGTATTCGATTCATTCTGTGATTGGAATACACGGAACGTTCGTCATATGATCGCTATTATGACAGTAATGGTGAGTGCAATCATAAAAGAGGCTGTGCTGGCAGCATTCTCCCCACAAAACTGATGGTTTTATATTCATCTATCAACGAGCCCGCCCACATCGTTACAGTTACAGGAGGCCCTCTGTTTGATGGAGCATGGAAAGCACTCTTTGTAATTCCTGGAGAAAACATAGAAGTTTTTGAGTACTTTATCTGAAAAATTACAGCAGATTACCTTAGTTTGAGTTCTTTTGCAGTGCTCATTTCTTGGTAATGAGAAGACGGACACGTGGATTAGAATGATAATGAGAAGAGGGACATTTAAGCATTAGAAGGTGATATTTATGAAAGATCGCGCAGCTTCAACGAGTTTTTTAATACATTTTCTCAAAGGACGCTCGAAAATTGGCAAATTTCGGGGAGCGTTGGAAGTTCAGGAATCCCAAACAAACCTTGGTTCAAGGGAATAGATGAGGGTCATGACTTCATTCGGGTCATATATCGGGTCATGTACAATCATTATACGTAGAAGGCCCATCTGCGGCGTATTGGGGTAGTGGACAGCGGTCTTTGCGCTTGTGGTGGCGGTTATCGCGATATTAAACATATTGTCTGGACGTGCGCTAAGTGTTCTAGAACCAGATCTCCTTTAAACGAATCCCTTTGACCTCGTTCCAGTCCAGTCCAGAATGTTATACCAAATTTGTGACAAAGTTCTTATGTACAGAAAGCTTCACTAAAATCCAAGAGGGTGCTGCCAAGATTTGTTTGAGTTGGCGCGAAATTCGTGTAAAAGCAAAATGCAAACTAATTCAGTAATTTAACTCTAGAACGGTTTCGTGACCTTTTCTATACGTAAAAGATTTTGGGGGTATATTCGAATCCCAGAACTAAAATCGCTCTAATATGCCTAATTTTTGACGTAGGACTACGTCTTTGTTTTCGATATGGGGGTGCACAAAAATGGTATATAACGAAAAGTGGTCTAATTTTAAACGCTTATAATTCAGCCATCTTACGGCAAATTTTCAATGTTTTTGCGCATATCGCACAGAAATACTTCTAAGAATAGATTCCAATAGATAAACTCAAAGATTTTTGATATCATGGCATTAAAATTTTAAATAATGTTCAACATAGTTAAAATACCACGCATTTGCACACAGAAGGCTGCGCTTACCTAGTCTGGCACGACCAGCGATGCCAACCTTCCAGTTTAAACTGGATTCTTCCAGTTTTTTTTACTCGATCCAGTCAAACAGACAAATGTGTAAATCGTCCAGTTTTTTTAAATATTGTCCAGTTTTATCCAGTTTTTTCCCAGAGGTGTGCGCCAAAATTATTTCCTCACTATTTGCATTACAATAGTAGTTCACTATATAAACTAGTAATAAATAATAAAATAAAATAAATGAAATTGTGAAGAGTACAACCTCTCTAGGGAACAAGGGAAATTGTTTTTCAGTAACCATATTTTGCTGCACCCTGTCGTATTTCAATACACATTAGAAATTGATATGCTATGGAGTGCAAGATTAGCAGATATTGTTAATTAAAATGAAGATTGTTTTTTTAGTCTGTTAATTACACATGGCATAGTGCGTTAGTTTGAAGGTACCAATTTTTTCGTTTAACATTTCAAATTTCTTAAAACTTGTAATGTGAAATTATATAAAAGTTATATTTAAATAGTAGCGATCGCTTTTCTACTATCTTAAACTAGAAATTTGCTGCTATATGAGAATTGTTTTCTTATTTTGTCTAATAGCTGAACGTTTTCATATTGAATGTTTGTCTTCATATTTGAGAATCCTGTTTTATTAAAAATAGATCCATTTTATTTTAAAATACTTTGCATCCCTAAACTACATTCCCTTTTGCAAGGATAAATTTGGTTATTCGGGCATCCAGTTTTTTCCAGTCTTTTTTAAAGAGAGGTTCCAGTTTTTTTGAAAATAAAGTTGGCAACGCTGGGCACGACAGATTTATGTATCTAACGCGCAACGCTTCTATGAATGACGTCACCATCGACTATTTAAAGAGCAGATTTGGTCGGGCAAGCTCAGTTAACTCTTGGACAGCAGGCAGAGCAGAGCACTGCGCTGCATGCTCCCACAGCCAGTGTAGCAGAGGCTAGCGTCGTGGCACTAGTTGTCTCTTTCGCACCACCCATCATCACCAGCGTTGACTCATTTTTCTTGGTGCGTATCTTCCATTCGTGTACGGATACGATGTGCTGGCACAGCTTTTTGATTCAAGCACGGTACACCGTTCGCTTGGGTTTATTTTTTGAGGCGAATGTGTAGGTATATCCAAGTGTTGCGTGTATGATAGAAATCTAAGCTTTCGTTGCGCGAAGCGAAAGCTTTCGGGTTTTCTTTGCGTTGTCGTCTCCATGACAGGCTAAGGAGACGAAAACTTTCTTAGCAACAAATTCACGCGAATGGATAGAAGAAAGTGCAATGAAGGTTTATTATTTACGTTTCATCAATTTATTGATTCCACGAGATTCATTTGCACTCAACCTATCCCACTTTGATTCTACCAATACATAGGTACTACAAAGCCTATTTATGAATGGATGCACTGTTACTCAATAAATCGCTGCAAAAATGCATCTAAGTCCATCCATAAAACTATTTTCGATTCTTGTATATGTTTTACTTCGATATATGATTAAGACCACTGCATTCGCTACATTTATGTGTACTTTAGGAAAATTACAATAACGGCAAAATAAAACTATAAAGCTTGTCCTATACAAGAACTGTGACTGTATTGTCTAAAACATGATTCTTAAGCATCGGTCTGGTTGTTTACCGCACACAATAGATTTTTTTTTAAATTTTGAAGCAGTTCCAGATATTAGTTCGGTTTTCCATCACAGTTTTCTGTCTGTTTTCTTTAATCGGATTCGATCGCTCATTGTAAATAAAATGACTTGATGAGCAAGACGGTTTGATTCATGAAGTGAACTGTAGAAAGAAATGTTTGATTAATTATTAATCCAAATGTAATAAGAAATTAAATATTTCACGTATTGTAGTCCTACGTCTGCAATTCGTACAACCCCATAGGGCTGTCCCTTGTAGTTTTTTATTCTAAAATCATTCGTCAAGCAGCCTGTTCAAAAATATTTATGTTTGTCTATTTTATTACGTAATAGTTCACTTTTTATAGAACAAGTCTTTAAAATAGTCAACATTCCCTCTTTGCCTTTCTCTTATAGAAAGGTTGTGCAATCGTTCCAAATATCGACTGTTTAACTGAGGCCTGGAGTGAGTGTTCACAAATCGACTCTGTTCGTTGAGATCGAAAAATGTCCGTGTATGTATGTGTGTGTATCTATGTGTGCATGTGGAAAAATAATATCACCTCTGTTTCTCACAGATGGCTAAACCAATTTGCACAAATGCGTAAACAGATCTGTATCATTTCGAGGGCTCTATATTAACATGCTTGATCGCATGAGCGTTTCTATGTCACCTTTGTATAACTTGGCGGGTTTGAATTCTTTTATAGCGTGTAACCACTAGCATATTCGCGTGGTCTTTTGAATGTTTGCCGTTATTCTGAGGTTTTATTTTGAGCCTACGGTTCAAATGATCGAAAGTGGGTTCCCCCATCTCGCTAAGGTCTGTAACTCTGGCGCACTGGGACATGTTGTCTAGTGTATGTAAGTTTCGTATTTTAGATGGGAATACCGGTTCCGGAGTTAGTCGAAGAATCACACAGCAAATTCCCTAATAAACTGGTACCACCGTGATGTCCAAATGATGCAATAGATATTAAACTGTATGCAACATTAGTTGGATTTGCGGGTCTAGATTACTAATTACCACTTGAAGTAGCTTTGACCACGTTGGCCGCCTATGACGGTTCTTGATGCTCTCGGGGTATTTGCTAAGTTCCTAAGTTATTGTCCCATCTATTTCTCTGCGAAATATTGACCGATTTTTACAAACTTAATTTGAAATGAAAGAGATGACACCCCCATTAACTGCCCATGATCGCATATTTGTTCCTTTTTCTATGGGATTTCCTATCTTTATGGGACTGATATGCGATCATGGGCAGTTAACTGCTATTGAATTTTATCCTTTTTTATTAACGACTTATAGTGAGTCAATCTTTTTCCTTTCTTATATTGTAACGACATATAGTTAGCAAGGGACTGGAAGGTGAAGTATTTTTCAAATATTAAGAACCATAGCACTCAAGGAAGAGCAAGGATTTGAAGTTAGAAAGTTTAGAAAAGCGTGGAGTAGGGTCATTGAAAAAGGTTAGAGTTTCCCGGCTACTTAACTCTTTGTCTTCTGCAACGCAGGAGTCAGGATCCTTTGGCATTAAATGCGAATCACCTGAGTCTGCGGCATGTCCGGACAAGCGTAAAGTCAATTTAATGACTTATGCTGTCGGAAGAGTACTATGGCTCTTAATATTTGAAAAATACTTCGCCTTCCAGTCCCTTGCTAATTATATGTCGTTACAATATAAAAAAATTAAATTTTATTCAAATCTGACTATTCGTTCCGTTATAGTTATAGGTTGATTAGTGCGGTCACACAGAAATTTCTCATATAAACCGTTACAATCGTATTACCTCAGAGCTTCAAAATCTCGCTGGTAGCTGTTCTATCACGCGCGTGCGACGCCACTATGCCGAGATAAACACTGCCAAGAAACGGCAGATATACTGGTGGAGTGCCGAGATTGCAGCTCTACGGTCAGTCTGCCTCAGAGCTAGACGTAGGATGCAAAGAGCTCGCACCGAGGATGCAAGAGAGAACCGCCGTGAAGTGTTTCGAGCTGCGAAATTGGCCCTTAACAAGGCCATTAAAAGCAGCAAGAGAGCGTGTTTCGACAACCTGTGTGAGAGTGCCAACGCGAATCCGTGGGGTGACGCCTACAGGATTGTGATGGCCAAGACCAAAGGGGGCTCTTCACCCCCAGAACGGTCTCCGAACCGGTTGGCAACGATTATCGAAGTACTCTTCCCGTCTCGAGCCACAAGCCCCTGGCCACCTTCACTACGAGACAGTGCGGGCACGGCCGAAATGGTGGCTCCAGTGACGAATGAAGAACTACTCGCAGTGGCTAAATCCCTAGCAATGAACAAAGCTCCAGGGCCGGATGGAGTTCCAAACAACGCTCTCAAGGCAGCGATTATAGCGAACCCGAACATGTTCAGGCTAGCTATGCAGAGATGCCTTGACGAGTGCCGTTTCCCCGATAGATGGAAAAGGCAGAAATTGGTGCTGTTGCCGAAGCCCGGGAAGCCGCCAGGCGACCCATCGGCGTACAGATAAATCTGTCTGATCGACACGACTGGCAAGCTGCTTGAGAGGATCATCCTCAACAGGCTAACCCCGTACGCGGAAGGTACGGACGGCCTGTCAAGCAACCAGTTTGGCTTTCGGAAGGGTAAGTCCACAGTGGACGCTCTCAACTCAGTGATAAATACTGCCGAGATAGCGATCCAACGGAAAAGGCGAGGCATTCGATAATGTGCGTTAGTGACACTTGACGTGAAGAACGCATTCAACAGCGCAAGCTGGGATGCCATCGCGCTCTCGTTACACCGGCTTAGCCTACCGGTTGGTCTGTATCGGATCCTGGAAAGTTACTTCCAGAACCGCGTACTGCTATACGAGACCGATGCAGATCAGAAAAGGGTTCCGATTACCGCCGGAGTCCCACAGGGCTCGATCCTAGGCCCGGTGCTATGGAACCTCATGTATGACGGGGTTCTGAGACTGAAGTTCCCTCCTGGGGTCAAGATCGTCGGCTTTGCTGACGACGTAACCTTGGAGGTCTACGGGGAGTCAATCCCTGAGGTAGAACTAACCGCAGAACACGCGATCAACACGGTGGAGGAATGGATGAGCGCGAGAGGCCTGGAGCTCGCTCATCATAAGACGGAGGTAGTTATCGTCAACAACCGCAAGTCGGCACAACATGCAGTTATCCATGTGGGAGAAGTCGCGATCACTTCACAGCGAAGTCTGAAGTCTCTCGGAGTCATTATAGACGACAAGCTGACCTTCGGCTGCCATGTCGACTATACATGCAAGATAGCGTCGACTGCTGTTGCGGCTCTATCGAGAATGATGTCCATCAGTTCAAAGGTGTGCGCCAGTAGACGTAGGCTACTGGCAGGCGTTGCCGTATCTATCCTCAGGTACGGCGGCCCGTCATGGTCAAGAGCACTGAGGGTAACCAGTTACCTACAGAACGCAGTCTCGGCTGCTACCATCCAGATTGCCTGTAGGCTACAGGTAATCTGGCGAACCGAGCAACAGACGACGGGCACGGCTAACTAGTGATTGGTTAGATGGAGCGAAAAAGGCCAAGCGCAAAAAAGGAAGTGAATGGTCTGTTCATGCCGAGGCAGGTTTGGCGCAGCGACTGGCAACCGCGTAAGGGGTAAACCCAGCCACCCCGAAGCAAGACAGAAGAGTGAGGCGTATAAGTGGACTGCCTCATGCCAAGACGGGAGGGTCGTAGCGTAGTATGTTGGGACTTAGCTATCGATGCCTCATGGCGTGGCAGAGGAGTGAAAGGGTGAGCATCCAAATCAGTCTCACACGGCATGTTAAGGGTGAGCACAAAAGTCAGCCTCACATGGTATGGTAGAGGCCAGTACAAAAGTAAGCCTAGCAAGGAATGAAAAAGGTGAGCACACTAGTCAGCCTCGCATGGTATGTCAGAAGTGGGGCCTAAGAAAAATGTCCCACATGGGATGCCAGGGGGAGTGACAGAGGTACAATAGAGTGGCACGATCGAGAGTGAATCAGGTGATTGGGTGAGCACCCAAGTCAGCCTCACATGGTATGGGTGGGGCGAGCAAAAAAGTAAGCTTAGCAAGGAATGATTAAGGTGAGCACACAAGTCAGCCTCATGTGGGGAGTGTTTGAGAGTGAATCAAGGTGCGATAGAGAGAGCACCCAAGTAAGCCTCATACAGGATGTATGAACGCGTGAGTGAGAGTGAATGAGTACATTAAGTACAGCCACCCCCCCCAGAAGTAATACCGAGAGGTAGTTCCTGGGAGGAACGATGGCGGAGCCCAATGGAGTTTAGTCGGTATTAATGGCAGCGTCACCATTCGAGCCCGACATGCCCCCAGTGCACCCCGTGCGGTAGCTTGGACCCTACCAATAGCACGTGTACTGGGCTAGGACGTAAAGGTCTTCTCCATTGTAAAAACCGATTTAATCCACCTAGCAGTGCGATGAGACATTTCTTACACATTTCACTATTGGATTAGTTTGCAGAACTCACGAGAAGTAGGCACCCAATTAGAGGTGGGATGAAAACAGTTTCTAGTCTTGCACGAATAAAATCTCGAATAAACTGAATAAATTATAGAAATCAACAAAACGACCGAAATAAAAAAGTAAAGCAAAAAATGGAACAATAGGTTTTTAAATTCATAAAATGAGTAGAAAAATTAATGGAAATCATTATAATTTTGATCCAAATACACGAATCAAATTAGATTAGGTTATTACATAAAAATTAAGATTATATTTAGAAATAGTTATAAGATTAATAGAATAAATTGACTCATACTAACAAATTGAATGAAATAAAACGAATGACTGAACATGAAATGCATAAAATTAAAGATATGAATAAAATGAATCAGATAAATCAGATAAATCAAATGAATCAAATGAATCAAATGAATCAAATGAATCAAATGAATCAAATGAATCAAATGAATCAAATGAACCAAATGAACCAAATGAACCAAATGAACCAAATGAATCAAATGAATCAAATGAATCAAATGAATCAAATGAATCAAATGAATCAAATGAATCAAATGAATCAAATGAATCAAATGAATCAAATGAATCAAATGAATCAAATGAATCAAATGAATTAAATCAATAAAATGAATCAAATGAGTCAAATGATTCAAATGATTCAAATGAATCAAATGAATCAAATGAATCAAATGAATCAAATGAATCAAATGAATCAAATGAATTAAATCAATCAAATAAATCAAATAAATCAAATAAATCAAATGAATCAAATGAATCAAATGAATCAAATGAATCAAATGAATCAAATGAATCAAATGAATCAAATGAATCAAATGAATCAAATGAATCAAATGAATCAAATGAATCAAATGAATCAAATGAATCAAATGAATCAAATGAATTAAATGAATCAAATGAATCAAATGAATCAAATGAATCAAATGAATCAAATGAATCAAATGAATCAAATGAATCAAATGAATCAAATGAATCAAATGAATCAAATGAATCAAATGAATCGAATGAATCGAATGAATCAAATGAATCAAATGAATCAAATGAATCAAATGAATCAAATGAATCAAATGAATCAAATGAATCAAATGAATCAAATAAATCAAATGAATCAAATGAATCACATGAATCAAATGAATCACATGAATCACATGAATCAAATGAATTAAATGAATCAAATTGATTTAATTCATCCGGTGAATACAATGAATCAAATTAATGAAATGGATCAAATGAATAAAAAGAATGGATGAACAAAATGACTAAAGTAAAAAATAAATGAAATGCATAAATAAAACAAACGAATCAAATAAACAAAATGAGCTGAAGTGATAAAATGAATAAAGAGAAGAAAATGAGCAGAATTAAATGCATTGATTAAAATGAAAAATTGAACAACAGTAAAAGGTTATAAAGGTTATATTAAATTATATTATATTAAATTATATTAAATAAAGAAATAAATTGAATCAAATAAATTATTTGGATGAAATGATTAAAACTGAAAAAGTAGTAAGATTATTAAAATGAAGTAACTGAACAAAATGAATAAACTGGGAAAAATTAATGAAATGCATACAATGAAAACAATGAAAGATATGAGTAAAATGCACAAAAAGAATAAACTGATCAGAGTGAATCCAAAGAATGAAACGAATAAAATAAGTAAAATGAACGCAGATGAACAAAACTACTTAAAAGATGCGGAATGAAATAATTAATTAAAATGAAATGGTCATATATTTGAAGCCAAACACATTTTTGAATAAAGAAAATGAATAAACCGGATTGTACGAAGTTGAAAACCATTGCATCAGAAAGTTTTGAAATGTTTTTGAAAATCCCATCTTCTGAGAAAAGGCTAATAAATATGCAATGGACTTTCTAGGGCTTCCATCTTTTTTTGGTTTTATTCTTTTTGTTTTCATGCTTCTTTATTTGACGAATTCAAAGTTTACTTTTTGGTCACATATTCCCGAAAAAAAATTATGTGCAGAACAGAATTTACTGGTCCAGTATTTTAACGCGCAATTGAATATAGTAAAGTGAGATAAGGTCACATGTGCTTTCAAGCCCCTTGAACAGAGAACGACAGAGGGAGAATGCGATTCGTGAGTGAGACAGGTAGATATTTCAAAGTTTTTATTTGCATTGAAGTAAATAGTGTGAAATGTCTAGGCTATGTCGATTGCATAAAAGCCGTGTTTGTATTGTTTCGTTCGGAATTCTCGTGCAGGAAATATGGATAAATAAGTCCTATACAGACCAATATTGTGAAAAGGAAATGGTTCAAACTAGTCAGTATATCCAAATATGGACGACGATAAGTTAGAAGACATATTATAGTTGCATCCCCCATCGAGAGTGGGTACTTTGGGGACTTCTTTTCCTGGATCTAATTTGTGGATATTTTTGGTTTTTGATCCGTTATTTTTCATGAAAGTTCGTACCAATACAACGAATGTGCAGCTGATACAACTCATGGTTCATTCGCCTGCGCAACGTTCCGTCTTCCATCTGCACGCGACCATAGATGGTACGCAACACCTTTCGTTCGAAAACTCCAAAGGCGCGTTGGTCCTCCACGAGCATAGTCCAGGTCTCGTGGCCGTAGAGGACCACCGATCTAATCAGTGTCTTGTAGATAATCAACTTCGTGCGGCGGCGAATTTTGTTCGACCGGAGCGTCCTCTGGAGTCCAAAGTAGGCACGATTTCCCGCTATGATCCGTCTCTGAATTTCTCAGCTGTTATCATTGTCGTCGGTTACCAGTGAGCCCAAATACATGAATTCGTCGACCATCTCGATTTCGTCACCGTCAATCCGAACTCGGGTGGGAGGTTCACATTGTCGTCTCTAGAACCTCTTCCTCTCATGTATTTTGTCTTCGAAATCCTGGCTTCAGCTTTCAGTCTTTGAGTATATATTTCATTCAAAATTCAATAGAGATACGAATAGTTTAAATATCGCACGTGGAATGTCTCTTTTAAAAATTTCCATCGTTAAACTTTCATATAACCCAGTTAAGCCAAATATTTTTCTGATATAGCCATGAATTTCCTTAATTATAGTGTAGATACAGGCATTGAATACAATTGAATTAAAGTTGAGTTGATGTAGCAGCAGACAAAAAATAGTTTTGTTTTCTCAAACCTTCGCAATTACAATTAATAAATATTTCAGATTGGCAGAAGATCTTATCACACAACTTAGAAATGGATACAGAAATAGCTAGATAGATGCGATAGAAGAGAGACAGAGAGAGAAAGAGAGAGAGAGAGAGAGAGAGAGAGAGAGAGAGAGATGAGGGGGGGGGGGGCGTGTGAGGAATGGCAAATGATGGTTTATGCAGTGACATTATTTGTATAGGTATATTATTATGATATATTGATTCTTACATTCTTATCATAAATAATGTAAGTAGTACTTTTTGCGCCATAACCAGTATAACCTAAATCTTGCAAAAGAGCTAAATTTTCGCTAGATTTTTGGGTTTCAAACATACAGTTGCTTTCGGTGACGCCACAAGTATAATTATATTAGAAATCTTTTATCTCACTACTAGGTGAATTACTTGTTGATCTGTGTATTGATATACCATCCAACATTTACCTCATGATTGAACGCAATGCCTAATCCAAGGAATCAATACTAGAACTCACTGTTTCTTTATCAACGCATTATTTTGTCTTTAAAGTGAACTTATATATTGATTTTTGAGAAATAGTTCATTTATTATAAAGGTAATTCACAAAATGTTCTCAACATCGAATTCCTTGAATCACGTAGATGTGTTTTCATACCCAGATATTCAAAATCGGTTTAGTTTTGCCCCTAAAACACCAGTAAAGCAATACTCTGTATGAAACAATCTCATTTTTAGTTAGTGGAAATTGGTAAGCGAGGACTAAAAATACAAAATGTCTAATATCTCCGCCGCTCGTGTACGGATTTAGACAGTCTATAGCTTGTTAGAAAGGTATTTTTACAAGCTTTCTATTTATGTGCAGTTTGTGGGACAATATTGTATTGTTTGAAAGTTATTTGCAAAAAACCTGCTGTGTTTTGACAAAATCGCCCATATCTCAGAAAGTAAACAACATATCGAAAATCAAAAATAATAGTGTCAAATGGCAACGTTAGACCTTTCATTTGAAACTAATTTCATTAAGATCGGCTCAGCCATTGCTGAGATAATTACATGACATTTTGTACATACATACATACACACATACACACACACACACACACACACATACAGACATTGTCTCAATTTGTCGAGCTGAGTCGATTGGTATATGAGACTCGGCCCTCCGGGCCTCGGAAAAAGTTGTCAAAGTTTGAGCGAATCCTATACATTTCTTTTGTAAGAAATGTTAAAAAGAGCTTCAAAATCTACTGAAATGGGCTTCAAATAACTTCGATTTGCAGATGGCTAATTAAAGTTTCTTTGAAGTTATTGTCCACTATCGACAATTCCGGTCCGGGGACTCTGGAATATTCCCGAATTAAAATCATATCGGTGATGACTGAACTGATTTTCACAAGGCAAACGCATGGGAATCAGAATTTTGAATTCTAGCGAGATCATTTCTGATTTGAAGGCAAAAAAGCTAGCGAGAGAGCAAAAAAGTTGAATAAAACCCTGAAGGAAATGAGAATTCCATCGCCAGTAGTACATATAAGTCCTGTGATTCAGTCCTGCAAGAGTCGGATGATTAAAGTGATGGATGATTTCACCGATACCATATTTGTACTTGTTAGATGCTCAGTAATAAAGGTTCCAAAATTCATCGAAACGTTGAAATATTTGTACGGTGAAATCAAAAATGTTTTGTCAATAGTTAATGTTAACGTAGTTGGAACAAAATCCACAGTAATTATTAAATGTGCCTATTTCCATGTCTATGGTCTGCTTAAAGGTTCACTAGCAAACTTTTTAATAACGATACTTTATATAAGTGAAGTTTTTAATTGAATTTCGCCGCTGAAAAGATTCATTGGTGAGCTTTGAACTGATTTTTTCCCGAAACTGCCTGCAGATAGATTGATGTCATATTCTAATAGCTTCATGCTCTCTGAGAACTCGATCACGCGTCAAATGAAAGTCAAGTTTAAAATTAATTTAACATTGAGGATAATTTAAAGGCGCGGAGTAATTTAAAAAATGTTGTATAATTTTCTATCATTAAGCATAATTTTCTTAATTGCCTTAATGGAACAATTTTTATTCCATTTCTACAAAAAAGTATGTTTGAAGCATCTTGAGTTCTGTCCATTCTCTTCACCGCTAGAACTTCCCTTTTATATTAATGAAGAGCTCAAAATCTAACATTAGGGTTTTGTTTATCCAACTGCGCTGATTCCATGAAATACTTCCTGGGGATATTGTAACTAATTAATACTCTGTCATAAAACTGTGGGCATATTAAATTTACAGCAACACGAATGAAGCAAAACTGTTTGTTTCCCGCTTCTGCTATGATGTCCCTCGCCGCAGAATCTGATAAGCTACGCGGACGTTGAAGGTTTACATTCCTTTCAGTAGTTTTTCTTCCGATGGGAGGAGTGTACCCCACCTAATAGCTATTACGAAATACCGTGCCGTGCGCTGCTTTTTCTTAGCACCACACTTGCTGGTGACGACATTAAAACATCACTTTTCGCCCGGGATCAAACCGCGAGCGTCCTTCTTCGATATCCACGATGTAACTAAGTACCGAGTCGGCCTGAAATGGAAAAGTTTGTCTTCGTTGTAGCAGACTATAGGCCCCTTAACAACGTAGATAAGACATCCTGAGACAGACAGGGTACGCCGGAAGACGTTGAGAAGGAAAAAGATCATGAGCCATCATCACCATCCACCAGTGGTAACAAGCGACGTGGTGGATGTGAGAAAAGCTATCGTAAAAATTTATTACTTCCTTAACATTTCCTCAGTCGTCTTGACCCTACACATTCCTAGCTCCTCACATTTGTATTACCTGATGTTTGAACGTTAGGAAAACTGTGGAGAGCAAAGAAAGGTACAATTTTCTATAGGTTTTTCGTTCCGAGACACCTTTCCTTACGAATGAGAGAAGAGTGACATAATAAGGCAATTAATTTACAAATGGAACAATAGTCATAACGATAATATGAAACGGTAGATAAAGTTCGAGTACGCAGTCGGAAAGAGAACGGTATTTACTGGATAAGTAGTTCTTATTCCACTTATTCTACACACTCAATAGTCTACGGAAAAAAGGTAGTACTAGTAGGAGATTCACGATTATTGTCTTAATTATCATGTTGATTGTAATGGATTAAGAAACGATGCTTGAAGCCTATGACACAATTATGTATACACAATAATCAGCCTTACCTGATGAAAAGGGTGTAGACTTTTCGAAAAAGTCTACGATTTTTTCATTTTTTGCATTCCTTTCTCGCATATCTGTATTGATGAAATCTGCATAAGGGTCAATTCTGAGTCGGTAATTATTGAGACACTATCGGTTATAGTTATCAAAATGAAACCAAAGTTTTATTGTAGTTCAGAATATGTATATGCAATAAATTCAGGTCTCATGTGTCGGTTAAATTTTTGGATAAGTTTGAGTAAAATGTTCAACGTTTGCAACTGATGCTCCCTATCAGTACCCTAGCAGTCGTTTGCGGTACGTTTGTATTAATTTCTTCCCACTACCTCAGAATTTGGGTCTTCCGAAATTTGCGCTACATCATGGCCTAATAAGTTTCGAGCTAATGAAGACTGTCGATTAGTTATGTGTTTGCATGAGCTCACCGAAAATTTTGTTGTTGTGTTTCATTTTTGTTATTTAGCTTATATTTTTGTAAATAAGCAAACAATTAAACAAGACGAAACGAAGAGCCTGAGAGATACAACGCGCGCGTGTACTACGGTCTCTTTTTCAATTATTTTTCGAGTAAATCGGCTGTTAGCCAATTCCTTTCCGGTTAAAAAGTTGCAATAACGGATGTACTGTGGGTGAGAAGTGGTATTTTAAGAATACTTCCACCAACGAGATTAATTTCTGCATTTTACCGCAATTGTTTGGAACCCAAAAGTGGTTATCGGTAGTGGCCATTGTGATTACGTGAACAAAGCTTTCACATCGAATAAAGAAGTGTTAGTTTATAGCAAACCTGTGCCCTACGGTCAAGTGATAACGAATAGATTGGATGTGCTTGGTAGCAACCCAAGAAGTGACCTGTGATTAACGTCATCACTCATCTTGTGCATGAGCAGAAACAAGGGAACAAAACAAACGAACGAATCGACAAACGTCATCTACTCTCAATCAATAAATCAATAAAGTTAACTTTCGCCTGTAAAATTTATATCGATTTGCCGCTGCTTCGAGCAGCTGACCAATAATTATGGATGGCCCATTGCCAGCCCCTAAACCTCCGGACATCGCTCCAAATCCCGGCCCCAGCAAACAAAACCAAAACTCTGGGAGAGGTAAAAATAACAGACGTACTTTGCCTCACTACCTTGATAAACAAAATCAGTACGGAGATGCTGTATACCTATTGCTACAGGGCGTAAATGGCATACCGCTGCCAAAGAAACCGTTTGTGATTGGGAAGTCGGTTGAAATAGCCGCTGGTGGCGCAATTGCTGGAGCTATTTCTGAGTTTCGTGGTACAAAATACACTCTCGAAGTGCGTAGCAAGGCACAGGTTGATAAATTAATGAAATTGACAACTTTAATTGACGAAACACCCGTTGAAGTAATTCACCATCCGACTCGTAATGTATGCCGTTGTGTTGTCACTTGTTGGGATGTAGCTGATGTGGATATGGATGAAATATGCGAAAATCTTCGCGGTCAAGGTGTAACAAATATACGAAGAATAACTCGACGGACTGATAATGGTACAACCAATACCGGGACAATGATACTGACAATGAACGGTACCATTCCCCCGGATTACATAAGATTCGGACTTCTACGCGTACCCACACGGCCATACTACCCGTCCCCGATGATGTGTTACAGATGTTTCTCATACGGTCACACTAAAGCGCGGTGCACAAACGAAGAAAAGTGTAATAACTGCTCTGGAACCCACGAAACTTCACAAGGTTGTAACCAACCGGCGCATTGCATCAACTGTGAACAGAATCATTCACCGATTAGTCGAGAGTGTTCAGTATACCGTTTAGAGGTAGAAATAATAAAAATAAAAATTGACGAAGGACTATCCTACACAGAAGCGAAAGATGCACACAAATCGCGAGTTACGTCATCAAAAGGCACATATGCAAGTGCCGTACAGCAAAGATTGGAAAATCCCCAAGTTTCGCAACTATCGCAAATGTTGAAGCAAAAGGACGAAGAATACAAAAAAGTTCAGGCCGAAAACGAGGAGATGCGAAAACAGATAACAAAACTTCAACAAACCTTGAAACAAGTTTTGGACAACCAGAGGAAACTACAGGAACACCTTAAACAACAACCGCGTCAGAATCAATTTGCAATGCCCAGTCCTACCCCACCATCTCAAAGTGTATCTAAACAAACCAAACCGCCAACTACGAAAGATGAAGGCACACGAATGCTAACCAGACAACAGTTACGGAATGATAGTCGATACGGTAGCACAACAAACCTTTCATTATCAAGCGGCGAAGAAACGCAAAGCAGCCAAAAGAGAAGACCAGTTTTCAGTCCACCAAAAAGACCACCGAAACAACTAAAAGCATTGCAAGGCGCATCCATAAGTACTGAGCAAATTGACCCAACATGCACCGTTGATACCATAGCTTATTCTTCTGCAGAAGACACGGCTACCGATGAAGAAATGACTCACCACAACAAGTGAAAGTAATTCAACCTACAGCTCCGGTATCTCCATCACACTATCACCAAAAACAATTCACACTCACATGGACCCTTTCAATCACCCAATAACAATGTTCGATCATACTGCACCGGTATATAGCTATGAGGAGAACAATCAGCGTGAACAATTATCAGATGAATCACTACTTCAACTTGACGGGGAAGAGATGAAAGTAGCCCCGTCACTGTCTGAACAGGCAGAGGTCGTACCGGGGGTAGCGGGCACGGCCGTCAACTTGCCATTGTCTTGCTTTAACTCCGGTCTTCCTGTTGAAGGTCCAAGTGAACTGGAAAAGGAATTTGCAACAGAATCGAGGCACACGGGAACCGATAAAAACGCCAAATGCATTGCAGTACAGTGGAATGTAAACGGCGTTCAGGAACGTTATGCTGAGCTACAATTACTAGTAAATGAATACCAACCGTCAGTAATCGCTCTACAGGAAACGCGAATATCTCGTGTACAGATTATGGACCGCTTTCATCGTTCGGAATACAAGTGGAACATTCGACATGGACCAACATCTCACTCTCAAAACGGCGTGGGCCTTGCTATTCACCGATCAGCAACACACAGATTTCTTCAACTCAAAACAGCATTACAAGTAGTCGCAGCTCGTGTCGACCATCCTGTAAAAGCTACATATGCCTCGGTTTATATACAATGTCACATGCCACCACGACAACTCGAGGAGGAACTTGAAAGGTTAATCATCGAGCTACCACCACCCATCGTGCTACTGGGCGATTTTAACTCACACAACCCACTATGGGGGAGCGAAACACACGATCCTAAAGGAGTCATTATTGAGGATTTCGTAGCAAAACATAATCTTGTGATCTTAAACACTGGAGAACATACAAGGCTCGATCCTCGTACAGGTAGGACCTCTGTATTAGACCTAACCATCGTATCACAAGAGCTGGTAACAAAGCTGCAATGGAATGTGGAAAATGATACCCGAACCAGCGACCATTATCCTCTGATCGTGAGCGCACCAATAGGTATGCCGAACGCGAACCATCGTAGACGGTGGCTGCACAAGCAAGCCGACTGGGGCGAGTATGAAGCCATACTACTCGAACGCTTGCCACGTGACCAAACTTTTTCTGTAGAAGAGCTCAGCGAACAGATTTCCTATGCAGCAGAACATAGCATTCCCCGTACATCTGGTAAAGCAGGAAAAAGGGCTGTTCCTTGGTGGAATGATGAGGTCAGTGCAGCAATTAAAAGAAGGCGCAGAAAACTCAGAGCACTACGACGAACAAATGATTCTGATCCACGCAAGGAACAACTATTAAAAGAGTTCCAGGAAGCGCGGAATGAATCCAGGAAAGTTGTTACGACCGCGAAGAAAACATCTTGGATTAGTTTTGTATCCGGTTTCAACCCGCAAACTTCTACTAGTGATATGTGGCGAAAGGTAAATGCATTTTGTGGCAGACGAAACTTCCAAAAATTAACGCTAACGGTTCATGGTGAAACAATTGAAGACCAATTCCAAGTGGCGGAGCATTTGGCAAGCTACTTTCACTCGATTTCCAAACTGCCCATGTCATCAATGGACGCTTTGATCGATGCTGAACAAAACTTAAATACCGACGAAAACTACAACCAAATATTTACAATAGCTGAACTGTTTTGGGCACTGGAAAGAGGAGGAAATACATCAGTTGGTGCTGATAACATTAGTTATGCAATGCTCCGTCACTTACCCTTTCGAGTAAAATTACTAGTACTAGATGCAATAAACACACTCTGGAGCACCGGGAAAATGCCTGAATCTTGGAAAGAAGGTATCATCGTCCCACTGCCAAAACCAGGGAAAGATGCGAAAAAAAATTGGAAACCAACGTCCAATCACTTTGCTTAGTTGCTTCAGTAAAGTGGTAGAACGAATGGTTAACAGAAGACTTGTCGAGGAAATTGAAAACCACAACCACTTCAACAAACAACAGTTTGCTTTCCGAAGAGGAAGAGAAGTGGACACATACATGGCATGCTTCGAGGAAGCTATCAGACAACCTGTTGACGACGGTAAACACTGCGAAATTCTAACAATTGATTTACAGAAGGCTTATGATAAAGCGAACAGATATAAAATTATCTCCAAGTTGCGAAGCTGGGGAATCACTGGTCGAATGCTTCGCTTCATCCAAAACTTTTTAAGCGATAGATGCTTCCGTGTCTATATAGGCGATACGATGTCAACCCGCAAATCACAAGCTACAGGAATTCCTCAAGGCTCAGTTCTTTCCGTTACATTATTCCTGGCATTGATGGAGACAGTTTTCGAGAAAATCCCGAAAGAGCTACGAATTTTTGTGTATGCCGATGACGTATTAGTAATAGCTGTTGGTGAAAATGCGAAACAAGTGCGACGACAACTGCAGAAAGCCGCCACAATGCTTGGAATATGGGCCGATCAAAACAGCATGTCAATCTCAACTGAAAAGTCTAACTATATACACATATGTAGGAAACGGAAGCACCCTAACGTCCCCCCCATAACCATCGATCGCGCAGAAGTTCCTGAGGCTGATTACCTAAAAATCCTTGGTATAATTGTAGACAAGCGGTTAAACTTTAAACGGCATGCAGCAACTACACGGCGCAATGTTCAATCTGTTTTGAACTTCTTGAAGGTAGTCGGAAACGTTATGTATGGTGGTACGAGAACCACTTTACAACAGATCACCAATGCAGTAATAGTTCCAAAATTATTCTTCGGTATGAGCTTTGTCAATGGTGGCAGTCCAACGAATATGAAGGTATTACAGCCACTTTACAACTCTGCTGTAAGAGAATCCTCTGGAGCTTTTCGATCTAGTCCAGTTGACTCCATAATGGCAGAAGCGGGACAGTTGCCGTTCGACCAATTGGTTACGCTGAACGTAACAATGAAAGCAATTAGGCTGATAGAAAAAGCTCCTGTTCTTTTTCCATCATTGAACACCAATGGGGAATATACGGATATTTTTCCTTCGATTAAAAGAGCCATGGCAGCCTATCATACCCTTACAGGGAAAACTCTCCCAAACATTGCAGCATTGCAGCGCCTCGGTGACAGACCCTGGAATACCACAGCAGTACAAGTTGACTGGTCCATTAAATCGCAGTTTAAGGTTGGAGAACCACCAACAAAATCACAACAACTTTTCAGGGCGCTTTGTGCAACAAAATATGTATTCCATCGTCTCATTTATACTGATGGTTCAGTAGACTCAGATAGAGTGGGCTTCGGAATTGTATGTGACAATATAGAAATTAGTAAAAAACTACCCAAGGAATGCTCTATCTTCTCGGCAGAAGCTATGGCAATTCTTCATGCCATTGCGAACTTGTGTACAAATACATCAGCCTCTGTTATCTTTACGGATTCAGCCAGCGTGCTCTCAGCACTTGAGAAAGGTCGCTCACGGCATGCATGGATACAAGCAATCGAAGAGAAACTGGAAGATAAATCAGTCGTTCTCTGTTGGATCCCAGGGCATACGGGAATAACTGGGAACGAAAGAGCGGATGCACTAACAAAAGCAGCAAGAGAAGAAACAGAGCTCACCAGCAGAATTCCGAGCGAGGATGCAATCAGATCATGCAAGACAAATGTCCGTTTGCAATGGGAACAGCAGTGGAGAAATAAATCTACCTTCTTGAGGTCAATAAAATCAACAACCCTTAAATGGCAAGACAGATTTCCAGCAACAGAGAGGAGAGCAATTAGTCGTCTGCGAATCGGTCACACTAGGCTAACACATCAGCACCTGTTCAGCAGAGATAGCAGCAATTGTCGGACATGCGGCGAACAACTCACAGTACGACATATACTATTGGAGTGCAGAGAATATGAAACTCATCGAAAGAACTGCAGACTTGGAGAAACGCTTGGACAAATTCTGTGCAATAATGAAGAAGAAGAGAAGAAACTAGTAAAATTCATTAGGAAGACCAATTTATTGAAATCACTATAGCTATTAAATGATATGTACGTTACTTTAACTGAATAAATGATGAATGGGATGAATGACCGCAATTGCGGTTAAAGTCCCCAAACAAAAAAAAAAAAAAAATTAAACAAGAAAAACAAAAAAACAAATAAACAAATAAACAGATAAACAAATAAACAAATAAATAAATAAATAAATAAACCAATACACAAATAAGCAAATAAACAAATAAACAAATGAACAAATAAACAAATAAACAAATAAACAAATAAACAAATAAACAAATAAACAAATAAACAAATAAACAAATAAACAAATAAACAAATAAACAAATAAACAAATAAACAAATAAACAAATAAACAAATAAACAAATAAACAAATAAAGAAATAAAGAAATATAGAAATAAACAAATAAGCAAATAAACAAATAAACAAATAAACAAATAAACAAATAAACAAATAACAAATAAACCAAAAAAAGCAAATAAACAGAAAAACAAATAAACAAATAGACAAATAAACAAATGAACAAATTAACAAATAAACAAATAATCAAATAAACAAATAAACAAATAAACAAATAAACAAATAAACAAATAAACAAATAAACAAATAAACAAATAAACAAATAAACAAATAAACAAATAAACAAATGAACAAATAAACAAATAAACAAATAAACAAATAAACAAATAAACAAATAAACAAATAAACAAATAAACAAATAAATAAATAAACAAATAAACAAATAAACAAATAAACAAATAAACAAATAAACAAATAAACAAATAAACAAATAAACAAATAAACAAATAAACAAATAAACAAATAAACAAATAAACAAATAAACAAATAAACAAATAAACAAATAAACAAATAAACAAATAAACAAATAAACAAATAAACAAATTAACAAATAAAGAAATAAATAAATAAAAAGTCTGGAAAAGTTGTATTATTGTGTTACTCGAGGCCCCACACGCTGGTACCACGGGGCAGTTCTGTATCAGAGGTGAATAACCCTCTGATACAGAACTGCCCCGTGGTACCAGTAACTTGAAGGGAGATCGGATATCCAACCCCGGTGAGATCTTTGATAGTATACTGACAGGGAGGAACCGTGTGGGCGCTTCTCACGTCAAGGGGCTGCTTTTCACTACAGCCAAACGATGGAGCTGTGAACAACAAGAATTTTGGCCATGTGATCGCTCGAGGAGGGCACCCCAACTAGGGACGTTGCGATATTAAAATACATCGATACTTAGAATCGATACTGGCATCAAGGGCACCAAGTATTGATACTTTCGATATAATCGTAGTCATAGTATCGATACTTGAAGATATCGCCATTTGATTCCATACTTTTACAATAGCTTAATTCCAATCTACATATTTCCTTGGTCCGATTCGTTTGATGTTGGATCCAGTTGACGATTCTGTCGGACGTTGCGCCCACTGGAGTACCGTCAGAAGCAGTGTTTCAAATAAACCACACATTTCCCACCAAGGAGCCTGTTTCCAAACGAGCGGTGGAAACCAATCATTGTTATGCACGTTTCTGGGAGTGAGTAAAATGAAAATGAAAAATCCAAAAGGGTTTTGACTCTTAGGTTTTCACTTCTGGTTTTGGCTCCTCCTCTCCACTCCGGGTTGTGATTCTTATTCTGTCGCCGCTTATAGACCGAATTTAATTTCAAACTTTGCTAACAGGTCTTCAAGATTTGTATGTTTAATTTCTCAATTATCCCAGCAGTAGGTACAGGGTGCGCCAGCTGGATGTATCCTTTTGCAACATTGAACAACTTCGCCATTTTTAGCCGTTTTCACAAGTAAACAAGTTTTTTAGGATATTTTATGCCATTTAAACCAGGTTTATTATACAACGTAGATTATATAACCCCCATTTGAAACACAAAAAGCAGCTCTTTTGCGGGCATTTTGCATGACATTGGACAGTATATCGGGCTTAATCGCAGCAATTTCAGCTCGTATATTAGCTTTGAGCTCGGTACTTAGGTTTGCTAGAATACACTTTACTTTTCAAGTAACCCCACAGAAAAATATCTGGCACCGTTAAATCCGGAGAATGAGGAGGCCATTCCAAATCATAATTTTTTGAGACAACGCGTCCTGAGAATTTGCTCTGCAAGAACTTGATTGCGGTGTGGCCAGGTGCCCCGTCTTGTTGAAAATAGAAGTTTTTCAGACCTATTTTCTGCATTTGTGGATAGACAAAGTGCGCCAAAATCCAACGGTAGCATCCGTTGTCGATGGTCTCCCCCTCTTTGAAAAAATAAGGACCGATGGTTGTTTTGGAGCATACTCCGGCCAAAACAGTTACTTTCTGGTCGTGCAGTGGTGTTTGATGTATACCATGTGGATTCTATGTCCCCCAAATTCGAAAATTTTGTTTATTTACTCCGCCGGAAAGGGTGAAGTGAGCCTGCCATATTTTTTACGATAAACACGCACAGTTTTCACTATTGAACGATCGTTTTCAATGTAAAGCGCTACGATTTCAGCGCGTTCTTTTGGTGTAAATCGACTTATAGCTAAAATGGCACTCCTTCGAGGTCTATCGAAAAGAAGCTTTCGCCATGAACTGTACCAAGCATCTGTTTTGCTTTTGTGCTTGATAAAATGAAAATTGAAAATCTAAATTGAGCTCGGGCTTTTAAACTGTATGCTGCAATTATAATCTAGTAACCTGTTTTCACTCCTTGGCGGTTTTCACTCCTCAGGAGTCAAAAAACCATGAGTGATGAAATCATGGATTTTAATGATTTGTCAAACTATGGTTTTTTCAACGCATGCTGAATGGAGTGATTTTTGAAACACTGGTCAGAACAGATAAAAAAAATTATTAGTTATTCAGAAAGTTTCATAAACTGTCTGATAATGGACAATGCATGCAATCGATTGATCATCAATCATCTACTTGATTTTTCCATCAAATGCTCCAAATTTTTAGCAACTCTAATCATGGAGTCAAATGCAACAACCGATTCCATAATGGTCGAGTCTGAATCGGTAATTGCATTTGACTCGCAAATCATTTCAAAGTCGTTCAAAATTCCGAATCAAATTCTTCAACCTACTGGTTGCTTCGATTCTTTTCGATGTCATGAACATTGTGTCAATATCAGCAAAGTATCGTGCTTCAAGTATCGATACTAGAAAATCGCGTATCGGAAACAGAAGTATCGATTCCGTACTAGTATCGAAAGTATCGCAACGTCCCTAACCCCAACTACTGTTGGTCTTAGTACGGAGTACAATGCGAACTACCCGAGGCTGGAGGTGGGACAGCGGGTTTTGAGTCCTAAGAACTACCGCTGCCAAAGGACGGAGAGAGTAGCAGTGCTACGAATAGAAGACGTCAGTAGCTCACCCTCACAGAAACAAAGAAGCGTAGGATCATGTGGACGACGGAGATGCACAAATTCGTGATCCGCTCGTACTATCTTTGCTCAGCGCTTGAGACTGACATAAGCGGACGACATCAAGTACTCGAGATGTTCGATGAAGGGAGAGCATGCCGGACGTCTGAATCAGAACGCGATGAACGCAAGGCGTACAGCAATCATCCGCGACAATATTCTCAACCTTTGAATCGATCTGATTCAGCAGAAACTGCAGAGAGAGAGAGAGAGAGAGAGAGAGAGAGAGAGAGAGAGAGAGAGAGAGAGAGAGAGCTGAGTAGAAGGAACAGTAGAGCAAGCGATATGTCGAGGTGAAGGTCCATAAGGTTGAGCGCGACATTTGCGAGTAAGGGCCGCAACCCTTGAGCGCTGGCGCTGGTGGACACATCTATAGCTGAAGTCCCATCATTGTCAGAATACCTACCCCTTGATCGGCAGCTACTGCGTGATTTGGTCGTAACAATGAACGGAGCGGTTACGCAGTATCGCGACACGGTCCCAATGTTACGCCGTAGTATCCCGTAGCTGCAATATTCTTTTAAGCTGACCTGCACACTCCAGGTTCGTTCTTCCAATGCACCTGGAATTTGTGCAGAGCCTGGAAGGTCTGCAGCTAGTAGTATTCTGTGCTGTGGTGGCAAGCGTCAGATGTTTAGGATACCGACCTAAACCTAGATACCTAGAGGCGACTCGCTCCAAAATCACCGGGAAAGGTTAGTACCTCCATAGCAGCGAAGATTGAAGAGCTGGATTTCGAATAAACGTGCCGCTATTGCAAGGTTCACCTCGTACAGGGACAGCAAAATATTGGCGAAATCATGTCGTCATGTGGCTGCGATCATTACACCTACTGAGCTTCACATGCTTGGAGCTCATCACCTGATGGAGAAACTCAACTCTAGTACAGCTAATGAGTGTCTTACCAAAACGGCTAAGGCGTTGAAGTGACTCTGGGAAACGACGACAACGAAATCGGATATTCAGTAATATCGAGCGAGCGTCCAATGAGCGAATCAGCCACGAGAAGGCCGATTTCAACGAAGGTCGACCAGATAGCTTTTGGGCTGGTATTTGGAAGGTCCCTGGAAAACATCGCGAGGGACAGCTGTACCTAAGGTGCGAGGAATGGGCAGACGAAAAATTTGGCGAGATTTCATCTATCATCGTCGAAACCAATGATGCTCGCAGGGAGACGCGGTGCCTTAAAATTAGGCGGCACCTGGACTAGACGGTGTCCAGAACTATTGGTACAAGAATCTGACCGTTGTTCATCCTACGAGGGTTTTATGTTTCTACAGGGCGTTACGTGAATCACGCTTATTACCGAATTTCATCGCCCGTGGCAACACAATTCTCCAGCAACACGTCCAACTTAACAAAGTACAGACCAATTACCTGTCTATCTAGGTGAGTACCATCTTCACCACATACGTATGGGCCCATTGTGAGCAGAATAGCATGAAGACAGAGAAGCAGAAGGGATGCAAGAATGCTGCAAAGATCAAGCCTTCATCAATTGAGTTATTCTTGGATAAGCAGTGTATAATCAACGGAGCCTTAATATGGCCAATATCAATTATAAGAATGCATTGTATTGAAGATGTGTAAAGTTTGTCCTGAGGCTCCTGTGGCAGGCGTTGGAGAGGTGGCCGATAACAGTGCAGGTCAAAAGTGGGGAAGACGTGTAGGGGTCTAGTCCTTGCTTCACATATAGAGGGGCATAATCACAGCTAATGAGAAAACGCTCGCAAAAATCGATAAATCTCTGGAAAGAATTGAAGCATTCATAGAAGACTTGGTAGATGCATCAGAGCAACAACAAAACGATCCCGTCCAGAAGAATTGCCTGGAGATCTAGAGACTCTTCAAAGGCTCAAGATCGCCCAGCTTCAATCAAGCATAAAAGAAACTTCCCAGCAGAAACAACAATTAGAGCAGGAACTTCAGGAACAGCTACTTCAACATCAGTCGCCGAAACCGTTAGATCAACCCGTTTTGGAGAATCAGCGTGAACAAGAACAGCAAATACAAAAACAGCATCAACAAGAGCTGATACGTCAACATCAGCAACAACTACAACAAGAACAGCAGCTTAGGATTCAACAACAACAGCAAGGACAGCAACTCCAACAATCGCTAGATCAGATGCTACAGCAACGACAGCAATTGGAAGAACAATTACACCGGGAGCAGATACAGAGGCAGCAAATTGAAGCGCAGTTACGAGGGCAACAAAATCAAGGTGTCTTACGACAAGGATTTCAGAACAGCTCCATTCCGGGACATTGGGATCCTTATCTACAAAATCAGTACGGATTGCCACAACAGCACCGTGAATTGGACAATATTCCACCGCTCTTGCGAGAGAACTTCATACGGTTTTTGGCATAGCAAGGCAGACCCAACACACCTTGAACGTCGAATCTACAAGCGACTCCAAATAGATTCCCTCAGTCTGTACACAAGTGGCCTTGCAATGGTAAGACGAATATCATCCAACTAGGTGAATTCCTCAACCAAGTAAACACATACGCCGACACGGAAGGAATTGATGGGCAAACGTTGGTCCGTTTAGTTAAGTATTTACTCAAAGGGCGAGCTCTTCAGTGGTACACACGCTCTTACATCCACCTTACCAGTTGGGAAGCGTTCAAATCGGAAATTAAGCAGGAGTTTTTACCTACGAACTATTCCGAGATCATCAAACAAGATCTGTATTTACGATTCCAAAGGTCAAACGAATCGTTTACGACGTTCTACAGAGATCTAGTAGCAGCCTTTGAAATAATTGAATCAGTAATATCAGAATCGGAAAAACTTTTCATAATGAAATCTCACCTGAACTCGGACAACACTCCGATAGCAGCAGCATCACGAGCGATAACAGTCAAGGACATAGTCGCTGTTTGCAAAGACTTTGAAGTGTCTCGGTCCTATTCGATTCGGGGTAGAGCTTCGACTACTCCCCGCATTCCTTGAAACAAACCTGAAACTCCGGCAATTCAGCGTCCAGTGACGATCAGGGTGGACAATCCTTACCGGCAACTATTCAATAGGCAGCCGTTCAACAGAGCGCAGGTTAACACGGTGGAACTCAACCCAGACGGGGAAGAAGACTGGAACCCTCTTGAAGTACAGGAACGCGAAGCATTCCAGCAGGGCATGGCCATTCAGAATGAAATAACGGCAACTCGTCGCTGTTGTGCTATCTTATGACAAACGCCATTTTGGGGTAAACTGAGTTAGATATGCCACATTACTTGTTTGTAAAATCTCTACAAAGTGGCGTTTTCAGAATATTGAAATTCTACTTGGTTATTTAGATATAGCGAGAAACATGATGAGAAATTGTGAGTTTTTTGCTTCAAATCACTATATCTAGAGATTTGCCCAAGTTATATTGAAGTTTTAGATGTTTTTATGTGTGAAAATGCCTGAGGAACGCAATGGCATAAACATTTTCAAAAGAAAATTACTCGAGTTGTGAGAAAAACACAGTTTTAGTTTTAAACTGAAAATAAAGCATATTTGGCAACACTGTAATCAAGAATAACAATTTTTTATAGATTCCCTGACTCATTTCCTTCAAAATGCATTTCACCGATTGTTTATAGACCATATGAACGCAAAGATATGAATGAAAGTTAAAATTTGATGATTTTTTCTATGGAAAATTTTCCATGCACGATTATGACACGTCATATAAATTTTGTCATCAATACACGCCTATGACACGTGTGAGTGCGACTTTTGTTTACATTCATAGTAAAAACTCGCAACATAGTCAACCGATCTTCGTAATATTTGAGAGATCAATGCAGAATAGATAGAAGCATCAATTGTCTTCTTTGGATTGTTTATACCATTTATAAGTTTCAAGATATTCAATCTCAAACTTTAAAAATCGTTTTTCTCAAAATGTGCTAAATGGCGCTTTCTCATAAGATAGCACAACAGCGACGAACTGCCACGGAAGAAGTTAACGCAGTTTGTCTGCAACAGAATTGGAAGGAAAGAGCAGTTGCAGAACCACTGCAACAGACCAGTAGCGAACATCGCACAAGGAATTCGGTACCAACTATCATCTGTTGGCAATGTGAAAATCCAGGTCACACTTATCCAAACTGTCCCAACCAGAAACGATTCCTATTCTGCTACAGCTGTGGGAAAAAAGGATGCACAACACGGAACTGCGAGGCATGCATCTTAAGATGGAAGTCAGTGAACATCTCACAGCATCCGGGAAACCGTAGCTGGGAGAACTCTCAATAAATGGTTACAACCAAAGCCCCTTCTATTATCGAAATTCCCGCATTCTGCAAAGCAGAATCTATCGTAATTGATCCAGACAACCATGACAATCGCCCATATGCTGACATCAATATCCTAGGTCGTCAACTTCGAGGACTCCTAGACAGCGGTGCAACCTGCAGTCTAATTGGTGGTTCACTCTCCAAAATAGCAGACGAATTAGGATTAGGATTAACCAAATTTCCAGTTAACGGAGTAGTACAAACTGCTGACAACTCGGCGCACTCAGTTTCATTCTTCGCACACGTGCCGATTTTCTACAATAACAAAAACATCACCTTACCGGTGCTGTTCATCGAATCAATGCTTTCTATTTTTATTTTGGGAATGGACTTTTGGTCCAAATTCGGCGTCAGAGCAACCATTTGTGGAATTACGACCAACCTAGATCACGAATCATCGATCATTCGAACCTTGCCGGCACACGACGAGCAACGTTTACAAAAAGTAATCCAGAATTTTCCGACGTCACGGAACAAAGGCAGACTAGGAAGAACGGACCTCTACTCGCACAAAATAGACACAGGAACCGCTCCTCCGTTCAAACAAAAATACTACCCAATGTCAAAATTTGTTTTCGACGATTTAAACAAAGAAGTCGACCGAATGTTGGAACTAGGAGTAATCGAGAATACCATTTGCTGTCCTTGGAACAATGTCACAGTAGCAGTCAAAAAGAAAGACGGTTCGATGAGATTGTGTTTAGACGCTAGAAAATTAAACTCAGGCACAGAACAGGAGGCGTACCCGATTTCCCAGATAGCATCGATCATAAACAATCTCAGTGGGTCAAAGTTCCTGTCTTCTATTGATTTAGAGTCCGCATTCTGGCAAATTCCGCTCGATGAAGAATCTAAACAGAAAACCGCTTTTACTATCCCGCAGCGGGGACACTATCAATTCACCGTGGTTTCGTTTGGTTTGTCCACAGCCAGTCAAGCACTGTCACGCGTCACGAATCACCTGTTTATTGATCTCAAACCGAAGGTATTTGTATACTTGGATGATTTGGTGTTGGCCACCGAAACGTTGCAAGAACATTTGGACCTCTTGCAGGAAATTGCACGAAGACTGCAGAAGGCAGGACTCACAATCAATGCGGAGAAGTTAGTAGTCTGCAGGAAACGCCTGAAGTATTTGGGTTACGTGTTAGACGAAAACGGCTGGCACGTTGACGAAGACAAAATAGAATCCATCAGCAAATTTCCTGCTCCAACCACCAAGAAAGAAATTTAACGATTCATTGGGATGTGTGGCTGGTATCGAAGATTCATTAAAGACTTCTCGCGAACCGCTTACAGAACTCGCGAAGACTAAAACAAAATTTCGATGGACGGAACAATGCGAAAAAGCCTTCCAGACTCTCAAATCTCATCTCACATCAAAGCGCCTGTTCTGGCAACTCCAAATTACACACAACCATTCGCAGTTGCTTGCGATGCGAGTGACGTAGCGATAGGAGGAATTCTCACACAGGACATCGAAGGCGACGAAAAGGTAATTTGCTACTTCTCGCAGAAACTTTCATCCTCTGAACGAAAATACTCGGTGACACAGCGAGAGCACGTCGCAGTAATTCGGTCTATAGAGAAATTCCGAGGATATCTCGAAGGCTCCACTTCACCGTCTATTGTGATCACTCCAGTTTGACCTACCTGAAGACGACCCTACGCTTCTCCTAGCTAGATTCTTCGTTTGAATGCGTATTCGTCCGATATTAAATACCGGAAAAGAACTTCAAACGTTGTTCCAGATTGCTTGAGTAGAGTGGAAATAGTCAACCCGATCAACACTTCGATTCCACCATCAGCAGATCCGTGGTTTAATAAGCTTACTCAGGATGTTCAGGCAAACCCCGATAACTTCCCAGACTTCAGAATCGTCGGAGAATACCTGTACAAAAACTGTATGACGAAGGATGCAACTGGCGGCAGATATCATCAATGGAAAAAGGTGGTTTCGACCTATCTACGACGGGAGATGATTCATATATATATATATATATATATATATATATATATATATATATATATATATATATATATATATATATATATATATATATATATATATATATATATATATATATATATATATATATATATATATATATATATATATATATATATATATATATATATATATATATATATATATGTTAGATCAGTCGCATCAACGTTCTTGATCCCGCTGTCCGGCCGAAATGCCTCAAGAAAGAAAACCTTTTCGAAGGTTTTCGTCTTCCACTTTAGCTTGCCTTTCGTCGTTTTCCGTGCAGTAGCAGGATTCTGTTGGCTAATGCGGAATCGTCTGAGATGGTCGCTATGGGTATGCCTCTCGCACACTCTCCAGTCCATATTCGCCGTCAGTGAAGGACTACAGAATGTGGTGGAATTTCTTTCGGTACCGACGTCCGTTTAGTGAACCAATAAGCTCCCATTTTTGTCACGATACCAGGAACCATTTAGCTTCCCGCTACGCTGTAATCTACTCGATGTATTCCTTGGCGGTAGACCTAGCTTCCACAACAAGCCGACCGGTAGGTGCCGACGCCTGTCGCTCATTTTCACTACAAATAAATATTCTCAGAAGATATCTTTTGATGAGCATGAGCATGAGCATGACGACTGTACAATTCGTAGTTGCTACTCCGTGATTGACCAGAACAAGCGAAATTGCACAAAGAATCAACGAATGGAGCCTGGGAGTAGCTGCCCATTCTCAATGTGCACGTTTCGAGGGTTCTAAATTTTTATATGTCAATAACGGCGCCGGCCACGTCCTTACAGTCATCTGGGAAGGAAAGGAATGTTAGTGTGACAAACGTTGTTTTGGAGACCGTGTATACCTCTGCATCTCCACGTTTGCCACGGGAAGGAGCTTTTGTTAGTGGGATGGGGTAAAGAGTTACACAGATCTGGATTCACCTTGATAAGTGATATGTTCTATGAAACTCTCAGACGTGTTATCATGTGTTTATTGCTCTGGGCAGCCGGCCGCCGAGAATGTGTAATAGATTTATCGTTTATTGAATTAATTCGGACATTGTAAGAGCTTGTAAGAATGTAACTTCAACTCCGGACAACCGGTTGTCGGGAGTGTTACTTATGTTTAATTGAATCAGACGGCAAGTAAACGTTGATGCCTTGTGTTTTCCGGTTTAACTCGGCATGTCTAGAACAATACAATATAACGAAAGTTCTTTACTGTCTCGCGAATTTTTTCGGAATAGATATTCTAATAATTATATAATTTGAGATTTCGTTATATAAGTAATATTTATCATATATATATATATATATATATATATATATATATATATATATATATATATATATATATATATATATATATATATATATATATATATATATATATATATATATATATATATATATATATATATATATATATATATATATATATATATATATATATATATATATATATATATATATATATATATATATATATATATATATATATATATATATATACTTTAGTATTATTATATGCAAAGAAACGACTACTATGTATTATTTTCTTTCTCCACGAACGATTGGATCAAATATCGACTCGTATTCAATCAATATTTACGCGCGATGTTATGCTAAACGGTGGTATATGAACTAAGTATGAAAGGCGAATAAAACACTACTTTGATATAAAGGAGTAGACGAAAGAGGAAAACGAAACTACCGTCTTATATGGAAGAAGGAACCCAACAAATAAATTGTTGCATCTGCGGCCTGGTGTCACACGTCACTCACATATCTAAAAGAAATGTGTTCAAACCTATTATCTATTCAGCATACGCATAAGCATAAGAGAACGCCCGTAGGTGCCACTCCGTTATCGACCAGAACCAAATGAGGTTGCAAAATGTTAATTGGAACAACATACTTGGGAATAACACGATGAGCCACATTGTACAATCTATATTGATCCCTGCATCAATACCGACGACGGCCACGTCCGAATGCAGATCTTCTGGGAAAGGAAGGAATGCTAGTCCGATACATGTTGCTACTAGAGACCGAGGAATCCTCTGCATCTCCACATCTATCACGGGAAGGGGAGAGTTGTTAGTATGCAACGAATATTACGATACATTATACATATAATGCCAAAACAGTTATTCTAAGAATAAAATGAAAATTAACCATATAAAAATACAATAAATTTAAAGAATATAGTAAATTTAAATAGTATAGTAGAAATTCGTAGATAAAATTACGCAACACGCATATAGAAGGAAAAATCTGTTGAATATGTCTTCTTACAAGTGAATCCTAAAAAAACTATCAGAAAAAAAGCTCTACGGAACCCAGGTGGTCGCTCAATTCATTCCAAAAACTGACGGTTATTAAGAGCATATGTAAAGTAATCTAATATAATAGTATGTAATAAGAACAAAATCATTTACATATAATAACACCTAGTTTCAAACAAACCTGTTAAAACAATGTTGAATCCGCACGATATCTGCTTGTTACGCTATCTGCTCGGTAGCTTTACCCTCCGGCACTCGCGTCGTTGTATTTTGTGCAACACCTTCAAAAACTCTTGCGAAATCTTCTTTCAGCACAAGCGGCTGCTCATTCGGGGAGCCATCCGCGCGAGTGCCGAGGGTTAATGCAAAAATTAAATAAGAATACAAAAATATATTTACATCCAGTGCTGTGCCTCCTCTAGAAGAATCTCTTTTACAAAGTACGTTCTAATGCAAATGACATGTTTGGAAATAATCAGAGAGAATATGGGCCCCACTCTCACAGCCACGCCACCCAGTGACTATAAGAAAAGTTCCCTCCAGCCACTAGGCGACGCGACCGTGAGAATAGAGCCCTATATGTCTTTCAAGCGGAGAAATATTGTCAATAAATTGATTATTTACCAATATATAAATGGTGACAGGGCATCTTGAAAATATTGACCATGCAGAAATCAAATGGAATTGACGTATTGATACTGTTTTGACGAAATTTTTATCGACAATATTCCCATCTCGTATAGTGTTCACACTAGAGAAATTGTTTTGCTTTTCTACTTGAAAACGTCAAAACCACTGCTTAGAACTACCCCGATGCACCCACCAACACCAACACATTCAGAACGCAATTTACAGAAGAATGAGAAAGCGAGTTATTTACTGGTATATAATGTTTCATATAATAATAAATTCCAATTGGAAACTTCTCACCGGGTCCGAAACGATGGTATCACGCCGTAGCAAAGAAGATTCATCCACCACTGTTGTGGTATTGCATACCAATACCAATATCGTGATAGTTCACGTCCAATGCCAACGCCATCCAACACAATTGTGGCGCTACGCCATCCGGATCACAAAATAAAAAAAAAAACACAAATGCTACCGGCTTGGAACACACTTAATATAGATTTCACAACATTCTGATTAATCATGTCATTCTTGGGACCAATAAGTAGATGATTACCAAACACCGAAACAGTCCATTGCATGCCTTTTACACACTTTTTCCTTAAAACTATAGACAAATAAAACTCTCTCATGAGCTACCACACACCAAAAAAATCTGAAATTTTATCATTGACGTAATTGCAAACATGACACAAATCAACAAACCGTAATTTACGAAATGACGGAACATTACCGTGTTCCATTTAATTTTACATGAAACATATACTTTACATGCGCAATGACATAAAATTACACTTCCTACCATTCAGAACAAACGCTGTATGTGGAGTAAAATTACATGATTTACGAAATTAAACGGCATGTAAAATTAAAATCAAACGTAAAACTAAGTTATTTTTGATGCTCGTATATGTCAGGGTCAGGAGACGTAAATTTACATTATTTTTTCTAGGTGTGCAAGCTCATCAACACACGGATAGCAAAGAAGATTAAACACAAATTCTCAAATAAACCGAAATTCGACCTTTTTTCAACTCAATGTTTTGTTTAACTTTAACTCAACCAGGTTTCAGAATTTTTCGATCACTTTGAAGGACGTTATAAATTTTCATGACAAATACATGTAGTTCCATTAAAAAACTTTTCCGACACGAATGTTCCCTTCCGGTGTAAAATGTCGTTAAACAACAATTAAAAAACTTCGATTCAATATGGTCCAGTTTCGGTCCAACTTCACTCAAATTTTTATTTTGATATCTTGATTCATTTTTCGACCGGCGATGGACAAAATTTCTACAAGCAAAAAGTAACTGACACCACAAAGTTTATGTACAAGTTTATGTGCAAGTTTATAAACAAGTTTATGCACAAGTTTATGCACAAGTTTATGAACAAGTTTATGGGCAAGTTTATGTACAAGTTTATAAACAAGTTTATGTACAAATTTATGAACAAGTTTATGGGCAAGTTTATGTACAAGCTAATAAACAAGTTTATGTACAAATTTATGAACAAGTTTATGGGCAAGTTTATGTACAAGTTTATGCACAAGTTTATTCACAAGTTTATATACCAAATATTCTCAGAAGATATCTTTTGGAAATGAAACTTAGATAAGTATTTGGTATTTAGTATTTAAAGTAGCCACATTTTTGTTGAGCATTATCATATTTTTCAAATTTCATTAAAATATTTCGGGGGCGGATTGTCCCCAACCTCTACCGACCCCCCCTCCCAAACCTACTACGCCACAGCACTGGATCAAAGTCTGTTAGATACACACAGTTGAACAATTGCCAGATATCTCCCACTGACCGTAGAATTGAAGGAAACGCTGATGATTGATGAGGTTCCGAGAATTGTTCCTGTTGTGCTTTCGACGACTTCAGTCGTTCCGAGGAAGCTACTGGAGGCGCTGCAGGAGTTGAAGTTGGAGAGGGAGGCTGATATCCAGAGGTCCGTGATACTAAGCTCCTGCATGATCGTCCGAGAGTTTCTGGAGAAGGACAATATGCTGGTTCCAGATGATTGGCTGAATGAAGTTTGAATGTTTTTTGATACAATATGAAATTTTTGTATTAGGTATGTATCTTGTATTTATACCTACCGATATATTAATATTGACCCAATAGGTGTTTGTGAATGTCGCTTAAATTTTTTTTAAAAGGTAAATAGATAATAAATAAAATAAAAAAAATAACGAGAAATGTTAAACTGTATTATTAGTTTCAAGAAAATCTTGAAATTATTTTCTTTAGTAGTTTTAGAGGATTTTGAAACTTAGGTAACTCAGGCACAAACTGTGCTGTGTCGAACGAAATAAAAAAAAACTGCAATCCAATCAGATTAACCAGATCGGTTGCATTGATGTAGCTTAACAAATTTTAAACCAAAGCAATTATTGCTCGAATCTTGAATCTTACATTTTTTCCGTAGCCTTGATTACGGCAGCAAGTCCTATCACATGCAGCTGGGAAACTCGCCTATCGCTCCATACAGTGCAAAAATGTGCCGGCTTGCATAATTTTGCAGTAATCTGGAATGCCTTCCAGCGCCGAATGAGCTTTTGTTCTAGTGGCCGCAATAAATCAAGCTTTCTTCTATCGTGCGTCCAAAAGGAGGACTGTTGGTTGTACTGAATGAAAATCTTGCAACTGACATTTCAATTCCGGAATACAAATCAAAATTTTCATTCATTCTTTCAATTACTTATTTATTTCTTGGTAAGCTTAACGTTCGGCTTGGTTCGGCCATAAATTTCCGCTCGATGCTAATGCGAGCTGGGCACCTACTCAGCAGCTTGCACTCAGATGGTCGGAATTGGAATACCAATTCGTAGCAACAGCCCTGTGGCATCCAAAATCCGAATATATAGCAGTCCCTTTTGTTTTCTACTGTTTATGGATAATAAGTTGGGAAAAGTTGGGGGGTAGCATCTTCCCCCGTGGCACAGTGATCAAACATTGAGCGATATTTTTCGATTTTGATTGGGAGTCCATTCTAGTTTAGGTGATACCGAGAATTTTAGTCGATCTTCGACCACTGTGTATAACCCAACCATACACGATAACAGAAAACGACATGAAATGAAATGCTCGAAATGCGTTTTTCGGGCTTGTTGGCCGGAAGCGCAGCTCAGCACTCTGCATTGCTTTTTAAAAGCATCTCCGTTCCGCTGAAAAACCAACTAACTGCTAACACCCAGCTGCTCTGCATTGGCCGGGAAATTCAAACATTTTCTCACGAGAACAACCCACAATTGTGCAGTTGCTGAAATCTGTTCCTGATCTCTGTGGAGTATTCAAGAAATTTTTCTCCCCTTTCCAACAGGCGCTATGAAAGCTTATAACGTTGAGAGCGTCAGGATAACCCCCAGGGTGGATGTCGTTTTTGAATGTGGCGAGGCCTGCGGGAGCGATCCATACACAAAGGAACCTCATTTGAGGTGCAAATTTTTCCTAATGCTGTACAGATCATTTTGAGTACTGCCAAATAAAATCACGGATTTCCAGCTACCATGATTTATACGAGAAATGCACTTTCTTTATGGACGAACCCCCGTCATTTCCTGCGGCAGTGATGAAGCTCTCTGAAAAACTATGAAAACTGTGGCAAAGCACACAAACTTATGAACAATAAAAATAGTGAATGCGCTTGGGAAGGCAAATGGGAAACTTGTGGTTTGAAGATAGAGTGCTCGGGGTTTTTCAGATATCATAATGAGATTCTACAGATGACATCGGTTCTATCTCCATAGAGACTCTCTAGCGGATGGTTGTTCACTGTAGCTCGTCGGACAGCGCGGTTGGTTAATTGGGCGGCGCTCGAGGGCGTTAAAGTGGTGCAATAATTCGAACACTCCCACTCGGAAGAAGTGTTCTTTTTCAACAACTTTTATTTGCGCCGTCTCGGGGGTTGTATTTGAATTCGTCACCCGTTGCCTCCAAGCGGTTGCACAAATGATTCACCGAGGCCCGGGAAGCTTTTTTGCAGCACACGCACTTGCTGCTTGTTTTTTCTTTTCTCGTTCGTTCGCTCAGGGTGCGACTATTCACTTGTTGATGGTGGTTGAAACGAAGAGGTAGCAGAAGTGAAACTTTGCTAGTATTTTGTAATTAAATCATGCATTCGGATGTCGCTCACGTTTTTACTTACGTCCGGAAAGATTATCTTAGCTAGTTTAAGTGGATAAAGTTGTGCAGCTTGAAACTTAAGATTTCTCACTCAGAGGAAAGCTGCGTTGGCTGAGAATGGAACAAGAAGCGTGTACGGAGAAACGACGTTTCTCATCTTGCTTGATCAACAAGACCCTGTCTATTACATATGTACATCGCACTGTACACGTGTGCTCTGTGTCCACTAGTAGGCAGCGTGGGCGTCAGAAAGCAACGCGATGACAGAGAAGAAACAAAATATTGAGTTTTTTCGCTTGCGCACTAGTAGGACTTTTACTGCCCGGCAAACTGGGGATGCAAAAAGAGATCTCGGCGATAAGGGATCACATAGCTTGTGGTATTTCTACTGATCACGGATGTGACCGATTATTTTACTTATGTCAACATATAGCGCCATATGTGCTTAGGCAAATGTATAAGTTTGACAATTGTGCTTGGCTGGGCCTTCCATTAGTTGAAAATTTCGCCACCAGAGGCGCTATAAAGTGGAAGTAGATTATTTTGAAAGTGTGTGACTCTGGAAGTGTAGTCCAGAAAGCTAAGGCCTTCTCACCAGGTAGCGCTAGCGTGCATACAAACATACAGCACCTGTTATAATCATGCTAAGTATATCAAGATCATGGTTATTTAGAGAAGCACTGGCTTCAGCAAAGTTGGTCAAGGGGGTCAAGAGCTGACAGGTAGTGACAGATAGAGTTCTGTTTGAACAACAGTGACGATCGGTTCGTTTCTGTTGTCGCGCTCTTCATTTAAGCTGCTTTTACTTTTCGAATCAGTTGTTTGTGTTACAATAGCCTGTGGACCGGCGCAGTGAAGACATTGTAACGGTAGTTCTGTTGTTAGCCTATTATTATTCAACTCATTTTTCATGGACAGCACAAATTCAGCTTTGGTTGGTAAATGACTGGGCAGAGTGTAATATAGACCCGGTGGTTTGCCACAGTGGCCCTTAGCCTCTTGTCCAGTAATTCCTATCCCTACCTCCCCGTGGTGCCAGCTGGGGTACGAGTAACCATAGGAAAGATCGGGTAACCAACCCCGGTGGGATCATGGTCGTATGCTGACGGGGAAGGGGGGTTCCTCTCTTCGGAGGGTGAGTCCATCCGAGCGACCCCATGTTAGGGGCGGCTCAAAACAGCGTCTGTTCTCCATGTTAGGGGCTGCTGATGTATCGTCCTCGTGCCAGCACGGGACTCTAAACAGAGCTGACACGAGGTTGGGGAAGGCCCAACAAGCCGCCCTGGAAAATTAACCGTTACAAACAATGCAGAAGAAAATATGAATCGGAACAATCGGCAAAGACCTACGCGACGAAATAAGGACTACGATTGAAAACTCGGAACATGGAACTGCACGTCACTCTGCTTTCCAGCTTTCGACAGGATAATCTATGACGAACTCCAATCACGCAACTTTGAAGTCGTAGCACTGCAGGAACTTTGCTTGACAGGATAAAAGCTATGGAAAAGCGGACATCGGGCGGCTACTTTCTACCAGATCTGTGGCACCCCCAACGAGGTGGGAATCGGCTTTGATGTGTCATTGCGTGATTGGATGGATTCCGATCAACGCAAGGATGTGTAAATTAAGGATCAAAGGCCGTTTTCTTCAACTACAGCATCATCAACGTACACTGTCCACACGATGGGAGACCCGACGACGAGAAGGAAGCGTTCTACGCGAAGCTAGAGGAGGTGTTCGACGGCTGTTCGCAACGGGACGTGAAAATCGTCATCGGTGATGTGAGCGCTCAGGTAGGACGGGAGGTAATCTTTAGACCGGTAATCGGGCCAAACAGCTTGCACAGCGTATCGAATGACAACGGCCAACGATGCGTGAACTTCGCAGCCTCCCGTGGCATGGTAGTCCAAAGTACCTTCTTCCCTCACAAAGATATCCACAAAGCCACCTGGAGATCATCTGACCAGCGCACCGAAAACCAAATCGACCACGTTCTAATCGATGAGCGATTCTTCACTAATATCACCAACGTTCGTACCTACCGCAGTGCGAATATAGATTCGGCCCATTAGCTAGTTGCAGTATGCATGCGCTCAAAACTTTCAATGGTGTACAACACTCGTCGTAGTCGGACGCTAAGGCCCAACATCGCACAACTTCGAGACTCCGGGGTTGCCCAAGACTACGCACAGCAGCTGGAAGTAGCACTATCCACGGAAGAACAGCTGGGTGCAGTTACTCTTAAAGATGGTTGGAGGTAGATCCGTTCCGCCATATGAAGTACTGCTATAGCGGCACTAGGTTCAGCGATTCCGAATAGAGGAAACGACTGGTTCGATGACGAATGTAAGCAGTTAATAGCGAAGAAGAATGCAGCACGGGCTATGATGCTGCAGCACAGAAAGAGACAGAATGTGGAGCGATACAAACAAGCACGGAACAAGCAAACCTCGGTCCTCCGGAGAAAGAAGCACCAACAGGAGGGACGAGATCGTGGAAGTTCTACGAGAAGCTGAACAGTTCGCGCAAACACTACGTTCCGCAAACTGATATGTGCAGGGACTTAGACGGCAAGCTTCTTACGAACGAGTGTGAGGTGATTGAGAGGTGGAATCAGTACTATGGCGAGCACCTCAACGGTGAAGCAGCAGAGGACGAAGGCGGTATGGCAACGGATCTTGGAGCACGCGCAGAAGATGATAGGCTGCCGTCCCCTGATCTCCAGAAAGTCAAGGAGGAGATCGGTCGGCTGAAAAACAACAACTACCCAGCGAGCTATTAAAATACGGTGGTGAAACACTGGCTAGAGCGCAGCACAGGGTAATCGCCAAAATTTGGGAGGAGGAGATTCTTCCGGAGGAATGGATGGAGGGTGTCGTTTGCCCAATCTATAAAAAGGGTGATAAGTTGGATTGCTGCAACTACCGCGCGATCACACTAATTAGCGCCGCCTACAATGTCCTCTCCCAAATTCTTTGCTGCCGATTGCCACCATTTGCAAGGGAGCTCGTGGGGCACTACCAAGCGGGATTCATGGGTTCACGCGCTATCACGGACCAAATATTCGCGATTCGGCAGGTTCTGCAGAAGTGCCGCGAATACAACATGCCCACACATCATTCATCGATTTCAAATCGGCGTATGACACAATCGATCGAGATCAGCTGTGGCAGATAATGCACGAGTACGGTTTTCCGCTAACACGATTAACCAAACCGACGATGGATCGGGTGATGTGCGTTGTTCGAGTATCACGGACACTCTCGAGTCCCTTTGAATCTCGAAGAGGGTTACGACAAGGTGATGGTCTATGGTGCCTGTTGTTCAACGTTGCGTTAGAAGGTGTAATAAGGAGAGTGGGGATAGACACGACTGGCACGATCTTCAGGAAGTCCGTCCAGCTTCTTGGCTTCGCCAACGACATTGACATAATGGCACGGAACTTTGAGGCGATGTCGGAAACGTACATCAGACTGAAAGATGAAGCCAGCAAAATTAGACTTGCCATCAACGTTTCGAAGACAAAATACATGAGAGGAAGAGGTTCTAGAGACGACAATGTGAACCTACCATCCCGAGTTCGGATTTATGGTGACGAAATCTAGATGGTCGACGAATTCGTGTATTTGGGCTCATTGGTAACTTTGGATTCCGGAGGACGTTCCGGTTGAACACAATTCGTCGCCGCACGAAGTTGATTATCTACAAGATGATGATTAGACCGGTGGTCCTCTACTGCCGCAAGACCTGGACTATGCTCGTGGAGGACCAGCGCGCCCTTGGAGTTTTCGAACGAAAGGTGTTGCGTACCATCTATTGTGGCATGCAAATGGAAGACGGAACGTGGTGCAGGCGAATGAAACATGAGTTGCATCAGCTGCTGGAAGAACCATTCATTGCGCACGCCGCAAAAATATGACGTTTGTGGTGGGCTGGACACGTCGTAAGAATGTCGGACGACGACCCGGTGAAGATGATTCTTGAGAGCGAACCTACAGGAACAAGAAGACGGAGTGCACAGCGAGCACGGTGGATCGCCCAGATAGAGGACGACCTGCGAGGACGAAGAGACAACAAGGCTCTAGCCTGAATGGTACGTAAGTACAAATACAGCTTGCCGGTCAAAAAATAGGTAGTCATTCCAGTATATACAGTGTGTTTGGCTCATGTTTAAAAGCCTCTCGAGGGCTGATAGAGGACCATATTTGGAAAAAAGTCGTTCTACATGTACCCTCAAATCTCAATCGTTACAGAGTTATTAAAACTTTTTCTATTAATAACTTGCTTGTCTTACAATACCTCTACCTCAAAAAGAATTCTTTTAATTTTAAATATTTTGGTTCACTTGGAATGGTGAGAGAATTTTCTACTAAATAAAGCCTTCATATCATTCGAAGTACCCTTGACCAATTGGAGTACCAACCGGCATATTAGGATCGACAGCATTAAGATGATAATTACGGCATATTGGCCGCAGAAAACGGATGTGAATAAGGATTTCATCGAAATTAATCCACGGACCAACAGTCACGCCATTCCCCCACCCTAGTAAGGATGGCCCGATCAGAAACACACAGCAAGAATATTTCAAAAATATATCTCCCGTTGTAACTTGTTATAATTTTCTGTTATTTTAACTACTAACGAGACCAAATTTATTTATTTATTTATTTGTATCATACTCGTATGATATATGTATACTCGTGAAGTAAGGATGAATCCAAATTTATAACACAATTTGTTACGAAAATTGCATTCTGTTACAATCTTATTTCATTCTGAACGGGTGGGTGACACTTCCCCGAAACGGCGAGTGGTCTAATGGTACTGACTACCCCCTGTCCCGTTAAAAATTTGGTAGGTCTCCAAGTACGTTCGAAACCCGGCACCTTAGCCGGTGGTAGTAAGCTCAGTTGAACATTCCTCACTAGCGCCAATCCGGGTCTGAACGCGGAATCCCATGATGGACCGCGTCAACCCTCGCATGCGACTTCACCCCGATCAGAATGAAATAACAAGATTATAACAGAACACAATTTTTGTAACATATTGTGTTATAAATTAGGTCTCATTAGTAGTTAAAATAACAGAAATTTATAACAAGTAACTATGCGAGATATAGTTTTGAAATATTTCTGTTATGTGTTTCTGATCGGGACTACTTGCAAAGGTGACCATGAGAACCTATAGAGGCGACTACTTGGCTTGGAGTTGGGACCCAAAAACGTATGAAAGAATACAAAAACAAAAATAAAATAATTCTAACGGCGCAAGTGTGGTGAATGCATTCGCCAAAGATGGCCTGGCGAGGTCGCCGACCAAGCAAAACGACCAAGTGCAACAGAAAATGCAACCGCAACAGCATCAGCAGCGAGAACAGCCCAGGGAGTTCATACCGAGCACCAGTGGTGACAAACCAATAGGGCACCAAGGAAAGATAAGGTTTCAAGTGCGCACGCCGAAAGCAAGCATTGTCTAATAATACCAGCAGTACGGGTTGCCTAAAGTGACGAATTCGTCAAAAGCAAGGTCAATTTCACGGACAGATCAGGGATCTAGTGATTAGCAACAAATCCGCCGTAGAAGAAGCCAAATGCGAACAGATGGTGTTACTGGAGAGAGTTGAAAACGCCAAAAAGGCACTGAAAACCACGGAGATAGAAAAATTAGAAGTCTATGAGACGCCGAAGGGTGGCCGGTATTCCCGTTTTGCGAAAAGACTAAGGGTAGGAGAAGAGGTGGAATCGAAGAAGCCCAAGAAGGTCGATGCCCTCCAGCGAAACAATCGACAAATGGAGAGTGAATGGCGAACCGTAGAAGAGAGGACAAAAAAAACAGAAAGAACTGGACGAAAAAAGAAATAGAAGAAAGAAGGCCGTACTAGGATAGAAGGGACGCTCTAATCGTCAAAGCAAACGACAATGTGACGTACGCTGCGATCCTGAAAGGTAGGATTCCGGTCGAACTGAAGAAAGATCCATCGATCAAGAGTTCGGCCTATCGGGAACTCGTGGCAGAAGCGATGGAGGAGAAGCCAGCGTGAGAGCTTTAGTTCAGACAGTAGTGGTCGAGTGCAGGAATCTGGACGAGATCACAACGGAAGACTAAATGGGGAACACGTCAACAGAGCAATGTAACCTAGAAAAAGAGCAGATGTCAATCAGGTTGAGGAAGGCGTACAGTGGCACACAGTGAGGAGCAATACGCTTATCGCCAACCAGCTTATGTCGACCGGAAAGATCAAAGTCGAATGATTGGTGTGCTCATTATCATTGAATACAAGAGCCACTAAATGAACGGAGAAGTGTTTCAGATGACTGGGTGTCGGCCATCAGGCAAGAAACTGTAGAGGCCCGGAGAGATCTGATCTGTGAAGAAAATGTGAGGAGAATTGCACATTGCTAGAGACTGCACAAAGCAACCGAAGTGCTTGCTCTGCACAAATGAAGTCGGAAGGGACTACGTGACGGGAGGCTTCTAATGCACAGAGTACAAAATACGAAAGCAGGCCAATGATAATGGAGATAACTGAAACTTTTGGGGCAGTCAACAACAGAAACGACAACGTGTGACTTTGCAATTATTGCAGAGTCGTATTGTGTTACTCCCGATATCGGTAACTGGGTGAGGGACAGAGCAGGAATGGCGGCAATACAAGCGATGGGCGGTTTCTCTGCCCAAGAAGTGTTGGATAGCACACACGCTGGTGGATAACATGAATTGGCGAGTTAGTGGGCAGTAATCAAATAGCGACCACCAAGCGATCAACTACACCATTGGTCGGCTGAATTGTATCGTAACGCGGTGAGTGAGGAGTGTCGAGTGGAAGCGGAAATTAATGGACTTCGACAAGGACGTTTTTATGGAAGCACTTCGTGCTGACATCCTCGCTCCAATTTCTAGTACTTATGAGCTGTCGGAAACATTAGCGAGGGCTTGTGATGCAACAATACCGAGAAAAACCGCTGGCAGTCGGCGTATTGGTGGAACGAAAGGCTCATCATCCTCCGTGTTGCCTTCCTGAAAGCCAGAAGACGCGTTCAGAGAGCAATATCTGAGGCTGACATAGAAGAGGATAAGGTGGCATTATGGTCAGTTAGTGCCGCTTTTAAACGCGAGATAGTGCTTAGTTAGTACACTTGCTTACACTTACCGGGTCGTTTTGGCCAGAATCAAGTGTCCAACAACGCAAGTCGGACAAAATGAAGATAATCGCTAATAACTTTTCCAGAAGCACGACCCAACCGCATGGTTACCTACACCGTACGTCGATGCAGACGGTGGCATTGTTGATGACAATCGAGTCTCAAACGACGAGCTGCTTATAGTGACTAAAGTGCTGAAAGCAAAGAAAGCCCGGACCGTAACCCCAACATGACATGTTCAAGATAGTTCTGGACGATGGCTATTTCCCGGATAGATGGAAGAACCACAAGCTGGTGTTGCTGCTAAAACTAGGGAGGTCCAGTATCGTATCGGCCTATATGCCTGCAGGATACTATTGGTAAACGTTTGGAAAGGGCCACCCTCAACAGGCTGTCGAACTACGCTGAAAAAGTGAACGGACTGTTGCAGACGCTGTTCGGGTTCCGGAAAGTGATATCGACGGTGGATGCCATCAGCACAGCCATCGCCAACTCGGAGAAAGCATCGAAGCAGTAATCGCTACTGCACCGTGGTAACGATCGACTTGAAGAACGCGTTAAACAGTTCCCGTTTGGTGGCAATCGCCGCTGCACAGAGTGCGGGTTCCGGCTAACTTGTTATTTTAAGAACCGAGTACTGGTTTACGAAACGAACATGGGGCAGAGGTCGATTGGAGCAACGGCGGGAGTACCTCAGGGCTCCATACTCGGTACAAGGCTTTGGAATATAATGCACAACGGAGTGTTAACACTGGAACAGTCCAGAGGAGTTGAGATCGTCGGCTTTGTAGATGACGTTGTTCTGACGATAACCCCTCTCACCCCTTGAGGAGGTGGAAATGTTGACGACAGAGACAATAGGCATCGCGGAAACCTGGATGGCTGACGCCAAGTTGCAGCTGGTTCACCACAAGACCGGGGTAGTGCTGGTCAGCAACTGTAAAAAATCCAGCGTGCGAGATCAGCGTCGGGGGACAATCCATTCCATCGATGCGTGCGCTGAAGCATCTGGGTGTGATGGTCGTCGATCGGTTAATTTATAAGAGCTATGTCGACTATGCATGTGAGAAGGCTGCGAGAACAGCTAACGCATTGGCTAGGATAATGCTGAATAATGGAGGAGCAAGAGGCAGCACGGGTGTATCATCCCCAATACTGAGGTATGGTGTACTGGGCTGGGCTGCTGCACTGAACTCAAAGCGGAACCGGACGGAATTGACAAGCATGTTTCGCTTAATGGCTATTCGTGTCGCGAGTGCGTACAGATCGATATCGTCTGAGGCGGTATACGTAATTGCTGGGATGATTCCTATCTGCATCACTTTGGCTGAGAACACGGAATGCTACCAACGGAGGAATGCACGTAATGCATGGGGACTGCTTTGAGCGGACTCATTGACTAAGTGGCAGCATGAGTGGGACAACGCGGAGAATAGAAGGTGGACCCACCGACTCATCCCAAAATGAAACGCCGCCGTGAAACAACAAATCGGGGTTCGGGATGAATACTGCCGCCGGGAAACTCTCCGACGGTGTAGATTAGAACCACCGTCGGGACCAGTTGAGTAGAGCGCGACGTAGCACTGGGTTCGGGTCGTCGGGGCGCTAGAGAACCGGATGACAGGCTTCACCGGAATCGCCAGACCGACCTCGACGCCCTACTAGGTAGCTCGTGAGTAGGCTAGATCCATCACCGGGGATTAGTGAACCGGAAGCTACCCTCCACGCGGAACCGCTGGATGGCCCTCAGCACCTACTGGCTGGCCCGTTTAGTAGGCTAGATCCACCACCGGGGACTAGGTCGAGTAGATCGGGATAAAGTGTGGAGCTAAATGGCTTACAGAAGCCACCGGAAAGAAGCAGGGAGCTAAATGGCTTACCTACCACCGGGGAGTTCATAGTAGGGAAGATTAGCTGCCGTTGACTATCCGGCTAAAATGTGACAAAAAATGGGCTCACAAACCGGTACCGAGAGAAAATCCGTAGCCAGGGAACTCTCAGTCGGAGTAGGAAAATATCCGAGTCGATCCCGATAAAGCTGGGAGCTAAATGGCTCAAGGAAGTGGGTATCCTCCGTCGGGAAACTATCGGTCGGAGTAGGGTGAGTTCACCGTCGGGGGCTATCCAAGAACATCGTGAGAAGGCCGAAAGCTGAATGACTCATGGAAACATGAGCTAAATGGCTCAAACAATCAGTACATAAAAGGGTCACGATGACGAGAGTAGATGGTGACAAGAAGCAAAAGAAGAGTCTAGAATTAAATCTAAGCTCAAAGGTTGAGCCATTTCATGAAGTGAGCATAAGCAAGAGGTGCGACGAAAGCACAACGAACCCTCTTCCCCACGAACTAATACCTTGATGCAGCTCCGTGGGAAAAAGGGCGTAAGGAGTGAGAAGTGTTTCAGAGGTTAGACACGAACGTGAGTTGTGAGTCCCACGCATTTCTAATACACTACAGGCCAGGATTTTAAGCCTGACTATAAAAAACACACGCAGACATTGCCCCAAATCGTTGAGCTGAATCGATTGGTATATAAGATTCGGCCCTCCGGGTATCGCAAAAATCTTAAAAGTTTGAGGGAACTCCATACATTTCTCTTGTACGAAACTAGCTAATACCCATCGAGCGTTCCTGCAACTTTCAACGAAATAGGAGGAAAACTCCATTTGCTCCATAGCATCTGGCGAGCAGATGAGAGGCTGAGAGCAAGAGTTGGTTAAAATTTAGCTAAGAGCAAAAGTGGGTTAAAATATTCTGTTAGATCAGAAATGATATATTCATCACAACCTCAGGCAAAAGTGGGTCAAATATTAATTAGCGCAAAAGTGGTTCGACAAAATTTTCAGGGCAAGACTATTTTAGAATATTAACCCACTTTTTGCGCTAAGAAAAGGATCAGATATTTCTTATTCGGACTTGTGGATAATGAAATTTTGGTCAATGTTTCGATGCCTTAGAAATGATGAGATATAGTATCCGTATAGGTTAGCAGACATCGGAAATGGACAATATCGGCCATTTTGAAATCCAAGATGGCGACTTCCGGTTACGACAAAATAGAGAGAACCACCATCAATATGGGTGTCATTTGAGAGGGGGTGGTCAGTGGATACCAAAAATTGACGATTACCGCCATTTTGAAATCCAAGATGGCGACTTCCGGTTACCACCAAATAGCGAGAACTAGTATCAATACGGGTGTCATTTGAAAAGAGGTGGTCAGCAGAACCCGAAAATTAACAATTACCTCCATTTTAAAATCTAAGATGGCGACTTCCGGTTACCACAAATAGTGAGAAACACCATCAATATGGTGTCATTTGAAAGAGCTTGGTCAGCAGACACCGAAAATTGTCGATTAGCGCTATTTTGAAATCCAAGATGGCGACTTCCGGTTACCACAAAGTGGTAAGAACCACCATCGATATGGGTATCATTTGAAAGGGAGTGGTCAGCAGACACCAAAAATTGGCGATTAGCACAAATTAGAAATCCAGGATGGCGACTTCCGTTTATCCCAAAATAGTGAGTATCATCAATATGGATGTCATTTGAAATAGGGTGATCAGTAGACATCGAAAATTGATGCTAACCGCCATTTCAAAATTCAAGGTGGCGTTCTGGTTGCCACAAAATAGTGAGTCATTATCAATATGGATGACATTTAAAATCCAAAATGGAGACTTCCGATTTCTACAAAATGGTGAGTGGCGTCATTATTGTGAATGTCATTTAAAAGAGGTGGTCATTGGAAAGCGGTTTTAGATTTTTAGGTTATTTAAGTAACTATATGATACCGTGAGAATTGTAGTTTTTTCTCTACTTTTAATTGCATTTAGGTTAACGTATTGTAATGGATTTGTGATACTGATTTATCAAAGTTTTTAACAAATAATTTAAAGATATCCACAGAAGTTACGGCCACGTCTCCTGTCAAAATATTTTTGTATGTACCTAGGGTGATAAGCCTATATCCCTTCCTATGTTTTATTGGCATACCCGTTCCATTTTTCGGATGTACCTCATGCGTTTTTTATTACTTAGTCATCTCACAACATGCTTCTGTAGGCATTTCTAAAGAACGGATAGACTCCACTGGGTTTGCGTCTACTGAACGGCGGGGGTGAGGTGGAAATTTTGGTGGGTGAGAAGATTGAGTTATGTTAGAGTAGTTGCAGTTTTGATTTGTTTTCAAAAAGTTGCGAAGCAAATCCGAAGCGATCCTTGGTAGTCAAGCCAAAAGTAATGATATCTGACCGAAAGAAAGAACTGAATAGCATTAATTTATATAACAGGTTTGGAAGCATTGATACCTATCAAATTCCTTAGGGCATGTTCAGTAGTATAATATTTTATGTAGAAATTTCAAAGCACAAATGTTTCAGTATCATTACAATGTTTTTCTATTTGTTGCCTCATTTGAAACACGTTTAGAACTTTGCTTTGGAAAAGGGTATTCAGCACATACACAGGTTCGGTCGACGGGGGAAAACATTTCGGTCATGTAACGACATAAGGACATGTTCAGTAGTGGTTCAGTTATAGATTCATAATTTTGAAAGTTCAGCAGGGATGAACATGCAGTTTTTTTGTGCAACTAGGAAAAAACATTAAAAAATTAATTAAATCGGGAATCTATATTTTCGCTCGAAAGAACATACTTTGCCATTTATTGTTTGTAAACAATTTCTAATAAATTTTGACCATAGCAGCCCATAGAATTTTGACTTAGCCCCATAGAACAAAGTCTATAGATGTGATATCACTCGATCTAGGCGATCAACTGACAGGTCCATGGGAAATTAAACGTTTTTCACGCAATTATTTCAATGTTTCATTACTTGTGTGCCACGTGGTGCTGTCTTATTGGAACCGAATTTTGTCAAGACTACTGGATTCATGTTTGCGCAGTACCCAGTCTGTTGATATGCTTTTTACCAAGACTCTTCCGTAAAATACGCCATATTGTTGCATACGACAAGCCAAGTTATTGAGAAAGGTGTCAAATCGATTCTTCGCGATCATCCCGTACTCTCGGCTACTGCCGCCATGTTTTCTTCTCTGCGTATTGCATGTGGTCGATTTGGTATCGTCCAATAACGTGAACTGCGACTCTAACTTTTCGATTGTATGGCGAATAGTGAACTCAGTTGGCCGATTATTTCGACCATAGTATGATAGGAGAGCACGAAACTCATTACTTACAAAGCACTGTTTTTCGTAATACCATTGCATTTATTTTTACCCATTTTTGCGCAAAGGTTTTTTTATTCCATTTTTGCTCTGACTGCTACTTAAACCGGTTTTGCTCTTAATAAAACGTATACCACTTTTGCTCACAGTAAATTTTTAACCCACTCTTGCTCTCAGCCTCTCAGATAATCCTCAACTAACAGCACACAAACACGCTCCATCACAAATACCTAACGGTTAAGCCGTTTAAGAGTCCATAAATCATATACATACAAGCATTGACTTTTATATATACAGAAGATAGAAGATAGATAGATAAATAGATAAATATATAGAAGATAGATAGATAGATAGATAAATGTAAAGCTGTCACGTTTGATATGGCGCTTGGTATTGGTGGTATCTTACAGCTTTAATACTATCATTTCGTTATGGAGCTCGGCCTTCTGTTTCAACATATTTCGCAGCCGATTCTTAGTGAACAGGACAATTGCAGGGTTAGTGCTACGATTCTACTGATCACTACAAATTCTTCCTGGATGAGACTCACACATGCGACGAAGCGCCTCACCTTCTGAACATTCAAACCAAAAATCGTTTCAAGGTTGCCCAAAACTAGCAAATATGTCTCCAAATTTATTTAGACAGTTGACATTTATGATGTGTATTTATACTCAGGTTATTCTAAGGCGCACTTCGAGCCACAAGTTGTATGATTATTGAATATGGGTCTGAGAGACCCAACGGGAGTTCTTTGTAAATTCAAAATGGGGTTCTCTGACCTAACGAACAAGTATAGTCAATGAATCTTGAATAATTTTCCAATCATTTTCAGGTAGTTCAGTTAAAATCGGTTGAAAATCGAGAAAACTAGTTCAAAAAACATCTAAATTTTTACATGATAAGAATTTTTTCGTCTTGTTGTCCAAACCCGTAATTTGGCGGGGTAAGTTCTTTAGCTCATGAGTAAAGTTTTAAGTTAGTACACAACAAAATTTCATCTCTACGGTATAGTACTACTGTAAAGTAATTTACCAGTATTTGTTTTTAAACTTCAGGAAGTGTGATATTTTTTCAAGTGAATTATGCTACCACTCTTAAAATAATTTTTTCTCGTTTTCCTCAAAGTCCAACAAGCACTGCACTGCGACCAGTATTTAGATCTATGTGCTATATTCCACTTCCTTTGAATCTTTTTTCTTGTGATGTAGAATTTAAAAGAGTTTATAACCTCTTCTGGCATGAATTTATTCTGAGTTCCAGCTGTGACGCTTATCGTACGCATTGCTCCGAGTTGACCATCTTCGAATTTTCTTGAATTAAAATGCAGTTCACACTCTGGAAATATTCGACAGTCAAGATCTTTGACAATCGCATGTTAGAACATTTTTCAGATACCTTGCGGGATTGAATCGAACGTTTGAAAAGGACAAAGTCGGTCTAACAACACGAAGGGTATCAACACTTCTTAACTTGAAAGGCATATTGTGACTCCAGTTCCCGAACAGAACAATGTACAACCAAGAGCCAAAAAATTACTCATATTGTTTGATATACAAGGATTATATGGTACAAATGAAAATAGTTCCCTTTTCTTATTAAAAAGAATATTTTCCTTATGGATTTAATTTTTTAAATTTGTTTTATGATATTACGTAAGAAAGGGCAAACCCTCCCTCCCCCTCAGATCAGAAGTTGTAAGATATTTTGAAACTTCCCCTCCCCCCATATGCCCTTACGTAATTAGTGTATGGCCCCTGAACCCCGTCAAACGACGGGGATCGGCAGCAGAGGGTTAATAAGCACATTGTATCACACAAAACGAAAAATCTGCCACTCATCGCTGACCCTTTTGTTTTACCCGTACTCGAAATGTGACAAAAACACTACTGAACCCCAACCTTCGATGTCACATTATCGCGAGCCAAAATCATTTCCCAACAATGCTTGCAATTTGTCTTGCGCCTAAAATACCATTAAAACAAAACGCGTCGCATTTGGACTTTTAGATGAGTCGTCCACATCCTCCCTTGCGTTTTTTTCTTTCTTCTTTTCCCGCGTCCGCGATATCGTTGGGTGGCAGGCAGCAATAAAACATGCGGAAAACGTCAAGTTTACGACCAGGCAGCAAATAGTAAGGGTAGATTCATCGTCGTCAGAACGAAAAAAAAACAATTAATCATTCGTGTTTTCGTTTCGGATTGCGTGTTAATCAGAGTAGTTCAAAAGGAGCGAAAACGCGAAAAGGTTCTTCCAACGATGGAGACATTTGTAACAATCAAGAACAGCCGGTCTGGGTGCCTTTTCGGGTGGTAAATTCAAGCCGTGGGATTAATTTTTGCTGTTGTTTAATTATATTCATGGCCCAATTAAAGCCGAACCGTGAATAATCACAGATCAGCCGTGGTTTTTTTTCTTGATAACAATATTGGTGGATAGGTGATGATCGGAACAACTCATCTGTCTATAATAATGGATTCAGTGCAAATTAATTTTCCGTATCAGAATGGTATTGGTGCACATTGAGGTCAATGTTTTTTTGGCAATTATATTTGCGTTGCAGTTTTCAAAAAATATAAGGTTATCTCATGAGCTGATTCATATCCATCTTATTTCAATTAGTTAATTAACTGAATACTAAATTTTAATGAAACTCTGAACATGGCCGTCATAAGACCACACGGGGTCGCTGGGCACTATTGAACTAAGGCCCCTATCATTGAACAGACGGCCCAGAAAAATAATGAATTTTTGAAAACTCAATCGGCCCATCCGTGAGTCGATTCATAGTCCCGCCAGGAGTACGTGCACCAAATTTGAAGCAAATCGGACAAGTCTTAGCTATCGGACCAACGTGTCTGAAGGTTGTATGGGGTTTTCCGACAACTTACATAGAGAAAACCCGCTATTGTCACTGTAAGTGAAAATAAGAAATAAAATTTACTTGTCTACAACTTTGGCGAAGACTGCTTGTCAATCCGGCTTTGTTAAAAGCAGTTATTAAACTTTTAACGTGGTGATGTCTGAGTCAGTTTTACATGGGGCCTAGCTGGAATTTAAAATCATGTATAAAGTTATTGATAGAAAAACTTTTTCACCGATAAGTTCTCCATCATGCAATATGATTGAACATATTTCTTATCTCTAGGTTTTTGTTGACAAAATATAAAAAATTAAAAAAGAGATAATTTTTTTAAATTTTAACTTTCAATATAAATTTTTGTTTTTGTGAAAAATAACACATTTTTTCAGTGTATATTTTTTCGTACATAAGTATTCATTCTCTGTAACTCGTTTTCAGATAGTTTTGCTGTATAAAAAGGGCAATCGAGCAAAAACTTGGAAATCAATGCACGTAGAAACGCCCTTTTGGCTGTGGTCCACTAAGAAGTTGATAACTCTATTATCTTTCTCCGGACAAAACCAGCCTAGAGGCCGCGTGGCATCCGGCGGGTTTGAAGTATGTCAGTTATGGAAATAACTGTCAAATTCATTCGCAAAGGTGGCCGCATCACTTATGAGGAGGCAAAGAGCTTTAGACCGATCAGTCTGACCTCCTTCCTTCTCAAATCAGTGGAACGTTTAATCGACCACTACATTCGGGATGGTAGCTTGGGCGAGCACCCGCTGCATGCAATGCAACATGCATATCAGCGGGGGAAGTCTACTACCACCCTGTTACACAATGTTGTCTACAACATTGAAAAAACTTTTTCACAAAAGCAATCAAGTTTAGGAGTTTTTCTCGATATTGAAGGTGCTGTTGACAACGTGTCTTTCGAATTCATTTTGGAAGCAGCACGAGATCATGGAGTACCTTCATATATCACGAACTGGATACACGCATTGCTTAGCAACCGACATCTGTGCTCATCGTTAAGACAAGTAGAGATGAGGAAACTGAGTGTCTGCGGATGTCCTCAAGGTGGTGTGCTGTCACCACTTCTATGGAACCTTGTCGCCGATAGCTTGTTGAGAAAACTAAATGTGCTTGGGTTTTCGACATATGGTTTCGCCGATGATTATCATATAATGATCACCGGTATTTGCATTAACACACTTTTTGATTTGATGCAACAAGCCTTATGTGTTATTGAGCGGTGGTGTCTTCATGTTGGACTATCAGTTAATCCAAATAAAACCTCAATGGTGCTTTTCACGCAACGAAGGATTACAACCGGAGCTCGTCCATTGCAGTTTTTTGACTCTGAAATTATTGTCGAAGATCAAGTTAAGTACGTTGGGGTAATTCTCGACTCAAAACTTAATTGGACAGCTCACATCGATTTCAGGATCAAGAAAGCTTGCATGGCCTTTGGCCAATGTAGACGGGCTTTCGGCAAATCTTGGGGACTCAAACCCAAGTACATTCAGTGGATCTACACAACAATTGTTAGACCAATACTGGCATACGGGTGCCTTGTTTGGTGGCAGAAGGGAGAAGTCATGACAATCCAATCAAAGTTAAACCATCTTCAGAGGATGGTCTTGATGGCGATGACTGGTGCGTTCTCGACAACACCTACTGCTGCTCTCGAGGCACTCTTGAAAATAAAACCACTACATGTGTTTCTGAAACAAGAAGCACTTTCTTGTGCATACCGTCTTAAGGTTACTGGGCTCTGGAACAGTAACCCAATAGATCGTGTAACTAGCCACACAAGACTGTGGCCCCAAATGGCATGTCGAACTCAAATCGAAGAACTTAGCATTTCAAATGCTATCTACCTTCTATGGGTACCCGGTCATTCCGGTATTACTGGAAATGAATGGGCGGACGAATTGGCTAGAGCTGGCGCTGCGACTGATTTCGTTGGTCCAGAACCAGTTCTACCACTGTCAATAAGTTGGATAAAGCACAAGATTCGCTCTTGGGCTGCATTCGAACATGCCAACCATTGGCGTAGCTTGCAAACTTGCGTTCAAACAAAGGCTTTTCTGCCGGATGTGAGTCCGAAAATGTCAAGAAATTTATTGCATTTTTCCAAGCACAACTGCAGTATTCTGGTCAGGGCACTGACTGTACATTGCAAACTCAATTATGACATGGATACTATTCAGCGCGCTGAGTATTATTCATGTGATCTTTGTGAATCCGATTACGGAACATCATATCATTTGATATGCAATTGCCCTGTATTATTGCAATTGCGCATCCGGTTTTTTGGTTCTCCATACATAGATGAACCTATGTACAGAGAGCTAAAATTTAAGGATATGCTTTTGTTCCTAACCCAGTGTGGTAAAGAGCTATAGTTTTTTAGCCGTATTTGAATGACAATATCTCTTCGGGGGTGTTGTCGTTCTGTTATCTCAATATCCCCTCGGGGGTGTTGATATATCCGCTCACTGTTTGAGTAGAGGTTCTAAATCCCTCCGGGGGTTGGAAGTTTTATTCCTGCTGTTGTAGCACCTGCAGATCGTTCAGCATCACTCCGGGGGTGCAGAATGCTCTGTTTTAATTGTTCTGTGTCGTTGTTTTCCTTACCCCTAACCTTACCACTTCCCCAATCCTTCCCATCAGGAAAATGATGAAAAGACGATTCTTGGCAAGGCACAAATCTCCGATCAACATGGGGAACGTGCCATTTGAGCCAGACGCTACTGATTCCTGATCTTTAGGTTTTTGTTGACAAAATATAAAAAATTAAAAAAGAGATATTTTTTTTAAATTTTAACTTTCAATATAAATTTTTGTTTTTGTGAAAAATAACACATTTTTTCAGTGCATATTTTTTCGTACATAAGTATTCATTCTCTGTAACTCGTTTTCAGATAGTTTTGCTGTATAAAAAGAGCAATCGAGCAAAAACTTGGAAATCAATGCACGTAGAAACGCCCTTTTGAAAAATTGCTTTTGTATCAAAATGTTGCAATTGGCAGAGAAAATCGTGAAGATTTATAAACCGGACACAACTGCAAAGTTTCGTTCAAATCGACGATAGTGATATTTTGCGGTCGGCCAGTTTCCCGTTGGAATTCCTCCTGGCTTGTATCTAGTTGTCATGCATAATAAAAATTTAATATATAGAGTAGAGTGGAGTCAATTAGGTCAGTTTTTTGGCGAGTGGGGTCAATTAGGTCAGTTTTTATGCCTGGGTAAATATTTTTCAAACTAATTTTAATAAAGCGAAGGTACTTCGGCGTATTTAGGCGTGTTTAAAATCTGAATGTACGACAGGTCACTACATTTGAGGTTAAATAAAACAATGTACACGCCTAGAAAATCAGCGGTTAAACTTTAATTTGAAAAGTATGCATATTGCAGATTAATTATAAATAAATGACACAAATAATAAACGCAATCCACTGATGTCATTCAGGTAAGAAAATGAGAAAGTGGCAAATGAAGTGAAAAATCATGAAACCGCGAAAGGAAATATTGAAAAATATGTTTTTTCAGCGGCTGTGCCTGGCTCTGTATTTGCAAATAACTTCTTCGGTATCATTGTCGTCACCAGAGTGTGGGATTGAAGTTGTGCATTCCGGCTCACGTGGTTACTTAGGTGTGCGACGATCACGTTTGCGTTTGGGAGCATTTTTGCCTTTCTCATATAGAAAGGTTATGCAATCACTCTAAAAATCGTCAACCTAATCCCGGCCATAATTTTTTTGTCCTATATAGGCTCAGGTAGGAGTATGAAATGTGGGGTTGTTACTTTAAAATTAAAACTAGTTTAAAATTTCTTAACATTTTCGGCAGGGTCGTGATCCCCCGGATCTTCTGCCTTGATCCGACACATAGTATCTCAAGATCTTGGCTGTCGATCCATTGTATGTATGTGCGAATCGTACTGAATATGTAATATACATTTCCATCATTGTATTGAACATAACCAGCCATGGAATCGTAGTTTGGACAAATGAGAAAAGCCCAATTGCACTACTAGACGAATTAAAACAGGTTTTTTGGATTTCTTTTCCTACTCTTTCATGATTTTTTTCGATTATTCACTTCAACAATACCTTAAATTATTATATTGCTAACACACGCGGAATATCTGACGCGCTTTCGTTGATGATGACGCTGTCCTTTCATACGAGCACGTAATGTTTTTCAAATTTGCATTATAGTGGTGACATATACTGCCTATGATCGCAAGTCAATTCTATGAAAATAGGAAATTCCATAGAAAATGGGACAAATGTGCGATCATGGGTAGTATAGCACCTTCAAGCGGCTGACCTATTGTGCCCCCAAGCGTAAGTTTCATGTAAGTGTTGATGTCCATAAAATATAGAAGTCAAAAATATAGAAAAACCAACACAATACTCGTCATCAGCATTAATTTTTATGCAAGAAAAACTCACTTGACATTTTTCACAATGTATAAATAAACAGTACAAAGGACGAAAGACAATGCAGAACAACAAGCGAAAACATAAACGAAGCCTTAACTAATACCGCTGATCCATTGCAACAGCCGAAATGACAGTCATCAACGATGTTCTCTACCGTGTATCTAACTCACGCAACATGAGTGGCCTCTGCAAAATGTCCAATCTGATAATGTCCTATACCTATTGTACCCCCATACCTATTTTACCCCATTCTACTACACATTGACAAATTATAATACACATAAGCAATTATAATACATTATAATTATAATACACATAAGCAACCATGAAATCCGAGTTCCTGTTTGAAGAAGACCCAATTGCTTTATTAGGCTGATTAAAACAGGTTTTTGTTATAAAATAAATACACAGAAATCTCAGACATTTACGAACGTAATATTAGATATACGCAACTTTTTATGAACTAAATTCGAAATAACGAACTCTTTTTTTTACGAACATAGTTCGTAAAAAGTTTGGGTACGTACAGTACAGTTTGAAGTTGTACATCATTTAACATATTATTTGCTAGCCTATCCCTCTCTCTCTGTATATATATATATATATATATATATATATATATATATATATATATATATATATATATATATATATATATATATATATATATATATATATATATATATATATATATATATATATATATATATATATATATATATATATATATATATATATATATATATATATATATATATATATATATATATATATATATATATATATATATATATATATATATATATATATATATATATATATATATATATATATATATATATATATATATATATATGTATATAAAAGTCAAAGTTTGTATGTATATGATTTATAGACTCCCAAACGGCTTAAACGATTTCCGTAAAAATTTATACACAGTAGGTATTTGTTATGGGACGTGTTTGTGTGTTATTAGTTGGGGATTATATGCCCTCCAGATGGCGCTTTGGAACAAATTGTGTTTTTCTCCTATTTCGTTGAAAATAGCAGCAACGCGCGATGGGTATTAGCTAGTTACTAATAACAGTTTGGTATTTTCGGAATTGAGTTGGCGTGCATAATGGAAATCGATGTCGGAAGCTATCTTGAAAACCAAGATGACTTCAGGTTTAGATGAATTCTCTATAACATCAACAATTTAGGCATTTTAAGAATTGTCGAGTTCGAATATTTTTCATCCAACAAATTTTTATAACAATGTGAAACAACCTTTTTTACGAACTAACACTTTTTTACGAACTATTTCAATTTACGAACCCCCGGTTTGGTTCGTAAATGGAGGTTCCAGTGTGGACGATTTGTGCATTCATTTAATATGGCCGCCGCGGGAAGACGTAGAAAATGAACTAAATAGTGGAGTAGAATGGGGTCAAAGAGGTATGGGGGTACAATAGGTATAGGGCATTATCTTTACTATGTTATTGCAGAGGTCACTCGTGTTGCGTGAATTAGATACACGATAGAGAACATCGTTGACGTTACCGTGGATCAGCTGTATTAGTTACGGCGTCGTTAATGTTTTCGCGTGTTGTTCTGCGAAAACGCAACCATGTAATAAAATGTGAGTTTTTTTTCCTACGTAATTGTTGGTTTTGAATATCTTTGTTTTTGAAAAAAATACGAACATCAATATCATCATAAAACATACGGTTAGGGGCACGATAGGTCAGCCGTTTGGGGTCACTACAGTTCACAACTATAATGTAAATTTGAATTATGTTGACAAGAAAATTATACGTACGAAAAATGCCAAAACTAAGTGCAGAGCACATAAAGAATGCAATTGCATCTGTTCAATATGGCACCAGTATTCGACCAGCCTCCAAACGTCCAAAATAATATGTGCTCGTATGAAAGGAAAGTGCTCGTCATTGATGAAAGCGAGAGAAATTGACGATAAGGAATCAAAAAAAAAAATGGTACGAAGCGCAAACGTGATCTTCGCACAGCTAAGCAACAACATGAGCAAGAATACGAAGAACTTCAATTCCACACTCTGCCGACGATGAGGACACCGAAGTCATTCGCAAGTACAAAGCCAGATCTTCTGTCGTTCTGTTTGTCGCCACGCCACGAACTTTGTATATTAGACTGGTTCAATTTTTGACTTTTAACTCCACCAGGCTTTTCTGATTCCTTTTATGGTCCTAAGTAATTGTGCAAATATTGGTACCGATTGGTTGTGTCTACGGACCCTCCAAAAATTTCAAAGTTTATATGGAAGTTTGTATGGAAAATCGGTTAACATTGAAAATTAATTCTTAAAAAATCACTTTATCAATCAATTCATGAGAACAATATATATTTCTAAAGGTAATCTTCTACTGAGCACATTCGGGGAACATTGCAAGTTTATGAAAATTCGTTGAGAAAAGTTATTAACAAAGAAGCAGTGTGACTTCAAAACTAGTGGATTTTATTAGTAACCATAGCAACCCTGTGGTATCTTCGACGAAGTTGTTCAAAACATAATATTCTACAACTTTGCCGAAGACATCTACCCTCTAAAAATTTTTTATAGTTTTTTTGCTCGGGTGCTCTACTTTAGTATAATAAAAAAAAAAGATTTTATTTACAAAGATGCAGAATAATATTGTACACATATTCTACGTAGAAAAGCTGGCTCGAAAATGACATCTATGGTCTCAAATAGGTTTTGTCGAAACATTTTCGGATTGGTCCCACTGCATTATGCTTTCTAATGAGTCAAAATGGGATCATCATCATACATATCCATGGTTTTTAGTCGGTTGTTGGATACTGCGTTTATATTAAATTCTACCCATGCTCTCCCCGAACGAACAATCTGCTTGGAAATGAATCAACAGAAGTACCACTCCACAATACAATACTGCTTTCCAGTACACAATACAACGCTCTCTTATTCTTATTCATTTCCACCGTTGATTTCATCCGAAACGTTCGCTCTAGCCACAGAAAATGGTAGTTCGCACCTTCGTGGCTGGATTTATTTGTTTCAAGTCATTCAATCGCCGCTTCGTCATTGTGTTTTGATTGCTTGCGTGACAAAGCATGGTCCCATCTACCACTAGAGTATATAATGAAAAATATGGCACAAATTTACAGCATCCTTTTAACTTTCTGCGAAGTACTTTCAACAAGAATGAGCAAGTTTTATCGCTCTTTTCACTTTACGTTTACTAGATCCTTGCGTTCAGGGTCCCTCCGAAAACTACGTTAACGATATAAGATTTCCAATTTGTTTGCTGTAGTCACGTACCGTCTGACATCGGAATTTTATCTATATGGCACGAAGATAGGGCACATATTTTTCTTGCTTCTGTTATCAATAATGAAAATGAAGATTCAAACGATTCAGTAAACAAAGCGTTGGCCACAATATTTACATATGCCCTCGGAAGCACTATCCGCACACAACTCACAGGTTAACAAAGAAATGCCAGGAAAGTTTTCCCTCCATCTTTCTATTTACCCACCACTTCCGGCGACCCACTTCATTGCCGTCGGAATAGAGGACATTGAAAGCCCCCGTGTAGCCAGGACAGCAAACTGATTCGGACAAGTAAAAGTCTCGTCTGGAATGAGTCCCCATTTTTATTATATCGAACCGGGAGTTGTAAATTGAAATACACTCCCAAAAGAGCCATTTTTCTTGCCGGACGACAGTTGGGGAATTGAGTTTGTATGACGGAACTGGTTCACACTTCACCGGTAAGCTACCGGTGGAAGGGAGAAAAAAGAAAAGATAGACCAGATAGCACCTTCTGGAGTGAAAGATAAATCTAGGAGGAACTGGGTTGTGAAATTAATTTACCATATTTTAATCGAGATCTTGATCGATCTGAAGGCATTGTTCTACAGCGGTAGTGTTCTGTGCAAGATAATCTACCTTGGGGATTTTTTTACATGTTATGCACACAAGATATACATTTTGATGGACGATTATTTTTTATTCAGTTCAATTATTTAATAAGGCACGTTTCCGTTAGCTCCAAGGAGCCAATTTCTTTGTTTTACATTGCAAATTTCTTAAAACTAGGGGATTACACACTGAATTTTTTTTTATATTGAGGCTAAGGAAATTTTACAGCTATCTTAGGGCTAGGGCTATATTTCGATATACAAAAGGGGACAACATAATTTTATTCAGATTAGGGTTTCCTCCGTAGTATGGCTCAAATGCGTGCTGTAGGGTCAGTGTATGTTAACTTATACGACAAACATGTTTCTTGTCATCTTGAAGCTTCATCAAATCCCTGACGGTGCACTTTTGAGAATGAGAAGAACAACACAAGGCGGTCGTTCGTTCCTTTGCCTTTGCAGATGCCAAATTGTGTCTCTGACAGTAAGCCATTAGCTTCGACCCAATTGTCAAGGTGGAATTGAACCATTTTCTCGAACAACTTCCGGATTCACGACAGTATTGTAATCGGACGATGCGAGTTGTGAGGCTGGTTTTCCTAGTTTTTGGATGGTGATGACCTTCATTTGCATCCTGTCATGAGGGACAATGTTACCTTCAAGAAATTTATTAAATAAATTCAATAAGAAAATAAGAAATAAGTCTCTGGGTAGAATCTGGCAGATTCTTCAACTTGTTAAATCTAAGTCTATCTGGCCCTGGGTCATTATTATTACATGATAAGAGAGCAAGTGAGAACTCCACTATTGAAAAAGGTGTTTCGTACGCGGTATCGTGGCTTCGTATACGTCGAACCGTGCCTCAAAGAGTGCTCATCGATGTTTCGCTCGTTAGTCCCTCAACGAACCGGCGCCAGTAACTACGTTTCTAGGCTTTCTTCAAACTCTTCATTCGCATTTCGAACGTCGCGTACTGTCGATAACTAGCGGGTAACCCGTCATTCTTAAAGGTCTTATACGCGGTGGTCTTCTCCGGGTAAATGCCTGAGCACTCTTTGTCCCACCATGAGTTGTAGGAACGTCTTTGTATATTTGAGCCGTGTACTAGCTCCGCCAGCGGTGTATTCAAGTCTGGGGGAGATATACAACACCTACACAGATTAGTTCTAGAACGTTGTTGTTACATATTTTTGTTTTGATATCAACTGATTAGAGATTGCTATTGACATTCCACCACTTCGTGTTTTTCATGAAGTAATATTGTCGCGCTCGTTGCAATATACTGCATATGTTAAACCGAACATTTTTAGCGAGTTTATGTCATCGTTCAGCCCCGTTTCAGTCAGTACAATAAGGTCATGATCTTCGTTCGATGCAGTCACGAACAACTCATCAAATTTTATTCGTAGTCCTCTTAAATCTTGGTAGTATATTCCTAGCTCGGAGAGAAACATCGTGGTGTCATCAGGGTCTGGGTTGCTGATCGCAAGATGTGTGGCGGTGACGGAATTGGAGCTATGTTGTTTGTCGGTTGACTGAAAACGGATATTTCATTAAGGGGGGCGGCAGTATCGAGTGTAACTTGGGATGGGGTCTGATGATTAAATTATATAATAGAATCATATATCAGGCCTAAGACCAATTGATTTCGCCACCTCCAAGAACATGGGCATAAGGAGCACCTTCTTCCAGCATTGCCAATTGACGCAAATTGATCATGTTCTGATTGATGGACGGCACTTCTCGGACATTATCGACGTAAGGACCTGTCGGGTGCTATAGAATCTGGTGACGATTAAACTGCGTCAAAAACTATCCGTAGTGAACAGTGTAAGATACCGGCGCTCGCCGCGGTATAACCTGGACCGACTGAGGAAAACCAACGTCGCGACAACGTACGCGCAGCCTCTTGAAGCAGCGCTGCCACCGGAGAAGGAGCTCATCGATGCTCCCCTTGAGGGCTGCTGGACCAAGACAATAGCAGCCATAAGCAGCACTGCGAAGAGCGTCCCGGGATACGTACAGAGGAGTCGACGGAACGATTGGTTCGATGGCGAGTGCCAAGAGATATTGGACGAGAAGAATGCAGCACGCGCAACGATGTTGCTTCAAGTCACTCGTCAGAACGTGGAGTCATATCGACGGAAGCGAAAACAGCAGACTCGTCTTTTTCAGGACAAAAAGCGCCGCCTGGAAGAGTCTGAGAGAGAGGAGATGGAACTGCTGTATCGCTATCAGGAAACGCGGGCGTTCTTCAAGAAGCTGAATGACTCTCGCAACGGTTTTGTGCCGCGGGCCGCAATGTGTAGAGACAAGGAATGTGGCATCTTGACGGACGAACGTGAGGGGGTCGAAAGGTGGAGGCAGTACTACAATGAACATTTGAATGGTGCGCAGGCGGACAATCGGGCGTTCGAGGAGGACGATTATGTCAGTGTCGCAGCCGACGGGGATGTACCGGCGCCCACTATGAATGAGGTTAACAAGGCTATTCAACAGCTCAAGAACAACAAGGCAGCTGGTAAGGATGGTCTAGGAGCGGAACTCTTTAAGATGGGTCGGGAGAAACTGACGGAAAGCATGCACCGAATAATCGAAAAAATCTGGGACAGAGAACAGCTACCGGAGGAGTGAAAGGAAGGGGTCGTCACCTCGATTTACAAGAGAGGCGACAAATTGGACTGTGAAAACTACAGAGCGATCACAGTGACAAATGCCGCTTACAAAGTGCTATCCCAGATACTGTTCCGGCGCCTATCACCGCTGGTAAATGGATTTGTCGGGAGTTATCAGGCAGGTTTCATCAACGGCAGATCAACAAACGACCAAATCTTTTCTATACGGCAAATCCTCCAAAAATGCCGTGAATACCTGGTCCCGACTTTAAAGACCGTGTAGAGCTATGGAAAATGATGGACGAGAACGGCTTCCCTGGGAAGCTGACAAGACTGATTAAGGCTACGATGGATGGTGTAAGGTGTTGTGTCAAAATTTCGGGCGGCCTCTCGGGTCCGTTTGAAACACGCAGGGGACTAAGCCAAGGCGATGGGTTGTCCTGCCTACTGTTCAATATAGCGCTGGAAGGTGTTTTGCGAAGAGCGGGTTTAACAAGCGGGGCACGATTTTCACGAGGCCCGGACAGTTCGTGTGCTTCGCTGACGACGTGGACATAATCGGTAGAAACAAGGAGACGGTAGCAGATCTGTATACCAGACTGAAGCGCGAAGCAGCACGTGTAGGACTGAAGTTAAATGTGTCTAAGACCAAGTACATGCTGGCTGGCGGAACCGATCGCGATAGGGAACGCTTGGGCAGTAGTATTACGATCGATGGCGATGAGTTCGAGGTGGTTGACGAGTTCATCTATCTAGGTTCATTGGTGACTGCGGACAATAATACCAGCCGGGAAATCAGAAGGCGTATTATCTCTGAAAGTCGTGCTTACTATGCCACAGTGGTCCAGATCGCTAATTTAGGAGGAATTTTTACTTTCTGACAAACCTGTATAATTTAGCCGTATCATGTCTTAGGATGAATTTGTGTACTTTAGAAGATGCTTCTTTTTATTGGAATAGTTATTAGGGTGGTTCTAATTTATCTAAAATACGAAAATAAACTTTTTACTGATGAAAGATAGAGCTCCACAGTCTTCCACAAAGTTGTAAAGTAACTTATTTTGAATAAATTTGTTGAACATATTAAAGCTCTATCTCTTTTAGTTTTTGTTATACAAGAAATTTAAAAAAAAAGATTAGGGTGTTCCTGAAAAAAACGTTTTTTTAGTATAACTTTCGTATCTTTTACTTTTTGTTAACACAACCTTTGAACAGCTTATTGAAAACTTCAAGCCGAGTATTTTTCTCCAAGACACCGAAGGTCTAACTTTTTTCTTTAAAAAGTTATGGACACTTTTCGTTAAAAAAATAGCCTATTTCAAGGCTCAATATCGCTGATGCGGGCACCTAAAATTGAATTCTGTTTCCACCACATGAAAGACCATACTTATTAGTATATTTGAGCAAAAATTGGCGAATACGATATTTTTTTAAAATTTGCAATTTAGATTTAAAGTTTGTAGTTTTGCAGGTTCAACGCATTAAAGCATTTACACACATATCGTTGTATTATGAAAAAAGCCACTTTCAAATATCATTCTCTCATCGCAGCAAGCTTTGCATAAGTGAAACGACTGTCAAAAAAGGTTTCTGATTTTATTCGTTTTAAATAAAACTAGTAAATATGGATATTAGTCGAAGAGAGTTGGCGAATTTGCTTATTGCTGGTAAAAAGACAGATGAACTGCTTAAGTTCATTACAAGTAGTAATCCAAATGTAAAATTGAGACTTGTTAGTGTTCGGAAGAAAATAAAAATCTTCATGTTGGAATTTAGAAGGTTGTGGATTCGGAGTAAGCGCACGCAAATTCGGTTTGAGCTGGAAAATTTTGTGTGGCTTGAAGGAAAGCTAAGATTCGAAGTCGAAGGTAAAGGTAAAGGCCGAAAGAGGAAACCATTTTCCGAAATATGTCGCAGAGCCAAAATAAAAAGATTAGGAAAGTTGCGCGATAAGTATTCCACGGAAGAACTTGGTTTAGCGTCAGCCGTCAACGCTAATTCTACTGGTTTCCGTTTAGTTGGCAGACAAATCGAACGATTGTCGAAAAGTCCCGTCAGATCTACCGTAGAGAATTTAGGATCTATGGCTGTCCCGATTGCAGAAGCGTTTACTGCGGAGGAGGCACTTAGATTTATTTGTGAAAATGATTTTTCTAAGGCGCAGTACCAAAACATACGCAGCTCAGTTATGCAGAAGGGTTTGGACATTTATCCCGCGTATAATAAAATAGTAGAAGAAAAGAAACTATGCTATCCGATCGGTATGTACTATTCTCAAAGATTCGTCCCTGAATCAACAATTTTTTTCAGGAATTTCTGTTCAGCCTTCTTGTGCGTATGTTCCCCTTCAAGCTCTTGTTAACCATACCGTGGAACGACTCATCTCGTTTCTGAATATTGGAGTTCTACCACTGCATCCTGAGGATAATACGTTTGTTATCTTTAAGTGGGGCTGCGATGGAAGCAGCAACCATTCCCGGTAGGCAACATTATTTTTCTTCTAAACTTTGACTGACAGTCTCTTTTCCACTTGAACATAGATACAAGCAAATGTGCGTTGACGAAGATGAAAATGGAGAACTATTCGAGTATAACGATTCGCATATATTTGCTCTATCTATAGTACCTTTACGTGTAGTTAGTCGCCGGAAAGATGAGTCAAGAGATTGCATTCTTTGGAATAATGATTTTCCATCTTCAGTATCCCTGTGCCGACCAGTAAAATTAATTTTCAAGAAGGAAAATCCTGAACTAACAAAGGATGAAGTTGCCGCGATGAACAAGCAAATCTATGAATTAGTCCCGACTATAGTAAATGTTAATATGCGCAAGATTCCGATTAGTTCAAGCTTCATATTTTCCATGGTTGATACGAAGGTAGTGAATGACGTAACAGGCACACCGTCTCAAGCGTGTTATATATGCAAACGCTCCGGAAAGCGATTGAATGATCCTTTACTGGAAGCCAGCGATCCACCGGATAGTTTATATGTTTTTTCACCTTTACATGCATTAATACGAGCAATGGAGTTACTATTGAATATTGCTTACCGTTTAGCTCTAGCAAAACCGCGTTGGCGCGTAGGCAAAAATACCAGCGAGCTTAAGGAACGACAAATAAAAATTCGACAAGCGTTACGTGACCGTTTAGGTCTTCGTATTAGCGAACCTTTGCCAGGTGGCGGAAATTCTAACGATGGTAACACAGCTCGAAAATTTTTCAGAAACCGAGATGTCGTTGCAGAAGAAACCGGGTTGGACGAAATGTTGCTAGAACGTATGTATGTGCTATTAACAATCATCAACAGCAAATTGGGAATTAACGCGGATGCTTACCGGAGTTACGCCGAAGATACACGATTGCTTTATGTACGCCTGTATGGTTGGTACGCTCTCTCACCAACCGTGCATAAACTCCTGGTCCATGGAGGAAGCATTATTCAACATAACATGCTGCCAGTAGGTATGTGCAGTGAAGAAGTTCAAGAAACCAGGAATAAAAGTATTCGCAGATTCCGAGAATTCCACGCACGCAAATTCGATCGACTCGTCAATCTTGATGACGTTTTCAAGAGACTTCTTGTTTCATCAGATCCTATAATTTCTCTTAAATGTAAACGTCGAATTCAACGAGCACCGCTGGATATACCTGAAAATGCAATGCATCTACTTTTGAATTAATTGGCATTGAATAAATTCTCCTTATATGAATCATAAATTGTTGTCATAGCCAAATTATTTTTAATGAACACATTCTGTATTGTTGATATGTAAGCAAAACAGAAAAGGAAATACAAAGGCTTTAGGCAATTTCTTTTATGTCGCTATGCGATAAAATTTAAAACTTTGGTTAGTAAATTTAAAATTACATGCTTAAAAAAATAATATTTTCCAATTTTTGCTCAAATATACTTAAAAGTATGTTCTTTTCTATGGTTCAATCCGAACTTACTTTTATTTGCCCCAATCAGAGATAATGACATTTGAAAAAGGGCTATTTATGAGCGAAAAGTTTCCATAACTTTTAAAAGTATAAAGTTAGACTTTCAGAGTTATGAAAAAACGTGGATTGAAGTTTTCTAAAAGCTGTTCAAAGGTTGTTTTAACAAAATATAAAATTTCTTTCGAACATTAACAAGTCTCAATTTTACATTTGGATTACTACTTGTAATGAACTTAAGCAGTTCATCTGTCTTTTTACCAGCAATAAGCAAATTCGCCAACTCTCTTCGACTAATATCCATATTTACTAGTTTTATTTAAAACGAATAAAATCAGAAACCTTTTTTGACAGTCGTTTCACTTATGCAAAGCTTGCTGCGATGAGAGAATGATATTTGAAAGTGGCTTTTTTATAATACAACGATATGTGTGTAAATGCTTTAATGCGTTGAACCTGCAAAACTACAAACTTTAAATCTAAATTGCAAATTTTAAAAAAATATCGTATTCGCCAATTTTTGCTCAAATATACTAATAAGTATGGTCTTTCATGTGGTGGAAACAGAATTCAATTTTAGGTGCCCGCATCAGCGATATTGAGCCTTGAAATAGGCTATTTTTTTAACGAAAAGTGTCCATAACTTTTTAAAGAAAAAAGTTAGACCTTCGGTGTCTTGGAGAAAAATACTCGGCTTGAAGTTTTCAATAAGCTGTTCAAAGGTTGTGTTAACAAAAAGTAAAAGATACGAAAGTTATACTAAAAAAACGTTTTTTCAGGAACACCCTAATCTTTTTTTTTAAATTTCTTGTATAACAAAAACTAAAAGAGATAGAGCTTTAATATGTTCAACAAATTTATTCAAAATAAGTTACTTTACAACTTTGTGGAAGACTGTGGAGCTCTATCTTTCATCAGTAAAAAGTTTATTTTCGTATTTTAGATAAATTAGAACCACCCTAATAACTATTCCAATAAAAAGAAGCATCTTCTAAAGTACACAAATTCATCCTAAGACATGATACGGCTAAATTATACAGGTTTGTCAGAAAGTAAAAATTCCTCCTAAATTAGCGATCTGGACCACTGTGCTATGGACTCCACAAAACTTTGAGATTCAGGAAGCTTCATCACCGCACGAAATGCGCCATGTACAACACACTGATTAGACCGGTGGTTCTCTACGGGCACGAAACGTGGACAATGCTCGAGGAGGATCTGCAAGCACTCGAAGTCTTCGAAAGAAGGGTGCTGAGAACGATCTTCGGTGGTGTGCAGGAGGATGGCGCGTGGAGGAGAAGGATGAACCACGAACATGCGCGACTCTATGGTGAGCCAAGTATCCGGAAAGTAGCTCAAGCTGGAAGGGTACGGTGGGCGGGGCATGTTGTGAGGATGCCGGACAACAACCCCACCAAGTTGGTTTTCACCTTCAACCCGGCAGGTACAAGACAGAGAGGAGCGCAGCGTTCTCGGTGTCTGGACCAAGTGGAGCAGAATCTGGCGAGTATCGGGTACCTGAGAGGTTGGAGACAAGCAGCAACTGACCGAGTGAAGTGGCGGAATATTATGGAACAGATTAAATCATGTTAATATGGTGTACAATCAGGAAATATAATATAATAATATAATATATCAGGACGTTTCCGAGGCCTAAGATTTCTGCTTGGACTAGTTGATGTATGATTTTTCCCACTAGTAACACTCCCCTTCTTCAAAACCTCAGCAAATATACCCACTTACTTTTTAGCAAATCTCCAATTTTCTATTGTTCTGCCCCGCAATACTTCCAATTTCACACCTTCCATTGCACTTTCAATTTGTTTTCCGTTGACATTTTCAAACGATTTCATTCTTTTGCCAATTTTGATTTTCCAATTGGCGCCTCCAACTATTATCAGTTCTATGAAATCATCATTTGATATATTCTAATTAAATGAAACCATTTTCAAGGTTGATCTTGGCCTAGCAGATCAGAGCCACAGCCAGGAAAAAATCTTGGTGATCAATAGAATCAAAATGTTTATTTCAATGATTTTATCATCTAAGTGCAACTGGCCAGAATTTAATATATTAAAGAAATTGGCCACAAATGAAAAGAAAATCACTTAACGAGCGCAATTCCGAATGCACTCGAGTTGAGTTTATAGAAAAGATAGAGTGCTCTTGAGTCGATTCCAATTGGTTGACTCTTTTTTCTATCTTTTCTCCATGATTTTTGATCATTTCTCTCATTTTATTCAATAACGAACAAAAATAAAACGAAAGACTGTCATATACGGTAAACTTGACATCGAAACAATAGTCCAAGCTTATTGATTTATAGACTCAACTAGTTACAACATTATAGTCGCACTCCATGATTGTCTACTGATGTCTGTCCAAAGGGTTCTTCCTGTGGTTTTCAAACGTAGGCATTAACTGGAAACCAAGGAAAACGACTAAAATATTGCTGGTGGTAGAAACATTACGTTCATTATGATTGGTTGACTAATATGTGATTTAGCGTCAATTGACATCCAATGGAAAGTAAGCACAAAATCACGACAGTTAGTCCCACCAATACCGTCTCCATATCAGCAAAATTTAATAATACACGAACGTGTTTAATTCGTGGGTATATGAATCTCTTGGACAAACCACTGCTTTATCACTTTTTGGCTTGTTTACTTTTACACGTTTTTCTTGTTTATTGTTCGATTCTTACAGGGTTTTCCGGATTAATATTGTTTTAGTACGGAACGTATTCCCCGCATAAAAAATTAAATTGAGTGTCTATAAAAATACTATTGCATTAAAATGACACGAAAATGCAAACTGTTTTCTTCTCTGTATCAACAAATTGAAATGTTTTTGCCAAGCACGCTTGAGTGAGGTTCCTGGCGTTTATACAAAGCGTACAGTGCACTAACCTATTACAGAAATTCGTATAATTTAAAAACTTGCCATTTAAATAACTAACTTTATTCCGACCAATAGCGTAATATCTTGGTTTTGTTTAACGTGACAATCACCAGCGATAAAGTCTCATTTTTGGAGAGTTTCTGTGCTCAGTTTCCTATGAAACTGTTACTTTTTCATTTTATAATTATTTGATTTGATTCGGTTCAATGCATTAGCTAAAGGGAATCGTGGGTCTTTCATATATTTTCATGGCACAAACTATAAAAATAATAATATGTTAATGGTCATTCATTTCTATCTCGTACACTTCCATGTCGTCATCATGGTTTCTGCAATGTTCATGTTCGCGAGCATCTGATTTTATATTTATTTCTTGTCCTTGTCCTTGGGTACTAGTGTGGACTTCCTTAACAGTTATGTGTCCAACAAAAAAAAACACCTTTAACAGGCCAACGAAGGTACCCGGGTACCCACAAATTGAAATGTTCATAACTATGGTTTCACTCAACCGATTTGGACACTTTTAGATGGTTTGGATTCAGGAACTCGTCCAATTTTTGATTCCGTAAAACAGAACCGGAATAATGGATCTGGATTTTGGTAATCCGGGTTCTCCGGAGTAATGTTCCAGTATTAGTGCATGATTTGTAAATTTTAATAAGGCCATTACAAATCCTTTTTAAAATTTATGTCACCCCCCCTCCCCCTTCAAAATCACTGGCAAAAATAGCTTTCATAGAGTTTTGCTTTTCGTCATTCAAAACTATTCTAGTAGTTTTGGAAATTGCCATCCCATGATTTTTTTTCATTTTGACCAAGAATGGTCAATATGGTAGATAGGTCGTCCGAATAAAATCTTTGATCCAGTCTAACATCAAACGAAACGTTTACTGTTCACGAAAGGAAGGACCCGCCCGTGAATTCTCAAACAAACATCTCATGGCAAGACTAACAGACCGACTTCTGAATCGATTCCATTTTAAACGCAACAGTCGATAGAGATCGGTTGTTGCATTCTAAAATAATTTCTATAAGGAAACAATCTGAATTCACATAAGACTCCTGGCGATTTATATGTGGTTTAATATTCAATATGCATGAGATTTATCGAAAGGCTTTTGAAATTTAAAGATTTAATATGGGATCGCAGTGTTTAATATATTAAAGAAATTGGCCACAAATGAAAAGAAAATCACTTAACGAGCGCAATTCCGAATGCACTCGAGTTGAGTTTATAGAAAAGATAGAGTGCTCTTGAGTCGATTCCAATTGGTTGACTCTTTTTTCTATCTTTTCTCCATGATTTTTGATCATTTCTCTCATTTTATTCAATAACGAACAAAAATAAAACGAAAGACTGTCATATACGGTAAACTTGACATCGAAACAATAGTCCAAGCTTATTGATTTATAGACTCAACTAGTTACAACATTATAGTCGCACTCCATGATTGTCTACTGATGTCTGTCCAAAGGGTTCTTCCTGTGGTTTTCAAACGTAGGCATTAACTGGAAACCAAGGAAAACGACTAAAATATTGCTGGTGGTAGAAACATTACGTTCATTATGATTGGTTGACTAATATGTGATTTAGCGTCAATTGACATCCAATGGAAAGTAAGCACAAAATCACGACAGTTAGTCCCACCAATACCGTCTCCATATCAGCAAAATTTAATAATACACGAACGTGTTTAATTCGTGGGTATATGAATCTCTTGGACAAACCACTGCTTTATCACTTTTTGGCTTGTTTACTTTTACACGTTTTTCTTGTTTATTGTTCGATTCTTACAGGGTTTTCCGGATTAATATTGTTTTAGTACGGAACGTATTCCCCGCATAAAAAATTAAATTGAGTGTCTATAAAAATACTATTGCATTAAAATGACACGAAAATGCAAACTGTTTTCTTCTCTGTATCAACAAATTGAAATGTTTTTGCCAAGCACGCTTGAGTGAGGTTCCTGGCGTTTATACAAAGCGTACAGTGCACTAACCTATTACAGAAATTCGTATAATTTAAAAACTTGCCATTTAAATAACTAACTTTATTCCGACCAATAGCGTAATATCTTGGTTTTGTTTAACGTGACAATCACCAGCGATAAAGTCTCATTTTTGGAGAGTTTCTGTGCTCAGTTTCCTATGAAACTGTTACTTTTTCATTTTATAATTATTTGATTTGATTCGGTTCAATGCATTAGCTAAAGGGAATCGTGGGTCTTTCATATATTTTCATGGCACAAACTATAAAAATAATAATATGTTAATGGTCATTCATTTCTATCTCGTACACTTCCATGTCGTCATCATGGTTTCTGCAATGTTCATGTTCGCGAGCATCTGATTTTATATTTATTTCTTGTCCTTGTCCTTGGGTACTAGTGTGGACTTCCTTAACAGTTATGTGTCCAACAAAAAAAAACACCTTTAACAGGCCAACGAAGGTACCCGGGTACCCACAAATTGAAATGTTCATAACTATGGTTTCACTCAACCGATTTGGACACTTTTAGATGGTTTGGATTCAGGAACTCGTCCAATTTTTGATTCCGTAAAATAGAACCGGAATAATGGATCTGGATTTTGGTAATCCGGGTTCTCCGGAGTAATGTTCCAGTATTAGTGCATGATTTGTAAATTTTAATAAGGCCATTACAAATCTTTTTTAAAATTTATGTCACCCCCCCCTCCCCCTTCAAAATCACTGGCAAAATAGCTTTCATAGAGTTTTGCTTTTCGTCATTCAAAACTATTCTAGTAGTTTTGGAAATTGCCATCCCATGATTTTTTTTCATTTTGACCAAGAATGGTCAATATGGTAGATAGGTCGTCCGAATAAAATCTTTGATCCAGTCTAACATCAAACGAAACGTTTACTGTTCACGAAAGGAAGGACCCGCCCGTGAATTCTCAAACAAACATCTCATGGCAAGACTAACAGACCGACTTCTGAATCGATTCCATTTTAAACGCAACAGTCGATAGAGATCGGTTGTTGCATTCTAAAATAATTTCTATAAGGAAACAATCTGAATTCACATAAGACTCCTGGCGATTTATATGTGGTTTAATATTCAATATGCATGAGATTTATCGAAAGGCTTTTGAAATTTAAAGATTTAATATGGGATCGCAGTGTTCATACCGTATTTCCGCACCCATATGTGCGATTCGTATGAACTTCACCAGATCAAAGTCTGCTACTAAACCTTCCATTTAAGACTAAGCTTGTGAAAATCGAATTAGCCGTTTTCGAAGGAACCGAAGAGACTTTAGTTCTGAAATATTCCAAGAACTAGGGAAATGCCAAATTGTCGAGAAGGACGCTGGAATCAAAAGGACTTTGTCTGACCATCAGCGATCAAGAAGACTCTAGCAAAGCTAAATGTAGATCTTACAAACAAAGATACCATCAGCACTTATCGCAGAGAGAGAGCCGGGAATCCTTTATCCATGTTAATGTTTGTAGCCTTGTAGTGACAGGAAAGATGGACTGAAGTGTTCGAGGATATACCCACAGCGACCATCAAGGTCGGTTTGGACACGGTTTGAATAACGAGTGAAAGTGGAAAACAGCGATCTTTCACAAGAACGTGTCCGTCGAAGAATTTAAATTTGAGGGCATCCTCTTCAACCTAAATGCGAACGAGTTAATGACAGCACTAATAAGGGCGTGTAATGCGACCATACCGAGAAACGGTCGTCGGCTGTAATACGACGGTTACCGATTTACGTATACGTTATTCCGAGCTTGGAGAAGAAGTTAGAGTGCTTGTAGTGATACCGAAAGAGGGAAACGAGCTGCACGAGGCGCTCTTAACAAAGCAGTCGAGCTGAACAAGAAAGCTTGAATTGATGAGCTTTGCCACAAACCCTACGCGAATTCTCGGGAGACGTCTACAAAGTTGGCATGGCAAATATAAAAGGCCCAGCTGCACCACCTGAAAGGTGTCCGGAGAAGCTAGAGGTTACCATCGAAAGGTTTTCCCCGCAACTTGAACCAATCTTCGCCGTACAGTGAGGAGGATGATCACGAAGAAGAAGCTCGAATTACCGACAAGCAGCTGATCGAGATGGCGAAAGTCATGAGTGGAAGGTCCCAGTACCAGCCTCTCATATATCGCTGAAAAAAACGATATATGAGAACCCGGATATGTTCAGAGAGAGAGAGAGTAATCCTGGACAAGCTAACCAAGTACACGGATCGTGAGAACGGCATGTCAAGCAATTCGACTTCGTTATAGGCAGGTCTACAGTGAATTCCACCTGAATGGTTGTGGGATCTGTGGTGACAACAGAGAAAAGGATATCGCTATTGCGTGGTGGTTATCTTAGACGTGAAGAATGCTTCAATAGTACTAGCTGGGAACCAATCGCCCATTCGCTGTACAGCATGAGTAACTCTATAGGATATTACAGAGCTACTTTCAGTACCGAACACTAATCTATGAGACAGACAAGGGAGAATGACAACTACGACTGACATTCCTGACGCTGTGAAACGCAGTGTACGATGGAGTATTGAAGCTGAATCTTCTCAGAGATGTAAAGATTTTCGGTTTCGCGGATAATGTGGTGTTCCAAGTTCCAAGAATCACTAGAAGAGGAGGCACTCGCCATGGAGACGATTGCCCATCATAAAACAGAGTTGGTGTTTGTGATTGTCTGAACTGTTGTCTAGAAAGGAATCGCGTATTAACTGTAGGACAGTTGAAAGCTGAAAGAGGCAGAGTCAAAGATTGCTTGGATTAACTGCATATGTTGTCACTTACGATGAGTGTAAGTGCACAGTGTGATTCCGTAGATGTCCGGTATGGAATGCGCTGTATAATTAGACCTCTTAAGTAACCCACCCAGTCTTGACTAACAGCCGAAAGACAGCAACAGGCGAAAATCGCGGTCGGAGAACATATTATTGACTCGAACTGTTAATGTCACGACGATTATGCTAAGGGGAAGACTATGAGAGTAACCACAGCTTTGGTTGAGGCGCCAGTGTACCGGGCACCACGAACCATCTGAAATCGCCGGACCGAAGCCCGTGAGCAGACTAGTTACACCGTCAGGAACTAGATCGAGTGAAGTGCCAGCGGTTGGTCGCCTAGTTTTCAGCGAACCGGAAGCAGCGAACCAGAAGCTACGCTCCATCCGGTATCGCCGAACCAACATCGCCAAGTACTGGTTGGCCATTTGAGTAGGATTTATGGAGTATCCGAGTAGATTGCGACAAAACTGGGAGCTAAATGACGCAACAGGCATCGGTATCGGGAGAAATTCCGCCGCCGAGGAATAAATGACTCACTGAGATGACTCGCGTAAACAGAAACGGGAGCCAAATGACTCACGGAAGTTCACCACTGCGATTAACCGAATGGGTGTTCGGAGCTTAACGGTTCGAATGTATGCTCTATTGCATCCGAAATCCCCCTGCGGAAACGTCCACGAGAACGATCGCTGGAAAATGTAAAATGAAAAAAAATATAGGTATTTTTTGTGTTAATAAAAATAAATATTTATTTTTTGTGTGCCACCCTCTTCATTGGAACCTGGAACCTGCTTTCGGAAACCCGGATTCCCGGGAACTGAATGATTCATTTTTATCAAGTCCAAAAGTGGATGAGTTCCTGTATCCAAAACACCCAAAAGTATCGAAATTGGTTGGATATTACCTTAGTTATGGGCATTTTAGTTTTATGGGTACCCGGGTACCCACGTCGGCCTGTTACGTAGTAAAAAATTCAGGAGCCCCTCCTCACTCCTCCCTTACTATATCAACAATATTATTAACCAAAAAGCTTGACTTAGTGAAGTTCTAAGATGTCACAAAGTTTCAATTTCCAGCTATGGATAAAACATGGGAATTTCATTAATTGAAACTTAAAAAGGTACCCGGGTACCGCGTCGGACACATAACGGTTAATGATGGTGCTGGTTGTTAATTTTGATATACTTGACGCAACTTTTGCCGTCAATATTACCTGAACATCAGGCATAAATTTAGCAATTGTTTGTGGTTCAAGTAATTATATTTGATACTATGAATGTGCAAAGATGTAATGTGTGTAATGATACTATCGCATTATGTTTTGTCCATGCTAATTTAGGTAGGAAGAAATGAGTTGGTGCACCTAGATATCCATCACAAAAACCACCTTTAAATATAGAAGTCAATAGCCTCCGTAATTGGCTGGAGTACCACCTCTTGGTTTTGCGACTCACTCATTTCGACAGATCACCATAGCACGAATGAAGGTAACAGTTTTTTGTTCTTCCGAGTCACACAATGTGAAAGAGAATGTTCTTGTCACACTCAGCATACTGAGTAGTTATCGTGACCGGTGTCTTTGGTGGTTCGAAGTAGCAACCTGCCTCAAAATTCTTTCATTAAGGGGGGCGTCTGGTGTAGTGGGTAAAAAGCGACTTCTTTTTTATCTGCTTAATTGTTAGTATTGAACCCCTAGAATCGTCTCTTGCAATCGTGGTGGCCACGCTGAACTTCGCTTTTACACAGTCATGCATTTCTCGCGCATATTTGCTATAGCTGCACGCAAATTTCAATCTATCGGCAACAATTTTCGAAAAAATACAGTGTAAACAATACACTCTAGACTACTTCTGCTCAAATTTTCATGAGTAAATACCCAATAGATTATTTTCTACAGTGTTTCCCGTGATTTAATTTGCGTTTTTCTCGAAACCGCGTTTTTAAAACTGGCGAACACGATAGCTCAAAAACTGATCAACTGACATGATTTTTTTATGAGAACTCACAATATGTGTAGCCTGTCGATGAACCACAGAAAACTGAATAATTTTTTTTCTCCCTACTATTTTGATGAAATGTAGGCGAATTTCACATTAGAATATGAGATTTTTTTGATTTTCAAGAAGTCATTTTCCGAAAATCGAACGTTTTTCTATTTTTTTGGCTCATCGAATAACTACAAGTCTAGGTTTTACAATTCTTATTGGATTTCCTGTGTCAGACAATTTTATCAAGAGTTATCGTGTGCGCGGCAGCGCTCCTCGACGTGAGTTGGACGTCTATTCTAGGAACGCTCGTATGTGTGACACAATGAATGTATAAATAGATCTTGATATTGCAAAAAAGTTCCATTGTTGCCTTGCCTATAAAATCGTCAAACAAAGTAACTTTCGGTTTGAGCACTTTACATCAGACGCCCCCCCCCCCCTTAATTTGTCCAAACCAAACAAGATTCAAATTTGTGAAGAGTCACAGAAAAACGTTTTTTCTTAAATTTATTTGTGTAAAATTTCGCGGGGGCTTTAGCCTCTTAGCCCCTTCGCCCCACTGGCTACGTGCCTGTACTCCAGATCTATCACTAGAATCAATGCTTAAAAAATTTTATATGCACACAAAAATCTTCTCACAAAAATACGTAAATCACTGATTACGTGCAGTTTAAACGCGAAAACAAACTGTTCACATTCGACCTCGGTTATTGTCATTACTTAACTTGTGTTTGCGTTGAATGCTAGATTTTTGGATGTTTGAAAGGATTGTCTCTGTGAATTGAAAATTGAATGTTACCGAAATAATCTCAGAATTAATCTCTGGATTCTGCTGGATATGCACTGAACAAAAATATGCGAAGTTTGCATATTTTCTATTTCAGTCTCTTTTATTCTGCAGTTATCTTTATGTATTTTCTTCCCATAATCACAAAACAGTCCCATATTATATGGGACTCCCTATATTCTGACTGGCGATTATAGACCGAATATACTCAATGCATAATATTTACAGCAGAAAAAAGAGAGGCAGATAGAAAAATATGCTTACGATGAATACATTAAGTTATTCGTGTGGAATCCCTATTACAGGAGCCTCGGTTTGTACCCAAACTTGTATGCAATATGAATTAATTTGTTTAGTATTAGCGCATTTCCCCAAAATTCCAAGCGGCCTTTCCTGATCGAAAGCAACGGCCGCGCTTCATGAAACACCGCGCTTAGCCAATCTGTCATAATGTTGGAAATTTGTATAACGACGGGCTGAATGAGTAAACAAGTTGTTCCAAAAATTAGCCCTTCGTTATGCATCGTTTTTTGAAGGTTGAGTATACCAGATGCAAGTGGTGCCAAATTCTCCACGTTCAGTGAAATTCAAAAATTCATTTTAGATTACAGAATTGATAAAATTGGTTTAATGAACTATAATTATCAATCAAGTTCTGTTTTTAAAATTGTATTTGCGTTTAAACCAAAATAACAGGCTTATTACTACTGCAAATAGCAAATACAAGTACTAGTTACACAAAAAGCTTGCTGGCAACCTTAGAGCGGCGTTTAGTAAGCAGTTGGTGCGGCGTGTACGTTTCAGTGAATGTCTCAATATACACCCGCATTTAGTTGAATAGAGTGAAAATTTTGGTTTGGTTTAAGGTTAGATACAATAAAACTTAAAAAGCGTATGCAAGTTACGTGCGTACTATGCTACCTTGCATTTACTGTTGCAGTCTACTGAGACTAGTGCGAATAAAACGAATGCAGCTAAATATTTTTTTTGGTTTAGGGTGGAAAACCGGAGCAAATCAAGCCTTTATCTCATAATCCATGGACACCAGGACAGTCTCTTAAAAACCAGAACATGTGCTGGGAAACTAATACGTATGGTCACCCTATTCCAAGCGACCACGTTTTTCGCTAGTAGAACGAAGCCGTAAACAATTCTGCTCTGCTTATTGCAAATATTTAATCATTTCAATTCATTCCCATTGCAGACAGGAGAATTCTACCGGCCATATTCCACCCAGTCGGGTATTGAATTATGTTGGGCACCGCTGAGCAAAAGAACACAACCGAAAGTGGCAATTTTCTTTTTTGGCACCTTCTCACAAAAAAAAAGTTTTTTATTGTTCTTAAATGTCCGCCGCTCACCCGTGTCTAAGAAAAATCCAGCCGAGCAAATTTAGGACAAACGAAAACTGGGGTTAGAGTAAAACGAATGAAATAACAAGCAATAAAATATCGTGGGTTATATGCTGGTAATTTGAAATTTTTCTTTGGTGTCCTAGCATAAATATACTATTTGAAAGTACGGAGTAAAGCAGGCAAGGCCAGGGTCAGTCGCTTTTCCCCCGTGCGGAAAGAAAAGTGTCTGGAACATCTCGGTCGTTGAGTTATTCTGAAATCCTAGGAGATACAGTCGGCACCGGGTTATCATAACGGGCGAATGGGAAAGGTGTTGCGAAAGGGGAGAATTTGGGATTGTTCTGTCGTTCAGCTGATTTTCCTACGACTTCGTTCACCCCATGAAAGAAGGTCGTGAGAATGGGAAAAGGGTCGAACTGGGAAAGGGATTCGCTCAACATTACCCTTTACACTTCATTTCCTTTGGAGAGCGTATCTTGTTCCTGGCTGTCTTTCATCAGATGGGTCGAACTTGAGGTACGCAGGCAGGTAGGTATATTTCGCTCCATGCATTAGCGCCGTTAGGAGACAGAATAACAGGCACAAATTGGCACACGAAATGTTCATCGACGTTCCATTCGGAATTCCCATGACGCTCGCATGTTCCGACCATTTCGGATTCCTTTTTCCCGAGCTACCTTTTTTTCCATCCGAAAACCCTGTGAGCATTGAACGGGAAATATACCGACTATTAGAATTGTAGCTCGATATAAATTCTCAACATGAGTGGATGTTTGCAGGAGAGATTCCTGTTTTCATCCACTTATTAAATTTGGTTGATTTGGAAAATTGGATTCTATTGGATGATCTGTGGATTGTAGTTAGGGTACGAACAGAGGAGGAAACGGACTGCAATCGATACGAATATCTTGCTTTCAAATTGAGCCGAACACGTGATTGGTGATTGAATTTGCTAATGCGAGGTGAATCATGGGATTTTCGCTCTACACTTTCATGGAAGGGATCGGATTTGGTAGGAAACGATCTTTTAATGTCGTAAGAAAGGCACACCAGGAAGCATTATCATTAGTGCCGCGATGTATACCGGTAGCTAACGGAGCGATTTTTTTTCAGTACGACTGTGTCGGTGGGTGATATCGAATTTCGACCTATCAAATTCACGAATCAAAATTATGTCCTATTCAGTTGATTATTATAATGAAGTAAGTGACAATTAGAGGAAGGAAGGGATTTGTGGAATATCCCAATATTTGATGGCTCAACAAATTGGGTACTTTTCGAGACAAAATCTTTAAAAGACAATACTGCCTACCGGCTAAATCTCTTGTTTTTCAATATCCTCATCCTTCAGGAACTACCGTTACGTATTACTTCGGGAGGAATTGACCTCTTTTCTCGTTAGTGTTAATTGTTTGTTTTTTTCTTCAGATGCTGTTAATATTGCGTTTAATGATGTTTGTGAGGAATGAATAAAAAGCAAACTTGCCTTTCGGCGCTATTACAACCAGCATAGGCACGTGAATGTGGTGGCAATCTTTTCATGATTGTGTTGAAGAAACATATGTAGGTAGCAAGAGATGAAGTGATACTATATAACTGCAAAATTGCAAGGATTACATTATTTGCAAGTGATTGTCGCTTGTAATTATTGCAAGAGATTTTTGGTTTGTGTGCAGAGAACTGGAAAGTGACACAACAATATAATCACATCACTCAGTAATCAGGTTCTTCACTGCCAAAGGAAAAATGGTAAAGCTTATATCTTTTTACCACACTGGGTTGGGAACGATAAGCTATCCCTGAGTTTAAGTTCGCTGTATATAGGTTCGTCTGGAAATCAGGATACCCAATTGCATTATGATCATAGGCGACTCCAGCCGGATGGTAAAGGGGGGGGGGCACGCCTTCTTGGAATAATATGTCTGATGCACGATTTGGAAAATGAAATTTCGAATCTTGGAAACGTGTTTCCTGGCAGGCGTGGTGTGTGGGGAAAAATTGGTCAAACAAAACACAGAAATTATTTTTCATGTTTCTTGAGGAATCCTCTAAGGATGGAAAACTTTTTGGTGCCCCCTCGCGCCTCCCACTGGAGCCACCAGTGATAATGATAGGGCAGTTTCCAAATGGTGTGATGTTTCGTATTCGGGATTAAACAGATCACACTAATAATACTATTCGCATGCTGAATACTAGTCATGTAATAATTGAGTTGGCAATGTCCAGTCAGTGTCTTGCTGTGTTTTTTTTACAATGGAGAAGACGTTTACGTACTAGCCCAGTACACGTGCTATTAGTAGGTGCCAAGCTACCACACGGGGTGTACTGGGGGCAAGTCGGGCTCGAATGGTGACGCTGCCATTAATACCGGCTAAACTCCATTGGGCTCCGCCATCGTCCCCCCCAGGGACTACATCTCGGTATTACTTCCTGGGGGATGGCTGTACTTGATGTACTCATTCACTCTCGCTCACGCGTTCATACGTCCTGTATGAGGCTTACTTGGGTGTTCTCTCTATCGCGCCTTGATTCACTCTCTAACACTCAACATGAAACTGACTTTAGAGCTCACCTTTTTCGTTCCTTGCGAGGCTGACTTGTGTGCTCACCTTTTTCATTCCTTGCTAGGCTTACTTTTGTGCTAGCCTCTACCATACCATGTGAGGCTGACTTTTGTGTTCACCCTTAACATGCCGTGTGAGACTGACTTGGATGCTCACCCTTTCACTCCTCTGCCACGTCATGAGGCATCGATAGCTAAGTCCCAACATACTACGCTACGACCCTCCCATCTTGGCATGAGGCAGTCCACATATACGCCTATACACTCGCTCTTCTGCCTTGCTTCGGGGTGGCTGGGTTTACCCCTAACGCGGTTGCCAGTCGCTGCGCCAAACCTGCCTCAGCATGAACAGACCATTCACTCACTTTTCTGCGCTCGGCCTTTTTCGCTCCAGCTAACCAATTACTAGTTAGTCGTGCCCGTCGTCTGTTGCTCGGTACGCCAAATTACCTGTAGCCTACAGGCAATCTGGGTGGTTGCAGTCGAGACTGCGTTCCACTTCTCCACCGCTTGACACATCCACTGAATAAGGGTATCAGGGGTTGTGTCCCAGCCACAGACGTCAAGCATTGCTCTTCTTTCGACGTCGAAACGAGGACATACGAACAGTATGTGTTCGGCAGTTTCGTCTACACCTGGGCAGTCAGGGCAGGCTGGGACCCCCGCGTGCCCGAACCTGTGGAGGTACTGTCGGAAACAGCCATGGCCTGACAGGAATTGTGTCAGATGGATGTGAACTTCACCATAGAGTCTTCCCACCCAGCTCGATATGCCAGGTATCAACCGGTGGGTCCACCTACCTTTCGAGGAGTTATCCCGCTCACGCTACCATCTGGCGACCGAGGTCACCCTGGTGCGCTCGCGGGCTCTTCTTTTCCACGTAGCTCAAAGCACTCCTCATCTTCCCGAATGACCAGCCCGACTGGCATCATGCTCGCTATCACGCAGGATGCATCGTGTGATACCATGTGGTAGGCAGATATCACTCTGAGGCACATCATGCGGAAGGTGCTCTCCAGTTTCTGTAGGTAACTGGTTACCCCCAGTGCTCTTGACCATGTCGGGCCGCCGTACCTGAGGATAGATTCTGCAACGCCTGCCAGCAACCTACGTCTACTGGCGCACACCTTTGAGCTGTTGGACATCATCCTCAATAGTGCCGCAACAGCAGTCGACGCTCTCTTGCATGTATAGTCGGCGTGGCTGTCGAAGGACAGCTTGTCGTCTTTAATAACTCCGAGAGACTTCAGACTCCGCTGTGAAGTGATCGCGAGTTCTCCCACATGGATAACTGCATGTTGTGCCGACTTGCGGTTGTTGACGATAACTACCTCCGTCTTATGGTGAGCGAGCTCCAGGCGCGCGCTAATCCATTCCTCCACCGTGTTGATCGCGTGTTCTACGTTTACTGTCTCAGGGATTGACTCCCTGTAGACATCCAAGGTTACGTCGTCGGCAAAGCCGACGATCTTGACCCCAGGGGGGAACTTAAGTCTCAGAACCCCTTCATACATGAGGTTCCATAGCACCGGGCCTAGGATCGAGCCCTGCGGGACTCCGGCGGTAATCGGAACCCTTTTCTGATCGGCATCGGTCTCGTATAGCAGTACGCGGTTCTGGAAGTAACTTTCCAGCATCCGGTACAGACCCACCGGTAGACTAAGCCGGTGTAACGAGAGCACGATGGCATCCCAGCTTGCGCTGTTGAATGCGTTCTTCACGTCAAGTGTCACTAACGCACAGTATCGAATGCCTCGCCTTTTTCGTTATCTCGGCAGTCTTTATCACTGAGTTGAGAGCGTACGGGGTTAGCCTGTTGAGGATAATCCTCTCAAGCAGTTTGGCAGTCGTTCCGATCAGACAGATTGGTCTGTACGCCGATGGGTCGCCTGGCGGCTTCCCGGGCTTCGGCAACAGCACCAATTTCTGCCTTTTCCATCTAACGGGGAAACGACACTCGTCAAGGCACCTCTGCATAGCTAGCCTGAACATGTTCGGGTTCGCTATGATCGCTGCCTTGAGAGCGCTGTTTGGAACTCCATCCGGCCCTGGAGCTTTGTTCATTGCTAAGCATTTAGTCACTGCGAGTAGTTCTTCATTCGTCACCGGAGCCACCATTTCGGCCGTGCCCGCACTGTCTTGGAGGTGAGGTGGCCAGGGGCTTGTGGCTCGAGACGGGAAGAGTACTTCGATAATCGTTGCCAACCGGTCCGGAGACCGTTCTGGGGGTGAAGAGACCCCTTTGGTCTTGGCCATCACGATCCTGTAGACGTCACCCCACGGATTCGCGTTGGCACTCTCACACATGTTGTCGAAACACGCTCTCTTGCTGTTTTTAATGGCCTTGTTAAGGGCCGATTTCGCAGCTCGAAACACTTCACGGCGGTTCTCTCTTGCATCCTCGGTGCGAGCTCTTTGCATCCTACGTCTAGCTCTGAGGCAGGCTGAGTGCTAGTCTGGCTTCGGAGAAGTGTGTATTCGTCACCCACTTTAAAAGTTCATTCAATGAAACTAATTCATCTGCTGATCAAATTGATTTGCCGTTGACAACTCTATTCCCCAATTCCTTTAGGCAGTGTTGTTATCCTTCCACCTGGAAAAGGTCAGTTATGTTTCCTGTATACAAAAAAGGAGATCGGCCAAATGTTGAAAATTACAGAGGAATTACATCAATGTGAGCCTGCTCCAAAGTTCTTGAGATCATAGTGAACGATGTGATCTCTGCATCCTGTTAAAGCTACATTTCTTCTGATCAACATGGATTCATCCTAAAAAGATCATCCTCCACGAATCTCGCTCAGTTCGTTTCATTCTGCTAGCGTAACATGGACGCTGGTGCTCAGATCGACACTGTATGTACCGACTTGAAATCAGCATGTGACAGAGTTGATCACGCAATACTTCTGGAACGGTTGAAATTAATAGGAGTGTCTTTTGATCTGATTCGTTGGCTCCAATCATATCTGAGAGATCGAACGCTTGTAGTAAAAATTGGAGGTGTGTGCTCTGCCCCATTTTCGAACAACTCGGGTGTTCCTCAAGAAAGTAATTTGGGCCTACTTTTATTCACACTCTTTTTCAATGATGTAGCTACAGCTTTACCATCGGGATGTCCCATGTTCTACGCTGATGACGTTAAATTATACATGATCGTCAAGTGCATCAGGAATTGCTTAGCTTTACAACAGCTCTTGGACACTTTCAGTGACTGGTGCTCTTTAAACTCGCTTACAATTAGTATTCTCAAGTACAGTGTAATGTATCATCGCAAGCACAAGACAATTTCATGCGACTACTATTGGAGATCAGAATCTTGAGCGTGTACTACAAGTGTGTGACATTGGAGTCACTTTGGATTCTGCACTCACATTCCGACCTCATTTCGACTATATTATTACCAAGGAAAACCGCCAGATGGGATTCATGCTTAAAATTTCTAATGAAATTAATGACCCTCTCTCCTCCGCTCACTATACTGTGCATTGCATAGTGATCGCAATGGTACCAAAACGTGCATTTAATTCATTGTACTCTAGGAGTTGATTTTAGTGATTTGGTGTGTTAGGAACACTTTTTAGAAATGTAAACCCCCTTCTTTTGATATACACTGAATTGTGATAAATCCACCTAAAAGTGAGATAGAAAATTTAATTCTGCTAACTTTCGAGATAGAGTCATGATGTCAATGACAAAGTTGTAGAAAATTTTACTACGAGAAAACTTGCTAAACATGTAATTTAATGGTGTTGAGATAACGCGTGTTGTTCGTGGGAGGCACCCAAAAAATCATTTTTTCATTATAACTTTTTTCTGAGATTTTTTCAATTCTTTAAATGTTTTAAGAAGTTGTTGGAATTGAGAAACTACAGATATTTATTCAAGACATCAACATTTTTTATTTGAAAACTTAAGAGTTATTGAATAAAGTAGTTTAAAAATACCGCCATTTTGAATGTCAATTACCAGGAGATGTGGAAATATGTGGAAGACATTTCAATTCTATGAGAAAGACAGTGAGAAGTACTACAAGAAAAAACCCTAGTAACAACGGGCATCAACTGGCCTGTATGTAAAAATTATTTTCCAACAAGGCATGTTTTGTATTTTGTAACGAAATAAGTACAACTTTTTCAACATAACTTTTCTTGGTGATTTTTTCTATTCGTCAAATGTTCTAAAATATCATTGGAAATGTCAAAACACACATATGAATCCAGAACTCTTAGTTTCTGTTATCTGAAACTTACGAATTAATCATTAATTGACACGATAACAAATGTAAATATAGTCGTGATTCGCAGGTTGGACCACAGCCTCTGTCCATCTAACGAATTTGATTCGCTAAGTGGACCGACTGACAAATGTCAAAAACTCCCCGAAGGAGACGCTAATAGTGTAAAATGCGTCCGTTCTAATCTCTAATTACTGTCAGGTAGATTGTCAAAGAATATTTGACATGAGATTTCAGAAGCTTTTTTGTTGGATAATGGTCCAACTTACGGAGGTCTAACCAAAAAACGGTCCAGGAAAAAAGTGACCAACCAGTGAATCACGAATGTACTAAAAAGATGCGCAAAATTTTTTGAATCCATTAAAAACCATAACAAAAAGGTGTAAGCCGTTTTCATGTAACAATTACGTGGCCAGAATGTCCATTAATTCTTTTGTTTTTCAAATTGCGTTTAATCCTTCAAAATGCGTGTTTAAGCGTACATTGAATGATTAAATATTTGAAATTAAAATTTTAATAATAATAATAATAATTGTAATATAGACGTGGAAAGTCTGGCAAGTCTGGTCCTAAAATGCAATATGTAATCGTTTCGTGAAAACGTCATCTAATACTTTTGGTTATGGTTCTTACTCCTGCAAATTCTGTCAAAATTTGTGCACGTCTTCAAGTAGATATTAACATTCGAAATTATGTTTCAAAGGTTTTCTTCCATTTAATTCCACTATGTATATATTCGAAATTATGTTAATTTTTGAATAAGTCATAAGTTTGAAACTACAGAAACTGAGAGTTCTGGATTCATATGTGTACTTTGATACTTCCAATGATTTTTTAGAACATTTGACGGATAGAAAAATGACTAAAAAAAGTTGATTTTGCGTTGCGTTGCGTTGCGTTGTGACGATGATTTTGGCGGATTGCACACTGACTTCATCATGTTTGACTGCTGATTATCTAATAAGAGTTGCTTAGGAAGTGGTAAGTAGGAATTCATACCAATCCGACCCATATTAAAACCTCAACAGCATGATAGCCATCATTGCCGGCCGCCCCCATCTCCATCGTTCACGGGGAAGGATAAAGGATAAGGTAGACGGGAAGTGTTGATGCTCCACCTACTTAACGGAAGGACGACGATTCATCAGACTCTTCCATAGGTGTCGCGGAGTTGGTGGTTTGGAAGGGTATCAGGTCTAGGATTCGCTCCAAGCAAACGATGCGACCTGTAAAGCATGTTTTATTAGGTAGTTGTTTAGTTAGTCTTCGAGTGCACGATCACTCGAAAAAGAGATGATCTTGTTTAGTTTTTGGTTATTTTTAAACTCTGGGCAGCTGGCTACCGAGAGTATACTATGTTCCCTAAACAAAAGCAATTTGAACTCCACACGGCCGACCGTGGGAGTATTGCCTAGAAAAGCTAATCTTATCCGCGTAATGGGCCGGATCACTATTTATTGCAACAGTATTTGGACAGAATTCGCTACTTCTTCTCTACGATATATTTATTGGCTTGAAAACTACCGAGTGATAACACATTATACAGGCAAAAATAGCGAGAGATGTTATAAATCAAGGAAAGTATTTCTTATTTTCCATATCGGATTGTTTGTGGAATACAAGTATACGAGCGATAATACCGAACATTGAAGGGAAATATAAAGGATTGTTAACCTGATGCACGGGCTTGTTAGCAATAACGGAGCTTTAAATTAGGTTCATAAAAACAGACGCGGCGAATTTTCAATACGTATTGACCCGTGTTCATAGATACTAGTCAGATTAGTCGTATTGGGGCTAATTTCCGATCAACTATTCATTTTTACGGCAATGTTTTCTCGACTAGATCTGTTCGCACCCTCTCATTCTGTTCGCACCCTCTCATTCTGCGGTCTAAGGACCAAATGTCATCAATAGACTTAGACTCGCGTGGAGGCATGAGATAGGAAACTTGTAAGAATTTTGCTATCCCACCGTTTGACTACCAGAATGGATGGGAGAACAGTAATACTAGCAAATACCGACTACCATAAGAGCGGTGCAAATTTGAACGAGTGACGTAGAGTACTGCACTGAAAAAAGGACCAGGAGTGCGATTTTACGAAGTTTTAGCTTCCGATGGCCCTACATTTTCTGACAAAGTGAAGTTCTTAAATGTTGAGATTTTTATTACTGTTTAGAAAAGCAAAAGTATCATAAAGCTAGTGTCAGGCCTTCATGAGACCTCAAGGAGTCACTTTTGGAGGTATTCGTAAATGTAGATTTGTCGGTAGACGGTTCCAAATATAATAGAAAAATACCTAATTTAACACAACTACAGATCACTTGCAACATAAAAAGCTTTTTGTGAAATTCGACAGCTCCATCTTAGGCCAATTCAATAAATTTCCTACATGAAAGTTTCCATTTTTTAAAAACGGTTTTTAAACCAAAGCTTTGGAAGTTAAACCTTGGCGTGGAAGTGCCGGTATATTAATATATTCTGTTACTTAGTGTAGAATTAGATTTCGTCATTTACGGCTAATATACAACCGCCAGAAGAAACTTAAAACGTTGGTACACAATCAAGAAAGGCGAATCAGAAAAGGTGAGTATATGTCAGTGATTCACTAAATACAGACTGGAAAGAGGGTAATATGGAAAACCTTAAGGTCCGTCCAGATTAAGTCTTCGGTACGGAGCAAAACGTCGGCCTAGGAACTCCTAGCATGTTGTTAGTCGCCTCTTACGACATGGGAGCAGTTCCCAGAGGTTCTATTCTTGGTTGAAATAGTGCAAAAAGATTTCAGCCCGCCGGACACCACACGGCTTAGAAAAATGACTAAAAAAAGTTGATGTTGAAAAAGCCCTACTTATTTCGTCACAAAATACAAAACATGCATTGCTGGAAAGTAATTTTTACATACAGGCCAGTTGATGCCTGTTGTGACTAGGATTTTTTCTTATCATACTTTTCACTGTCTTTCTCATAAAATCGAAATGTCTTCCACATATTTCCACATCTTCTGGTAATTGACATTCAAAATGGCGGTACTTTTAAACTACTTTATTCAATAACTCTTAAATTTTCAAATAAAAAATGTTGATGTCTTCGATAAATATTTGTAGTTTCTCGATTCCAACAACTTCTTAGAGCATTTAAAGAATTGAAAAAATCTCAGAAAAAAGTTATAATGAAAAAATGATATTCTGGGCGCCTTCCACGAACAACGCTCTTTATCTCAACACCATTACATTTTGGAGAGTTTGAATGTTTAGTAAGTTTTCTCGTAGTAAAATTTTCTACAACTTTGTCATTGACATCATGACTCTATCTCGAAAGTTAGCAGAAATAAATTTTCTATCTCACTTTTAGGTGGATTTATCACAATTCAGTTTATATCAAAAGATGGGGGTTTACATTTCAAAAAAGTGTTCCTAGCACACCAAATCACTAAAATAAACTCCAAGAGCACAATGAATTAAACGCACGTTTTGGTACCATTGCACAGTGTTTTAAAACGTCGTTTTCGTGCTCAAAATTGATAGCGTCTAAACCGTTGACTTTATAAGTATAGTTTGTTCGGTGAAATTGTTGTTCTTATGATTGCGCATCCACAGAAGTATACCGCTCAGTGATTAATTCACCTATAAGTGATATACGAAATTTATGTTCCGATCTAATTAAGATAGAGACTTTGTGTCTTCGGCAAAGTTGTAGCAAATATTACTTCAAAAGAAATTGCTGAAGACATTATATATCTAGCTTTAATAGTTTACAAGTTATGTAACATATTATATGGAAGACCCCTTAAAATTAGTTTTTTCATGATAACTTTTTTAGACATTCTCCTATCTTCTTGGAATCTTCCACAAAGTTGTTTGTGGTATCGAGTCACATATTTTTGTCGAACATAATTACTTCCTATCTGTTAAATTAAAAAAGATATTCCAAATTTTACGATATTTTTGGGGTAACTTCCACCTTAAATAATTCGTTAAGGAGCAAAAAGGAGCAAACAACAGCATAACATACTGAAAATACTAGCTTTTTACTTTGAAATAGTGGCCCGATTGTTAGTCGATGCGATTCTCCCCGAGTGTTATGTTCAATATAACGTGCCATCGCAGTGGTATAAAATGAAATATTCAAGCGCACTGCGACAAACAGCTTCATGTTTCTATGGTAAATTGCATAGAATACGTTCACCTACAACATGCAATGCATATGGTTTGCCTTTAAAAATCGAAGTGTAGATTTGGATGTGTTTAATAATGTCGATATTTTCATTATAAATTAGATAAATAAATTTATTTTTAATAATCGTTTTCTCCGTCATCTTCAAACCTTTCTTTTTCCGCTAGAAGAGCTTTGGCGTTTTCTAAAAATCGTTTCATACTTTGTTTAGCCATCCCCGAGCTTCAGTCACGACAGGATCCACATTGTGAATAGGTGACGTTTATCAACTTCCATTATAAATGTCTCAATAGACATTAACAAACCTTCTCGTGGGTTTTCCATCATTTTTTCAAGCTTATCTGTGTCCACTGATTGATTAATGTTCACTTGACACACTTCTCGAACGCACGATATGCTACGTTTCGTACATTGATCTTGATTGTGGTCAAAGTTCCCTTTTCCTTTTTTTGGACATCGAGGAATATTTTTCATGCAATTTACCATGAAAATATGAAGCTGCTTGTCGCAGTAAGCTGGAATATTTCATTTTAAACCACTGCGATGAGATATTGCTTTGAACATAATACTCGGGGAGAATCGCGTCGACTAACGATCGTGCGACTATATAAAAGTAAAAAGCTAGTACTTTCAGTATGTTATGATGTTGTTTGCTCCTTAACGAGTTATTTAAGGTGGAAATTACCCCAAAAATATCGTAAAATTTAGAATATCTTTTTAAATTCAAAAGATAGGAAGTAACTATGTTCGCTAAAAATATGTGACTCGATACCACAAACAACTTTGTGGAAGCTTCCAAGAAGATAGGAGAATGTCTAAAAAAGTTATCATGAAAAAACTGATTTTAAGGGGTCTTCCATATAATATGTTCCATAACTTGTAAACTATTAAAGCTAGATTTATGGTGTCTTCAGCAATTTCTTTTGTAGTAACATTTGCAAAAACTTTGCCGAAGACACAAAGTCTCTATCTTAATTAGATCGGAAAATAAATTTCGTATATCACTTGTAGGTGAATTAATCACTGAACGGTGTACTTCTGTGGATGCGCAATCATAAGAACAACAACTTCACCGAACAAACTATACTTCTAAAGTCTACGGTTTAGACGCTATTAATTTTGAGCACGAAAACGACGTTTTAAAACACTGTGCATTGCGACCCCTGTGCATTGGTACGGTCGATATTGGAATCTAACTCCGTAATATGGTGTCCGTATTAAGCAACATGGATAGCAATAATTGAAGCAATTCAAAGAAAATTCGTTCGTTATGCACTAAGACGCTTTCCGTGGCAGGACCCTATTAATCTTCCGCCATACGAAGATCGCTGCAAATTATTAGGTCTATACTCGCTGGAAAGGAGAAGAAGAGTAGCCTAAGCTGTTTTAGTCGCTAAGATTCTTCTTGGAGAGGTAGATACGCCGGAATTATTGGGTCAACTCCACATCTATGCACCGGAACGCGTGCTCCGTGAACGAAGCTTTTTGCTATTGGAACATAGGAACTTACTGTATGGTGGTCATGATTCGATTCGCTTCATGTCTGCCACATTCAACGAAGTGTTTGCGGATTTCGATTTCATCGTGTCATCTACTACCTTCAAAAACCTGCTACTACGGAGTTACTGACTTGACAGATATTTACCGACGACATTTTAATCTGTATTTTTATTTGCTGTTTTTGTATATTTTTTACTTTTGTTTTATTTGTTATATTAGGCTGGTTTGTTACAATTTTTTCTTCTTATTAAGTTATTGTTTATTGTTAAGTTCTGTATTGTGTATTCGATCGAAAAGATGTGGGGTTTTTATGCAGATTTGAGGAGAGTTAATGTTTCACTCAATAGGTTTTTCCCCATCTCCCCATATTCATTAAGATCAACTAGGTCAGATGATTAATAAATAAATAATGAGCAATGAGCTTACTACCTTCGTACAATACAGGCGCTGCAACCTCTCTTGTTTCGCATTTGAATGTTGGAAAGAAAGGGATGTCTGCCTTCTTGATGTGCAGTCTTCGGTGTAATGCTAGCACAAACAAGCGTCATTCGATCTGAAATATAACATATTTGAAAATTTTTGAAATGGCGCCGTAATAACCAAAAGATAAATTAAATGGGGTCATCAAAAACCAAAGCATTCAACCGAAATCTTCTAATAAAAATTTCTCAATAGATCGCATGAAGGAAAAGCATTCAAGATTTTAGCAAACTTTAAACGCATCCTGGCCGAAAGCTAGTAGAATCTCTACCAAAAATTGTGTAAAGCTGGTAACTGTCAATGCTGATAAAAATGGTACAAAGCATAAACCCATTGACGATAATTCCAGACCCTACTACCTCAATTTGTGGCTGCGGCACCCAGCACCAGCTTAGGCTTCGGCAAGAGGCGGAGAATCGATCAGCCCATTTCCAATTTAAATTTCACTCCATTAGCCTGTAACAAACAAAACTTTATTACCGATTCAATCAATCCCTCCATTCAGCCAGGCTTCTTCTGCAACACGAGCGTTTATTTTCTTCTCGCTTCGAAGCGAATGTCTGTTCACCGAAAACGAATGTCGACGTTATCCTGATGTCGATGTCTTTTTCGAATGACTCAGTGACAAACAATAGATGTAATGAGAACGGAATCGTTCAACTAATATCAAACCGAAAGTAAAAAATTCGATCGAATATTGCGATTGTTGGAGAATCGCTAGGAGGGAAACTTGAATTTCCCATAAAAAATAGCAAATCTATATGGGATCGTGTGAGATGCAATAAACACAAATATAAGCGCAGTCCAGCCGGTGATAATGAAAGAGTCATTAGAAAGCAACAGAATACAAAGATACGGCCCAGCATCTCGCCCTCGGAACGGCACACTGATTCACGTTGCTTGAAGGAACAAAACGACAGCAAATGGAGCGGAAGTGATTGAAAAACGATTTCCGACTTTTCTCTCGTCTGCCTTAGCGCCACTGACAGAAGTTGCTGCAGCCTACGGCACCAGTCGGTACGGAACAAGGCAGGTAAATGACTTCTGTCTTCAGTTCCGTCACAAACGGTGGAACGATTTGATCCCGTTGGGGGAGGTTCAACGAGGTTAGGGACCTCTGATTTGAATATCTGCAGCTTCCGCGAACGTTTTTGGTGTTATTGTCAGTGGCGCGAAATTGGGAAAAAAGTGTTTTATTTTGAATAGGTCGGTTTTGGCCATCATACGAAGTAAAATCAGTCGATTCTCTATTATTTATATTCAAGTTTATTGATTTGGATTCCTTATTATATATTTTAAGCAAATAAATTAACAAATAAATTATCAAAAACAAAAATAAATATCAATTTCCCCAGAGCTGGCTGAACCGATATTTACAAATTTAGTGTCAAATTGACGGTATAACGCTCCCATAAAATGCTATTGAATTTTTAGTTTTTCGAACTTCAGGTTCAGGAGCCACGAATTGAAGAGTGCGGTCTCATAGCAAGTGAACTGGGATCTCCATGGTGTCCAAATGGCACGATACATATTAAAATGGATGTATCGTTACTTGGATTCGCGGTTCTAGATCTCTAACCATCAATTGAAGTAGCTTGAACCACATTGGCCACTTATGATACCCCGGAGGAACTTGTCAAACTGCTGAGTCAAAACGAAACACAAAGCCAATTTATCTAAGTTAGATATTGTACCCTCATTTGATCAAATCATACAATTTTTGCCCATTTAGAGAGCTAACTTTTTTCATATTTACAGCCATTTTTCTTTCAAGTTGACAAAATTCGAATTCTCTTTTTCGTTCTCATAACAGGGTTTATTTAGACGTTCGTATATGTTGTGTGAACTGTTTGGATTTAGTATCTAATTAGCGCCAAACCATTCATTTTCGAACGCTAGGTCGAGACACAAGTGTTTTGTTGCCAGTCCGTTCAGTAAGAATAGTGCTAATCCGCGTTCAAGGTTATCTTGCAAACTCTCCGCCTCGTCGAGGTTTCAGTATTTTTTCCCATCTTTTGTGTTTTTGTTTCTGAGTAGCGTTAGCCGGCCAGTGACCAGTGAAGCTCTGTTCTTCTAGTAACCCGTTTGTATACCGTAATATACACAAGTTAAGTATTAGTTTATGTTTCCCCTTCTTGGTTGTCTTACTAACGTGCACTGGGCAATAGGCTCGTGTAAAAATGACTTCCCCTGACGGCGGTTCATCTCAAGGTGAGATGGACGTCGAAACAAAATCGGCTCCCCGGCTCAAAGTATATCCTAGCTCGACCACCGGGCCCTTCGTGACCTTCTTCCGGACCAAAGACAAAAAGTGTTTGAGACTGTTACTCGAGTTCTGACGGATCGGTATTCGGCCGTGACAAAAATATCGAAACTTCGCCCTGATAAGCTTCGGGTGGTTGTAAACAGTTTAACTCAGGCAAACGATATTGCTGGCTATGGGCCCTTTACGAAGGAGTACAGGGTGTATATACTAGCAAATAGGGTTGAAGTCTGTGGGGTCGTTTCCGATTCGAGTCTAAGTTGCGAGGACCTGCTGAAATATGGGACTGGCTGATTGAAAGACCCCATGCTTAAGCCAGTGAAGATACTGGAGTGCCAACTTTTGCATTCAGCATCAGTCGCAGCTGACGGGAAGAAAATATACGTCAACTCAGACTCTTATCGGGTAACCTTCGCCGGTTCTGCTCTACCCAACTATCTTCTCTTTGACAAGGTTCGTCTACCTGTTCGCCTCTTTGTGCCGCGGGTTATGAACTGTACTAATTGCAAGAAATTGGGACACACAGCCTCCCATTGTAGCAATAAAGCCCGTTGTAGGAAATGTGGTGGGAATCATCAGGATGAATCCTGTAGAAGGGATGTGGAAAAGTGTCTCTACTGTGGGGGAAACCCACATGATTTCCCAGCATGCCCCGCGTATAAACAGTGCGAGGAGAATCTTAAGCGTTCCCTACAGGGACGCTCTAAGCGATCTTTTGCAGAAATGCTTAAGATAGCTACGCCACCGGTCCTTACGAACATCTATACTAACTTGTCTACTGATGAAGGCGACAGTGATGAACCCCAGGAGGGAACATCTTCTGCTGTGCCTAGAAGCAATAGAAAAAGGAGGAGCATTTCCTCTCCCAAGCTTCGTCGTAAAGGCCAGAAGGTGTCTCTTCATGCCCCCCCCCCCCCCCCTAAAATAACTACTCAAGTAAGTACTGGTGCAAAACCGAAGCAAGTCGCTCCCGGTTTCAGTAACCTGAGCTCAGAAAAGGAATTCCCAACACTTCCGGGAACATCAAAAACCCCAAGTGTTCCCATATCTCAGCCAGAGAAAGAAAACAGCGCTGGCTTAATAATTTTCTCTGACATTGTGGACCGGATTCTTACAGCTTTAAATATTTCTGACCCCCTTAAAAGCATATTGATAAGCTCTCTCCCCACAGTAAAAACATTCTTGATGCAGTTCACTGCGAAATAGCCCCTCCTTTCAGCAATTGTATCCTTCGATGGCTAATTCATCGAACGAGGTCACGGATTTAATCACTGTTCTAAAGTGGAATTTCAGAAGCATTATCCCGAAAATCGATTCGTTTAAAATCTTACTAAATAATTTGAAATGCGATGCATTTGCCCTATGCGATACATGGCTCACTTCAGCAATAACCCTACACTTCCACGATTTTAATATTATTCGCTTGGATCGAGTAGACTCTTTCGGAGGAGTACTTTTGGGGATCAAAAATTGCTATTCTTTCAATCGAATCGACCTTCCCTCGACACCAGGCATTGAAGTTGTCGCTTGCCAAACCAGGATTAAAGGCAAAGACCTTTGCATTGCTTCCACCTACATCCCCCCTAGAGCCTCAGTTAGCCACCGACGGCTTTGCGTTATTGCGGAACTCCTCCCCGCACCGAGGCTAGTTTTAGGTAACTTCAACTCCCACGGTACGGCACGGGGTTGCCTTCATGCCGGTAATCGATCTACCCTACTCCATGAGCTTTGCGACAACTTCAATATGACCACTTTTAACACGGATGAAATGACACGGATAACTGCCCCTCCTGCGCGACCGAGCGCCTTAGATCTGTCCCTCTGCTCGACATCGCAGCGGTTAGATTGCATGTGGAAGGTATTCTCTGATCCCCACGGCAGCGACCATCTGCCAATCGTAATTAATATTGCTAACGGTTCGGGGCCACCGAATACAATCAATGTTTCGTATGACCTCACACGAAATATTGATTGGAAGAGCTACGCGTCTGCGATATCCGACAAAATGGAGTGCACTCAGGAGCATCCTCCGGAGGTAGACTACGGGTTCTTGGCTGGCTTGATTCTCGATGCCGCGATTCAAGCTCAGACTAAACGCGTACCAGACGCGAACTCTCCCGGGCGTCCTTCAAATCCATGGTGGGACAAAGAGTGCTCAGACGTGTACGCGGAGAAGTCCGCTGCGTATAAGACCTTTCGGGACGACGGGCTGCCAGCTAGCTATCGACAGTACGCGAGAGAAGAGTTTGATGAAAGCCATAAAACGTAGCTACTGGCGCCGGTTCGTCGACGGACTAACGAAACATCGATGAGCACCCTTTGGAGTACGGCCCGGCGTTTACGAAACCGAAACAGTACTAATGAGAGCGTGGAATATTCAAACCGTTGGATATTCGATTTTGCCAAGAAGGTTTGTCCGGATTCCGCCCCGGCACAGAAGATCTACCGCGCCGTGTCCCCTCACGATAACGTGAACGAAACACCGTTTTCGATGGTGGAGTTCTCACTTGCTCTCTTGTCATGTAACAATAAAGCCCCAGGGCCAGACAGAGTCTCATATTATAGAATCTGCCAGACTCTACCAAGAGACGCTTGTTGAAATTATTTAATAAGTTTCTTGAGGGTAATATTGTCCTTCATGACTGGAGGCAAGTGAAAGTCATCGCCATTCAAAAACCAGGAAAACAGGCAGGCAAAGGCACGAACGACTATCTTGCGTTGCTCTCAACAGAAATTCAAATGGCTTATGCTAGCAAAGAGCCGATGGCATCAGTTTTCCTAAATATAAAGGGGGCTTTTGATTCAGCAGAATGTCATGTCAATTCCTGCACGCTAAGGCAGCTTGCAGATGACAGTGTGGTCTCTATTACAGGACCCAAAGTCGTCGATCTGCAAGGACCATTGCAAGATACCTTGGACAATTTGTCTGCTTGGGCCCTCCAGCTGGGTATCGAGTTCTCCACGGAGAAAACTGAGCCAGTCGTATTTTCAAGGAAGCGTTAACCAACGCAACTATAGCTTCAATTAATGGGTCGAACTATTGCTCAGGTTTCAATTTTCAAATATCTCGGGGTCTGGTTCGACTCTAAAGGAACCTGGAGATGTCACATTAGGTATCTGAAACAGAAGTGCCAACAAAGGATCAACTTTCTCCGTACAATAACCGGAACATGGTGAGGTGCCCACCCAGGAGACCTGATCAGGCTGTACCAAACAACGATATTGTCGGTAATGGAGTACGGGAGTTTCTGTTTCCGCACTGCTGCAAACATACATTTCATTAAACTAGAGCGAATCCAATATTGTTGTTTGCGTCTTGCTTTGGGTTGCATGCACTCGACACATACGATGAGTCTAGAAGTGCTGGCGGGCGTCCTTCCGCTGAAAAATCGAATTTTGGGAACTCGCATATCGATTGCTCATCCGATGCGATATCTTGAACCCGTTAGTAATTGCAAATTTCGAAAGGCTTGTCGAGCTCAATTCTCAGACCCGTTATATGTCCTTGTACTTCGATTGCATAGCACAAAATATCAATCCTTCCTCATATTATCCCAACCGTGTCAATCTCCCCAATGCTTCTGATTCTACTGTTTTCTTCGACATATCCATGAAGGACGAGATTCGTGGAATCCCGGATCACATACGTCCGCAAGTGATCCCAAGCATCTTTCATAGTAAATTTCGAAAAGTCGACTGCAACAAGATGTTTTACACCGACGGGTGAAGCCTCAACGGCTCCACTGGCTTCGGTATGTTCAATCAAAACCTCACACGCCTCATTCAAACTCAATGCAATGATCCTGCTTCACTTTACGTCGCAGAACTTGCTGCTATTCAGTATACCCTTGGGATTATTGATACTTTGGTCACCGATCATTACTTTATTGTCTCGGATAGCCTCAGCTCAATCGAAGTTTTCCGTTCAATGAAACCTAGAAAGCACATTTCATATCTTCTGGGGAAAATCTCGGAGCACCTGCGTGCTTTGTCTGTAAGATCGTACATGATTACCTTAGTTTGGGTTCCCTCGCATTACTCCATTCTAGGTAATGAAGAAGCGGACTCTTTAGCTAAGGCGGGCGCTTTAGATAGTGACATATATGAAATACCAATTTGCTTCAGCTAATTTTTCATTATTTTTATCAGAGAACCCTCGAAAGTTGGTAAACTTCATGGAGCAATGGTGAACTAGGAAGGTGGCTACATTCGATAATCCCAAAGGTATCGACGAAACCTTGGTTCAAAGGGATGATTGTGGGTCGGGATTTCATTCGTGTGATGTCTCGGCTCATGTCCAATCACTACACGCTGGACGCTCATCTCCTACGTACTGGGCTCGCAAATAGCGGTATCTGCCCCTGTGGCAACGTTAACACGATATTGAACATATCGTCTGGGCATGTGCTGATAACTGTTCTGCCAGATCATAACTATTGGATTTCCTTCGGGCCCGAGGTAGATCGCCCAATGTCCCTGTTCGAGATGTACTGGCACTGCCAGGTCGATCGTTATATATTTGTTGCATTTATCTTAGGCCAAACAGTGATCCTGACTTGTACAACGTTCACTCTTCTGCAGTCCAAAGCATCCTGGACAAATGCAATAGGCGCGACAATGTACTTGTTGTAGGTGATTATAATCTTCCTAATCTTCGGAGGATTTTTGATGATGATTATAAGTGCTACCTTCCTGAAAATGCAACCACGGAACAAGAGACGGCCATCACAGAAACTTTGGTCGCTGGTGGCTTGTATCAAATCTGCTCTGTTAGCAACGTGAATGGACGGACCCTCGATTTAGCTTTCGTCAATGACACGGACGTTTTCGAACTGATTGAGCCTCCCACATCTATAAGGAAGGTTGACCCTCACCATAAACCCTTCGTTTTAAGATTTGATATGCGTTCTGATGACGGTGAAGCTTTTGATACAATTAACGACCACTTCAACTTTGACTTTACTCGATGCAACTTCGATAAAGTCTCAATGGCCATTGGTGCACTCAATTGGCGTGAGATGCTGGTTGGAAATGACTTAGATCAGGCAGTTGTGGCGTTCTATGATGCCATATATGAGATTCTTCGCCGTAATGTTCCTAAAAAACGTGTCAGCAGAAACGCAGAATATAAATTTCCGTGGTGGAACGCTGAGCTTGGTCGCCTACGCAACGTACTCCGGAAACAACGAAAGCGATATTTACATCATAGGACCGACGACAACAAAACTATTCTTCGTAAAACTGAACTGCAATATGAAACAGCCCGGAACAGTGCATTTGGTGAATATCTGAACCAAGTTCAGTGCAGCCTTCGAAATAATCCTTCGACATTCTGGACATTTATAAACATCAGAAAACGTTCTGTGGGTGTACTAGAAAATGTCTATCTTTGAGACAAAAATTTACAGCCCGCTGCCAAGTCGGCGAAACTTTTTGTAGATCACTTCCGAGATGTATTTTCCAGCCCTCCTGTCTATCCATCGCAACAGTACCTTGAAACTTTGCCAATGCATAATATCAATCTTCCTCTTCCTAACGTATATGATTCTGATGTAGCGAGCGCTCTGTCCAGTGTTGATCCTTTGAAAGGGCCTGGTCCGGCTGACTTGCCTCCTGTGTTTATAAAGCATTGTGCCCGAGCACTTTCTGCACCAATAAGTATTATTTTTCAGCGTTCAATCTCGGAAAATATTTTCCCAATGGCATGGAAAGAAGCTACTATAGTTCCTATTCATAAGGCTGGAGATAGGCACAATGTTGAATACTACAGAGGAATCTCGCTGCTGAACTGCCTAGCTAAAGTTCTGGAAAAGTTTGTGTACAATGCGATGTACGCTGCTTCTTCCAACATAATCGACGAACGACAACACGGATTTATGAAAAAACGCTCCGCCACTTCGAACTTGATGACGTACACGAGCTTTCTTGTTCCAGCTGCAGAGAAGCGTCAACAAGGCGACGCTATATATTTTGATTTCGCAAAAGCATTCGACAAGGTGCCCCACAACATTGCTGTTTTGAAGCTGGAGCGACTAGGCTTTCCTGAGTGTGTTACCAGATGGCTGCATTCTTACCTCTCACAACGATCTGCCTTCGTTAGAATTGGCACTACATGCTCAAGCGCATTCGTAACGCCAACCGGTGTGCCTCAAGGAAGTCACCTAGGCCCACTGATCTTTCTCTTATTCATCAACGACCTCTGCACCCGCATCAACTCTGAAAAACTGCTCTATGCTGATGATCTGAAAATCTTTCGTTCAATTGCTTCAGCACTGGACTCTGCTGTGCTCCAAGACGATATAACCAATATAGAGGAATGGTGTTTGCTGAACGGTATGCAGATCAACATTGATAAATGTAAGATGATAAGTTTCGGACGCTCGGCAAATATAAGGCGTTGCGAATGTACTCTTCAAGCCTGTGTCATCGAGCGGGTGGATTCTATCCGTGACCTGGGAGTGTTATTCGACAGAAAACTTCGTTTCGCCGACCACATCACTGCAACAACGGCGAAGGCTTTTGCAATATTGGGTTTTCTAAAACGGAACGCTGTCGATTTTGTGGATTTCTACGCCCTGAAATCTTTATACTGCGCACTGGTCCGGAGCACTTTGGAGTATGCTGTACAAGTATGGGCGCCATCAACGCCGTTCAAAGTAGCCGACTGGAGCGCGTTTAGAGAAGTTTTGTACGATTTGCTCTCAGAAAGTTGCCTTAGAACGACCCGATCCGTCTTCCGCCGTATAATAACACTAGTTTACAAATTTTGGGTTAATTGCATGAAGTTAAGAAAAAAGGTGTTTTCTAAGTCAATTTTGGGTCGCTGAGCACGAAAATCATATCCATTTTCTTTTTCAATGAACTATTTTTGTGATTTTTTAAAAAAGGTGTTTTTGAGCACTTTTTGCGGTTTTTAGCGAATATCTCAGGAACAAATCTTCCGATTAACACAAACGATAAAATACCAACAATTTAGGGTTAAGAGCAACCAAAGTCAAAAAAGTAGTGTTTCGTAAAATTACTAATTTTTGGTTGATTATTCATAAAAAATAAATCTGCAAAAAAAATCTTTTAAAATCTTATGTGACAGGCAAACTTCTCACGTGAATTTTAAGCCTAAGATCACGAAAATCCGACAAAAACTGATGATGTTATTAGGCACCGAGTGAAAATTGCTCTGTTTTTCACATATTTCTTTTGGTCTTAAATAAGATTACACTAGTTTACAAGAAAAATGAAGTTACGAGAAAAAGTGTTTTCTAGATTAATTTTGGGTCGCTGAATACGAAAATCAAGTCCATTTTTTTTTTTCAAAGAAGCATTTTCAAGTTTTCTTTGAAAAAGGTGTTTTTGGGCACTATTTTGGTTATTTGTCAATATCTTGTTCAAATAGGATCCGATCGAAACAGTTCGAAAGGTATTGATGTGCCCTTTCCGAAAATGTATAATATGCGTAGATCAAATCTCGACAAACATATGATTACGGCTTAAAAGCCAGCTGTCAAAATTCTCTTTGAAATGAAATTCAAAAAAAAAATGTTACACGCCAATCACAGATGTTTATAGCAAACAAAAGAAAAAAAGTTTTCTCTTGTATTAACTGCTATGAACTGTGTTTAGCTAGTAACGGTTTGTCCGGAATTTCCTTTCAAAGAGAATTTTGACAGTTGGCTTTTGAGCCGTAATCGTATGTTTGTCGAGAAATGTGCATTTATTATGATTACAATCGACCAAAGTAAAAAAAAGTAATGTTCGACCTTTTTTAAAAAAATGCATATTTCTAGTAAATTTTTTATAATAAATCAAGGACAGAAAAAAATTCTTTTAGAATCTAATGAGATAAATAATCCTTTTGCATCAATTTTAATCCAATGGTCACAAAAGCCAGATGAAAAATGTAGATGGTATGACGCACTGAATGAAAATTGTAACTTTTTATTTTTCGCACAATCATACTTTCGGTTGAAATAATCTTCTATACTTGATAGTTATTGTTTGTGTTGGGTACTGTTTTCTCGAGCTTGCATCCATCCATCCTGCGGCATTTGAATGGTTTTGGATATTTTATTGTACAACTAAGTGCTCTTTTTAAAATGTGGAAATATCGTTGAAAAAGTTTTGTTTTGTCTGTGGTGAGTACATATTTTACGAATTAAAGGAATTTTAGCCTTCTGCTTCAGCCGGTCCATCATCAATACACAAGAATTCACTCTCAAACTTCAAAACTCAAGTGAAATCAAAGACGATGAGATTATGGTCTCCTTTGACGTAACCGCACTATTCCCAAGTGTCCCTGTAAAAGATACCTACTAGAGGATTGGTTATTACAACAAAATAACAACAGTCTATTGAAAAGCAAAGTAATATCATATATCCATCTTACTCGCCTTTGCATGGAAGAAAATTATTTCACATTCCGGGGTGTCTTCTATAAACAAACCACGGGTGCTCCGATAGGTAACCCACTCTCTCCATTTCTTTGTGAACTTTTTATGGCAAACTTAGAAGAATGTTTAAAAGAAAAAGGTGAGCTACCAGAACGCTGATGGCGATACGCTGACGATATCTTCTGTATTATCAAACGTAAAAATTTATCCCGGATGTTGGAAATCATTAACAACATCCATAAAAATATCAATTTTACACATGAAGAAGAGAAAGATAACAAATTGCCCTTCTTGGATGTGCTTATAAAAAGAGAGGGGGGGGGGGGGGTCCTTTGTAGGAAACCTACAAATACTGAGAGAATTATACCAAATACTTCAAAACATTCATATCAGCATAAAATGGCCGCTTTTCACCACATGGTCCGTAGAATGCTTACTCTACCATTAGGGGAGGAAGCAAAAACTAAAGAAACTGAATTTATTTTCGAAACAGGTAAGCTCAACGGGTATCCAGAGCAAACCATCCAATCAATAATTAATAAAAAATTTAGAATCCTTCATAAGCGAAACCTCACAAACTTAACTCCAACAACTGAAAATTTAAAAAGGATAGCAGTAGATTTCAACCAGAATACGGCTAGGATACCACTTAGGAAAAAATTAAAAAAGTTTGGTGTAGATCTAGTTTTCAGTAGTAAAAATTACCAGCTAAAATCAATACTAGGATCCACAAAGGATCCGATAGAAACACTGAGCAAATCGGGGATATACAAAATATCATGTTCACTTTTAAGCTAACGTGCCTTATCAAATTAACGAATTGAATAAAAAAAAGAGTTATGTTTCAGTGTACCGTTCAAAATATAAATATTACAAAATGGCATGATGAAATGAAATATGAAACTGCAATTGACTGCTCGTATTCGTGAGTTACACTTGGATACTGTTTCGGTTCACTAAGCGAATATGATGATGTAGCAGATATTTCATCTGCTGCCTGATTATTAGTTCGAAACCAAGTGAAAATCGGCTCTACTGCTATAATGGGCCCAACACCTTACTTAAATCGTAGAAATAATGAATTGAATTTTTTGAAAGCTACATCTGTTTGACGAAATAGATAAATTTTTAATTTTCGGATTTCAATATAACGTTTCCTCGGATTCCATATGACAGTGTTATATGTTAGAAAAATTATTTATTGACTTACTTACTTTTTAATAATTAATGTTTGGCAAACACGTCGCTGCGATGAAATTGAGACCACGTAGGCGAAGACTGTTCAGCGGGTGAGGCAATGATGTAACAAGTCACAATCAGTAAGGATTATATGTGTCAGTAGGATTATAATACTGGTCATGTACACTGAGAATCGATTGCGAAGTCTAACCGAACCAAAAGGTCAAGTTCCACAACGGAATGTAGAACAGTGGGTTTTCCTTAGGCGATGACGGTGATCCAAAGTGATTTGGTGGGCCTACGACAGGGGATCATCCTGCTTACAAATAGAAACCTTTGAATGCAATTTCCGTATAAATTGAACTTCATAACTTGCCCTTCGTCGAAACGTTTCCCAACATTCCATTCCCTCACAACTTTGGGATTTGAACTTTTTTTCCTGGGAAAATTGGCTGCCACAGCCAATTTCGGTTTTCACGCCGACGAGCGCCGTTATTCGCACTTTCTTTCTCTTTGCGGGGCTTCCGTTCGGATGAATAAAGATTTTGGGGAAAGTATGAATGTAAATGAAATTCATCATGCTTCATAAATATACATTTTCATCTCATTTTTATTTCGTCTTTATTTCGTTCCATTCACTCTTATTCCATAGTAGCTATCAGATTCAGCTAATTTTTGTTTATACATTTTTTTTACTTCTGCTAAGATTACGTGAATCCCGTAATTCATTCAACTATTCGTTTTACGACACTTTCCTGTTGTCACTTAACGAAGCAGTGTTAAAATCTTACCAGTTACAGTAAACTATCAAAGTCTAATGCTGTTTAAAATTTATATGCCGCTGTTTAACGTTACGTCATTTTAATAGTTTTTTTTACAGATTATTTTACACGGGCGCAACCTTTACTAATGTATTTTCCTAACGATTTAATTCCAATCGCCACCAGGGGTGAATTTGTCTAAGGCAGCAAGAGATCAAATATTAACATGCCAGATGCAGTGCACTTTTCCGAATAAGTCTTAACGCAAATATCATCAAAAACCACTACACCTGCTACTCTTCTGCATCAGCAAGGTAAGAACATACATCAACTGGAAGATGATAGATATATTTTTAATCTCTTAGCGATCGTCTTTCCCTCTCGTATGTGCTCAGTGCAGAGATTCTGGTGAAGTTTTTTTTATTATAAAATGAACAGTAGATGGGGCGTAACCGGATAGAAGTCGAACTAGTTAAACTAAGCAGGGTCGATGTACCAATAGCCGTTTACTTATGGAAATAAGTTATTAAAATGTGGATAACTTATTTCCAACTCCTGCTTTATAGAAAATCAATATTTGAATTTAAAATCGCGTTTCTCGTTTTATAAACACATGTACCAGTAGTTTCGCTATGGCGTATTTCGTTTTCTAAAGATGCTTTCCCTTATTGATGTTATAATTAATTTCTTCTGATCCTCCAAATAAATTTTAATCTTGATGGTTGGCATTGCAATTAGTCCTATACACCCACTGTAGCAACTATTGATACTTCTCGACAAATGAACCACCCACCCTACGTTAGCTCCATCTAGTTCGTCTGATTTTGATTTACTGTTCTAAATCAAGCCATCGATGTTGGCTACAGAATATGGATGGGTGTTGATTTTAATTTATCGATTATCTTCTCGTCCTCCCGTTATGTTTTCCTAGTTAGAGTCTACCATACGTGTGGTATACGCCAGCAAGTGCCTAAATAACGATGTAACGGCTATTTAAGGATTATTTAGTCCTTAGAATGAATTTTATCGATGTGAACAACCTAACTAAATTGCCTGACAGAGGTGATATGGCCTGTTAATAGAAAAATGATAGACCCTAACAAAAAATGATTTTCATGTTGCGTTATTAACACTTTTCCTCTTCCCATTGTTTATTGATCAGCACAGAAATTGTTTTCTAAACTGTCACATTGACGTTTACCTACACTTTGATGTGATGTTTTCTGAAACGCTTCCCCGGAATGTATCTGCCAACCGCGTTTGTGTAGCAAATATTGATGCTCAGCTCTAAAAATAAAATCGATCTCTTACCGCCATCAATCATGATTTAGAAAAATTGCTCCTTTTTTATTCGATCCACCGTTGCTATCGTGTTCGGTTGTTTTAGACTATATGTGCAGCCGTGGATGTTTATGGTCGCCACTTCAGGAAAGGGGGAACGAACGTTTTATGTACTGTCGTAACGAGCTACCCAAAAAGAAACAGACACTTCACCATAGTCCTGGCAGCAGCAGCAGCAGTTGATCGGGAGGTCGTCGTCTCACCACTCGATGAAAAATTGAAGGGGATTTATCTGCCTGGAGGAAAATTTGAGAAGAGAAGAAAATTTACTGTAGTAGGAACATACTGCGGTGTTGTGGCACTCCCATGACGATCAGATTGCAGGAGCTTAGCATTCGAGGGGCAACTAAATACCCTACTGTCGATTTTGACGAGTGAGTGAAAATAGGATGAAATGTGATTTGTATTGCTGCTGTTTGGGTTTGATTGAGTGGGAGAATGAAAGGCGTTTGATATCAAAGATTTTATTTGTGTCGCTTCTGGTGCGGTGTAATCCGTTTCCAATCAGGCCGAAGGCTGTAAAATAATATTTTTCGTGATTGCGGTTTAGGGAACTTATTTGAATATAAAATTGTTTGGGACTCAACTTTTCCGATTGTGAAACATCTCTTGGAAGTGTTGCAACTAAACCGAAGCCAGTAGTTCCTAGTCTCGGAGGATTAGAGCTCAGAGAAAAAGTTCCCGGAACATCCGAAATCTTAAGTGTTCCTTGGTTTCAGTTCGAGACCGATCGCAGCACTGGAATTATCAAATTTCCAGACATAGTGGACTGGATAATAAAAACTTTCAATATTACTGATACTATTAAAAATCTTATGTTGGATTTTCTCCCTACAGTGAGAGCATTTTTGAAGCAGTTGACTGCGATTGTATCCTTCGATGGCTAACTCAACGAACGAGGTCACGGATTTGATCACGGTTCTATAGTGAAATTGCAGAAGTATCATTTCGAAAATCGCTTCCTTCAAAATTTTAATAAATAGTTTGAGTTGCGATGCATTTGCATTATCTGAAACTTGATTAACCCTTTCATGCCCAACTTTTTTCTAGTACATATAGGGTTTCAAAACTATTTCTCCTTGAAAAAGGTGGGATCAAGATACACGATAAGCCTTTTTTTTTTCATAAAGATAAGTGCTTCCCTCGCAGTGCTAGAAGCTGCTCAATTTTTGCCTTCCAATGCTCAATACAATTCACCTAGCATATTTACAATAGTCCAATTGCGTGGAAAACGTAGTCAAAGACAGTCTAAATTGATAAGTTGAATCAGTTTTCAATAACATTGCAACATAACGAAGATATATGAAAAATTCATTTTCCGTCGTCAACGTCAACTGTTCCTGGCAGCACTGCTCCATGGGAATCCAATCAGACTAATTGCAATAACTTCAGTTCTAGAGCTGATCCTTGGAACTATAAATACTCAAATGAAAGACAATAGTCACATTTATTAGCCTTACTTGTTTTTGTGAGTAAATCTTGCATCAATCAAAGGTTATAGCTGTTTAAAAACGTTGTTGTCCACAAACAACATGGGCATGAATGGGTTAACTTCCGGTATAGATCTCAACTTCCACGATTTTACTATTATTCGTCTGGATTGAGACACCCTCTATGAAGGAGTGCCTTTGGGGATCAAAAAGTGCTGTTCCTTCTACAGAATAACCCTTCCCTCGATAACAGGTATTGAAGTTGTCGCTTGTCACGTTGAAACCAAATGTAAAGGCCTTTGCATAGCTTTCATATATATTCCCCCCAACACCGCGGTTTGGAACCGACGGCTACAAGACATCTTAGAATCCCTACCTGCACCGCGATTAGTTTTAGGAGACTTCAACTCTCATGGTACAGTATGGGGATGCCTCTTTGATGATAACCGGTTTTCCTTAATTCACGATCTTTGCGATAACTTCAATTTGACAATTTTAAACACAGATAAAATGACTCCCCCAGCGCATCCGAGCGCCTTAGACTTGTCTTTCTGCTCAACATCGCTGTGGTTAGACTGCATGTAGAGATAATCCCTAATCCCCACGGCAGCGACCATCTACCGATCGTAGTCTCAATCAATAACTGTTCAAGGCAATTGAAATCAATCAATATTTCGTATGACCTCACACAAAATATCGATTGAAAGAGCTATGCTGCCGTGACAACATCGACTCTACCCAAGAACTTTCTCCGGAGGAAGAGTACAGCTTTTTGGTTTGCTTGATTCTCGACAGCGCGAATCAAGCTCAGACTAAGCCAGTACCCGGCGCGAACATACAAAAACGTCCTTCCAATCCGTGGTGGGACAAACAGTACTCAGACGTGTACACAAAGAAGGCCGCCACGTATAAGACCTTCCAGGATGAATGAAGAGCTTGATGAAAGCCAAGAAAAGTGCACACTTAGAAAAAATATTGTAAATTTACGTCTCCTGAACATGGTACGAGCATCAAAAATTACATAGTTTTCGTTTGATTTTAATTTTACATTTCGTTGAATTTTGCCAGTCAAGTAATTTTACTCCACATGTGGCGTTTGTTTAAAATGTTGAAGAGTGTAATTTTAGGGCACTGCGTTGGAAAGTACATCTTTCATGTAAAATTAAACCGAACACGGTTATATTTCGGTTCGTTAGATTGTGACAAGTTTGGAATTACGTCAACGATAAAATTCAGATTTTTTTAGTGTGAAGTTACTGGCGCCGGTTCGTTGACGGACTAACAAGAGAAACATCGATGAGCACTCTTTGGGGCACGGTCCGTCGTATGAGAAACCGAAACACTACTGACGAGAGCGCGGAATATTCAAACCGTTGGATATTCGATTTCGCCAAGAAGATTTGTTCGGATTCCGTCCCGGCACAGAAGACCTACCACGCCGCGTTCCCTCATGGTAACACGAACGAAACACCTTTTTCGAAGGTGGAGTTCTCTCTCGCTCACTTATTAACAATAAAGCTTCAGGGCCAGACATAATCCAATTCAACTTGTTAAAGAATCTGTCAGACTCTGTCAAAAGACGTTTGTTGGACTTATTTAATAAGTTTTTTGATGGCAACTTTTTCCCAAACTGTTGGAGACAAGTGGGAGTCGTCGCCATTCAAAAACCAGGAAAACCACCCAATTAGCAATTGAAGCTTTATTGCACGCTACAAGTGCAATCTAAGTTTTATGAGTGGCTATAAAACTATCATAAAACCTCAACTGTTGCTAGGGCAGTCTCCGATCACAACTCGTATTGACCGATTGCAATGCTGTTCTGTACCCGGAAGTTGTTCGAGAAAATGATCTTGTTTCGTCTCGACAATTGGGTTGAAGCAAATGGCTTTTTGTCAGATGCACAATTTGGTTTCTGCGAAGACAAAGGGACGAACGATTGTCTCAACAGAAATTCAAATGGCTTTTGCTAGAAAAGATCAGTTTTCTTAGATGGGGGCCTTTGATTCAGTTTCTTTTAATATTCTTTCAGAGAAGCTGCACCAGCATGGTCTTTCAGCGACTTTAAACAACTTTTTGCTAAACTTATTGTCGGAAATGCACATGCATTTTTCGCATGGTGACCTATCGACATCACGATTTAGTTACATGGGCCTTCCCCAGGGCTCATATTTAAGCCCTCTGCTATACATTTTTTTTTATTTCGATTATAGAGGTACCTTTAGGTCATTCGTCTCTTCGGGTTAGAAAAATTTCTTATGAAAAATTTCTAATCCTATGTGCGGGGTCGGGACTCGAACCCAGGTGCGTTGCGTACAAGGCAATCGATTTACCAATACGGTACGCCCACCTCCTGTTATACAATTTCTATGTCAACGACATTGATGAATGTCTTGACAATTCCTGCACGTTAAGTTAACTTGCAGACGATGGCGTGGTTTCTGTAACGGGACCCAAAGCTGTCGATCTACAAGGACCATTACAGAATACCTTGGACAATTTGTCTGCTTGGGCTATTAAGCTGGGTATCGAATTCTACACGGAGAGAACTGAGCTAGCTGTTTTTTCTAGGAAGCGTGAACCAGTACAATTACAGCTTCTACTAATGGGTCAAACTATAGCTCAGGTCTTCACAGTAAAATATCTAGGGGTCTGGTTCGACTCGAACGGTACTTGGGGATGCCACATTAGGTATCTGAAACAGAAATGCCAACAAAGGATCAACTTTCTTCGTACAATTACTGGAGTATGGTGGGTTGTCCATCCAGGAGACCTAATTAGGATGTATCAAACAACGATACTGTCGGTAATGGAATACGGATGCTTCTGCTTTCGCTCCGCCGCGAACATACATTTCGTCAAACTCGAAAGAATTCAATATCGTTGTCTGCGTATCCCCTTAGGATGCATGCAGTCGACCACTACGATGAGTCTCGAAGTCTTGTCGGGCGTTCTCCCGCTGAAAAATCGGTTTTGGGAACTCTCATATCGATTGCTCATTCGATGCGTTCTTGAACCCGGAGGTGATTGAAAATTTCGAAAGGCTTGTTGAGCTCAATTCTCAGACCCGTTTCATGTCCATGTACTTTGAATACATGGGACAGAATATTAATCCTTCTTCTTGCAATCTCAACCGTGGGCATTAAATACTTCTGAATCTTCTGTTTACTTCGATACACCCATGAAAGACGAGATTCGTGGAATTCCGGACCACATACGTACGCAAATGGCTCTAAACATTTTTAATAATTAATTCCGAGAAGTCGACTGCTCCAAGATGTTCTATACCGACGGATCAAACCTCGAAGCATCCAGTGGCTTCGGTATTTTTAATCAAAAGTTCACCAGCTTTCTACAAACTCAGTGACCCTGCTTCAGTTTACGCCGCAGAATTGGCTGCTATTCAATATACCCTTGGAGTCATTGATACACTACCTGCAGACCATTACCTCATCGTCTCGGATAGCCTCAGTTCCATTGACGCTATTCGCTCGATGAAACATGGAAAGCACTCCTTGTATATTTTTGGGAAAATACGTGACCTTCTGCGTGCTTTATCAGACAAATCTTTACAGATTACCTTCGTGTGGGTCCCTTCTCATTCTCCATTTCGGGCAAAGAGAGGCGAACTCTTTAATTAAAGTGGAAAGCCGCGCAAAAGGCACACTGAACGAGCAGCCGATTTCGCTAGATTTTCAGAGCAACGTGCACTTAGTGCACTAGCGCGACTTCCGGAAGGTTAATGAAACACCGATTTGCTTCAGCGAATTCTTCAGTATTACCCATCAGAGAACCCTCAAAAGTTGACAAACTTCGTGAAGCAATGGTAAACTAGGAAAAAATGACGAAACATTGGGTCAAAATTTAGTCCCTCCCTTTATTTTTTGCTCGTTCTCAGAAGTCTCCTGTACTGTTTCATGGCGCCGACTCATATCACAGCGCTATTATTGTCTTCACTCTCTCCTTGGTGCAGACATAAATCATAAGTGGATCCAGAACGACCGGAAGATCCGACCTATTTGGAAGATTCCCGACGGGTCCGATGTGGACCAGCCGACGCACAGTGGCCGGTCTTCGAATAAAAGTCGGACGAAACCAAAAATGTTGCCCAATCTGGCTGACAATTACATATTAAGGTTATTTTTTGGTGCTGAGCTCATTTTTAATGTCAAAAGTTATAAAAGATGAAATTAATTTTCGCATACAGTACTATCGAACCTTTCTTATAATCATAATATCATTTTTATGAAAAATCTTTTTTTACCGATTAGATATAACTGAAACTAGATATAGCAACATAATAATTGGATAAAACTTCTTTCAATCTCTACGAAAAGTGTTTGTTTACGTTTTATTTAGTTGTTATTTTGTACTAATCACCATGCTCCTCCATGTCAGCAAACATTTTAAAATGTCGATTTGGACCCCTCCGGGCAAAAAGGGGCAAAACGAGACCTTAAAATTCGAAAAGCAGAGATGATTTCCCATAGAATGTATAATAAGTGACCGTTCCGAACTGCTTCATCTGATTGTACAGAATACATTTGTGATAAACGAATTTGCTATCAACCCACTTAAAATATATTTGTAATAATAATACATTGTTAGAATCAAATTTGGCAAACATGTTGAAATGATCAACAATATTCTTTAAATGCTCTTTAAAATGAAACTAGTTGTGCTCAAATCAGATTAAAATTGAAGGAGTAACAGGTTTTTGAAGTGAACATAGATACTGTGATTTAGAAAATGAATTTCATTAGAATTGTCTGACACAACGATAAATAAATTGCTATTGAAAATCTAATTCTCATTCAGTTTTCACAAAATTTGGAGAATATGTCATTCAATACATAGGAAATGCAGGAAAAATAAAAATATGAATATTTGAAATATAGGTTTTGTCCGGTCTCCGGCCACTGTGCGACGTCCCGCTGCGTGCTATCTTGGCAGCACAGGCGTACAGGTCGTACCGTAGACGATCTACCATAAACTGCAAGCTTGATTCGTCTCCACTCGTTCATCGTTGTCCATCCTCTCTTCCTTGTATATTGCTGTTACTACGATGATGAAACCAAATTCCAATGAAAATTTATCTCTTAAGTAAATAGTTTGTTAGAAAAAGTGAATTTGATTCTGTTTCCCCTTACTTCCCTCAATAACATTTCCGTTCCCCTAAAAATTAAAACTAAGGTGCATGTATAATATTATATTAAGTGACCCTCCGCTCCCTTCCTATCTGTAGGCTTAGTGATTAATTCTCCATTTACATTGAACTATATTCCTAGTTAAGATAGTCTAGAAATTCTTCTTTCCACCAAGATAGTCTAAAAATTGCTCTTTTTTTACTTTTACTCCTTTTGAAAATAACTCATTAACTTTTGAAATGTAGTTTACTGTAATCTTCTAGTTTGAAGAAATTTAAAATGTGAAATGCAGAAATTGGCACCTTTAAACTCTAATAGTACCGTGCCTTATCAAATAAACGGATAGAATAAAAAAATCACACTACTTTGCCAGACAAATCTGATTCGAAACTCGTGAATAAAATATGACGGTAGCGTGTATGGTTCGGTTCACGAAATCGTATTTTTGGTGAATTTATTAGCAGATTTTTTCCGAGATGGTCAATTTTGAGAGCTGATAAATGGGTAAACAAAAATATGCACAAGTCTATTTATCATTTGCAAAAAACTATTACGTTTTTTTTTACAATGGAGAAGACTTTTACGTCCTAGCCCAGTACACGTGCTATTGGTAGGGTCCAAGCTACCGCACGGGGTGCACTGGGGGCGTGTCGGGCTCGAATGGTGACGCTGCCATTAATACCGACTAAACTCCATTGGGCTCCGCCATCGTTCCTCCCAGGAACTACCTCTCGGTATTACTTCTGGGGGGATGGCTGTACTAAATGTACTCATTCACTCGCACTCACGCGTTCATACGTGCTATATGAGGCTTACTTGGGTGCTCTCTCTCTCTATCGCACCTTGATTCACTCTCAAACACTCCCACATGAGGCTGACTTTTGTGCTCACCTTTTTCGTTCCTTGCGAGGCTGACTTGTGTGCTCACCTTACTCATTCCTTGCTAGGCTTACTTTTGTGCTCGCCCCACCCATACCATGTGAGGCTGACTTGGGTGCTCACCCTATCACCTGGTTCACTCTCAATCGTGCCACTCTATTGTACCTCTGTCACTCCCCCTGGCATCCCATGTGGGACATTTTTCTTAGGCCCCACTTCTGACATACCATGTGAGGCTGACTTTTGTGCTGCCGTGTGAGACTGACTTGGATGCTCACCCTTTCACTCCTCTGCCACGCCATGAGGCATCGTTAGCTTAGTTCCAACATACTACGCTACGGCCCTCCCGTCTTGGCATAAGGCAGTCCACTTATACGCCTATACACTCACTCTTCTGTTTTGCTTCGGGATGGCTGGGTTTACCCCTTACGCGGTTGCCAGTCGCTGCGCCAAACCTGCCTCGGCATGAACAGACCATTCACTCCCTTTTTTGCGCTTGGCCTTTTTCGCTCCAGCTAACCAATCACTAGTTAGCCGTGCCCGTCGTCTGTTGCTCGGTTCGCCAGATTACCTGTAGCCTACAGGCAATCTGGGTGGTAGCAGCCGAGACTGCGTTCCACTTTTCCACCGATTGACACATCCGCTGAATAAGGGTATCATGGGTTGTGTCCCAGCCACAGACGTCAAGCATTGCTCTTGTTACCTCAGTGCTCTTGACCATGACGGGCCGCCGTACTTGAGGATAGATACGGCAACGCCTAACGGTAACCTACGTCTACTGGCGCACACCTTTGAGCTGTTGGACATCATTCTCGATAGAGCCGCAACAGCAGTCGACGCTCTCTTGCACGTATAGTCGACATGGCTGCCGAAGGTCAGCTTGTCGTCTATAATGACTCCGAGAGACTTCAGACTTCGCTGTGAAGTGATCGCGACTTCTCCCACATGGATAACTGCATGTTGTGCCGACTTGCGGTTGTTGACGATAACTACCTCCGTCTTATGATGAGCGAGCTCCAGGCCTCTCGCGCTCATCCATTCCTCCACCGTGCTAATCGCGTGTTCTGCGGTTAGTTCTACCTCAGGAATTGACTCCCCGTAGACCTCCAAGGTTACGTCGTCGGCAAAGCCGACGATCTTGACCCCAGGAGAGAACTTCAGTCTCAGAACCCCGTCATACATGAGGTTCCATAGCACCGGGCCTAGGATCGAGCCCTGCCGGACTCCGGCGGTAATCGGAACCCTTTTCTGACCGGCATCGGTCTCGTATAGCAGTACGCGGTTTTGGAAGTAACTCCAGGATCCGGTACAGACCCACCGGTAGGCTAAGCCGGTGTAACGAGAGCGCTATGGCATCCCAGCTTGCGCTGTTGAATGCGTTCTTCACGTCAAGTGTCACTAACGCACAGTATCGAATACCTCGCCTTTTTCGTTGGATCGCTATCTCGGCAGTATTTATTACTGAGTTGAGAGCGTCCACTGTGGACTTACCCTTCCGAAAGCCAAACTGGTTGCATGACAGACCGTCCGTACCTTCCGCGTACGGGGTGAGCCTGTTGAGGATGATCCTCTCAAGCAGTTTGCCAGTCGTGTCTATCAGACAGATTGGTCTGTACGCCGATGGGTCGCCTGGCGGCTTCCCGGGCTTCGGCAACAGCACCAGTTTCTGCCTTTTCCATCTATCGAGGAAACGGCACTCGTCAAGGCATCTCTGCATAGCTAGCCTGAACATGTTCGGGTTCGCTATGATCGCTGCCTTGAGAGCGTTGTTTGGAACTCCATCCGGCCCTGAAGCTTTGTTCATTGCTAGGGATTTAGCCACTGCGAGTAGTTCTTCATTCGTCACTGGAGCCACCATTTCGACCGTGCCCGCACTGTCTCGTAGTGCAGGTGGCCAGGGGCTTGTGGCTCGAGACGGAAAGAGTACTTCGATAATCGTTGCCAACCGGTCCGGAGACCGTTCTGGGGGTGAGGAGCCCCCTTTGGTCTTGGCCATCACAATCCGGTAGGCGTCATCCCACGGATTCGCGTTGGCACTCTCACACAGGTTGTCGAAACACGCTCTCTTGCTGCTTTTAATGGCCTTGTTAAGGGCTAATTTCGCAGCTCGAAACACTTCACGACGGTTCTCTCTTGCATCCTCGATGCGAGCTCTTTGCATCCTACGTCTAGCTCTGAGACAGGCTGACCGTAGAGCTGCAATCTCGGCACTCCACCAGTATACCGGGCATCTACCGTTTCTTGGCAGAGTTTTTCTCGGCATAATGGCGTCGCACGCGCGTGATAGAACAGCTACCAGCGCATCCCCGCTTAGACTGTCGGTGTTGGCCTCCAGTCCCAGGGCCGCGGTGAAAGCTTCGCTGTCGAAGTGATTGGACTTCCACCCGCGTACCTGATAGGGATCTCCCGCCCTCGGATGCTGCACACCATAGTTGATCTTAAAGCGGATTGCTAAATGATCGCTATGGGTGTATCCTTCGTCTACCCTCCATTCCATGCCTGGAGCCAGACTCGGGCTGGCAAAGGTCACATCAATCCACGCCTCCACTCCGTTTCTACGGAATGTACTAGCGGAGCCATTATTAGCTAGCACAGTATCGAGTTTCGCAAGCGCTTCCATTAGCGCTTGACCCCTGCTATTTGTACAGCGGCTGCCCCACTCCACTGCCCAAGCGTTAAAGTCTCCCGCTATTACTACCGGTTTCCGGCCCACTAGGTCCGACGAGAGCCTGTCGATCATCTGGTAGAACTGTTCTATTGGCCACCTTGGTGGGGCGTAGCAGCTGCAATAGAACACACCATTGATCTTGGCAATCGCCACACCCTCGGCGGAGGGGTGTATTACCCCTTGAACCGGGAACCGTCCCGTTGAACAGATTGCCACCATTCCAGACCCGTCCGACACCCAATTGCCGTTGCCGGCAGGGATGCTGTACGAGTCTGATAAGAGGGCGACATCTGTCCTCGACTCCGAGACCGACTGCCACAGCAGCTGTTGGGCTGCTGCACAATGGTTAAGATTTAGCTGTGTGACGTTCACGGCTTCTTCTTATTTAACTCACCGAAGGGACACGAAGGTCCGCCCATAGCATGTTTATGGGCTTGCTTCTTAGCGGTGCAGATAAGGCACTTGTGTGCCTTAGTGCACCCCCGCTCTTTATGTCCCTCCTCGCCGCAGCGACGACATAGTTTGCTCCTATCTATGCCTTTGCACTCGTATGCTTTGTGGCCGGACTCAAGGCACCGATAGCACCTATCCACTGAAGGCGGCTGGGGTATACTAATAGGACATACCGACCAACCGATCTTCAGCTTTCCTTTCTCGGTTACCTTTTTGGCATCCGCCTTCAGTAGCCTGAGGTAGGCTACTTGGGTGCCAGAGGGTCCATCTCTCAATCGCACAGAGGCCCGCTCGATTGTGACGTCGCAATGCTCCTTAACGGCTGCGACGACGTCTTCTGCGGTCGTGAACTCGTCCAAGTGCTTGCACTGGAGAGTCGTTTCCGCACCTAGCGACCTGATTTGGGCGCCCTCACCAAGGACCTCTTGGGCCAAGGCCTTGTATACTGCACTAGATTGTGCACCTCGCTTCAGCACCAGAAGCATCTCTCCCGTGTTGGTGCGTCTTACGCTACGCACATCCTGCCCAAGGGCCGAGAGGCTTTCGGCCACCTTCATCTATTTTAGGACATCGGCGTATTTGTCCTTGTCGGTTTTTAACCACAAGGCTTCGCCTCTGTCCTTGGCCTTCTTCGCAGGTCGCGGTACCTCCGGTGTCGGTGCCGGCTTTTTCTTGGTGACCAGCATCCAGGGGTTTGAGCCCCCCTGCCCCGGTCGTGCCGGGTTGCTGGTACCATCGCTCTCCACAGCGAGGTCACTCTCGCCCTCGCTTACCTCGCCCAAACGGCGTTTGACCTTAACGGTTGCACGTCGAGTGGTGTCGGTTTTGGAACCCTCGCCTGGCGACTTCCTAGGGCGCTTCGCGTTCGATGCCGTCTTGCGATTGCCCTTGCCTTTTCCCTTCGAGGGGAACTCGGTCGCCGCTCCGATCGACGTGGCTGCTCCGTAGAAGGTAAAGGCCACTGTCTGTGAACCTCTATCGACCTTCTCTCTTTCCTCCCTATTGGAGGCCACTGTCTGGGTTTCTCTGTCGGGCCTCTCCCGACATTCCACCCTCTTAGCATAGGCCTGCTGTTCCTGTCTTGCGACACGAACAGCTTTCCGGAGCTCCAGGAGGCTCAACTTCAACTCCTTGGCTATATTCTGCTTTGCGCTAGTGAACTCGATTATTGAATCGAGTTGCTTCGCTACTTTGCGCATCGCAGATAGTGGCCCCTCCGGTGCATTGGTAGGGCTATTGCCTACCGCTGCTGGGGGGTCACTGGTGCTTTCAGATGCAGCACTCATCGCTCCACTACTCTCCCCACGGGGGGGGAGACCTCGCCAAACCACCTCTAGCGAAGGGGTTTGGCACCTCCGTTTGTTTGTTTTTATTTTTTGATAACTCCATGTAAAATCCCACGAGTCGCGCGAGAAATAAATGTCCGCCACGCCAGAGCTCCGCATTAGCGTGGTAAGGGACGCTTACTGTGGGGGTTGCCCAGGTACCCCACAGGCTCCGTTAACGATCGAGCATCTTTTTCACCCCCTCGATCACTCATCCCTCGGCACGGGTCCTTCACGACTTGGAATTGGGGTTATGCCCTACCTTGCTTTACGTGGTGATCTCGGCCCGGATCATCACAACCATCCTCCTTTACCAGGGCTTTGGACCTGTAGCTCTGGTTCTCAATAGTTCCATGTACGTATATTATTACAGACATGGTACTATTGAGATCCGTCATTCGCTAGCGGAGTTATGTGGAAAACACTTGAATTGATTCAATTGTAAAACACATGAAAATGATACGTTTGCCATGTGAATATCTATTAGAGTGTGGACAATATGACTTTCAAATGAAATTCTTGCGAACATTATGTGAAAATCACATCAACATCATAAGAAATACCATTGACTAAGATTTTCAAATGAATTACACGTGAATATCAATTAGTTTTACGTATAGATTTAATGGGTAGAAAAATCGGTGAAATCAATTGTTTTACATATGGATAGTGCATTGTTTTTCGCATCGATGTCATGTGGAAAGTTCATACTATGTGACTCAACAGCATGGCAACCAAAATTCAATGGTAAAACATATCGTATTCATGTGAAAGTAGCATGAATATAATTTGAAATAGCACATGAACTGCGTTTTAATAGATTTTCATGTGAAATTCGAAGGGAAATCATTTGATTTGCATTTCAACATTCAAGTGCACTTGAAAATGATGTTAAATTTCCTTTGGTTTTATAGTGTGATTTTTTATCAGTGTGGGATACTGTATATGAAGAACCATTATTAATTTGCCTGGCTTGGTCGTGCCATCGAATTTACTGAGCCATTTTCTCAATCTTCACGTCCTGGCCAGGAAGAATTCTTAGTATCAGTATTGTATTTGATCACAGTTACAGCTGTTATTTTTGCAAAGAATTGGTAACAAAGTCTATCAAAATGATAAAGTAAGTTCTTCATCGGAGTATAGAAACAACATTTTGCTTGTTATTTGGCCAAATTCTAAAATAATGAAAACCAATGTCAAAATTTGATTTGTTTCTTATCTATGATTGTCATTGGATGGCAGAAAAGTTGTTTAGGTATTTATATGACATTTACTCTCAATGCTTCTCTGTACTATCAAAAGCAATGAATTGCTAAAAACTGTGTCTAGATAAAATTCAATTCACCATGATGTACCATAGCAACATAGTTGTTTCAATGTAGATAAATCTTGTTTCGAATACATTCACAACTAGTCTCAGTTTGCAGTTTGGTACAAAAATTAATTGGAACTTCATCTGCAGCAAGATGTGATTCATTGTTGTTGGCTTGAAAACTCAAAATGAAACGATACAAAGTTTTCAGTTTTTTTTATTTCTCTCGCTTTGCACTCATCTGACAGACGTGCACTTTATCCACAAACGTGTCAACCCAGCCACATGCTCCACTTCTAGTTTTACTATCATTTCAGATGTAGATACCTACTCAAGGTCGCCCTCATCCCGGAAAGGAACATACGTGATGCGCTCGTTGCATGGATAGACGCTAGACCGCTTCACGCTTCCCTTGGAAAATCCTGCTCAATATAAAAAAGTAATGGACTTTTGCCAAACATAAGCCTTCGTTTTGTTGCATGGTCAGAGGTTTTAAATAAATTTAGTGCTTTCCATGTTCATTTTGTATGTAAATTTTCAATGGGATCATGAAAAACTTGTGTTTGAATATTTACACCATCGAACGAGCAGCTCTTTGTGGTGAAACCTGCAAACTCATTACCCATTATTTCGAGCATTTGAATTTTTCGTTGAAAAACCTTGCACCGGTCTAATAGAAACGCGATGTACTCCTCAAACTGTATGCTGTATGATGAGAATCGGTGACAAAGACAAATGGTACCTGTGACTAGCAAGGTTTCATTTTTTGAAATGCATTGTGTTCGCAAAAGCACGTACACACCTATGCACATGCCCGGCGATTACTATCTCGCGGGCGCATCGCGAAAGTAGCACTCTCGATGCAGCACTTTGTTACCGGTGCGCGCTGGCAAATACGGGGTAGGTATTTTTTCCCATGTCACATAGCGGCATGATCGCCGCGACGCGGATGAATTGTATTTCCGTTCGAATGGCGATGCTGGGGGTGATTCTGTGAACTAGTTTTGCCCGTCTCTTTTAGAAATGTTATGCATCCATTCCGAAAATCGACTCGTAACCCATTCGACTCAGTTCCTTGAATTGGGAAAATGTAGATATAAAGTGGTTTTTAACTGCTTCATTGGAATATTATATAGCACATTTGTGTGTTTGAGTGCTGATTTGAATATTTTTCCATACTATCCTATCGTTCCTCCTTTGGTTCATCCGCACCCTTCACCCTTCTCTTTGGAGGAAGTTGGTGGCGATACCGTTTTATCGATTGCCGTAAGTAAACTTTAAAATAATTCGAGAACAAATTTAAAAATACTGACAAGCCGCGATCTCCTCTATATGTCCTTTGCATACACCTTCCTAAAACCATCAATATTCAGATTTTACTGCCCCTATTATTTTTTTTATAATTCTCAGAAGTGCCCTCTTCCGCCTGTTCCAACTCCAAGATGACACAAAACATCTCTGCCGAATAACCCAACAAGCACGATACGTACAGCACAGCATCACACGCGGAACGCGGTATGTTACTGACGCGCATCTGAACCGTACTAGGAAACCCCCACTGGCTCGATAAAGACCTCCCGGCGTTCCAATACATGATGCATCCTGATGAAGACCGACCTGGTCTCTAATCCTTACCGTTGATTCGCGATGCCAAAAACTGAAAATTAATATCCTTCTTTCCCCTGTTCACTTTGTCCACCCTTTCTCCCCTGTCTCTGATATACAGATGCAGGACTTCACTGCCCCCCTCCTCCCCTGAATATCTCCCCAAAACTTAATTGCACCCCTGTCTTTTCTAGTATTAGTTGATCAATACATAATCTCGTTAAGAAATGCCCAACAGTACTACCAGCGGCGTAGTATCGGGAGAGGGCTCTGGGGATAAACAACCTCCCCCCTCCCCGAAATATTTTGAAGAAATTTGAAAAAATTGAACGTGTTCAACAAATATATGCCTAATATTTTAAATGGAATTTTCAAAGTTTCATGTGCAAAAGTTATCTTGTGAGAATATTGTAGTGAAAATTGGCGGCAGACCTCGACCTACTGGTCAGATCGTTGTGGTGGCTAGGTTTATCGCCGAGGACTACAACGAGTAGATCGCGGTGAGGCGGGGAGCTAAATGGCTCCTGGTATCGTAACAAAACTGGAAACTTATTGGTTCACGAAACGGACATCGGTACCAAGAGAAATTCCGCCACATTCTGTAGTCCATGACTGACGGAGAACATGGACTGGAGAGTGTGCGAGAAGTACTCCCATAGCGACCACCAGGCGATTTGCTACCGCATCGGCCAATGGAACCCTGCTGCAGCACGAAGAAGGTCGACCGGCAAGCTAAAGTGAAAGACGAAAGTCTTTAAAAAAACCTCTTTAATGAGTCACTTCGGCGAACAGAGGAATCAAGTACGTTGATGCGGTTGATCTAACAAGAAGGATTGTAACGGCTTGTGACGTTACAATGCCACGAAAACTGGAGCCACGCAGCAGACGCGCAACTTACTGGTTAAATGAGTAGCTCAGTACGCTACACGCTGCTTGTCTTAGAGCCAGAGGGCGGGCTCGGAAAGTGAGAGAGGAGGGCAAGCGACGTTTCGAGTAGGTAGGTACGCTTTTAAAACGGAAGATCAAGCTAAGAAGCTGTGCTGAGAAGTTGACGCCTATTCCTGGGGGACGCGTACTGAGTGGTCAAGACGAAGATGAGGGCCGGTCGACACCAGCTGAATTATGCCCGGTTAAGCTAAAGATAATCGTTGAGGGTCTCTTCCTGAAGCACGTTCCAACTACCTGGTCAACGACACCGTACGGCGAAGAAGAAGGAGCAAACACAGCCGAGTGGCAAGCGATTAACGACGAGCTCAAAAATGCGTCGCTGCGACTAAAATCAAAGAAAGCCCCTGGTCCGGATGGAATACCAAACGTGGCGCTGAAAGTTGCGATCCTGGCATATCCGGACATGTTCAGGATGCTACTGCAGAAGTGTTTAGATGATCGCAGCGCTGCATAGAAGAATGAGCCAGATCCTGAAGAGCTACTTCCAGAGTAGAGTACTGCTATACGCGACGAACGAATGGCAGAAGTCAATTCGAGTCGCACCGAGCGTTCCTCAGGGCTCCATTCTCGGTCCAACTCTTTGGAACGGGATGTATGAGGGAGTCATAACACTACGGCTCCCCAGAAAAGAAATCGAAAATCGTGCGTTTCGCGGACTACATGACACTAACAGCGATGAGTGAGGCACTTGGAGAAGTGGAGGTGTCGGTGACAATCGACGCGATCGAGAGCTGGATGAACGGGGTCAACTTGTAAATAGGCACGTGATTGCATCGAAGCGTGCACTGAAGCAATTGGGCGTGATAATCGACGACCTGTTGAGCTTTCACAACCATGTTGATTACAGTTGCGCAAAGTCGGTTTGTTATCTAGTGTTTCGTCATCGATACTGCGATATGAAGTTCCAACCTGGGGTGCAGCGCTTAAAACTAAGCGAAACCTCGAAAAGCTGAACAGAACGTTCCGGCTGGTGGTCGTACGATTGCGTACAAAATAATATCTTCGGAGGAAGTATGCATTATCGTCGAAATGATACCCATCTGCATCACCCTGGTGGAGGATATCAAGTGCTACAATCAATGAAACGCAAGAAACGTGAGGAAGATGATGGAAATCGTTTCGATGGTGACGTGGCAGCAGGAATGGGGCAATACGGAGAAAGAAAAGTGGACCTACCAGCTCATCCCAAATCTGTCGACGTGGGTCAATAGAAAGCACGGAGAGATGGCCTTCCACCTGAAACAGCTCCTGTCGGGCCACGGCTGCTTCAGGAGGTATCTTCATCGGTTCGGGTACGCAACGTCACCGTTGTGCCCAGAGTTTGAGAATGTCCAGGGGACACCGGAGCATGCGGTCTTCGAATGACCGAGGTTTGAAGCGACGTGCAGGGATCTACTTAAAACGGGAGGACAGGTCATCATCCCGGATAATGTAGCCTACAGAATGACAAGCGACGTAAAGACGTGGGACGCAGTCAACAGAGTTATGATGTAGTTTATGACCGTCTTATAGCGGAAACGGCGTGATGAACATCGAGCAGCAGTTTCGGGTAAACTGCAACAGAGCACCGAGCATGAGTCGTCGAAACGCCAGCGAACTGGACGCCACGCTCCATCCGGAATAGCCAGACCAACCATGGCACCCCACCGGTTATTCCGATACAAATATAGCGAAAACCAAAGAAGAATCGGTATTAGGAGAACTTATTTCGCCAGGGAACTCTCCGTCGGCGTAAGCTAGATTCACCGCTGGGGACTATACTGAATAGACCGCGGCGAGACACTACTAGTTGAGGGTAATCGGGGCACCAGTGAACCGGACGCCCTACTTCATCGGAATCGCCGAACTGACCTCGGCACCTAGCTTTCTCTCGCCGGGGAACTATCCGTCGGAGTAGGTCAAATCCATCGTCAGGTACTAGACAGTGAAGTTCGCGAACAAGTCGGGGAGCTGAATGACTCATCAAGAAAGTAGTGCTAAATGGCACAAGAAAAGAACTAAAGGGCTTAAATGAGTTGCGGTACTAAATGGCACCGGACACGGAGCCAAAGGTCTAACGAAGTTTTGGTACTGAAACCAAAGAAGAATCGGTACCGGCAGAACTTCTTTCGCCGGGCAACTCTCCGTCAGCGTACAGTCAGATTCACCGCCGGGAACTAGACTGAGTAAACCGCGACGAGACACCACTAGTTGCGCCGGGGCTCCAGCGAACCGGACGCCCTACTCAACCGGACCGAACTGACCTCGGCACCTGGCTGGTTGGCTCGCTTTTGAAATACTCTCGCCGGGGAATTCTTCGTCGGAGTAGGTTAGATGCATTGTAGGGGACTAGACCGAGTAGTTCGTGAACAAGTCGGAAGCTCAACAAAGAAGTGGTATTAACCCATTCATGCCCATGTTGTTTGTGGACAACAACGTTTTTAAACAGGTATAACTTTTGATTGAGGCGAGATTTGCTCACAAAAATAAGTAAAGCTCATTAATGTGATTGTTGTCTTTAATTTGAGTATTAACAGTTACAAGGATCAGCTCTAGAACTGAAGTTATTGCAATTAGTCTGATTGGATTCCCATGGAGCAGTGCTGCCAGGGATAGTTTACGTTGACGACCGAAAATGATTTTTTCATATATCTTCGTTATGGTTAACCCTTTCATGCCCAACTTTTTTCTAGTGCATGTAGGGTTTCAAAACTATTTTTCCTTGAAAACGGTGGGGTCAAGAAATACGAAATGCCTATTTTCATAAAAATAGGTGCTTCCATGGCAGTGCTAGAAGCTGGTCAATTTTTACCTTCTAATGCTCAATAAAATTCTCCTAGAATAATTACAATAGTCCAATTACGTGGAAAACGTAGCCAACGACAGTCTAAATTGTTAAGTTTTATCAGTTTTCATTAATATTGCACCATAACGAAGATATAAGAAAAAATCATTTTCGGTCGTCAACGTAAACTGTCCCTGGCAGCACTGCTCCATCGGAATACAATCTGACTAATTGCAATAACTTCAGTTCTAGAGCTGATCCTTGTAACTGTTAATACTCAAATTAAAGACAACAATCACATGAATGAGCCTTACTTATTTTTGTGAGCAAATATCGCCTCAATCAAAAGTTATAGCTGTTTAAAAACATTGTTGTCCACAAACAACATGGGCATGAATGGGTTAAATGGCACAAGGGAACTGAAGGGCTTAGTAAATTGGACAGTCTGAAGTTTGCCGCCCAGATTGTCCTCATAGGGAAAGAGCGCTAATTCTAGACCCACAGCTAGCTTTCCTAATATCAAACAAAAATTCCCACGTTGTGGGGGTGGTCGAAAACTGGTAGTGTGTCGAAGATGGGTGCTGTAACCCTAATAAAGGAACTAACTACTAAGTAGTTGGATAGGAGTGTGTGTTAAAAGTTCTTCCCGAAGTAATGCTGGGGAGGAATCAAATTGCGTGCAAATGTAGTTGTATTAGCAAGTCGGGTGGCTATCCAAACCCGTTCACTGAGTTGTTGGTTTTTGTATTTTTTTTTTCCTGCTCGGGTTGAACATTTTTTATGTTCTCTAAAAACATACATGCATAACTTGTACATACATACAAAAATTATTCATATCCCCCCGAAAAAAATTTCTCACTACGCCACTGAAAACATCATTGCATAACTATACATCTACAGTCACACAAATTGTATTATTGTAATTATTGGTGATCATTATATGATAATCATCGGATAAACCAAATGTCGGAAAACCAAGCTTATTAAGTTTCATCCACAAGTCTTAGGCGACAAGACACCATAAACGTGTTGACAGCACACCAAATTGAGGACATCCACAGATACTCAGTTTACTCAGTTCTACTTATCTTGACGATGAGCACAGATGTCGGTCGCTAAGCATTGCGTGTATCCATTTCGTGATATATAAAGGTATTCCATGATCATGATTTTTCTAAAATAGAAATTCTATGTCAAGAACAACTCCTAAACTTGATTGGTTTTGTGAAAAACCTTTTAGACAATATTTTGTAATAGGATGGAGATAGTCTTTTCCTGCTGAGATGCATGTTGAGTTGGATGAAGCGGGTGCTTGCCCAAACTATTATCCCGAATGTAGTGGTCGATTAAACGTTCCACTTATTTGAGAAGAAAAGGCGTCAGACTGTCTCCGACTCTTAGTCTCCTCATATGTAACGTAACACCCTTTGGGAATCAATTTTTCAATTATTTCCCCTCACGTCAAACTATCCTTTAATAAGACTATCAGTAAGAACCTTTTTCAAAATATGCATGAAGCGTTCGTATCCTCTATGAAGTAAACATGGAACGATACCATCTTTTCCCGGAGATTTATACGGAGCAATATTTTCAATGGTCCATTCGCTCGATTAGGTTATCACAATTCTACAAGCAAATGCCCAATTTCTGTAAGCTCCGACCCGTCTCTGAGTCTGCGATTCCAAGCTCTTCTACATAACTTTTTGAGTCGGGCAAGTTCGGTATCCCACCAAGAGGTTCCTCGATAAGCACGGTTAACTCGAAGCGGACCTGCCTTTTGGTATGCTGCTACCGTTAGTTAGTTTGTTTTATACACTCATTCAACTCGCATGCAGATTAGAGTGACAAGAAAAAAATGACCCCCATCGGCCCACCCCTTTGTCGATTCCTAGTTCCATCAGGAGTACTTGCACCAAATTTGAAGCAAATCGGACAAGTCTAGCTACCAGACCAACGTAACTGCAGTTTGTATGGGATTTTTCGTAAAATTAATTTGGAGAAACCCCACCAGCTCGCATTTTCGCCGCTAGGTGGCACTGTATGCATCGTATTATCACTGTAAGTAAAAATAAGATAGATAATTCAATTGTCTACAACTTTACTGAAGACTGCTAGTCAATCTGACTTTGTTAAAAGAAGTTATTAAAATTTTAACGAAGTGATGTCTGAGTCAGTACTCGATTCCCACGAACTATACATTTTTGTGAAATAATGGTAGAATTTAGCTCAATAGTATGTTCAGAAGAATTGTAGTACATAATACGAGTTATCTTTTGGTTAGACAAATTTAGTTACACCTGTGACCGCATAGAGGGCGCCAACACTAACTTTTCAACGGAGAGAGATAGAAATTAGGTGTCTTCCACAAAGTTGTAGAACAGGCATTTTATAATAATTCTTCTGAACATCTTGATATTCTATCTCTCTTCTATAAAAAGTTATTGTTGGCGTCCTCTATGCGGTCACATTTGGAACTAAAATTTTCCTACTAAAACATAGCTCGTATCATGTGATGCAATTCTTCCAAACATACTATTGATCTAAATCTCACCATTATTTCACAAAAATGTATAGTTCGTGGGAATCGAGTACTGATACATAACCATGCACTGCTAGGCCCCATGCAAAACTGACTCAGACATCATTTCGCTAAAAGTTTAATAACTTCTTTTAACAAAATCGCATTGACTAGAAGTCTTGGGCAAAGTTGTAGACAATTAAATTATCTATCTTATTTTCACTTACAGTGATAATACGATGCATACAGTACCACCTAGCGGTGAAAAAGCGAGCTGGTGGGTTTTCTCCATATAAATTGTCGAAAAATCCCATGCAAACTTCAGGCACGTTGGTCCGGTAGCTAAGCTTTTTTTATTTGCTTAAAATTTGGTGCAAGTACTTCTGGTGGAACTATAAATCGACTAAGGGGTGGGCCGATTGAGTTTTCAAAAATTCATTCTTTTTTTTGGGCAGTCCAATGCAGATACAATTGTTAAAAAATACTCATTAAACCTAGTTGCTAAGCATTCTGCGTAGGGGCCCCAGTTCGTAGGTTTTGTATTACGATATCTAGCGAGACGTTTGAACGATCAAAGATGCTGTATTCAGATTAGATAATGACGGATCGAGCTCGTTTGGTGCGAGTCAGCTTGCCAACTCATGCGTACTACTGTCGGAATTGCAGGTTTTATCTGACACATTTTGTGCCAATGTTGTGCGATTTACTTCATGGAGTATATGCAGAGTTGTGCTGCTTATGTATTCCATTAGTTCAGTGACTCTTGAATTGATATTTGAGTTGGCCTAAATTATGTGATGCGCATTTGCATAGCTGCCGATTATGAGTGGAAGCCAATTTCTGTCATAGTAAGGTACTATTCCTTTGAAATTACCAGAAGAAAATAATTCATTATGCGGCAAATATGTCGAACAATAAACAATTTCCTGTCTATGTTATCAACAACCATATTGACTGTGGCAGTACAAATATTGCGAGTTGTGAGCTCGAATGTAAGACTTGCGTCAATAGTACTATTTACAAGTACACGAAGCATTCTGCACTTTACGTAAATCAGTCATACTAATTTTGTTGAAAATTACTAAGGCGGGGTTAAGTAGTTTTTCAACTTAGAAGTTTTCTATATGGAAATAACGTTCTTCAACCAAGGTTATGGAAGGTTTTCTTTCCTGTACGAGGCGGGATAGATTCATAGTCTTGTACAATTATGTTGAAGAATAATTTGAGCCTCTCCAACCTTTGTCGATCAGACTAGAAGATACCAAACACGTTGGCCTTAAATCGCTTATAGCGAACCCCGATATTATTATTAGGAACTTGGCCATCATTTGAGTCCCGCGAGTTGCAAAGAAACAAACGTCCACTTTATCAGAGATTCGTTTGACACAGTAAGAGTAAGAACCACGACACTTTGTGCACAACGGGTATATTCAGTCCTCGGAACGGAGAAACACCTTGACTTAAGGGACTTTTGTTTTCAGTCGTCTCTTACGGCATGGGAGCAGGAACCCAATGGATCGATTGCTATCAATCTCCAAGTGGACCACAGTCAGAGCAAAAACTCCAACTTTGGAGTTGGGAATATTTTTATCTAGTGGTCGGTTCCCAGTATACTTACGCATATATCAGTCGTGTCGTAGTTGCATATGCGACCACAGGGCACAGATCCAACTATATATGCTTTCAAGATGAACGTTAAACCTGGCGAAGAATTGGGTTCGGATGATATGTCTATTGGTCTGCGATGCAACCGCAGTAAGACGGAAGTAAGACCGTTTGTTGGTGATCCCGGATTGATATACTAGAGTGGGTTGTTGCATTCGAGCTGGAATCCCAACGTAAATTGGCCCACATTCCGCATCACATTCCCAATGAGTTATACTGGGATGAGACTATTTTGTAGTGCGGACATATACTGCCTATAATCGTAAGTCAGTCCCATGTAGATAGGGAATCCCATAGAACATGGGACTGACTTGCGATTATAGGCAGTATAGGTGTCGTCATTAAAAAGCTCTTGTTTCACAAATATTTCAGCGAGATGTTCATAATCAAAGAAAAAGCGCTCCCTTTCATATATAGTAAGCAGAAACGACATAAACCACTAAATTCGTTTGTCAGTATAATTACACACTCTTTTGTTTTTTCCCAAATCTGTATTCATACAATTCAACCAAAAGTCATAAACTCGTTTGACATAGTGTTCACAACATGCCGCGCCGTTGTGCTGGATCCCAAACCAAAAATGACAGCTATTGCATTAAAAATATGAACACAAACACGATATCTTACCTCAAAATTCCTGGGTGAAGCATGGCATGTATGTTTTTATGTTTTTGTTCTCTTATCTCATCCGTTTTCATTTTTTGTCACTACACGGGCGACGATGCTGCATGCTTTCTCTCGCTCTCACTTTGTCACTGTCTATCTCTCCGCGGGAAGGTGTGGTTCCATCTAAAAGCTTATGTACCTACTGACTCGGTCCTATGTGACTGACGTGGATAATATCAAACACTGTGTATGCTGTCACTGCTGATTTGATGTCCTGCCATTTCGTGGCTCAGCCTGTGCTGTGGGACAATCCCCTGCGACATGGTGCTGATGATGTGATGGCGGATGTGTTGGGAGGGAAGGAATCGGGTGCTGCGATTTTGTAATCTTAATCCTAAACGAGAAAAACACGGTCAGCTGATGCTGATGCGGCTGCTGTGTGTGATCTGCTTTTCATTTTTGTTTGGCCTTATCTGGAACAGGGTAGAAATAAAAACAGTATGATATACTTACAGTGGGAGGAAATATTTTGACCTGATCAAAACGAGAAAACTTCAATCCTAGCGACGATTCGAGGAAATAGAAAGCAGAAACTGATCTCAGCTTACGGTTCCGAATAACATTATTTCTTTCATGATGCTTCGGACCACTCAAACGACAAAGGGAACGGATTAGTTTGAGGCAGACTATTTTTTTGAAGCTTATCGTTTGTTTGCAAGGATTTGGATTATAAGCTTTGCTGATCTTTAACTTTTCCGCTTTTATTTAGAGATTTCAACATCTTTGTAATTATCAAAAATGTAAAACTTTAATTATGACATTAATTTATCTACGTACAAATTGAAGAATCGAAGAAATGTAGAAAAGCTCTCTTTTAATTTGGCGTCAGAAAAATATCACCCATTCCCCACAAACATCATGACTGAATATCATTTCTATACGAATGTATTCAGTGTTCCGAATCGAAATGATATCGTTGTTGAGTTTGATATTAGTCATAAAAGGTGAGCACAACATTATTTATTAAATTCACATTGCATTCAAGGTACGAGTCTCTGAAATTTGCAAAAAATAGTTATATTGAAGAGAACTGACGTTAAAAAAAATCCCAAATATTGTTCTATATTTCGGCATGCTGCATTCATGTAGCCTTCATATTTTCAACAAAATAGTTCAAAATCACATTATCAACAACTTTGCTGAAGACACCAAGTCTCTTACTATTTTTGAAGAGTTAACCCTCTGCTGCCCCATTCCGTCTTTTGGCAGAGTTCAGCAGAATCGCTGTAAAATCTCCAATACACGATTTTGTGTTGTCAACCCCACTAAAACCTCTCCAAAATATTCCCACCTATCATACAAATACGTTATCTGTTTGTTGAAATCATGATATAAAATTATATTTGAGTTGAAAATTGGAAATTTGAGGGAAATGAAAAAAAACTATTTTTCATGTGGGAGCACAATTCAATTGGACAATTATCTCACATTTTGGAGTTTCTTTTATATATAGAGATTTTTGTTGGCCCAGCTGCCCAACCCCGCCTTTTGGCGGGTTGCATGTTTCGAGGTTTAACTGAAAAACCCGTAACTTTCATAAACTGGCAATATATTTTTCGGTTTTCTCTTCGTAAAAACAGACTATTTAAGTTTTTTGAAGGGAAACAAAAATTTGGGCAGTAGAGGGTTAATTCTCCATATTTACTTCTAGGATAATTATTCACTACAATTTTTGATATAAAATCATACGCTGTTTTATATTGGAAAGCTTCTTCGAAGTTGTTAAAACTTCAAAGTTTATAATTTCGAAATTATGTGTTCTTGACCGTTGAAAAAGAGCTTTGAAAACTGTTCCATATTGATTCTACTTGTTTGTAGGCTAGAATTACATCTATTAGACTACTTTTGTTTCTGAATTTTCAATAAGTTATCAAACTCATTATATTTCAACATTAAAAAAAAATCAACGATTTTCATCAAAACCCTCCCAAACCAAATTTATGGCTACGCCACTGATTGTGGCTCTGGTACACTAGGAGGTTGATAACAGTCTATTATCTTTCTCCGGACAAAACCAGCTTAGAGACCGTGCGGCATACGGCGGATTTGGGTATCTCAGTCAAGAATTGATTCATTGGGTTTATAGGCGGCTCCCGCCGGATGACAAAGAAGGGGCGTCGAAGCCCAATTCCTAACACAGTTCTTATTTAGAGAGTGGCGAATAATGAGACAAATCGTACTGTACTTGAATGCAATCACTTTTTTTATAATTCGTTTATTTAGAATAACTCATTGCGATAACCTAACGGAACTGCAAATATTTACAATATTTAAAATATGTAACTAAAAATATGAATAATTAAAAACAAATATATCCGTTGAATCTCGAGCACGCGGCTTTCGATTACGCATCTTTTGCGATGGGCAAACATTTGTTTAGTCGCCTACTCATTAATAGTGCTGGCTGTTGAAGTTGGGGTGCACGATGCTGTGTGTATAAGAGCCCGTCTTTTAGACTGAGGTATCGTGGATGAGTGGTAGGGCACGCAAATTTTTTTTTTAATTCTCAAAGACCCCCCTCTCATATTGTGATAAATGTCAAAATAAGCTCAGATGCCAAATGTCACATCATTTGGACAATTCTAGACTCCCGCCCATTTCGATTAAAATTTTTGAAATTAGTACTAAGGGAAAATATGGAGGAAAAATATATTAAATGCTATAACTTTTGAAGTAGCAATTAGAAAATTACAATTTATACCTCTTTTTAAAGGAAATAACCTTAGTATTTGAATGGAGATATCTCTGTTTCTAAAAAGTGAAAGTGGCGTGCTGGGTCATTTTGGCCCCAAAATCCCCTATTTTTAATGATTTTCTGCTCCGTGATGCAAATCATACATATTTTGCAGTTTTTCTAATATAGAAAAAGTTGGGGTTATAGGGTCTTTGTCAGTCATATTAAATTTTATCATTTTCTCGTGCATATATCTCTATTATTCTTCAATCAATTTTCATAAAATGTACCTTGTTGAACTTGGAAAATTCTTAGGAATACAAAAAAAAGATTCGTTAGCGTTAAAATTAAGAAACATAAAAATTTTGACATTAACTCTTCAAATCACATTTTTTTCATTAAATGTCCTAATACCTCACCTTTCCCTATTTTTCCAGAATGGAAACTTTTCTCACGTGATCCCCAAGCGTAATTTACACTAAAAGTAGTAAATTAAATAAGAATTTTGTTGTTAAATGGAGTTAATTTGTGTAGTTTCATGATAAAAATGTGAAATCGAGACTATATATCAGATACCTTGATGTTTCTTGATTTTATCAATAACGAATCTATTTTTATTTTGTTCCTAAGGATTTTACACGTTCAAGAAGGTATAATTTATTAAAATTGAGTGAAAAATAATAGAGATATATGCATGAGAAAATGATAAAATTTTATATGAATGATAAAAGGCCCTATAACCCCAACTTCTCGTATTCGGACAAAGGTTTAAAAGGTTCCGTTCGATTTCTGAGATTTTTTTTCACATTAGAAAAACTACAAAATATGTATGATTTGCATCACGGATCAGAAAAATTATTAAAAATAGGGCATTTTGTGCCAAAATGACCCAGTACCCCACTTTTCCGTATTTTGCTAGAAACGGAAATATCCCCATTCAAATACTAAGATTATAATTGTAATTTTCTGATTGCTACTTCAAAAGTAATAGCATTTCATATATTTTTTCTCCATATTTTCCCATAGTACCAATTTCAAAATTTTCAATCGAAGAGGGCGGGAGTCTAGAATTGTCCAAATGATGTGAAATTTGGCATCTGAGCTGACGTTGTCATTTGTCACAATATGAGAGGGGGTCTTCGAGAATTCGAAAAAAATTTTTTTTGCATTGTCCTAATGAGTGGGCATTCTTCTCACGGTTAGGATTCTGCTTTGCATGGGTGCATAACGTAGTTTGTTTAATAGTAGTTCCGTCAGGTTTACGTTCCATCGTAAAGTAGGCGGGAGTAGGTCTTTCAACTCGCATCCTGACCAAAAGGCATATCCGGGAAGCAGTTTGTCCTAGTATTAGGTGTAATAGCATGTATTTTTCAATATTCTAACGAGGGGTACGTGGTGATAGATCATGTAGCCTTACGTCCATATTGTCATTTTCCAAATACACGAGAGTCTTACTTCCAACGCTTTCATTTTCAGCCTCGTGTTTTAGGTTTCTGCAAAACAAATCTTTCGGCTTGTTATAATCTGTGGAACATCAGTCCTGTATTGTGTAGACGATACTGAAGATGGCCGATTTCCATACGCCTAAGCTCCATTTTCACCGTCAGAAAACACTCCAACTCACGAAGAGTTGGTCGAATTGAAACAAATTTGAAGTCAATGACCGCGGTGTTGGGTCAAAGTACCATTATTTTGAAAACTACTATATGTATTACTCTTGTTCTTGAAACAACGACATCACATTTTGATGTTATCTTATGGAATCTTAATTTGGATAACAATGCACGACTGCTGATTTGTTGCCAAACTGAGAAGATACGCGAATACCACCTACCATTTGTCTAAACATATGCCACCAGTCAGCAGAGTTTTCATTAATATTTTCAGATGGTCAACTAGGCCGAGACCATCTTTAAATTGATATTTTATACTTTTCACTGATTAAAGTTAATTCCTCGTTTCTTGAAGGGCAGATTAAGAGATTAAGAAAATTCCAGCTCACCTCTCGAGGTCATCGCAGCGTCCCTGATGGAGTCGGTACACCAAAAAAGAAGTAAGAAGAAAACTAACACAAGTCCTAATAGATGTTTATGATGTTGGTTGAAATACGATATTTTTCGATTTAGGGGCAGCTCAATCTTAGATGAAATGTCTATAGGTTTCACTCGTGGAATGCACCTAGAACACTTGATCGTTGGTGGATTCGATATATGCTCTATGCTGCATCGTGATAACCTTCAAATATTTAGTTCTAAAGACTAGATCATTTAGAAAGTGGCCATTAGACTGGTTCAATTTTTGACTTTTAACTCTACCATTCCTTTTATGGCTTAGTAATTGTGCAAATTTTGGTACCGATCGGTTGTGTCTACGGACTCTCCACAAATTTCAAAGTTTATATGGAATTTAGTATGGAAAATCGGTTAAAATTGAAAATAAATTCTTATAAAATCACCTCATCAATCAATTCATGAGAACACTATATATTTCAAAAGGTATTCTTCAACTGCACATTTTCGTGGAACATTTTAAGTTTTGTGAAAATTCGCTGAGAAAAGTTATTAACTAAAGAAGCAGCATGACTTAAAATCAAAAGAATTTTATATTAATCTGTTTGAATAGCTCCATCATTATACAAGTGTAAACTAAGCTTACCACCAACCGCTCCCGTATAGCAGATGCAGCTATTCAAACAGGGTTGTTTTGATTAACAATAAAATCCACTTGTTTTGAAGCCATGCTGCTTCTTTAGTTAATAACTTTTCTCAGCGAATTTTCACAAACTTACAATGTTCCACGAATGTGTTCAGTAGAAGAATATTTTTAGAAATATATAGCGTTCTCATAAATTGATTGATGAGGTGATTTTATAAGAATTTATTTTCAATTTTAACCGATTTTCCATACTAATTTCCATATAAACTTTGAAATTTTGGAGGGTCCGTAGACACAACCGATCGGTACCAAAATTAGCACAATTATTAAGGGCCATAAAAGGAATCAGTAGAGTTTGGTGGAGCTAAAAGTCAAAAATTGAACCAGTCTAGTCGTCATGCATAAATGACGTAGCATTTTTGGCGGTAGGGGAGGAGGGGGGGGGGGGGGGTCATACCAAATGTGTGACGAAATGTGACGAGGGGGAGGGTCGGGTCAAAATTTACGCGACGTAGCATCAAGTTCAATTGTTTTCGGCGGGCTTCAGAGCCCATTGATTAGAAAAAAAACAATTGAATGTTCTATGCTATATTTCACCCTAAGGAGGAAAATTTGGTAAACACCAAAATTTCTCACTAGGGTGAAAATTTGTTGGTAAAACCAGTCTTTGCACTTGAGGACACAAATCCTTATTTCTTACACAGTTGTGTTTCGGCTTCGCCTCATCAGAAACCGACACTTACTTTTTGTCGGAATAGATTAGCGCCGGCTTCAACGCAACTGTGTAAGAAATAAGGATTCTTTCCCTCAAGTGCAAAGATTGGTTTTACCAACAAATTTTCACCCTAATGAGAAATTTTGGTGTTTACCAAATTTTCCTCCTTAGGGTGAAATATAGCATAGTGCTTTCGCATAGGCCTGCTAAGCCAAGACAAGTTTCGGCTTCACTGTGTCTCATCGACATAAACAAAACTTCTGCTAGGACGGGACATCACGTTTGATCAGTCGTTCGATTGAAACACAAAGTGTGTTTTAGTTTTAAGGGATTTGCGTCAAACCGGCGCTAATCTATTCCGACAAAAAGTTAGTGTCGGTTTCTGATGAGGCGAAGCCGAAACGCAACTGTGTAAGAATTGAATGTTTCTCCTTTCCCAATAAATATAAATTCACACAAGTTACTTTTCACGCGGATTTTCATGCGGTAAGATTTTTTATTCGCGGACTTGTAAGCTAGCAAAAAACGAAAAGATTTTGTATGCGGATTTAACTTGCTACATTAGTTTGATAATCGTGCTAACTAGTAGACATAGTTTGGTAGCTGAATAAAATTTTGGATTCAACCAGAGAAAATTTAGTAATTTAATTGAACGTATGCTTCTTAGAATCTTTGGTAGTTACAGGATTGTGAACTGAGAGAACTTCTCTTCATGCTCCATGACATAAAATTCAAACAAAACAATCAACGCTATATTCGTCATGAAATGCGATTATTTTGAACGCAATCTGCCGTTATGTTGTTTATAAAAGCTATGGAACATTTTGTAGGGACATGTATTTGAAAGAACTGTAAAGCATATTTAATTTTTTTCAACGGCCGGTCGGTGAGGTTAGAATTTTGTGACAAAATGCTACGAGGGGGGAGGGAGGGGTCGAAAATCGCTGAAAAAACTACAAGGGGCAGCCGTATGGGGTTGCACGAACTGTAGACTACACTACTTAATATAAAATGTTTATTTTCCTAGTACGTTAAGAGTAAGAATAAACCAAATATATTTCTTACGTACAGTTTAAGCACAACCAATCAACATCGTATGTTACATATTGAACCAAACCTTCTTGGTTATCAGGTCATTTAATTTGTAGTAGGTAATCGAATCCGATTAAACTTATTTGAGAAAATCTGAAGAAGGAAGACAAAACTGTGATTGAACTAATATCTGGAACTAAATCTTTATAACACAAGATTAGCTTTTTAAAATTGTAAAAACTTTTCGATTGTGTGTGGTAAAAAACCCGGACCGGCGAAGAAAAATCAAATTTTAGACAATATAATCTAGTATAGACCAAGCTTTCTAGTTATATTTTGCCATTATTGTAATTGTAAGTACGCATACAAATGTAGCGAATGCAGTGGTCTTAATCATATATCGAAACTATAAATATACAAGGATCGAAAACAATTTTATATATGGACTTGAATGCGTTTTTGCAACAGTTTTTCGAGTATCAGTGTATTCATTTGTAAATAGGCTTTGTAGTATGTACTTATTAGCAGAATCAAAATAGGATAGGCTAAGTGGAAATGAGTCACGTGAAGTGGAAATGAATCAATGAATTGATCGAAGGTAAACAATAGACTGTCATTGTGCTTTCCATCGATCCGCGTAAATTTGTTGCTAAGAAAGTTTTCATCTTTGCGCAACGAAAGCACAGATTGCTATCATGCAAGTTACACATGCAACCGCTAACAAACAGGGATGCCACATTGAAATCTGTGTCACGGTCAAAAATATCTTTTTACCATCTGTGATAACTAAAACAGGAAAAAAATCTGTGATAAATTTCCGAAAACTCTGTGAAAAATCACAACATTTCCAAAAATCTGCGAAATTTTCATCAAAATGCTAAAAATCTGCTATCTGTAAAAAGAATCTGTGATCAAAAATTGTGAAAAGAATCTGTGACATTACAGAAAAATTTGTGAATATGGTAACCCTGCTAACAAATTAGATATACCTACTTACACATTCGCCTCAAACATTGAACCCAAGCGCGCAAAGCAAAATGAGTCAACGCTGATGATGATGGGTAGAGCGAAAGAGACAATTAGTACCACGACACTATGTTAACCGTGTTTGCAAATGAAGCTCGAATGTACAAGCGATTTTGTGTATGAATAATTGTGTTCGAGATTGTACATAAAAGTGTGCTGGAAACGAGCACAACACAAAAGAAAGCAAAGTGTTTTAACGGACAAGCTCAGTCGCGTGTTGAGCGACACTGGGTAGCGTACTGTCACAACCAATGTACGGACTTCTAACTCAGCTACACTGGTTGTGAAAACACACAGCGCAATAATCTGCTCCGCCTGCCGTTCAACAGGCAACTGAGCTTGTCCGGCCAAATCCGTTCTTTAAATAGACGATGATGACGTCATTCATAGAAACTTAGCGCACTAGGTACACAAATCTGTCGTGTCGGACTTGGGAAGCGCTACCTTCTGTGTGTAAATGCGCGATATTTTGACTGGTTTGCACATTATTTAAATTTTTAATGCCATGATATCAAAAATCTTTGGGTTTATCTATTGGAATCTATTCTTAGAAGTATTTCGGGGCGATATGCGCAAAAATTTTAAAATTTATCATGAGATGGCTGATTGACTTTTCGTTGCATGCCATTTTTGTAGAAATTGCAAAGTGCACCCCCATATCGAAAACAAAGACGTAGTCCTACTTCAAAAACTCCCCTCTTGGTTGCCATTTTCGTAGCTTTGACCGTATATAATATTTTTCCCTACTTTTCATCGAAATGAAAAAAAAAATCATCACAACCACTCATCCGTAAAATGCTTGTTCCGCATTCCCACATAAAACATAATTTGATAAAAGAAATTTCCCCCATAAACCTTCTGTGCCTAACCCTCCGGGCTGAAAATATATGGCCGAACGGACAAACAAACAAAAAAAATCTGCTACCGAGGTTCGAGGTTGGAATTAAAGTGTAATTTCATTGCTATAGTGCCGACTGTTCCAGTCAGCAGACGGGACTCATCGCGGGAGCGTACAGCTGGGGCAACGTGTTGTAAATAATTTGAAAATTGGATTCCGTTCAACCCCCGGGTACTGGTACCATATGTAGATTGATTTTATAGCGATCCTGAAGCGTTAAATCTGCTAGTTGGTCAGCATTGTACAGTAGTGTGGCTCCACACGTTCACACTTATTATCGATTTTGCTGTGCGGTTACAGTTTTAAATGTGTAGCACAAAAAGTACTGATTTGGATTGACTATTGAAGAAATAAAGATCTTCGTTTTTGACAATTTGAATAAATGGGATTTTGGTATGAAATAACTGATGGTTTGAAATATTGCCAAAGTTTCTTTAATACACTTTTGGTTCCATTACAATATTATTTCGAACAAGGCTCCTGTCATTTTTTTGCAAAAATAAATCACTTTTGCTTACTGTAGCCGTTTGAATCGGAGATTGAATCAACCGTTTGCCAGTATTGGACTAACAGTTGTGTAGATCCACTTACTTGAGTCCCAAGAGTTGCCGAAACCCCCCCTTTTTTGGCCGGACGCCATTCTGAAATCGATGTGAGCTGTCCAATTATGTTTTGAGTCAAGCATTACCCCAACGTATTTAACTTGATATGCGATGATAATTTCAGTCAAAGAACCGCAATGGACGAGCTCCGGTTGTAATCCTTCGTTGCATGAAAAACCCAATTGACGTCGGAAACCATACATCGGAAACCCAGGCTCATTAAGTTTCTTTAACAAGCTATCGGTGACAAGGTTCCATAGAAGTGGTGACAGCACACCACTCTGAGGACATCCACAGTCACTCAGTTGCTTCATCTCTACTTGTCTTAAAGATAAGCACAGATGTTGGTTGCTAAGCATTCTGCGCATCCAGTTCGTGATATATTGAGGTATTCCATGACATTGAGACTTTTTTCAAAATATGCTTGACGTGTTCATATCCTCGTTGAAGTAGTACCGGAATGATTCCATCTTTTCCATGAGATTTGTACGGTGCAATACTTTCAATCGCTTATTTGATCGATTCGGCTGTAATAATTCTATGAGCAAATGCCCAAGAATCAGAACTACCTGAAAAGAACTCAGGGGCAGTCGTGTCGGTGATGCATCAAGGTAAGAAGGTTTGGTGCGTGGCACTCTAGAACCTTAAGAATAGGGTAAGTTTACACTATCTTGTTTTTTGACCTTTTCCATACAAAAATCAACAAAAAATTTTTTTTTGCCACGATTTTTGAAATTCTTGGTTTGATATTCAATTACAAGCATTATTTTCACATATATCGGAATATTTCAGATTTTATAAGCGTGGGAGCAAAAATGTGAAGTTTTTAATATTATTGGAGATCCTAAACTGATATATACCCAGTTAGACATGTCATAATGAATTTAATGCTTACAAAAAATGTCATACCATTAATTACTAAATTTTACGGAAAAAAACTGAAAAAAAATTTTTTTTGCCTATTACTTTATCATGTTTTTTTTACCTTTTCCATAGAAAAGGTAAAAAAACATGATAAAGTAAACTTACCCTATTCTTAGGGTTCTAGAGTGCCACTCACCAAACCTTCTTACCTGTATTGTGCATAGTTTAGACAGTGAAAAAAGTGCCTGTTCGTGCATTTTGGTTTGCACCTTTCTTTCTTATACATAGTTGAAGTTGGTGTAAAAAATGTAAAAGTCTTCAATAACTTTTAAACGAATGAGTATTTTTACATGCAGTCTTCGGCAATATTAGGGGCCATGCATAAATGACGTAGCATTTTGGGGGGTAGGGAGGGTATACCAAATTTGTGACGAAGTGTGACGAGGGGGAGGATAGGGTTAGAAGTTGTGCGATGTAGCATTAAGTTTAAAACCCATTGTTTAGAGAAAACAATTTAATTATCCTAATTACCAAGAGAAATGAATTTAAATTCGAACAAGTTACTTTGTTGCAGTTTTTCATGAGGTAAATTTTACGATTCACGGAATTACAAGCTCGCAAAAATACGAAAAGATTTTGTATGCGGATTTAACTTGCTACATTAGTTAGCTAATGTTGCTAACTAGTAGACTCAGTTTGGAAACTGAATTAAATTTTCACTTCGGATTCAACCAAACAAAATTTAGCAATTTAGATGAACGTATGGTTCTTAGAATCATTGGCAGCTGCACGATTGTGAACTGAGAGAACTTGTCTTCATGCTCCCCTTGACATATAAAATTCAAAACAAAACTATCAACACTATATTTGTCATGAAATGGGCTTATTTTGCACGCAATTTGCTGTTATAATGAAAATGTTGATAAAAGTCGTCAAACATTTTGAAAGGACATGTATTTAAAATAATTGAAAAACATATGTAATTTTTTTTTCATCACTCGGGCGCTTTGCATGGGAAATGCTACGTTATTTACGAGGGGGAGGTTAGAATTTTGTGACCAAATGCTACGAGGGGGGAGGGAGGGGTCAAAAATCGCCAAAAAAGCTACGTCATTTGTGTACGGCCCCTTATGTAGTTTTGATACCTACACATTTGTCTAGAACATAGTTTGCACGAAAAGCCACAATGAAAAAAGGTATTTTAAAAATACTAGATTTAAGGGGGTTGCCATAGAAAACGCCTTATAAATCGATAACCTTTAGTCCTACAAGCTCAAGCTCTTCAACAAAATTCTTTACTATGAGCATTTCTAAAACTTTGTCGAAGACACCAACTTTCTACCTCGTCAGGATAAAAAGTTATTTTTTTTAGTTCGATCATAGTAAGCCATGCCTAATTTCAATTGTTATCAGATTGTGGGGAATATTCATACGAACACTTCCTCCAAAGACACCCTGTGAATGTATTCGATGGTTTGGCCTCTAGTGAATTAAATTCACGTTTTTGGCGTTTCCGACCACTGTGTGATGGCTCCGTACAGCCTGGAAAGTGTGTGTTATAAAGATAGTAGAGTACTACATCTTCGTCAGACTATTTTTAACCATTAGCAGTTCTAATTGAACTAATATGAAAGTTTATCATTTTCGAAAGTATTTATTTAATCTCGTTGAGATTTGAGACATTTGTGCAGCATTTTTTCCAACCACTTCGCTCAGGGGATCGAAGGGCTTTTATGTATGCTTTGCCAGCGAAATGCATTCAACCTGTCCCTGCGTCTGCGATTCTAAACTCAAAAAGTTATGTAGAACATAACTTATTGAGTCGAACAAGTTCGGTATTCCACCACAGCGTTCCTCTAGAATCACGCATAACTCGAAGCGGACAAGCCTCTTGGTATGCTGCTACTATGAGTGAGCTTGTTTTATCCACGACCTCATCCAAGTCACTTGGAGATTCAATCGTCAGAAGATACCCATGAAACCTAGTCGCCAAGCTCTCTTCGTAGAGGTCCCAGTTCGTAGCTTATGACCAGATAAGCATGGTTCAAGCTCTTTTGGTACGAGTCAGATTGTCAACTCATGCGTAATACCGTCAGAGCAGAGAGTTACATCTAACACCTCTTCTCTGTCAGCTCGTGCAAATGTTGAGCAATTTCCTGCATTGAGAACGTGCATTTTTGATGAAAGCTATGAAGACGGGGTTAAGTAGCTTTCCAACATAGACTACACAAATCATGTACAGTCCTTCCCATCATGTACGGGAAGACCTACGGTTTGGATCCACATATCCGAACCGAGGGTCCGGATCCAAACTCTTGTCTGGATCTATGTACATATCAAGTCTGGGTCTGGTTCACGTCCGGACCTGGTAAGGGGAACAAGGGTTGGACTGGATCGAGGGACTGGTCTGGGTCCGGGTACTGGTCCAGATTCGGAAACTAGTCCGGATCTTGGCGCTGGGAGGACCGGGTTTAGGAACTGGTCCGGATCCAAGAACTGGTCCGGATCGGGAAGTGTGACGGATCCGGAAACTGCCTATAATTTTTATTTCACTATCCAACCTAACCATTAAAAAATCCTTTATCCCGGTAGGTTTCTGCCAGCCTTAATTTGGGAAGAAATCTGCCTGAATTCCGGTTGGTTGGCCCGATACTAACACTATCATAGAAATAGACCGAATTATCCTAAACACGAACAGAGCCGAGGTTGACACATACTCAAAAAGTATTTGGTTGTGTGATACACATACATGAACAGCAATCGAAATTCGTCATTCCACCGTTTACTACCTAGGCCGGAATATGAGTTTAATACCGCAATGCGCAAGTGCGTGGTCTGTTACCGAAAAGACAATAGAATCTTACCAAAAAGTAATAAAAACATACCCATCGGATTTTGGGTGTGCTAATTCAACTTGAACCTCTTGCTGATCGAAGAGTGAATATGCAGCGTCTCTTCATATTTCACCTGTTAGACGGCAACATTGATTGTCCTGCACTCCTACATGAACTATGCATCAACATCCCATACCACCTACGGATACAATCAACCGTTCAGCTCCTGCATTAGGCACTTCAACGCCACCAATTCGCTTTACGAGTTCAATATCTCCAAAAACGTGTTTAGAAATAGATCAAGCAACTTAGAATAAGAAATTGTCTGTGTGGCGCTTTACGCCAAAGACGAATGAATAAATAAATAAATAAATAAATAAATAAATAAATAAATAAATAAATAAATAAATAAATAAATAAATAAATAAATAAATAAATAAAAATAAACCTGTGATTTTTAATGACGATACTGTATACATCTATGTATGCTAAACATGACCCTATTCGGCACCGATCCTCACTGTCAAGCTAGTCAGAAACGGTAGTATTTACCAGAAACCAGAAATTGAAACTCTTACAAATAATTTGGGTACAAGTTCTTATAGATTTGACTGAAAATGTGTCTTAAATAAGTTCAAATTCAGTGTCAATATGACCCGCTAACACGTTTTCGTTACTCTTTTATACACTGTAACCTCCATTTACGAACCAATCCGGGGGCTCGTAAATTGAATTAGTTCGTAAAAATAGTGTTCGTTATTAAGGATTTAGTTCGTAAGTTTGCTTCACATTCTTATTAAAATTCGTTCGTTGAGCAATATTCTCGATAACCCTGACAATATGGGTATTTTTGGAACGGGCTTGACGTGTCTGATAAAAACGGACAATTGGAACCTTTTCATGGGTATTTTTGGAACGGGTTTGACAAGTAATGATAAAAATGGACAATTGGTAGCTTTTTGAAATCCAAGATGGCAACTACCGATTGAGCAATATTCACGATAACCCTAACACGAATATAGAAATTTAAACCGGAATTCGAAAATTCGGGTTTCAAAATAGCTCCAAATATCGATTTTTGTCATGTACTAGTCAACCCCTTGCTGAAAATACCCATATTCTTGATTTTTTAGAAAATTTATCTAAATCGGAAGTCGATTCCCGTCATGCACTCGTCGATCCTATTCCAAAAATACTCATTTTTTGAGGTTAAAAAGAATTTTTCTAAACCGGTAGTCGTCACCTTGGATTACAAAATAGACCAAGACATCGATTCCCGCATGCACTCGTCAACCGCATTCCAAAAATACTAATTTTGTGAGGTTATGGAGAATTTATCGAAACCGGAAGTCACCATCTTGGATTATAAAATCCGGATTATCCGCTCATCAATCCCATTCCGAAAATACCCATTTTGTGAGGTTATAGAATTTATCTAAATCGGAACCCGTCATCTTGGATTTCAAAATGGCTTCAAACATCAATTTCCGCCATGAACTCGTTAACCCCATTCCAAAAATACCCTACTTTTATTAGCAACAATTAGTTGAGAATATGTAAAATTGTATACAACTTCTTACTCAAACTTTTTTTACGAACTCGGTTCGTAAAAAAAAGAGTTCGTTATTTCAACTTTAGTTCGTAAAAAAGTTACGTAAATCGAATATTTCTTAAAAAAGAGTTCGAAAATTGAGGTTTCAGTGTACAGCCCCTCAGGAATGCGTGTGTGTTAACCTTCTAAATTTCACTGGCAGGCAGTGGTATTATGGAAAAAAGTTTACTGCATAAGGTCTGGTTACCTCATGCAAACAACTTGATTTCGGGATTTAATAGGTGTCAGCTCTGTCGATTTTCCAATGACCCATTTCAGAATGACAGAGACCTAGCGGTACATTCCGAGGACATTTTCCCGTCAGCAAGCCCCGTTCAATTATAATACGAGTATCAAAGATTATCAAATTTATACCAGTACTGCAATTAAACTTTCGATTCCTTGCCACGAATAAGTGCGCATGGAACCGACGCGTATTTAGTGTATCATGAAATTTTAATTGGTTGACACATCAATCCGTATACTTATCTGGTATTGGCCAAACAATACAGTTCTTCTAATTGTTGCCCGGGCTCCCGCGAACCTGTCGACTGACAAACCCGTGGACACTGGCAGCTTTTACATCTATGAAACTTCCTAGATTCACTGACCTGCCGATGCACCTGATCAACACTTCAATGTTAGCAGTATCCACTTTAAGAGCAACCAGAGACCGTTCAAAAATCTAACATCCAGAATCATTACCGATTCAAAAAAAAATGTTGACGGGAGCAAAAATTTCACGCGTCCGACGCACACTTCAGTGTACAGCCCTTCTGGAATGTCCTAAAATTTTGAACTGCATTGAAAATAGTTCCATGAAAGCGGAAACGTCAACAAAATTCTAGATGCAAAAGTTAAAAAGCCTTTTGAAAATTTATTTATTTATTTTATTTATTTATTTATTTATTTATTTATTTATTGATTTATTTATTTATTTATTTATTTATTTATTTATTTATTTATTTATTTATTTATTTATTTATTTATTTATTTATTTATTTATTTATTTATTTATTTATTTATTTATTTATTTATTTATTTATTTATTTATTCATTTATTTATTTATTTATTTATTTTTTTTTATTTATTTAATGGAGCAGGGAAAAGCTCATTTGAGCTGAACACACATTAGCTCTTTATCAAGTGGGCGCAAAACCTCCTCGTTTTTTCGTACCAACAGATAGAACATAATCCAAATGATACATAATATTCCTTGAAGCTACACAAATAACAATTAAAATTAACGGTCTGACTAAATTAAAGTAATAATAAGGGAATGATGCATTTATGAGATTATGGTCAAGTTTTAAAAACATCACTCTAAAGACGTTTAAGGGAAACACGGGACAAGTTAAAGTCAAAGGACGTGTAACATCGGTTGAATTGTCTGGACATATTTAACATTGGTTCGATGAACTCATAATTCGTTCTTGTGGAGGAAGTGATGAGAATATTATTACTTCTAAGAGTTTTGTACCTGGTGTTTATGATCAGTTGACTGATAAGACTATAGGACAGTCAATATTGTCCAAAAGCACGTCGGATATAAACATAGGATATAAACAAAGCAGGGGCGGATCCAGAAAAAAATGTCGGGAGAGGTCCGATATTTTGATTTTGTAATGAACATTGTACAATACGTCATATGTCAAAACCTGATTTAATGAATATCAGTTTTAGTGGTCAAAATTAGTCAATTTTGAGTTTGAAGCCATTTGACAAGTGAAAGTAATTTAAAATTTCTTAAAAAGTTGATAATTTTCGGAGGGGAGTCCGGACCCCCAGGAGGTGGGAGGGTCCGGACCCCCAGGAGGGAGAGGGCCCCCTGGATCTGCCACTGAAACAAGGAGAGGCTAACGTCATTGATGTATATCAGGAATAAGAGAGGCCCAAGGTGGCTTCCTTGGGGTACGCCTGAGGGAGTGGTGAATGTTTCAGAGATGGTGTCACCAATGTTCACTGACATTTTTCGACCTACCTGGCAACCAGTCCAGAAATTTTCCGTGGAAACCAAAACGCTTAAGTTTTGCTATAGCAATGTCGTGAACTTATCAAAGGCAGCAGACAGATCGTCCGTTTGATGCCTTTTCTTCATCTCCTGGATGACGAAAGAAGTATAAGTTGTAAGATTGGTACACTGAAACCTCCATTTAAGAACATTTTTATTACGTAAAATTCGATTTACGTAACTTTTTTTACGAACTAAATACAAACTCTTTTTTTACGAACCAAACGTAAAAAAAGTTTGTGTAAGAAGTTGTACATATTCAATTTTACATATTCCTAGCCAACTATTACTAATATAAGTTGGGTATTTTTGGAATGGAGTTAACGAGTTAATGACGGAAATGTCTGAAGCCATTTTGTAACCCACGGTGGAGAGACTTGACCAGAAAAACTTTCATACACAGCAAAAACATATCGCGTAACTTTAGATCTTGGCAAATGCACATAAAAGAAGTGTCCCAATTCACATAAATTTGCATTTAATTACATACAAAAATGCAGGTTGTTCGGCTTTTTCAAGGTCATTCAGTCTGAGTTTTGCATCAAAAGAATCACAATACTTAATTTTACATATAAAATCCTATTGTGAGACAGAAATCGCTACGTTGTTAACGTCAAATATAACTTTCATTTTTTCTAAGAGTGTAATTTTTGAAAAAGTAAATTAACAATTCTGTAAAAAATAATGCATACGCACAATCAGGAATTGTAATTCTCTCTCACTCACGCGAGAAGAGGCTTATCCGATGTCCAACTTTTCCGAGATAATATGAGTCGCGAAATTCTCGGTCTTCATAAATAGCGTGAGAATACATTTTCCGGATAAAATTTATTTGATTTGATCTTTCTCACCGGAGAAGGTGATGATTTTTTAATTTCGTGGAAATCAATGAAAGCGTCAAAACATACACTTAATTTCAAAGAAAAGCGGCAAAGAAGTACGACAGACTTGTTTTTTCGTGTTTTGGAATAGCGACAGTAAGGCAGCGACCGCAAAAAGGATACCATGATAAACTCATTCGCTCATTCTTCGGTGGTTTTCTTTATCCGGAGAAATAACACGTTCCATTTATCCGGAGAAGTTGCGTGAGTGCCAATAACTTTTCGTGTGAAAATGTGAGTTTTTATTGTCGCAGTAGCAAATTATCCGGACGCATTTACTCATATGAGCGATAAATGTAATGCCTGCGCACAATACTTTTGCACATTACATTTCAACGAGTTTTGTGGGATTGATTTTTTTTAGAGATTTACGTAGGTTTAACTGAAAACCTGGTCAAGTCTCTCCATGTTCCCCTAAATATAAAAAAGGGATTGCTTTATCAAGATTTAAAAAAACACGAAAATACAAACGAAATTTTTGTGGGTCGTGCAAAACTTAACGTACAAAAAATGTCTTGGCAAACTTGTGCGGTGAATTTAAAGTATGTTTTAGGACTATTTAATATTTAATAATACCAGTCATACGATTTGAACTCTTTATTCCTTTTTCCCGCTAAAACAGCTCATGCCCGTCGATAAACAGTATCAAATCCATGAGACGTGTTATATTCAACAACTAGTATTGAACAACACAAGGCTTCGTTCCAGAGCACGTCACTCTGTTAGCACTCTAACCGTACGTCAATAATTAAGGTTGATTACAACCAATCGCTTATTGAACTGACTACAGCGGGGTAGTAACTTTTGTAATTGTTCAAACTAGCTAAGCTCCCGGAGCGAGCGGGCATCTGCATTTGTCGGGTTTAGTCATACTGGGTAACAATCCTTAGTCGATACGAATTAATCAATTTCAAGCAACTTACCTATTGGGAAGCCCACTGGCCAACAGATGGAGGCAGAGTGCTACGACGAGCACACCGATGACCTGTGCCGCGTTGCCATGACGGTTACGTCCCGAGGTGCATGTTGATCCGCCGGATGAACAGTGATTACAGTCATTTTCCAGGAGGAAGAGGGGGAAGCGAAACAGCACATAAGGAAACACGATTAGTAAATTGTTTTACCGATGCTGGTCGTTCAGTTAACGAGATAACTGGTGTAGTGCTGGTCCCCGGTAGGAAATGGATACGGTACACCGGCTGGTGATTGCATTGGGTCATGATAAGGCCAACACTCGTGGCGTTAGTTAGACACACACTGATTGGCTCTTACAACCGAACTATCTATCTATCACGATTGCAGTACTGGTTTGGACAGTAAGTGGCTTCCAGCGCTAATCCACCGATCACGCAGTCCATATCAGTGCAAAAGTGAGTGCCCCCTGCCAGTGCTGTCCATTTCAACCGGGCTTTGTTTCGAACTGTGCGGAGAAAACATCAATCAATACTTACGGGTTGCGATTTGATTGCGTAATCGGCGCTATTCACGCCATGTTGCATCGCAGCCGGATGTTCGCCTTTGATAACGTGAACCACAACGCTGGCAGAGTCTGTGGAATGGAAGAAAGGCAAACGATGTATTATTATTGGTATGTGATACGTTGCATCCTCAACGTAGAGATGTAAGTGGCAGTTAACGTACGGAGAATTTTTTACTAGTTTTCAATCAGATCAAATGGAAGCGATGGTGGTTGGTGAGTTATTTCTTGTTCATTCCATTAGGGATCGAACATAAAATATTGTGCGTTTTCCTGAATATCATAATAATATGAATGGAGATATCTGATGCATTCTTCCAAAGTATGGATGACATATAGTTTATTTCAGTGTTCTGAAAATTCTATAACCCAGTGCATATTTGTATTATTAAGTATATCTAAATACGTTTTAAATTGGTCGGTGTTTAGTCAGACCGGACCAAGTCGCAAAACATCAAAAAATAAGTTAATGATAGCACTGGATAAAGAATTTCTTAATCTACATTCCACTTTTACCAGATTTGAAATATGAAACAATAAACAAGAAATGGTAAAAATTATTTTCCAATTATAATGTAAAGGATGCTGCGATTCAAACTTTAAACGCGTTTTTCTCGAAATCAATGCACTGTCACTTAGTCTGGTCTGACCTAACACCGACCAATTGGAACAAAAATCATAAATTTTTAATGAATTTTTCTCAATGTAATTAAGATTCTGCTAATCAAAAATCAGTGAAATCAACTGAAAAAACTGAAAATACGACATTCTGACCAATCATGTTTTCAACTCGTAATTGCATTCAGTGCTGCACTCGGTAACCGTAAAAAGAATTAGAGATTCCATGAGAAACCGGCCGAACGCAAAGTATGACCATTGTCTATTCAAACGAAACTGTACATTTGTGTTCGGTTTATAAATCTCCATGATTTTTTCTGGAAATTGCAATATTCTGATACAAGGGCAATTTTTAAAAGAGCGTAGACGTTTCTACGTGCAACAATTTCAAAATATTTTGGTTCGATTACACTATTTTATACAGTAAAACTATCTGAGATCAAGTGCGCAGACGGGAATGAGCCGTAAATGTGTCAAAAAGGGAGATTTTTCTTATCTGTAGGTAAATTTGTTTTCCACGACGCATCAGTCCAGCTTATAGGGGAAGATGGGGTAAAACCCACCCCCGGGTCAAAATGCACCCCTTGCTTATTTCGAAAACAGCTGAAAATTTTTAGAAAATGGTAACACTAGTCGAAAGTCCGCAATAGTAAACATACACTGTCAAAGTTTGATAACCGTACATCAATAGCAGCTTGAGAAATAAACTAAAAACCATAACGTGCTATTCTCATGTAATTATTGTAGCTCAAGGATTTTCAGCTGTTGTAAATGATGTTTTACTATTGTATCAGAGCTTTCCAGTTCTATTTATACCGTTGAGCATTGTTCTGTTGCACTACATATGAAAAATGTGCTAAATAATTCACTTTTGATAAATTTATATCGTTGCTCCATCTGGGGCAAAATGCCCTCTTCTTTGATTTTGCTGATTTTTTAAGGTTGCACAGAGAATGCGCAAAATTCGCAAACGAAAAAAGCAGTTTTTTTCCACACCGTATTGCAGATCTTCATAAAAATCAATCAGCAGTACTGTAATAACATTCTACACACGCTGATTGATTTTTATGAAGATCTGACATACGGTGTGGAAAAAAACTGCTTTTTTCGTTTGCGAATTTTGCGCATTCTCCGTGCAACCTTAATCGAAAACAGAAAAATCCTTCTGAAAACCTACTAAATGCATAACCTAAGGCTATTTATTGGAACACTCTTGTGAAATCCCGTCAGAAAAACAAAACTGCCTGCTTGTTCGCCGAGCATTATTTCCCCGTTGTTATAGCGCATCATGCCCGTGTTGTGGTGAATTTTACCCCCGCACAGGTGCGTTTAGCCCCGCGTATTTTTCAAAAGGTAATTTTTAATGATTTAGACGAATGGCATTATTTTCACGATTTCGAATATTTTGCAAAGCGTTATGATTGTGATTACAGAGGAAATTGTTGGCTAAACGATATCGTTAATTAAATTCTCCCAATTGATGTTCTATAGCTGAGTTATGATAATATTTCCTTAGGGGGTGCGTTTTACCCCATCTTTCCCTATAGCTGGCTATTGTTCTATGCGAACAAAAGGCGAGGAATGCGGTCTAACGGTTAACACGCGCACAAAAGAAGAAAAAAGTCCAAAACTTTGAACGGCAGAGAATGCGAAAGATGACCTTGAACGCGGATTAGCACTATTCTTTGTCGCTATACACTTTCGAACTGGGAAAAAACACTTGTGTCTCAATCGAGCGCTCGTAAACGAATAAGTTTAGCCAAGCTTTGATCGCCATTATGGTTATAGCGATATGCCTACTTGCATGTAACTGTGTCTTAAAGAAGCTTAATTGATATTTCAGCACTTTATGGGACTCCACAGGACACTATTTTGTAACTTTTTGAAAGTAACGCGCTTTCGAAGTTAGTGTTTTTCTAGTGCATGGTATTGCGATTTTTGGCAATCCTCAAAGCATCCCTTCATATTGTGACAAGTGTCAAAGTTAGCCCAGATGCCAAATTTCGCATAGCTTGGGCAATTTTTAACCCCTGCCAACTTCAATTGATGTTTTTGCCATTGGCATTTTGAAAAAAAAAATGTCAGAAAAAAATGCATTAAATCCTAGAACTTTCGAACTAGCCATTAGAAAATTACAGCTCATACATTTTTTTAGGGTGCAAACTAGTGTTTGAGCATTTGAAGATATATGGGTCATTCCACGCGAAGTGACCAAAAAAAGATGCAAACTTGAAATCGACCTTCACGGATTTTTTTTTTCCTTACATTGTTATATTTCATAATGATCTAGTATTTTTTGTATTTATTTACTTTTTTTCTGTTATTGTCTAAATTTAAAAACTGAATATTCTAGGACACTTTAATTGGTGAATGATTAGCCTTGGATGAGAGTATGAGGAGATGAATTTAATTAAATTTTGACAGACGCTGTTTTTAGAAAATGATAGATAAGTTCCATGTATAGAGGATCGCGATACGCCAGGATGTCTCTAACAGGAACATGGATTGGTCTTCCTCGGACTTGTAAAGAATCTACTAATTGTGATCTGGCTTCACGATATTCAGTGCAGGACCAAACAACATGCTCAATGTCATGGTAACCCTCTCCACAAGCACAATGATTACCCTCAGCGAGCCCAATACGACGGAGATGCGCATCTAAAGTATAATGATTGGACATGAGTAACCTTCACGGATTTGAACCAAATTTGGAGAAATTGTTCATCTAGGGCCAATATATAAAAACCCAAATTTTTGTGTCAATTGAACCACCCCTCCGGTCATGGTAGCACCCCCCGTTTTGGCAAACTGCCAAAACCCTTGATTTTCTTTTGATCATATCTCCGGTTCTATTTACTCTAGTATCAAACCGCAAATTGGCTTTTGAAGAAAATTGTTCAAGGAGTCTAAAAAAAATATTATTATGGTTATATTATATTCCTGTCGGCAGTGCTGCCAACTATGCGATTTTTTCAGTTAAACATTAAAAGTTATTTTTTCTCGAAATACATATATTTTAATTTTGAAAATTTTAATGCCATCGCGTTCCTCAGACATTTTTACATAAAAAACACTTACCATCCCAATATAATATGAGCGCATCCTGAGATATACTGTTTTGAAGGGAAAACTCCCATTTTCTTATATAAAAATCCATTTTTAGTGTCCAAAATTGAGAAAATCTTCAAACGGTCATTAAAATCGACCCTGATCTGCTAGAAGCAAACCAAAATATAGTTTTTCATCATTTCTCGTCTACTTCACGAAAAATTATGTTTGAACTCAAAATACTCAAGATGGTTTTTTAGTGTTGTGCGCTTGCGATTTTATATGGGAAATTGCGGTTTTTTCTCTTCAAAACTGTGTATCTCAAGATGCGCTCATATTATATTGGGATGATAAGTGTTTTTTATGTAAAACTGTCTGAGGAACGCGATGGTATTAAAATTTTCAAAATTAAAATATATATGTTGAGAGAAAAATTAACTTCTAATATTTAACTGAAAAAATTGCATAGTTGGCTGCACTGCCGGAAAAAAATGATACTTTTTCTAGATTCCTTGCACAATTTTCTTCAAAAGCCATCTTGCGGATTGATTCTAGAGTAAATAGAACCGGAGATATGATCAAACGAAAATGAAGGGTATTATTAATTTGCCAAAACGGGGGGTGCTCCCATGATTCGAGGGGTGGTTCAATTGTCACAAAAATTTGGGTTTTTATACAGGGTGTTTGGTTCATGGTTAAGAATCTCTCGAAGGGTGATTGACTGTCATATTTGGAGAAAAAAATTGTAGAACAACATACCAAATCTCAACCGTTACAGAGTTATTGAACTTTTTGTGTAAAAAACTTATTTGTATTAAAATACCTCTAACTCAAAAAGTATACTTTGTATTTTAAATCTTTCAGTTCAATTCGAAAGGTGAGAATATTTCCTATTGAATGGTGTTCTTATATCTTTCAGTTAATTAGTTTTAACTACCTTTTAGTTGTAAAGTGGTTAAAAGTTAGTGTTTTGAGGAAGTTTTTGTTAATGTACTCAAAATAATGAATTATGAAAATAGAAAAATCTAATATCCAAATGTTGGACTTTAGGACGATTCATTATTTGTTCTTCAACATAATATTCCTATCTCTTCTCATTTCTTTGTAATTTCATTAATAAACTTTTCCTGTAATCGACTTGCAAGTGCTTAAATGACTCTAATCTAAAATATGCTTTATATCGTTATTTCCAAGGTTTCATTGGAAAGCTGAGAAAATTTTCTATCGATGTATGCACAAATATTTCTTAGTTAAGAATACTAAATGGCCTTTTACCAAGAAAATAGCTTACAATTAGCGTTTTTCGAGGAGTTTTGTAATTATTCTAATTATTAATCAACAATATTTATCGTTACTATTGTTCATTTGGTGCCCATTAACATTCTCTATAACTTGTTACTGGACACTTTATCCATATCTCTTTTCATTTCGCTGCTATTTAATAGTTAATATAGCACGACCTCGCCACAAATGTACTGGGTTCGAAATCGTTATTTTTGCGTATGAAACGATGTGATAAAAATGATTTTGCGTCGAAACAAAAAGAGATAATGAAGTAGAGTCAAAGAAAGAATTGTAGAACTTGCTGAGATGCATTATTTCTATGATAATAATGGTGATGTTTATTATTTACTATTTTAAGAAAATTAACGAAAATGCTAATAATAACACTAACTTTAAACTAATTTACTTCTAAAAAAATGGTAAATTCACTTAACTGAAAGGCTGGCTTTCGAATGAAAAGAAAAAAAAATACAACAAGTGTCATACTTTTTTCAATTAGAGCTAGTATTAATGAGAATGAGACTAAAATATCCAAGTTCAATAACCAAAACACATGAAAACAAGAAAAGATAAATCTATTATGTCAAAGAGCGAATGATGCAGCTCTTCAAGACTAACAATCTGAATTATTAAAATGATGATGATAACTATTAAAAAATCGATCAAAATTGATAAATTTTAAATAAATTGCTTTGAAAAGGTTACTTAAATTCATTAACTGAAACATGTGAGGGCATCACTCAATGGCAAATTTTCTTACCTTCCCAATGAACCTAAAATATTTGGAATACAAAAAATACTTTTTGAGTTAGAGCTATTTTAAGACAAATAAGTTTTTAACACAAAAAGTTCAATAACTTTGTAACGATTGAGATTTGATGATATGTGTAGAACGATTTTGTTCTCCAAATTTGACAGTCAATCACCCCTCGAGAGATTCTTAATCATGAACCAAACACCCTGTATATTGGCCCTAGCTGAACAATTCCTCCAAATTTTGTTCAAATCCGTGAAGGCCGATTACACGTGCCTTGATTACTTCGCATGGAATGACCTATATGCGTTTCTTGAAAAATGCGAAGTTGGGGTTTTGAGGTATTTTGTTTCTAAAATCTCCGCACCGCGACGAACCCTAGCATCGACTCTCGTGTCGGGGGCTTTGATCTCGATGATTGTAGTGGTTCGTCCGACTTGAGTAGGTTTTTATTCGGTTTCACCGGTCCTTTCTGCTGTACATGTCACGTTTGCGTATGACTGATCGACTGAGAGTTTCTGTACAAGCAGCTTTTATTTTGCACACATGGAATGCCGATGTGTGCAAATTACCGACAAGTTTAACGCTACCCCTTGTAACCGACCGCGGTGTGCCCTGGATTGTGACGAGAGAAGGAATGTTCTTCTTCAACATCATCCGAGCGACACGAACGCCGGTCTTCACACCTTCGAAAGGGCCATAACGATTGTCCCACAGGAGGTCACGAACGGTAAGTACTTCACCATTTTCGGCTAGGAAAGCCGATATTTGTTCATTGGTGATGTCTTCGGGTAGGTCAAAGATCTGCACGTCCACTGACGTCCTCCATCGCAATCCGCAGCTTGTGTGCTTTACCGTCGAGTATAAATTCGTGTGTAAATTCGCGCTTGGATGAATTTGAAGCACATTTTCTTGTGTGAGACCAAGTTCTTTCCCGACGAGTTTTAAGATTACATCGTGGGAAAGGTGTTTCGGAAACTGTCAATAGTCTAAGCGAAATGTGTTTTCGCGCATTGCGGAAAGGCACTGTCGCGACGAATGCGCAATGATTTAGAGCACCGATGAAAAATTGGCAAATAAACGAGTGGTATAGCTCGTGAGCAAACTTTCGGTTTAACGCATCCACGATTAATCAACCAATCAGCACGGAAGCTTGCTACTAATGGGATTTTCGATTGATTGACACCGGTGTAGTGGATTGCACTGGTTTTGCACTTTCTAGCAGAAGTGTCAATGGTACATACCCAGTTTTTGCACTTCTGCTAGAAAGTGCAAAAACGGTGCAGTTTCAGTGCACTCCACTACACCGCTGTCAATCAATCGAAAACCCCATAAGTGTGTTCACAAGTAGTGTTTCCAATTTTGGACTTAGCATTAGGTGTATTGGTCAAGTGCCGTGGTACTGAAGAGACGAAGTCGAAACGCAAACACCTGGACTAATTATTCTTTTCGTTATAATTTCTAATTAATCTTTGCCATAATTTTTGCTTATTGTAACATATTCCAAGCCTGGTAAAAGTCGAATGTAGCTGTAGAATTTTTTTAACGCCGACCATATTTACTTGTGATAAAAACGAAAAGGATTTAAAAAAAACACAACTTAACGTAGGAGTTACATTGTTGTGTTCTTTTAGGGTTGCCACCCCTCCGGGTTTGACCCGGAGGCTCCGGTTTTCGAACCTGTAGAACCCAGAGGCTCCGGTCTCCGGGTCTCTGGGTTCTACATCAAATTCTTCGGGTTTGGTGGGAAGCAGCATAATTTCGACTTTTTTTAAATCAAGTGATTCGTTGCAAAATATTTAAAAAGTCTAAGTTTACTATTACTCTGGTTCTGATTTATTTTGCCGTTTCAAGGTGGTGAAGATGAGTTCACCAAACATTGCTTATTTTATTCGCCAAACAATGAAAATGAAAAAAAATCAATTAACTTCAAATTAAGGGAAGTAATATTTCGCTATATGGTGCAAAAAAGTAATTTTGCTGTAATTTCACCAAATCACTCATCACTGCTGATGGTGCGTATCTGCAACTGCACCAAGGTACGACGGATTTGTTGTTATCCAACGGGCTAGGTCAACATCAAATGAATTCTTCCGGTGTTATTGCTACTCCTGCAGTGACCCTTAACTGTTGGCTAAGGAGGTGAGTTTTGCCCCTTTGTTGGGACCTCTGGTCATGAATAACGGACACCACATAGTGCTTCCCTTGTGATGCCGCCGTCCTGCCTCCTTTATTCTCCTTTTCCTGTTAGTTGTGGAGGATAGCAATGCTCGTTCGATTTATCCACCACAGCGAGAGTAGCTGGTGCTTTTGTATGCTTGGCACTTAGCCGGGCAAGTGAAATACTACTCCCAATTAAACAAGGGCAAGTGAAATACTACTCCCAATTAATTAAAAAAATAATTAAAGTCGTTCTCAAATTTACGGTTTTCTTTTTAAGCCATGTAAGAGAGGTGCGCACTAAACTTGGAAATGGAATAACACTCGTCGGTGATTGTGAGAGAATTTTGGTAATTTTCTAATCAGCCAGTGCTAAAATCCTTACAGAAAGTATCTTTGTCTCTTTTTCTCTCAATAAAAACGATTAAAGTGCACTAAAATGCCGAGTAATCGCTTTTATCTCAATTTCTGTCTAGTTTCACTCAAAATCCACCATACCCCAGCGAAAATCTCCGGGCTAAAGCATCTCCAGAGGTGGCAACCCTGGGTTCTTTGACAACATTACTTAAAATAAAATTTTCAACATTCGCTGCTGCTCTGTCTATTCTCAGTCAAAAGTTGTTTTTTTATACATGCTTTTGAGTCTCAACTTGAACCGTGTGATGTTTGTAGTTAGAAGACCATAAACATCTTTCTACCTGTTCTAGTTACTGAAATGAAGTGATCGCTTCCTCACTCACATTCCACAACATCCTCCTGCAATCAAGCACTAGAATTCGCCAATCATCGTTGCAATATCGATTACCTAGAGCTGCCAATTGGACTCCTTTCGAATCAACACTGCTGTTTACTCTAAAGACTTGCCAGACAGCTTGGCACAACATTATTTAATTTCAAGCGAAAAAAAAAGAAAATAACCACTCTATCCCGTCATGGAGCAACGTGGTTTTGAAAAACGAATCTTCGCTTCGAGTTGGTTCGGCACGTACGAAACGTACTCTTGGATTACTTAAAATAGTTTCAAATGTGAGCTGGTATTTGTATGTGTGTGCATGTGTTGGATGATGCAATTTCTTGGTCAGTTTGGTGCGGTCTTCCACTTCGACATCACACCGGTCAGGTCGTGAGGATTCTGTACCGACCCGGTTTTCCCCAAAACACACGTATATTTTTCGGTGCTGCAGTGTGTAAGACTGACTGTAAGACACCATCCGCCAGAACCGGTTTGCCTGCAAATGGCTAAAGAGGCGATAAATCGGCGTCCATTTGGTACAACCCACTCTAAAGTGTTCCGTGTCCGCACCGGGTACGTGAATAAGCACCGGTTAGTCGGCTCCGGGCGCAGGTCGTGCCCAAAGAGGCTAACAATCAGTCTCTTTTTCGAACGCCATTAGACGGGTACGTAGTTACGTGTGAATGTAGGTGTGTGGAACTTGATGTAGGTGGGAAGTGGGCAGCCAGTGTCAATGATGCTGAATGCTTCGTTGTGATGAGCATGAGTTCCTATTCCCATGGCTCCCGTGTAAATTGCGCCTAATGTGTGCATAAAATTTTAAAACGAACCGTATCTTATTTTAAACACGACCCCTTGAGGCACGTGAAAGCAACGGATTGCGCTGTAAAGAATGCCGAACGGAGATCACACATCACGTTGGATATCTGCGAGCAGGAGGGGGTGGGGGAGAGAAAATAGCATTCTGTGCCGAGCCACATCTGTGTGTAGTGATGGAAATGGAACAGTCAACCGTAAAGGATTATCTTTGATGTTAGAGCCTCGCCACGTTCATTGTAGGTGGGAAATTCCATGTAACCTATCCATAATTCAGCCATGCTGTGGATTCGAATGGAATTATCATGTGGATAGGTTATCATTTTCAATTAACATGAAACAACCAACGCTTCGATAGGTTTGTTTTGTTGAACTAGGTAGGGTACCGTACAACTGCAGTACATTGGACATTTATGGAAGCGCATGGTTATCTGTGCAATTTTTGCTTAGTAGGGGACGGTGGGGAGTTGTTGTAGTTATGTTTTCGGCGCATAGCTACCATAAACATTGGTCGATTTTCGAAATTCGACCTGGTATTTGTAAAGGACACCTTAATACATTCACACAATTTAAAATAATTATTATCTTCTTTGAGTTGTGGTAGAATGCGTGAAATGCGTGGGATCGCCATTTTTTTGTTAGGTGGGGAGTAGTGAACCATCGGAAAAAGTAGAAGAAATGGAATATTTTTGTGGCTTATTTTTACTAGGGCTATAGAAGATAAATTTTAAGATATTTCTAAACTAAAGATGAGATGGAAAAGTGATCTGATTCGCAATGCGTAGGTGACAAAATGATTCGCGCCAAGCCATCTGAATTCGCGGTTGTAGCACGGGGAGTCTAAAAATGTGGTAGAATCCTGCTCTTCGTATAAAATTTAACCTTTTCATATCATAATATGTATGGGTAATCCCCGATTTTCGAATTATGATACTGTTCATTTTAGAAAAAAAAACTATAATCCACTGAAATGTATGGTTCGCAACTCTCCACTAATGGTGGTACAAAGCTCCCCACTGTACATATCTTCGAAAAATACGTATCTCTATCGACACACTAAAGTTTCATCCAAATTTTTTGTCAATGAAAGCCAATTGCCCAAGGAATGTTTTGCGCTAATTTACCGTGAAATTGGGACTCCTCATACCACAAATTAAAATGAGTAAAAAAAAATTCTTGTTTGGTGTATTTATTCGCTAATTACCTGACACGAAGAATACGAGTTGACTTGAAACACTTGCTAATGAGAAAGTGACGTTATGACAGTGGAAACATTTAAAAGTAGCGTGAATTGACGGTGTTTACAACTCCTTCATCATGATCATCACGATTTAGTAACCGTATCCGTGTTGTGCCGGTTTCAGGAATATTTCCTGAACCTCTTTCGCTTGCAATTGTTCCTGAGTCCGAGGCAGTACAGTTTCAGTTGAGCCATCACGAATTGCTCGTTGGTTTTGTATGAATAAGTTTGAGTTTTTCTCTGCTGGAGCAATGTCAAAATAATGTGCTATTAAATACGAAAGCTTCTCTTGGATGAACAGAATAAATTCGTGCAACCAACGAAATCGTTTGTAATATACACAAACCTTTATTAAAATAAACGAATAATTTCGTTTCATTCACGAAAAATAATTTGGGAGGGGTCCGAAATATCGATTTTAAAATGAACATTGTACAATTCGTAATACGTAATAACCTTATATAACAAATATCAGTTTTGGTGGACAAATTTGGTTTGGAGTGATTTTGAGATTGAAACTAATATAAAATTAAAACTAATTTGAAATTTCTCAACAAGTAAAAACATTTCGGAGGGGGTCCGGACCCCCAAGACCCTCCCCTGGATCCGACACTGGATCCCATGCACAGTAAGTTTGCCTGTTTTAGGACTGTTTAATAATGGTATAAGCAGGGGAATAGTGCTTATGTAAGCAGTGGGATACAGCGATAACAACCCGAAAGAATCCTACATGTCAAATAAAACTTATCAAAATATGGATGAACAAGAAAATCTCCAAGACAAAATCAATCAACTCCATATTCTCACATACTCCATTTTGTATTCAATTTATTCACACTACTGGCAAATCTATAACGCATAGACCTATCATAGAACTCTGACAATAGATTTTGCAGTTTTCATCAGCAATACTGCCTCAGGGTACGTTGAAATGAAATTAAAAGAAGATTGTTACAAAGCACTGGTTTTCAAGACAAAGCGGAATTGATGCTCAAGCGGTTTCATAAATTGAGTATGAGTGTTCGCAGGCATGCACAAGAACGGTGCTGCTCCGTGTACTATTGCTGTGCACTGACTCATAATGTGCCAGCGTTAAATTCATTGAGCTAGTGCTTGCGCTGGTTTTCGATGAGCTAGAGTTAGCAAGTAGCACGAGCACCGATGAGCGAGAGCCCTCGCTAGCACGGTGATAGCTAGCACGCTGCACGAAGCTATAGCTCAGCTATAGCAAAGCAGAATAAAAAAACAACGCGTTAGTGTGAGTAATGATGCCTGCATCGTTTTTTTAGCAACCTGTCGCACATTCACCAACGCATAGTTCTTGCTTTGTCCTATTCTTTCGTTCCATAGCTTACACTACTGCACCGTTCTAGCTCATCGGACAAGCTTACCGTGCCAGCTCATTGAGTTAACGCGTGCTAGCTCACTGAGCTAGCTCACCGAGCTTGCTCGTGCCAGCTTACCGAGCTGACTCTTGGTGCTAGCTTATCGTGCTAACTCGTTGTGCTAGCTCTTCGAATCCTGCAGCTCGAGCACGAAGGTTACCTAGCACGAGCGGTGTCAGTGCTTATTGCTTGTGGTTCGTTCAAAGCGGCCGCTCAGCTCGTGTTAGGCTCTCATGCTGTGCTTCATGCATCCCTGAGTGTTCGAATGACACTTTTGGATACCAGTGACAAATTTGACCTTGATCAACCTGTCCTATAGCGTTTTCGTTTTCGATAGGCGGAAACCCGTTCCAATTTATAGTGAACATACCCTTCACGTCCGAGCATTTGGATAACCAAAAAACAATGCCTTCATGTCTGATTTTCTATGTGTTTGTTTTTCAAATCTCGGAACGCCGACTGCATCTACCTAATCAATGTGCTTTTTGGACTAATAAGCGACGACACTTTGCATACTACGATACAGAAACCAGATGTTGAATCACATCCTATTTTTTAATTTAATTATAGAGGTTTTAATCTTAGGGTCATACGGCTCTCTTTTTGAGTTAGAAAAATATTTTTAGAAAAATATCTAAACCTATTTGCAGGATTGAGAATCGAACCCAGGTGAGCTGCGCATAGGGCAATCGATTTACCAACTACGCTATTGGACTTTAAAAAAGATCATAATACCATAAGAGTAATCAAATCAACATTCATAAAGCTTTTTCGATATTGGAGTACTTTAAGAGCAAATCATGTTCTGTGTTAAATGATCAAACACCCAATTGGCTTTGTAAGTTGAGCGATTGTTTTGTTAACAGTTTGTATTTTGTTAGATTCCGGTTTTCACCGGTTTTACCGGTTGTTACCGGTTGTTACCGGTTTTTTCATTTTCAATACCGAAAAAATCGGTTTTTTAAAATCCTCCGGTTTTCCCAACCCTATTTGGTACCATTTGAATTTATGAGGTCACGTAAGTGTCTCATCAACGTCGACAGAACATAAACAACTGATGAGCTAGAAGCCATAATTGAACGCGTTATTCACATTCTCCAGTCGTTCTCGAGAAATTGACTAAAACGATGAACTAGGGAAAGTTTGGTTTATTTATGATGATTCTCGAGATAATGAAAATTGAAATAATTAAACGAAATGATGATCGCATCCCTCTATTGATAAATGTATTACTAAGAGGAAAATATTACAGCAATCAAATACTCTCACTTCCTATTTTATTGAAAAAATATCAAAGTTGCGAGTGAATTTATTTTTCAATTTGTGATCTTCATGTTTATGTTCACTTGTGGAGCATATGTGTATCATATGGATGCTTTATTTCCAATTTCAATTCTCATTACAATTGAGTTCTTATTGCTATCTATAGATTCATTATAAGAAGCGCATATATAAATACATTTGATTCACTGTTGGTTCAAAATAGCTCTGGTTTTAGTGAAAAGTATTAATTTTTATAGTTTCTTGTAATAATATTTCCCTATGCTTTTCATAGGAGTATGACCCAATAGTTCAACAATTGATGTTAATGCTGTGTACTGCGGTAAAAGAAACATTCCCTTTTAAAATGTCTCAATAAAATCGTACATGTCTCATGTTTACAGTTTGTCTATGCACCGGATATGGTATAGTTGGCGCCACCGTACTGTTCAGTGCCTGTATAATATCAAGTGTAGCGCATGAAGTGTCACCAGATAATTTTCGCAACGTATTCGAAACAAAAATATAACGTAATTATTGTTTCGTTCAACTTTAGTTATGAATGTGTCGATTCAGTGTTGCGAAAGCTTTCATCCACATGTGTGAGTTTGTGCTTCAAAATATAATGATGATATGTATCGGACCCTCGGAATGATACTGTACCTTGATGTGGTCCGGGGGCTTTTCCACCAAAGCAGTATTACAGTGATTATATCACATAAACTTGGGATACTATTATTTTCTTTTCAGTTAAGCTACATTGTGATCAATATTAGTACTTAACTCAGCGACCTTTATTATCTACTGCCATGGTCAAATAATATACAATGTGGGTTTAGGGCCCAAATCTCTCTAGAGGCACCCTTCTTTTATTGCTATATTTTAAATTAGATCCATGCTAACACTCACTAACACAAATTGCTTATTCTCTCATTTATACTCAGAATCTCTCATTCCAAACGCACAAACGTGGCCTACGTGATAACGCAAACCATATGCCCGCGATCTCGCCAACATTCAAACTCCCCGGTAATTAAGTGAACGTTTGCACCTAAAAATTTACTAACGTGGTCTCAAGCATCAACCCACCGTTCGCGCAATCATGAATCGGTCGCGTCCGGAAGTCTCTGCCCTCGATCCTAGCAGCCAAAATTCATATCTTCAGTTGGATCAAGAGAAATACAATCTAGACAAGAAGTCCACGCGCGAATATTGCCGAATACGCGAACATGCAAATGGCCCACTCTTATAAAAATAATGGGTTCACGCAAAGTTACATACATAGCACACGCGACAAAAAGTCAACATACTAATGCTCGAGCCCTTCGCGATCATCTACGTACTACCACACCCACGATCTCGCAAACAGGATAACATCCTGGTGACTAAGTGAACGGTTTAGTACTTATAAATTAACAAACGCGGTCTCAAGAGTGAACCGTGTTCGCGCGATCATGAATCGGTTTCGTCCGGAAACCCCTATTCTCGGCCCTAGTAGCATAAGTCCAATGCTTTCAGCTGGACCAATCAAAAAGATGATGCTCATATCCACTAAACTACACGTTCCATGGAGGCATAAAAATCGAATTTATACACACAAATGCACATACACGCGACAAACAAACAAACATACAAATGCTTGAGCCTTTCGCGACCATCCACACAACCTACACCCGCGCTCTCGCAGACATGCTAACTGGTCATAATATGAACGTCTCAGAACTTATAAGCATTCAAGCGCTGTCTCAAGCGTGAGCCTACAGTCCCCCGTGTTCGCGCGATCTTGAATCGGTCACGTCCGAGATCTATACTCTATTCCAGAAATCTAGGTCCATGCCGTCAATTGAATCAATTATAAAGAAAGCACTCATATCTACTGGACAACACGTTCCACGGCGACATGACCGGGAACTCTAGTGATATGGAGTAACTCACTTCCTGTCAGAATGTGATCCGTACACCGAAAACTAAATATCAGAATGACGCTCCACATACACACACACACGAAGTCACACATACACACGAAGTCACATACACGCGAGCACTAGAGTGACAGGAAAAAAATGACCCCTATCGCCCCCCCCCCCCTGATTAGATTCCTAGTCCCACTAGGAGTACTTGCACCAAATTTGAAGCAAATCGGACAAGTCTAGCTACCGAACCAACGTGCCTGAAGTTTGTATGGGATTTTTCGACAATTTACATGGAGAAAACCCACTAACTCGCATTTTTGCCGCTAGGTGGAATTGTATGTATCGTATTATCAATGTAAGTGAAAATAAGAAAGATAATTTGATTGTCTACAACTTTGTCGAAGACTGCTAGTGAATCTGGCTTTGCTAAAAGAAGTTATTAAACTTTTAACGAAGTGATGTCTAAGTCAGTTTTACATGGGGCCTAGCAGTGCATGGTTGTGTACCAGTACTCGATTCGCTCGAACTAAACATTTTTGTGAAATAACCATAAGATTTAGCTCTATGATATGTTCAGAAGAATTGTAGTAAATGATACGGGCCATGTTCTGATTAGATCATTTTAGTTCCACATTTTACCACATAGAGGGCGTTAACACTAACTTTTCAACGAAAAGAGATAGAATTTAGGTGTCTTCCACAAAGTTTTAGAACAGGCATTTTGCAATAATTCTTCCGAACATCATGATATTCTATCTCTTTTCTATGTGAAGTTAGTGTGGGCGCACTCTATGCGGTCACATTTGGAAATAAAATTTTCCAACCAAAAATTAACTCGTGTTATGTCTTATAATTCTTCTGAACATATTATTGGGCTAAAACTATCGATTATGTCACAAAAATTCATAGTTCGTGGGAATCGAGTACTGATATATGTACAACTATGCACTGCTGGGCCCCATGCAAAACTAACTCAGACATCTCTTCTTTAAAAGTTTAATAACTTCTTTTAGCAAAACCGGATTCACTAGCAGTCTTCGACAAAGTTGTAGACAATTAAATTATCTTTCTTATTTTCCCCTATAGTGATAATACGATAAATGCAGTGCCACCTAGCGACAAAAATGCGAGTTAGTAGGTTTTCTCCATGTAAACTGTCGAAAAATCCCATACAAATTTCAGGCACGTTGGTCCGGTAGCTAGACTTGTCCGATTTGCTTCAAATTTGGTGCAAGTACTCCTGGTGGGACTAGGAATCGAATCAGATGTGGGCCGGTTGCGTTTTCAAAAATTCATTATTTTTCTGGGCAGTCTAGTGAGCACACGTGACAAACACGTCAACAAACGAAGGCTTAAGCTCTTCGCGATAATCTACGCACACCAACGTTCGCGATCGCCCAAACTTTATAATACACCGGGAACAATGTGAACGTTTTGATACTTACGATGTTACAAACGCGGTTTCGAATGCGAATAAAATAAAGCTCATATCCACTTGACAACATGGCGACATTATTGGGAGCTCTAGTGATATGGAAGAACCCACTTTGTTCTGGAATCTGACCTGTACACGTAAAATTAAGTATCAGATTCACGGTCCGCGAGCGGTCATTCTAGAACAAGCGCGAATATGCGAAAGGCAAACAGTTTTAATATAGAATTTATACACGCGAAGTTACATACACGTTAGCACACGCGACATACAAACGCACACGCGATCGAACACGTTAACGTACAAATGCTCGAGCTCTTCGCGATGATACACGCGATCGCAAGTCCCTACGCCCGCACATACCTGAACCGTACAATAAATATCACATTCAGAATCACGGCCCGCTAAAATTGGCCTAAAGCAGTGTTTTGTTGGGCACCATTGCCTGTCTCGTCTGCAATTGTAGTGTGTGATTCTGACGGGGAGTCCTTCCGAGAACCTAGCTCTACAGCTTCAGTAGGACAACTCTCGAAAAAGAAGAATAGTGTGGTTTATGTTCATGACTTCAAAATCTTAGTCACGATTTTCGTAATTTCTGTTCACGTTATCCTGATATTTTATTATAGAGCTTACATTTCAATTTGACAGGTGACAAAACATCACACTGAACCTTATCAAATGAATAACGTTGTTCGAGGCCCTAATAGTTTTCTTATATCTACTGCTCGTGCCTATTACTGGCCGCTAGAAGCTGAACATTTCATGAAAAAGTACATGGAACAAAAATGGTTCCACGAATATTACCCCAAATTTCATTACCATTCATTTCATTTCCATGTTGCATGAAATTCAAAATGGTAAGAAATATATTTTAAATATTACAAGCACACAAAATATATCGTAAATCATGTACTATGAATCATGAACTAGTTCACGAATCCATGAATAATATTTCATAATTTTGTGAACTATTTGACGAGCAGGAATTGTCAAACGTATACTAGAAATCATGAACCAATTCACGAATACATGAATAATATTTTATGATTTCGTGAACTATTTCACGATCACGAATGGTAAGTAGTGACTGTTATGTTAGGTATCACGAAACAGCTCACGACTACATGAGCAATATTTGATGATTTTGTGAACTATTTCAAGAGCACGAATGGTAAGTCGTGACTATTACACTAGGATTCATGAACCAGCTCACGTATACATGAAAAATATTTTATAATTTTGTGATTTATTTCACGGGTACGCATGATCCGTCGTGACTATTATATCAGGCATCATGAATTAGTTCACGAATACATGAACAATATTGCATGGTTTTGTGAACTATTTCACGAGCACGGATACAAGATCGTGACTAATATATTAGGAATCATGAATTAGTTCCCAAGGATTGAAGGGATTAATGAATAAAATTCCGAGTTTCGTGAACTAGTTCACGAGAAAATATCCAGAATGTTTTGTTTTGTGGACTAATCTTCCTAAATCTATGAATAACATCACGAGTTAACCTTTGGTTTTATGAATAATATTCATAAAGTTGTGAACTAGTTCACGTACAGAAAATCGATTTGGTAGGGGATCATCCATAAATGACGTAGCATTATATGGGGGAGGGGGAAGTTTTGTATTTTGTGATGATGTGTGACGACAGGGGGGGTAGGGGGTCATGTCATGCTACGTAGCATTTTCAAAGGGGAATAGAATAGAATTTTTAAAAAAATTACGGGGAAAAGGGGGGGCAGAGTTACCGTCAAGCTACGCAATTACCAGGGGGGTATTTAGAGGTTTTTGACGAAATGCTACGATGGGGGAGGGGGGTGTTAAAAATCACTCAAAAAATGCTACGTCTTTTATGGATCATCCCTAGTGACATGGCGGAAACCGTGACTAAAGTTTTCAAAACAAATACAAATATTTTGTCTACACATTGTTGGCTACACAGTACAGAGAAAACTTGAAGAACACACACCAACGTCTCCACTCTGTCCCGCATATGATCGCTGCTATAGTGCTAGGGTATGGTGTAAGTAGGCGTTTTAATGAGTAGATGTTTGTGAATTCGGGTTCAGATGCTACCCGTTAGCTTTTTTTAGTAAGGCTTAGTTCCCAACACATACATACAAACAGAATAAAACAGCGGGAAAGTGGTACAAAGCAAAAGGCGTCAATATCGATACTGAAATACCGGCGCGGCGGTGGGGAGCCAAATGATACTATTTCACTCATCATTAGTGTGAAGCGTATATATGCCATTTTACGAGTCAGCGAGTACATGTCGTCATGGAACGGGTTGTAACGAGGTGTTTTTAGCGAATAGATGTTTGTCGGCTCTAATCTAGGAATCTGACGGTTGGGTTTTTTTTACTAGAAGTTTCAGGTCATGAGCTATTTATAGCAGCGGAGAAAAGAATTGAACAAAACAAAATGCAGTGGGCGGGGGGCATGTATGGTATAAAGTGGAGAAAAGGGAATATTTTGTGAGATTCGTAAGCAGCAATTTGATACGAAACAAAATAGAGTAAAGCCATGTCAAGTGATCCTCGAATTTTTCGCAAAATCACCGATCTTCATGAGGTATATTTTATTGGATAGGGATTATGGTGAATAGCTTTTGGTATAAATATTTCGTTAAAACACCTTTTATTCTTTAAGATATTAACCCTTAAACTTTATTGAAAGATAAAATTGTAAATTTTATATCTCAAAAACTAATAAAGGTAATTCAATGAATTTTTGCACACTTATGGAATGATATTTGCACTATCTTATAAACATATTTTTACTGTATAATTTTGTGAATTACGGTACTTTGGTCCTATTTAAATATTTCAATTGCATTTTTTCTTGTGTTCTTCACGCTAAAAAATTTCCAAACGTAGGTCAAATTATGCGGCAATCTTTCATCTTCAATAATCTGTATTGATCATTTTTCATTTTTGTTCCTATCGAGAGTTATGGAGGATTTTATAACAGTGCGCTCTTTCAACGCACGGCCCACATTGATGCAGCCCGCGAGAACGTACATATTGGCAACGTCGCACGTCGCAACGACGGAATGCGCATCGCGTTGGAAGTGCGGATCGCATGACAAAAAGAAACCACATCTCTTGATTAGTGCAAAAGGGCAATCTTTTCTATACGGATTATCGAAGATGACTTTTTTCCAGATATTTTGAGATGCTTTAAAATTTTTTGACCGAAGTAAACAACAAAAATTATAGTTGCTTAATATTTTTTGTTAATATTATTTAACGTTTCTAACAATTAACATAATCAAAAACACTTTTGTTAGTCAAAGTACATCTACGTTATATCCAAATTCATTTTTAGTCTACAACATTAATATAGGAAAATGAAAAATCTTATGACAACAGCATTTTATTTCACGTTTTTATTTTCACCGAGTGATATTACCTTTAAACAACGATGTGTCTTTTGATAAAAGTTAACTTAGAATCTTTACTTGTTCAATCGCATCTATGTTGAGGTTTTCTTTTATCGCTATTGCTTCTGTTAATTCTGTTAATTTGTGGTTCTCCAAGTTCTGGTAATATATTATTTATTTTATCGAATTTCAGTTAATCATCAACGATCTTTATTTATAAATCATCGTTACAGTTTTCCGCATGAACCTGTTGAGTCAACGAATATTCCTTTTTCATTACTTTGGCAAACACTATAAGATGAAAAAATCTCCTATATTCTAAACGCGTAATTGAGGAACCCACTACTATAAACATGCGATGAAAAATTGAAAATTTAACGAAAATTGTGTTTTGTTCATGTCCATATTTATTTTCGTAGTATTTTTTGCACCCATTAAGACATATGTTACACATGTGTTGACCAATATAATTTTTAAATTTATCACTCCACAATAACCAGATACGACTAACACATTTATGAATTTTTTTTAACGGAATAAATCATTCGTGTGATCGACCCATATTTATAACATCAAACAATCCAATGCTTTTTTGAGCAAAGTTTGTCTATTTTGAGATAATCTATCATTTTGTTCTTGCTATATGGGAAACACTCGAGTGCGATCGAAACAAAAACAAACGTCAAAACGTTTTTTCACTCGCACTGATGCAAATTAAATGGGCGCGTAATGTACCGCAAGTCCCGATGGCGCATGGCTGAGTTGTAATGTGAATTTAAGAAAAGATTCGCAATAAACCATGCTACCTCTCAGACAAATGAACTGACAATCAAATGTGGTGAAGTATGTCAATGTGCAAAAAATATATCAACGCAGATTAAAACATGCCCACTGCTCAGCTTTGCTCATCGGCTGCCAATATCCGAGCGCGCATGTCCGAGGTATTGAGTGACAGAAAATTAAATAACTCCTGAATAAAACATTCATCTTCAATAATCCATAAAGAAAAGCCTGGCTTTTTGCTTTAATCTCATAGATGGCAATTTTGCACATGAGATACGCTCCTTCAAAGCGATGCGCATTAGGAGGTTGCAACGTGCGGCGTTGCCAATATGTACGTTCTCGCGGGCTGCATCAAAGTAGGCCGTGCGTTGAAAGAGCGCACTGTTACAAAATCCTACATAACTCTCGATAGGAGCAAAAATGAAAAATGATCAATACAGATTATTAAAGGTGAAAGATTGCCGCATAATTTGACATACATTTTGAAATTTTTTTGCGTGAAGAACACAAGAAAAAATATAATTGAAATTTTTAAATAGATGCAAAGTACCGTTATTCACATAATTATACAGTAAAAATATTTTTATAAGATAGTGCAAATATCATTCCATAAGTGTGCAAAAAATCATTGAATTATCTTCAGTGATTTTTGAGATATAAAATTTACAATTTTATCATTCAATAAAGTTTAAGGGTTAATATCTTAAAAAATTAAAGGTGTTTTAACAAAATATTTATACCAAAAGCTATTCATCATAATCCCTATCCAATAAAATATACCTCATGGAGATCGGTGATTTTGCGAAAAATTCGAGGATCACTTGACATGGCTTTACTCAATACTAACAAAGGCTCGTTGTGTGTGAGTGTATGTTATCGATTTTTTATGTGAGCGTTGCGTTCATCTCGAACTAGTTCACGAATCCATGAATAATATTTCATAATTTTGTGAACTACTTGACGAGCACGAATTGTCAGACGTATACTAGGGATCATGAACCATCTCACGAATACATGAATTATGTTTTATGATTTCGTGAACTATTTCACGATCACGAATGGTAAGTCGTGACTATTATATTTGGTATCATGAACCAGTTCACGAATACATGTACAATACAATATGAATACAATATTTTATGATTTTGTGAACTATTTCATAAGCATCAATGGATAATGGATTGTGACTAATATATTAGGAATCATGAATTAGTTTACGAATACATGATCAATATTTGCTGATTTTGTGAACTATTTCACGAGCATGAATGGTAAGTCGTGACTTTTGTACTAGGATTCATGAACCAGTTCACGCATACATGAAAAATATTTCATAATTTTGTGAACTATTTCACGAGCACGGATATTGGATCGTGACTAATGTATTAGGAATCATGAATTAGTTCACGAGGATTGAAGGGATTCAGGAATAAAATTCCGTGAACTAGTTCACGAGAAAATATCCAGAATGTTTTGATTTTGTGAACTAATGTTCCTAAATCTATGAACAACATCATGAGTTAACCTTTGGTTTTATGAATAATATTCATAAAGTTGTGAACTAGTTCACGTACGGAAAATCGATTTGGTAGTGACATGGCGACAACCGTGACTGAAGTTCACAAAACAAAAACAAATTTTTCCACTAATAAAAGCGATATGCGGGCGTTACTGAAGTGAAATTGAACATAATTATAAAACACATGATTTTTGTTCATGGTCCTGTTTTCGCAACGTAAAAACGTGATTGTTTCAGAATTCACGATTTTAGGAACAATTTTTTTCCGTGTAGAGGTAAACAAAAATATACTACATTAGACTTCAATGAAATTCATGTGTTGCAAGTTACCCCATATGCAGGGTTACTTGCAACAGACATAATTTTTGGCCATCCTGAATGTAGGAAATGATATTTTGATTCCATAAGTATAATTTCGTATTCTTCATACTCCCATTAGCGCTTGTGCCTGTTGAATATTATTCTTAAGTTTCAGCATTTGTATAGTTATACCGCTTTGAAGTTGAAAAGTGTTGCAAGTAACTCCGTTTGGCGGTAAGTCATTTTTCCATCGATTCGTACACCCTACTCACCAAACATTCACCATAAAATTTCACTAAACGTAGATTTGAAATTAAAATAATATTTTCGTAATTTTCAGTTTTAGTTCCAAGTAAATGATAACATACATCGATGTATTCATATTAGATCCTTTTCCGGATTGTGTGTCGTTTGTGTATGAAATAAATGTATTATTTCCAGTATGACTATTCCGAATCAGCATGGTCTGAATTAAATTGTAACCTCGTGAACTATAGTAGAGGGAAGGATTCTACATACACAATGATGATAATAATCTAGACTGAGAGACACGTGCTCAAACAGTCCGCCTGTACGGGGGGACCGGAATTTAACTAGTAATCTCCGAATTCTTTGATGTACTTACCGGAATTACTTGGTGAGCAAGTGTAGTTTCCGGAGTCCGAGGGCGATGCTCGTGCTATCACTAGCCGGCTGGTTCGGGTTTGCTGCTCGGTCAGGACACTGATGCCGCCCCGTTGTGAATAATTGATCACCCGGCCGCCCTTGTACCAGTAGATGAAGGAGGGTGGCTGCGGCGACTGCAGTGCGACGCAGGTCAAATTAATGTCACTGCCACTTTTCACGAACAGCTCTGTGTTCCCTAGAATTTTGGCTTTTGATACTGCCGGAGAGAAGATGAAAATGAACAAAAGGCAAATTAGGAGGCGTTTTGACAGTGAGAACGGCTTGAACATTTATTAGTTATTCTATCTAGTGTCTAATAACTTTTGCAGAGTTTATCACTAATTTATTTAAATTCTATCTTTGTGGGGAGTTAAAGTTTCTTAACCATTATACAGCACTTTTTTATTATACATACCAACTACATTCAACCGAAAAGATTGACTAATTTTCGGCTCAGTCGAAACCTGGCACTCGTACACGCCAGAGTCACGTGCCTGGGGAGACGTGACGCGTAACGTCCATTCGTCGCTGCCGTCGGTGTGGAGCGACTGGAAGCGCTGATCGTTGGTGTACGTCAGTATCCCAACGGTGAGGATATGTAGATCTCGTTTCCGTATCCAGGATACCTGCCGGACCGTGAAAAACATCAAACATCAAAGAGTAAAGATTAGCTCGCCCTGTCCCTCAGTTCCGGTTAAATGAACCAGGCTAAATTAATGCTTACCGCTCGGTCTCCCAGACTTTTGACCCGACAGTGAAGCTGACACGTCTGTCCGGCAATGGCCGTCAGCTCTCGCTTGGTGGTGTTTTCGAAGTATGGTTGTACCATGCTATTTTCCCAATACATTTGAAGGTCGGGGCTCAGTGTGTCTGTGGGAGGAAGTTTGTTGAAACGAGAGTTAGATGAAATCACTACATGGATGGTTTTATGTTTTATGAAATGCGGCTTGCAATTTACAGGGCGGGCACATTTTTGATATCAAAAAATATTTTTGGACCATTGTTGTTTTAATTTATAGCATATTGATTGTCATGGAACTATTGAACATTTGTGGGCTAATTTAATTCAAACCTCAACCGCTACAGAGCAATTGAATTTTTGCAGTTATTGACTTATTAACATTGAAATGCCTTTAGTCATACTAGGCGAGCTCAAGTCTGTGACAGGCTCTCGTCAGGTGCACGGTAATATCATTTTGTCAGCTAATCGTTAGTGATCCATCTTTCCTGGACAATTTTGTTTAAGTGTGCCCGACGGAATTACCGAAACAGTTTCTGCCGTTACTCGTAAAAAAAGAAAGGTCAGCAACCAAAAAAATTACGACGGAAAGCTGCCGGCTGCTGGTGTGAAGTGCGAACGGTACATACGACCGAAGTTAAGTACCGCTAGTATATTAACTTCCCCATTCTTGTCACGCCTACCGTTATGCACTGGGCTCTAGGCCCATGCAACAATAGCTTCCCTTGACAATGGTTCTCCTCAAGGTGAGAAGAATGTCGAAATAAAATCGACTATCTGGCTGAAACTATACCCATGTTCTTCAACCGGGCCATTTGTGATCTTTTTCCGGGCCACAAACAATTTTTTTTAAATCTATGGAAGATTTCTCGAATTCTGACGAAAAGATTTTCAGACGTGGCCGAAATATCGAAAATTTGCCCCGATGGGCTTCGAGTGGTAGTGAATAGTTTAAAATAGGCTAATGATATTGCTAGCTACGGGCCTTTTACGAGAGTACAGAGTATATGTACCAGCTAACCAGGTGGAAATATATGGGATCGTTTACGTGCTTCTATCAGTACACGACATTTAACTTTGAGGGACTCCTCAAAATGTAACGAAGCCGGGACTTTCGGAATTGTCGATAGAGGACAATAAATTCAAAGAATATTTGAATGGCAATCTGTAGATTTCTGCCCTCTGAGGTATTGCGATTGCAACGGTGTATATGGGAAGTTCCAGTGTGACCTTACTAATCAACGTATAAATGAAATTCAATAGCAGTTATTGGAATTACTGTATCTTGCATTGGAAATCATGTTTCCAAAAATCAATCACGAATTTGCTGGGAAATAGGTGTGATAAAAGCTTAGGAAATTATCGAGTTCCCCAGGGGAATCAAGAAGCGTTTTACCGTTACGAAATGGTGGCCATTGTGCTCAAAGCTACTTCAATTGGTCATAAGTGATTTTGACCCGTAAATCTAAGGAATATGACATACATTTTAATATGTATCGCATCATTTGGCTATCATGGTTGTATCAGTTTATATGAAAATTTGCTGTGAGACCGCACTCTTCAACCCGTAGCCCCGGAACCACCTTTCATTTGAAACTAATTTTGTGTAGATCGGTTCAGTCACCTCTGAGGAACTTGTGTAAGTTTTAATGACTCACACACACATAGTAAGAATCTAGCGTGTCCAAAAAGGTGAGATTCTCTTCGAGTTGAAGCAGGATCCCACCATTAACAACTCGACCTTACAGGAGAGTATTTCCAGTTCAATGACAGAAGTTGAAATCTTAAACCCGGAGATGGTGATTTTGTGCATGGATCTTGATGAAATCACGACAGAAGACGAGCTGAGAGGTGCACTGAAGCAGTAGTGTAACCTGGGCGAGGCGCATATGACGATTCGGTTAAAGAAGGGATACAGCAGTACTCAGACAGCGATAAGTTTCAGTGAAAGCTGCCGACACCGTGAAAATCAGCAACACATGTGACCATATGGTTCAGTTGCTGTAGCAATCACAATAGTCGATCAGGCAGGCCATTATTGAGGGACAAAAAACCAGCGCATTCACGCCGCAAAGACTTAGTGTGAAAGTTTTCCGTGACTTAAATTTTGGTCGGTTCTGACAGCATGAAGTACAAAGTTACTTTACGCTCGTCCGGACATGCCGCAGACTCAGGTGATTCGCATTTCTAATACCAAAATATTCTGAGTCCTGCGGTAGCAGACAAAAAGTTGAGTCGTCGGGAAACTCTAAGCTTGCTCATATGACCCTATTCCACGCTTTTCTAAACTTTCTTCCTTGCTCTCCCTTGAGTACTATGGCTCTTAATATTGAAAAATATACTTCACCTTCCAGTCCCTTGCTAATTAAATGCCGTTACAACAGCGATCATTCGTTTACTGTTAACCGCTGCCGATAAGGCGCTGGAGGTAGGCAAAGTTACGGTTGGATGGTCGAGATGCCCATTGAGAGTCGCCCCACGAGAGCGGAGAAATGCTTCAAGTGCTCGGCTTTTGGACATTTGGCAGGGGCTTGCAAAGCCTCGGATAGACCCAGAATGTGCTGGAAATGTGGGGGGGGGGACGTGCGATCTTGCGAGAGACTGCACGCAGAGGCCGAAATGCTTGGTTTGCACTCCAGCGGACGGAAACGACCATCAGACGGGTGGATTTAAATGCCCTGCCAACAAGAGGGTGACTGTAGACCAACGGTAATGGAGAGAACCCATATAAATCTACGACAGAAACTATGTGTGATGTCTCTTTGATTGCAGAACCTATCAAGTACCCCCCCCCCCTCCCCCCGATGACGGTAACTGGATGGCGGATTCATCGGAAACAGCTGTGATACAAGTTATGCGCAGATTCTCTATTCAAGAAGTGGTAGAACGAAGGCTTCCTGATCGCCAAAATCAACAGTGTCTTCGTGTGCAGCTGTTACGCTCCTCCAAGGATACAGTGGAGCAATTCAGCTTAATGCTGCATCAGTTTATCGAGCAGTTGATCGGTCGGACGCCGGTAGTCATTGGTGGTGGCTTCAACACCTGGGCTGTTGAGTGGGGCAGTAGACTAACCAACACAAGGGGTGTGTCCTGCAGGAAGCTCTAGCGAAGTTAGAAGTATGATTGTGCAATGAAGGTTCTGTTAGCACATTTTGGAGAGACGGGAGGGAGTCTATCATCGACGTCACATTCTGTAGTCCTTCATTGACTGCGAACATTAATTGGAGAGCATGCGAACGTATACGCATAGCGACCACCAGGCTATTCGCTACCGTATCGTTCAACGGAACCCTGCTGCAGCACGAAGAAGGATGACCGGCGAGTGAATGGAATTGGCCGAACGGCGGGACCAAGAACGTGGATGCTGCTGACCTAACAAGAAGGATTGTGACTGCTTGAAACCACGCAATAGACGGTTTCCAGTTCACTAGTGGAACGAGACGCTTAGTATGATATGCGCTGCTTTGCTTGTCTTAGAGCCAGAAGGTGGGCTCAACAAGCAATCTCAAAGCCAGACAGAGAAGCGCGCACGACAGCTTTTCGGGAAGCTCGAGCCGCTTTAAAACGGACGTAGCAAGTCAGGGCCACAAGGAGCTGTACCGAGAAGTAGACGACAATTCCTGGGGTGACGCGTACCAAGTCGTGATGGCGGAAATGAAGGGCTCGACGACGTCAACCGAAATATGCCCGGGAAAGCTGAAGAGGGTCTCTTCCCGAAGCACAATCCAACCACCTGGCCACCGTCACCGTACGGCGAACAAGAAGGAGCAAGCACTGACGATCGGCAAGTAAGTGACTAACGATGAGCTCGTAGAAGCGTCAAAACGCTTGAAATCAAAAAAGCCAAGGAATACCAAACGTGATGGAGAAAGCTGCGAACCTGGCATACTCGGATATGTCCAGAATGGTGCTGCAGAAATGTTTAAATGAAAGCATCTTCCCCGAAATATGGAAGGTATAGAAGCTGGTGTTGCTGCCGAAGCCAAGGAAGCCACCGGGCGATATGTCTGCTGGATGCATCCTTGACAGGTTAACGAAATGCACGGAGGGTAAGCGCGGACTGTTCAAGATGCAGTACGGATTTCGAGAAGAAATGTCGAAAGTGGAGGCAATTCGGACAGTGTTCGAGACTGCTGAGAAGGCATCTAAACTGTAAGTGTTGGCCAGCCCCAGCCGTAAACACTGCTGAGACTCCCTGAAACAAAGACCTCAGGGTCGGCACACTTATCCTGGAGTTTCGCGGGTAGCAAGGAAATGCCCGATTAGTTGATGCAAATTCTATTTTTATTCTCCTCACTTTCACAAACTCTATCTTCTATCTCTTCCACTTTCCACTTCTTAATTCTATCTGACCTTTTTTGCTGCCCCACCACAAGATTTTCCTACTGTCGAACTCCCGTTCTCCTTTTCGCCGCGTCTACGGCCTTTGCCGTCCGCTGGACTGGAACCGATGAAGGGGTGGCAATTTAAATTTCAGTTTATACTATTCAGCTACAATAGTTGCTCTTTGAACCACTCTACTGTTCGCCGCTTTCCGGGTAAGTGACCGACCCTTTCCCGTGAGAAGTTGGTCAAAGCAAGCTAGAGTAAATTCCCCTTGGTCCCCGTCTACGGTATATAACGCGCAGCGAGCTACCCAATCAGATCGATCGCTACCTCACCCGTTCTTTCGCCAACCGCCTCCCCCTTTCCATCGATGGCATCTGGTGATGGGTTTTAAAAGCTATGGTGGCTGCATGCTGATGGTAGTATGGTTTCCAAAGGTTTATCACCTGTGATTAGTGTAAGGTCGGTTCACAGCAAACACATCAAACAAACACAAACATTTCCCGCTTTATATTTTAAAAACTTATTCGACTATTTAAAACAAGCGGTAGTATCAACAATAGAGCTTCCATTTCCCGACGGTTTTCAGCTTCCCGGGATTCGGGAAATAAATAATAAATTTCCCGGGAAATCCCGGGATCCCGGGAATACAGAAGAAAATTAAAAAGGAGAATGATTCCCTTGAAAACAAAAGAATAAATTGAAAATTTTTCAAACCCGTTTGATTGCATGTATATCTGTATTAAAGCAATTGCCAGAAGATGACGATTTGGTGGCCTACACATCATTCAGTCATTTGATAACTCGTCAATAAGTTAGTACGCAACATCAACTTTTTCTTGGCTATATGTATAACCTAAATTTTGGTAATTACGATTACGATTAGAACGATATACTAAACGTATCCGTGTCAAATAAATGAAATAAAAAAAAATATACTAAACGCAGCTGCTGGAGTTACTGTTCAAAATTGGAATTCGTTATTCTGATACGATGGAATGTGATCAATTTAATGCAAAGCACCTTCTTTGGTAATTTTGAATGAAAAGATTGAGCTGCTTCAGGGTAGTGTGCAGTTACTTCCGATCAAAAGAGGAAAGTTTATATATGAAATCCATTTCCGTAACAGTAGGATCAGCATCATTTCGAATTAAGTGTGAATCAAAATCAAGCAGATAATGGGCGAACTGTGCAGCGATGGATGAAGCCTACTATCGATTTCCTGTTACGGGCAAGTATTTGGATTGCTTGATCGTATCCCTTCAAAAATCTTGCCTGCATCCTTGAAAGCGACATTCAATGCGTTTGGATGCGCATGATATTGGACAGATACAAGGTTATGTATTTCCTTTCATACATCCAAAAATTTACAGATATTACAGTTACGGTATAACAAATAAAACGAAATATGCATTCGATGAACCGACCAAATATTTCTGAAGACGTTCTAGAAACATTCCTTATTTTAAATAGCGTTTGCGTTAAGCGTGATATCACTACAAACGATCCCAAGTTTTGAAACAAACACATTGATTTTTTTAAAAAAGTAATGCAATTTCCATTACTAATTTGATTCCAAGCCCTTTCATTCAAGATCTAACTATTAAAATAAACTACAAAAAGAACTGTTAAAAAGTCTGATCAATCAGCTCATCGGTTGCAGAGATATCGTGCGCATCACTAACGCTACTGTAAGGAAATGGTTCGATAAACGGACGGCAAATTAATCCATTTTTGAATAAAAAAAAATCAACATTCTTTAGCAGTGTTTTGAGTATGGCGTGGACTATATACCTAAAAATCATGAAAACATATCAGTTAGCCTAAAGATATAGAGTCCATTGATCTGCAAATCAGTTGGAAAAGCACAAGCTGCATTCACTACTCACTCCAAATGTTTGCCGGTAAAGATATTTCCTACAGAATTTCATTTGGAGAATCTAAGTCTTTTGGAATAAATTAAAAATCTTTTTTTCCCGGGATTCCCGAATCCCGGGAATGAGAAAACACAATTTCCCGGGAATCGGGAATCTCGGGATATCCAAAAATCCCGGGATTCCCGGGAAATAAATTCCCGGGATGGAAGCTCTAATCAACAATCTTCAAGGAAGAGACTTTCAACACTTACAAAACTGAATCGAAGAAGAAATGGATACTGCGCTGTGATAGATGTGAAGAATGCATTTAACAGCGCCAGTTAGGAAGTCATCGCTGCAGCGCTGTATAGAATAAGGGTTCTCGACTATATATGCCAGATTCTGAAGACCTACTTCCAGAGCAGAGTGCTTCTGTGAGAGACGAGCGAAGGGCAGAAGTCAGTGCGAGTCACAGCGGGCGTTCGGTAGAGCTCCATTCTCGGTCCAACTCTTTGGAACGGGATTTTCGGAAAGTGAATTATGTGGGTTTGGCGTGTCACTAACGGTGATGGGGAGGTTTCGGTAACGGAGACAATGGGTAGAGAGCTGGATGAACGGGGTCAAGCTTCGAATAGCTCATAATAAGAAGGAGGTGTTGTTGGTCAGCAACAGCAAAGTGGTTCAGTGGATGCAGATTGACGTCGGAGCGCACGTGATTGCGTCGAAGTGTACACTGAAGTAATTGGGAGTAATAATTAACAACCGTTTGAGCTTCATCAACCACGTCGACTACCCCTGCAAAAAGTCGACGAAAACAACGCGATAGCAAAAGCGAGAATCATGCCAAACGCCGGCGGTCCAAAAAGAAGTACGAGACTTTTGCTACCTACTGTTTCGTCATCGATTCTGCGATATGGGGTTCTTGCCTGGGATGCTACACTGAAAACCAAGAGGAACCGTGAAAAGCTGACTAGGACCTTTCAGCTGATGGCTGTACGAGTCGCGAGTGCGTACAGAACAATATCGTCGGAGGCAGTATGCATAATCGCTGGGATGACCCCTATCTGCATGATCCTGGCGGAGGATATCGAGTGCTACAATCGGATAAACACCAATAACGTGAGGAAGATGGTGAGAATCGATTCGATGGCGAGGTGGCATTAGAAATGGGACAGTACAGAAAAAGGTAGTGGACCTATAGGCTTATCCGAAACCTATCTATGTGAGTCAATAGAAAGCACGGAGAGCTGAACTTCCACTTGACACAGCTCCTGTCTGGCCACGGCTGCTTCCGAAAGTATCTTTATTGTTTCAAGCAAGTATGAGAACATCGCGGAGAAACTTGAACAAGGTGACTTTGAAAGTTCGATGTTCGAAGCGACACGCAGAGAGATACTCGAAACGGGAGGGCAAGACATCAACCCGGAAAATATTGTCCGCAGAATGACTAGCGACGTGAACATGTGGAACGCAATCAATAGAGCAGGTCAACAGGCAGATCATGACTGCCTTACAGCGGAAATTGTATGATGAACAGCGAGTAACGATATCGGCAGAGCAACCATCGCCGGGAATTTCTCGCCCAGAGTAGACTAGATTCATCGTCGAGGACTAGTTGAGTAGACCGCGATAAAGCAACGATAAAGGTCGTCGGAGCACCAGCGAACTGACCTCGACACTTGGTTGGTTGGCTCGTTTTCTGGAGAACCTCTCTTCTTCCGGAGAATTTTCCGTTGGAGTAGGCTGGATTCACCGTCGGGGACTAGACTGAGTAGTTCGCGAATAAGATTTTAGTAAAATCGGCTCATCGGGAAAGTGGGACGAAATGGAACAAGAAGGGGACCGAAGGGCTTAAAGGAGGTTCGGTGCTAAATGAAAAATTGGTATCGGGAGAACTTTTTTCGCCAGGGAACTCTCCGTCGGCGTATGCTATATTCACCGCCGGGGATTAGACTGCGTAGACCGCGACGAGACACTACCAGTCGTGGGTCGTCACCAGTGAACCGGATGCCCTGCTCCAACGGAATCGCCGAGCTGACCTCGACACTTGGTTGGTTGGCTCGGTTTCTAGAGAACTTTTCTCTCAGGGGATTCTCCGTCGGAGTAGGCTAGGTCCATCGTCGGGGACTAGACTAAGTAGTTTGCGAACAAGTCGGGAGCTCAACGAGTTAGTAGTGCTGAATGATACGCGAAGGGAGTCGTGGTGCTGAAGGGCACAAGGGAGTGGAGGGGCTCGGTAAGTTAGACAATCAGCTAGCTTTCCGACTGCCATGCAGAAACTGCCAGCCTGTTTGTATAGTCGAGAACTGGCGGTGTTCCGAGGAGTGGTGCTGTAACGCTACTGAAGGAACTAACTACTAAGTAGTTGAATTAGAGTGGGTGTTATGCACATTAAAAACTCCTCCCCGAAGTGAGGCCGTAAGGTAGTGCCGGGGAAGAATCTAGTTCTGGGCAAGAACAATAGTTTTAGCGAGTCGGGTGGCAGCCCAAACCCGTTCCGTGAGAGCTCGGGTTTTGTACAGTTTTTCCTGCTTACTCAGGGCTTTTTGAAAGTTTTTTTTCTTGCTGCCTAAAAAAACGAACACACAGGTATCATTGAGCTGAAGCTATAAATTCAAGCGATTTAGCACACATTTTGTGATGTTTTGCATCTTTTAGATGACATGCTAATAGCAATTTCTATGGGGATTCCAAAGGTAGCCGCACTCTTCAATCTGTAACTCCAGAACCGGAGGTTGGAATTAAATGAAATTCAATAGCAGCCTATGAGAACGTGGTATCTTTCATTTGAGACTAAGCTTGATAAAATCGTTTTGGCACACACACACACATATATAAGCACACACAAGGTAAAATATTGCCGCAAACTCCAAGATGTCTGATCTGCGCAACCAAAGAAGGTAACAACCACGTTACAGGAGGCCCGCTATGTCAGGCCTTCAAGCAGGCGACAGCAACGAAGTTACAGTGGAGGTAACGCAAAACAACCTCAACCACTGCGACACAGCACTACACTTGCTGCAGCAATCTGTAGAGGAGTCTAAATGCGATGTAGCTATCATTTTGGAGCCTCACCGTATCCCGGCCAGCGATGGAAACTGCATAGCAGATAACGCAAAATCAACGGCGATTTGGGCGACGGCGAGATATCCTTTTCAGGGAGTGCTTTATCATGCGGATGAAGGCTTCGTAATCGCCAAAATCAATTGAGTTTTCTTATGCAGCTGCTACGCACCTCCGCGGTGGACGACCGATTGTTCAACGAAATGCTTGATAAGTTGACAGAAGAGCTTATTGATCGGAGACCAGTCGTTATAGCCGGCAATTTCAACTCTTGGGCAGTAGAACGGACGATGGTAACTTCCCCGAGATCTGGAAGCGACTGTGGATGCCATACGAATAGTTGTGGAAGTTATGATGTTTGCGCAGACGCAAAAGAGAAGAGGAAACCGTTACTGCGGAGTGGTTACACTGGGCGTAAAAACGCCTTCAACAGCACAAGTTGGGCCGCAATCATCGATTCGCAGCACAGACTGAGGATTCTCGAGTACCTCTATAGGATTCGGAGGAGCTACTTCCAGAACCGGCAACGAAACTGACGCCAGAAATTGAAGTGTAAGCGTAATAACTGGCATTACACAGGGTTCCATACTCGGCCCAATTCTTTGTAATGCTATGTACCGCGGAGTACTGAAGCTGAGTCTCCCCAGGGGCGTGAAGATTGTCGGTTTTGCGGACGATGTGGTGCTCCTAGTGATCGGCGAATCACTAGGGGAAGTAGAAGTACTCGCAACGGAGGCGATAGATGTTGTGGAAAACTGGATGCGCGAGAATAAGCTGACGTTAATTCACCACCACAGTTGGTTTTGATAAGCAACCGAAAGGCAGTGCAGCAGGCAAGAATTTCGGTCGGAGAGTGTATCATCAACTCAAAGCGGGAAGTTAAGCAACTGGGAGTGATGTTAGACGACCGGCTAAGCTTTAATAGCCACATCAACCACGTATGCGGGATGGCCGTAAAAGTGATCTTGGCACTATCTCGGATCATGCCCAACAATACGGCGATCAGCAGCAGTAAAAAGCGACTACTGGAGAGTGTCGCCACTGCGGACGAAGAGGAACACATCTCGGCTGAACAGCACGTTCATGCTGATGGCCATGCGGGTGTCAAGCGCGTATCGAACTATCTCTTGATAGCTGGAACGATTACCATTAACTTTCTACTCGAAGAAGATGGCGAGTGTTAAAGGGATCGAGGTACGAGAGGAGTTCGTAAACGAGCCCGAACTGACATCTTAAGCAAGTGGCACCATTAGTGGGATAACGCTGTAAACGGGAGATGGGCCCATCGACTAATTCCATACCTTGTCGGTGTGGGATAAAAGAGCGTACAGTGAAGTGAACTTCCACATGACGCAGTTCCTGCCTGGTCATGGCTGTATCAAGAAGTACCTGAACACGCTACACGAGATCGCAGTTCTGCTTCGCGTGCTGTGTTGCAGAGGAAACGCCTGAGCACGTGGTCTTTGAATGAGAACCGTTGTCGGTTAATATGAATAATATTGTCCAAAGAATGTGCGCGGACAAAGAAAAATGGGACGCGGTGAACAGAACAGTCGCTTAGATAATGTCAGCGTTGTAACGAAACTGTCGAGAGCAGCAACGACCAGCAACGTAGCAGTATACGGCCTCGGGTCTTTGAAGCAGCGATGAACCGGAAGTTTCGCTCCAACCGGAATCGCCAAGTAGGTCAGCGGAATAAAGATAAAGTAGGGGGGCGAAAACTGAGATCCACCAACGGAGACTAGATAGAGCGCACGCATTATCGACGGTAGGCCGTCGTGGCGCCTGAGAACCGGAAGTCATCCTCCCTCTGGAGTCGCGAGACTGACCTCGGCACCTAACCGACCAGCATCGAGATAACGGTTTCGAGAGAAACTTCAACGTCGGGAAATTTTTCCATCGGAGTAGGCTAGGCCCACCACCGGGGACTGGTTCGAGTAGACCGGGAAGTAGCACCGGCAAATGGTCGTTGGGGAGCCTGTGAACTGGAGGTCCACCAAGAACCGCAGGACCAACCTCGGCATCTGACCGGGTAGCATCGGTTTCGGAAGATCTTCCACTGCCGGGGAACTCTTCGTCGTAGTAGGCAAGATCCACCGATTCAGATTTTTGAATTTTGCCAATAATAAATTACCTTCTATTTTATTTCTGATGATATCCCACGTTCGACAAGGAACATTTGATAAAATTTATGTATGAGTAAATGTTTAAATTTGAAATTGATGAACTCTAGAGCTCCTAGGACTCCAATTTTTCGTATTCTGCCAAAGGTCACAAAGTTCCCATTCTATCCCTGATTTTTTCAAATCAGTGAATTGCCAAAAATGTGCGATTTGCAACATATAGTTGATGCGTTATTAACGTTCGCTCTAGTTTTAACAATTGTCAACGGATTTCAATCAAACCACTTGCAAACGATCGGGAATTCATTCAAGTTTCTTGGGCTGAATATGTTGGTCAGGTCAGATAACCGATTCCGGATTTATACGAAAATTCCGTGGGGTCTGTCCGAGGGTCATTTTAGCTATTTTCTTTAACTTTTCAACATCTAGCTATAAGTCTGGTATTATTATATCCCGTACATAATCAAAACTTGAAGTAATTTTGGGATGGTAATGGCCACATCCGGGCATCCTGGAACCGGTTCTGGGGGACCTAGTAAATCCGAAATGCGTTATCTTTACCAAAAGGCATATCAAATATTGCAAATTTTCATGAAAAATACACAACGATGCAAATTGCATGCTCATAGACTATTCCTGGACCCTTCCGAAAGCATCCGGGACATCCAAGAACCGATTCCGAGAGATTTCCTGGAACGGATTTCCGGAAACAGCAAAAAATGAAAAAAATTTAAAAAAAATTATACCTGTCATGCGGCACATCAAATTATTTCACCGTGATGATGTATGATCAATGTAATCTTGTTTAGGTCATCTAGACATACGGGGATACTTTAGTACCGCATCCGGATATTCTGGAATCCGGTTCTTCGGCACAAACATTTTTGGTAAATATGCGTGTCATGCGGCACATCAAATTACATTAGTTTGATGATGTATGCACTTTGCGATCACGTTGTATGTCATCCGGCCACAAGGGGACACTTTACGACCGGTTCCGGATATTCCGGATGTTCCGGAATCCGGTTCATCGGACCAAACATTTTTGGTGAATATGCCTGTCATGCGGCACATCAAATTACTTCAGTTTTATGATCTATGAACTTTGCAATCACGTTGTTTGTTATCCGGCCACAAGGGAACACTTTACGACCGGTTCCGGATGTTCCGGAATCCGGTTCCTCGGACCAAACATTTTTGGTGAATATGCCTGTCATGCGGTACATCAGTTTGATGATTTATGAACATTGCGATCACGTTGTATGTCATCTGGCCACAAGGGGACACTTTTCGACCGGTGTCGGATGTTCCGGAATCCGGTTCTTCAGCCAAAAAAAAAAAAGAAAAGAGATGAGGGATTCAAGCCAGGAAAAAGACATCAAAACATAAGTCGTCTGTTGCAACTGCAATACACTTTTTCACTAGTGCTACTGGTTGTAACAAGTGATCACATTGAATGCATGTTATGTACTGTATCGTGCTTCTTGCAAACAAGTGTATTGCAGACGACTTATGTTTTTATGTCTTTTTCCTGGCTTAAATCCCTCATCTCTTTTTTTGTCTGAAGAACCGAGTTCCGGAACATCCGGAACCGGTCGAAAAGTGTCTCTTTGTGGCCAGATGACATACAACGTGATCGCAATGTTCATAGATCATAAAACTGATGTAATTTGATGTGCCACATGACACGCATATTTATCAAAAATGTTTGTTCCGAAGAACCCGATTCCAGAATATCCGGATGCGGTCCTAAAGTATCCCCGTATGTCTAGATGACCTAAAACAAGATTACATTGTTCATACATCATAACGGTGAAATAATTTGATGTGCCGCATGACAGGCATATTTTTTCAATTTTTTCATAGATAAGGCTTGTTGTTTCCGGAAATCCGTTCCAGGAAATCTCTCGGAATCGGTTCTTGGATGTCCCGGATGCTTGCGGAAGGGTCCAGGAATAGTCTATGAGCATGCAATTTGCATTGTTGTGTATTTTTCATGATAATTTGTAATATGCCTTTTGGTATAGATAGAACATTTCGGTTTTATTTGGTCCCCCGGAACCGGCTCCAGGATGCCCGGATGTGGCCATTACCATCGCAAAATGACTTCAAGTTTTGATTATGTACGGGATATAATAATACCAGACTTATAGCTAGATGTTGAAAAGTTAAAGAAAATAGCTAAAATGGCCCTCGGACAGACCCCACGGAATTTCCGTATAAATCCGGAACCGGTTATCTGACCTGACCAACATATCCATGAAAGTTCGGCCGGAAATGAACTGGAATTCTGGCTGGTTCCAGTTCGCATTTCGGCTCCAGTGACACAACCGATTCTAACTAGAATCCAACCAGAATTCCAGTTCGTTTCCGGCTGAGCTTAACTGGGATACAGCCTAAGAAACTTGAATGAATTCCCGATCGTTTGCAAGTGGTTTGATTGAAATTCATTGATGAGTGAAAAGTATCACGGGGACGCAAAGGTTAATAATAAGAGATTTTAGGGAGAAAATTTATAGAAAAACGTATTAAAGAAAGGTCATACACTCAGGTTTTTTACGCGGTTTTTTTGCGCGTTTTTTACGAGGTTTTTTACGCGAATTTTCCAATTAACGCGATTTTATTTTACGCGGATTTTCCAATTAACGCGGTTTTTGCAAAATCCTTTTCAATGCAAAGACTTAGACTTTTTTCTGAAAAAAAATTTCTAAGTCCTTTTAACTGCAATGAATTTTTGTTATTTTTTATTTTGCGCAGATTTAGCAATAAACACGGTTTTGCAAAAAATATTCTAAGACCTTTTGTATGCAAAAGACTTAGTAGATTTTCGGAAAGATGGAAGAGACGGGTCTGGAAGACTTCTTATGGCCCGCATCCCAACAATATGGGTATTTTCGGAATGGACTTGAAGAGTAGATGCCAGAAATTGATTTTTGACGCCATTTTGAAATCCAAGATTGCGACTTCCGGTTTAGCGAAATTCGCTATAACCCAATCAATACGGGTATTTTTGGATGTTGAAGTTGTGGTACAAATAGTTTTAATTAAACAGTAGAATTTACTTAAATTTAAGCAATATATTTAATTTGAATAAATTCAAACCCCCAACTCACACCACATACGTCTCTTTCTTCTCTCTTCCATTCTCACCGCACTCTTCTGGATTAACACATAAAAATATTTTGCATTTTGCTGGTTTATGATAAGATCTTATATTTGAGGGTTGTGTAAATCCGGAACTTGCTGCTAAGACGGTTGAACCCGGATTTGAGATTTCCACGGATCATCAAACGACACTATGTCAACGAGCCGATAATTTTAACCAAAAACGACTTTATTTATCCGAAACAACGTGTATTAGGTAAAACACAAGTTTATTGAGGTCCGTCCTCGAGTGATAAATTTATAATGACTAACTGATTTACTCTTGCGTATCCCTTTATACGAAGCCTAGCAGAAAATTGCACAATTGGCGAATTGAGATGCATAACGGGAGTGCTAACGAACGTGATTTCCTGCTGTTTCGTTTGTAATTTCGCATTATTTCCTATCGTTTCCTGTGCTATCAATAATCTATCGACTACTAGGGTGGTACTAATATAAATTCAATAGGGTTTTCTTATAACTACTAATTCGACAAATTTTCAATGAATCAAGTATGCGCTAAAAAGGGTGTTTCGGATGATTGCCCAGATTTTCTATGTGGGAATTTCAGTAAACCGGATGTCGCCATCTAGAATTGTCTCCTACTCGTTAAAACCATTCCGAAAATACTCATATTGATTGAGTTATAGAGAATCTCGCTAAGCCGGAATTCGCCATCTGGGATTTTAAAATGGAGTCAAAAATCAATTTTTCGTGGAAAACCTTGCGTGGAAGGTGCAGATTTATTTATTTCTGGCACCTACTCTTCAAGACCATTCCGAAAATACCCATATTGTTGGGGTGCGGGCCATAAGGAGTTTTCCAGACCCGTCTCTTTCATCTTTCCGAAAATCTTCTAAGTCTTTTGCATACAAAAGGACTTAAATATTTTTTGCAAAACCGTGTTAATTGCGAAATCCGCGCAAAATAAAAACTGCCAAAATTCTTCTAAGTTCTTTGCATTTGAAAGGACTTACAATTTTTTTTCCAGAAAAAAGTCTAAGTCTTTTGAAAAGGACTTAGAATATTTTTGCAAAAATTGCGGTTATTGCGAAATCCGTACAAAAAAACTTCTAAAAATATTCTTTTTAGTCTTTTGCTGAGTTTTTTACGCGGATTTTCTAATTAACGTGGTTTTTTACGCAGATTTTCCAATTCACGCGTCTTTTTACGCGGTACGTATCGCCCGCGTAAAAAAACCTGGGTGTATTCTCGTTTAATTTCCTAAACGGTATTTTTTCAAAAGAGGTATAAGCTGCAATTTTCCAAAGACTCCCTCATAGTCTCTCGTGGTACCATTGACAAAAACTTCATACGATGTGGGTGGGGGTCAAAAAACGTCCAAATGATGTGAATTTTGGTACTTGAAATTACTTTGACATTTGTTACAATATTAAGTGCGGGGGACGGCGCCGGGGTTTGGATTGTTTTTTGTAATATCCTACTAATCATCCGCATTCGGAATTTAAAAAAACGAAAGACATTTCAGATCTATCTAGAAATTAGATTAGATCGATCTCTCAATGATGATAATTGTTAAAGTGTTTATTTTAGAGAGATTTTTACTAGCATACGTAGGTCTTCAAAATATTTTGAACCATGTTGTATAAAACATGAAACTCCGGTTTAAAAAAGTTTTGAAAAAAAAATCCTTCATTATGCAATGGCGCTACCTGTCTGAAACATTTGAGATATCAAATTAAATCATCTTTCGCGTCTTTGCGCATCGCGCTTCGCTTAATCCCTCCGGGAATTTCTCGTTTCCTTCATTAAAACACCCACTTGGAAGCCGGCCGGGTAAATTGCAACGAAACCGCAATGCTGTTAGTATCTGTCATGTAGTTACAATCGTGCACCACTTACCTGCCACTGCGATGACGAGGAAGTTAATCAACGATGCAATTAGTCTCAGCTTCGTGTTCATAGTGAAGCGGCACGGCACTATTACCATTAGGCTGTAGTACGACGAGTTGTGCTGATAATTTGCCGCCACCGAGTCACCATTTCGCGCACCAATGGTTGTTGGTTTTTCACTGCTGCTCCTGTTATTTTTTCTCACTCACCCACTCTCCAGTTTAATCCAGCGGGTTGCTCAATGCCGCGACTCGCACTCTAATTTGAGTTCGCATTCGCAATGACATTTTTGTAATTAAATTCACTCACGTACTTGGGCAGGAACTGCATTTGCCCGGCTAGTTTTATTTTCAATTAAGCGTACATGTGCTCGCAAGCGTAAACAACACTAGTTTCTGTGTTTGAAGTGGGAAAGAGGTAGGTTGGAAAATAGTCGAGTCGAGCAAACGACACCGTAGGCGTCCTAGTTCGATTCAATTCATGTCAGCCAAGGAACCTACGCCTACGATGTCGCCATAAGTGCTTCGATGGGGTGATCAATAGTGGCACAAAGTGTAGCCCAAAAATGATCGGAAGAAAGTCTTTGTCGGAAACCAGAAGCGACGCTTTACTAAGAGCGCCTTCAAAATAGCGTTTTAGTCAGAAGTTTCGAATTATTTTGCCCGTAAGGGTATATTTCCAAATTACTTATTTAGACCACCCCGATATTCAGTCCTAGTCGGTAACGAGCGAATTGCATAATTCAAATGAGATGATTTCTTTTTTGGTACTAGACGAGGATGTGGAAACCTTTTACTTATTATTATGTATATATTCACATGGATCTAAGTTATATGAAAACTTCCTACTTTATCTTCGCATTCTTCTCCCTACCCTGATACATTTTTTGTTCCTAATGTGTGCCGTGCCCTATTCGTAGTTTTTTTTCCACTGTCCACGTTGCCCACTACCACTGTCGACAAATCTTCCGGTCGACATAAATATTTCACTTTTATCGTGAAAAACCAGCTGGCCGTGGTTGACTTTGAAACGAGCAGAGTTCAACTTGATATAATATGTGAATGTATGGTTGGCCGAACGGGCGGATGTGCGGAACAATGGAAGGGAAAACTCGCTGCGGCCTGCGCCGGAAACCCATGGGCAAGCAACCGCATTTCGGTTCGCACTGGCCGGGAGCTTCCCTAGCTACACGGTCAACGTCACCGTCAGCTCTCGGGAGAGCACAGTTTGTTTTGCTCGTGTGAGGAACTACGGACGGTGCTCGACGACACGCGCGGTTAGCCAACCGAAACGAGCCAAAGGAAACAGGTCATGGAAAGGAGCGACAAATTCATATGCACTGTGTGCCGTGGGAAGTTGCGACCACGGTAGCAGCAAACGACGATTCTATTATTAAAATCCCTCTTGGTTGTTTGGTGGCTAAATGTTTGCTGAAGGAATCCAGTACATACTTGCAGCTCGCTTGTTTGCTGTAGACGCTGCGTATCACAGAACCGTTGTGAGATACGTTGCGTCTTCATGGTGAAATGGTTTTCCACATTTCATGGATTACATTGCTTCAGTGGCATGCATGCTGACGAAACAGGGTAAGTATTTTCGGATCTTGAAACACAATGGAAGAGTGGCGATACATTATTGACTTATGTGAGCAAGTCATGCTTTGGAGAGTAGTGAAACATAATGTATATAGCGTGCTGTTTTGAATATACGAGACAATGAAGATACACGTACTTGACGGAACAATTTCGAGGAGCATACATAGTATGTGCAGAAGATGATTGAAAGTTTTGTAATTTGTCCATCAAAGTTTTAGGATAAATTGCAACAAAATTCAGTTACCGCATGTTCACATCGATGATAAAATAATGGAGAAGCATGGTAGCTGACAATCATATTAAATTAAAAAGGTTACAAATGATGTAACACGTTGAACCGAATGGCAAGATATGGGTGATTGGCGTGTACAACTGTACATTCCTATATGGCTGTATCATTTGGATTGTTAATGATTTGAAGTGAATATGTGTAGAGTAGAATGGGGTCAAATAGGTATGGGGTACAATAGGTATAGGGCAATATCTTTGCTATGTTATTGCAGAGATTGCTCTTGTAACGTGAATTAGATACCGTAAACCGGGGTGACTTTGATCATCGGGGTGACTTTGATCACTCGAAACTTTTTTCGTAGATCGCTTATCAAACCAGAATAGTCTACCGAATCAATTTAGTTTGAAATGATTTTTACTCTAAACTTATGAAATACTGGTTTGTTATACTTTTTGAGCATTTTGTTCGGTTTTTGGGTACAAAAACTACAAACAACCGAAATTTAACTTTACCTTATTTTTACGAAGCTTCATAAAGTGTCTATTTTTTATGAAACAAATAAATCTCAGATTTGAGCAAGAGTAATAAATTACAAGCAAGATTTTATTTTCCTTTAGAGTGGGATGTACCAAATTTACTTTTAATAGTTTATTTATTTTAAATACAATTTTTTGTGAAACTAGTTGGCAAGTATTTCAATTTTTTTAAAGCTAAAACTCGCAACTTTTTTTATTGTTCGATATTCCAACGTGTTAAAATGGATGAAACATTTTGTACATTGATAACGCACTGAATTAAACAAATTTTAGGAGTTTTAAAGGTTTTCAGAATCTTTTATTCTAGTTGGACACAAATTATACGAATTTTGGTTACTCGAATTTTACAGTACATTGAATACTTTGTATAATACCAATTAACATCTATTTAACAATGAGCATCTTTCCAGAATTAGTTTAAACAAACATTTGAATGAAAAACATTGACATCAATAACTTAATGTGGGTGAACATGCAGGTTATCAAAGTCACCCCGGAATACGAAAACGAACATCAACTTGAAATCAGTTTTGGAAAAATAGCTGTAAGCGGACAATTGTAGGTAAAACCATCCAATCTTGTTCTCCTTACATCAGTACATGATTTAAAAATATTAAACTTGAAAAAAATGTGTTGCGTCTAAAAATATGCAATGATTACTTCGAAAAGTGATCAATGTCACCCCGGTTTACGGTACACGGTAGAGAAAATCGTTGACGGCTGTCATTACGGTTGTTGCTGTGGATCAGCTGTATTAGTTACGGGGTCATTTATGTTTTCACGTGTTTTTCTGCGAAAATGCATTGTATTTCGTCCTCAGTACAGTACATTTAATCAATCTAAAAAATGTCAAGTGAGTTTTTTCTTACGTAAAAATTAATACTGAAAACGGGTATTGCGTTGGTTTTTCGATAGTTTAGTTTTCAAAAAAATACGGACATCACCATGAAACAACTTGGGGGTACGATAAGTCAGCCGTTTGGAGGCACTATATGTCACTACTATAAGGGGCCGTTCATAAACCACGTAGACTCATAAGGGGGACGGGGGGTCTGGCAAAAGTCTACGTTTGTCTACGAGGGGGGAGGGGGGGTCTTTGAAAAAGTCTACGTAGACTTTTATTTTTTGTTATTCTCGTATTACTAATTATAAATGGGATTTAAAGAGAATTGTATTCAAAATATCGGTCTATTCAGTATTTATGCAGACACTTCAAAGCTAGTACACTATTGAGGTAACTACTCGTTAAGCGACCACTCAACCCAGAACCCACGATTTTTTTGGACAACCTCACACAGTTTTCTTGCGTATATTTCGATATAGTTTTGATCTAGGAATAATACAAAATGACAGTTTCAAAGACGATCGCCCAAAATTCCTCTCGACGGAAGATTTTGACTGTGAAATCATCTGAGACACCACTAGTTAGTAGACATGCATGGACCATTAAATGCATGAACCACAAAAACGTAAAAAATGGTCAAAATGAAGCATTGTAACAACAAAACACCCGATTTTTAACAATAAGTGGATTAATTTTATTTTTTATTTATTGATTTCGGTGGTTAAAGCAGTAGTGTAGTTAAACTTCTACAACAAAGTGTTCACTCGAGTTAATCAGTTTCTCTTGCAATCATTTACACTGATTTCAAAATCTTTAAACACCCGTTAAATTTTACGTCTATATATTGAAATTTGTTCACGAAAAGTGAAATTTGTGTGCATGTTTGGTTTATTATTTTAGTCTAGATGATAGTACACATCGACAGTATTATTTCGTAAATGTTTCTTATAATTTAACAATTTTGAATGCACCAGTAAGGCTCAAAAAATGTTTAGCAATTCTGCATTGTTCACACACTTCGGCCAAAATTTAAGCTAGTTATAGCAATATATCTTTTTACATATATTTGAGTGACTAATCTTGAAAAGAAGTATTCCGAACGTTGAACGAAAGAAGTACACAAACGTTGGAAAGCACCTTGAATTGGTACTAATTGATTTGATCAATCATAGACAAAAAACAAATGTGAAACACCTTTCTTTAATATTTAAAAAGCTTGAAATAAATCTGAACGCTAATTTTTAATTGAACATTATAATGTGCTTCTTGCTAAATACACATTTCCCGCGAATAAAAAAAATTAAAAGTCTACGTAGACTTTTGGTGGAGGGGGGGGGGGTTGGTAAAAGTCTACTAAGGTCTACTAGGGGGGAGGGGGGGTTAAAAATTCTCATATTTCGGTCTACGTGGTTTATGAACGGCCCCTAATGTAAATTTGAATTATTTTTCCAGGAAAATTGTTCGTAATTTCGTGCGAAAAATTCTAAACCCAAGTGAAGAGGACATAAAGAACGCAATTTCATCCGTTCAAGATGGCGCCATCAGCCTCCAAAGGAATTCAAGGTTTCGCTTGAAACATTGCGTGCTCGCTTGAGAGGAAAACGCTCGTCATCAATGAAAGTGCGTAGACATTTCGAGTGAGTTAACCCTCTACTGCCCAAATTTTTGTTTCCCTTCAAAAAACTTAAAAGGACTGTTTTTATGATGAGAAAGCTGAAAAACATGTTGCCGGTTTACGAAAGTTGCGGGTTTTCCAGTTAAATCTCAAAATATGTAACCCGCCAGAAGCCGGGGTTGGGCAGCTGGGCCAACAAAAATTTAAAATATTTTTTTCTCACTAAAACATTCGAGATGATTTTTTTTCTGGGAAGAACACAGAGGTGGGAAAATACCGGTTGAGTATCGGTGCGCTAAACCAAATCTCCACACGTGTTTGTGTTTCCTTTACATTGTGTGCGGTCTTATCGCTGGTTGCGTTTCAACGAGACACGAAAACCAGACCGTGTTTCGTTTAGACACCACCGCGGTTTGGTTTTTATTTTCGTTTACCGGTGCACGAGTATGGGAAGGAAATACGAGAATAACGAAACCAAGCTTCGGTTGTGTATTCGGGTTGATGTTTATCGGCTATGCTAGTGCTGCTAGTATTTTTTATTAGGGAGTCTAAACAAATTTCTTTTGGGTATAATATAAGGTATTTTTTCGGTAATTGGAAAAATAAACTATGTTCGTGGTCATAAATGACGTTCCTTAACTCAATATTGCGAAATTTTCATAATGATTTATCATCAGGAAGTTTACAACATGGGAATGTTTGGTATGGGAAACTGCCCAAAAATCGAAAGTAAAAGGAAATTTAATAGCCTCCGCTATTTTTATATCTAAGATAGCAGATCAAAATTTAACGTGACGGTATATTCAAGATATTCTGTCATCTAGAATCACGCGACATGGACATTTTTAATATAAAAAAATATGTCAAAAGATCGCAAATTGATGTCTGCCGTCATTTAAAATCTAATACGGCTATATTCAATACTACTGGCATTCAATAACGTTTCAGTGGTAAAAAAATCATGAAACAATGGTATTTTTGATATCAAAAAGTTATTTAGACATTATAAATTGTTATTCGTCGCCATTTTGCATCTCAATATGGTGTTATTTTTATGACGATTTAGCATTTAAAAGCAAGCATATTTAAATAGGCATATGGTTCCAAGGAAACGAAACTTGAATTGCGTCGTAAATTAGAAAGGCGGAATTATACTAAAAATGATGGCATATTCATGATGATTTATCAACTAGCAGGTCGTTTTACATTTTTTGTTGTAATGAGACAGACAATTTCGTGATTGGTGACAATGCGAATAATTTTTTTTTCATTCGAATGTTTGCGCAACATTTTTTTTAAATTTAATGGTTCTGCAGTAGATTTACAAACACATATCGACTGGTATCGCCGGAAATATTTATTCCTTAGTTCCAACGGCGGCCCATTATATGAAAGTGTTCTTGCTATTCGTTATTTGGTTGCTGATCAAATTTCAATATTACGGCAAACTACTACTGTAAAGAAACTTGCCAATAATTTTTATTTTCTTGAAAACTCCAAGATGTGTCATAATTTTTCAATTGAATTGTACTACCACACGCAAAATAGTTCTTTTCTCGTTTCCCTCAAATTTCCAGATTTCAACTAAAAGATCATTTTATATCATGATTTCAACAAGCAGATAATGAATTTGTATGATAGGTGGGAATGCATCGAAGAGGTTTCAGTGGGATTGACAACACAAAATAGTGTATTGTACATTTTACTACGATTCTGTTGAACCCCGCCAAAAGGCGGGGTTGGGCAGCAGAGAGTTAACAATATAATATTTCACTATGCTATATTTCACCCTAAGGAGGAAAATTTGGTAAAAACCAAAATTTTTCACTAGGGTGAAAATTTGTTGGTAAAACCAGTCTAAAACTAAAACACACTTTGTGTTTCAATCAAACGACTGATCAAACGTGATGTCCAGTTCGAGCAGAAGTTTCGGCTTCACTGTGTCTCATCGGCATAAACAGAACTTCTGCTCGAACGGGACATCACGTTTGATCAGTCGTTCGATTGAAACACAAAGTGTGTTTTAGTTTTAAGGGATTTGCGTCAAGCCGGCGCTAATCTATTCCGACAATAAGTTAGTGTCGGTTTCTGATGAGGCGAAGCGGAAACGCAACTGAGTATGAATATAATATTTGCTGTATGTTTTTGAAGTAGATAATCAAAAAACATGATAAAAACCTGTTTTAATCCACCTAGCGGTGCAATTGTGCCTTTCTCATTTCTCTAAACTATGGCACGGAGGCTTTTTATGTTCAACATAATTGTGGAAATGTCCATTACATTCTTAGTACACTTTGCACTTATACACAATGGCATGCCAGCCACGAACTTGATGAGCTACGTGTCGACGGTGAAACACTTGAAACAAAAAAATATCATACTCCATTAGCCTAATCAGCATTAGATCAATGTTATCTGCTTGCTAACTCATTTTGTCATGCAGGGGTGGGTATGTGAGGAGGGCGAAAGTCCCATGAACGAACGATTCCCCAGCTTAAATTGGTATGCTTTGTGATATAGTGGTGGTTTAAAGATAATGGGGTTGAAAGAGAGGGGTATGAGGGCTGGATGGGGTGGTGGTCTGAGGGGTGATTTAAGGAGATTTTTAAACGAGGGGAGTGAACAGTAGAGCGGGGGTGTAACCCCTCCCCGTAAACCATCAACTACACCCCTGTTAAAATCCAGAAACCTTATGCGAGTCGAAAAAAAAATTTGGCCGGGATTAGGTTGACGTTTTTCAAAGTGATTGCATAATCTTTCTATATGAGAATGGCAAAAATATGCCAAAATCCAAAAAAGTGAATCATCGTCAAATTTTTTTTCGAGTTTGCATCAAATCTCGACGTTTCATGCACCTTGAACACATTTAGCATCAAAAATAAAAATTCTATTTTTAATTTTTCCTATAGTTTATATGAGAAATTTTTGTGTGGCCGCACTCTGAAACCCGTAATTCCGGAACCAGAATTCCGCTCGATCCAAAATTCAATAGCAGCCGATGGGAAGGTTGCACCTTTCATTTGAGACTAAGTTTGGGCAAATCGGTCCAGCCATCTCTGAGAAAAATGAGTGACATTATTTGATACAGACGCACATACATACACACACACATACACACATACATACATACACACATACACACACACATACAGACTTTTTCCGATCTCGACGAACTGAGTCGAATGGGATATGACACTCGGCCCTCTGGGCCGGGATTAAGTTGACGTTTTTCAGAGTGATTGCATAACCTTTCTATATGAGAAAGGCAAAAAATTAAGTAAAGGCCCCCAAAAAATGCTACGAAACGCAAACGTGATTGTCGCACAGCTAAGCAACCATGTGAGTCATAATGCACAACTTCAATTCCACACTGAGGTGACGACGAGGACACCGAAGAAGTCATTTGCAAGTACAAAACCAGACGCAACTGCTGAAAAAATATGTTTTGTCAACATTTCCTTCCGCGGTTTCATGATTTTTCGCAACATTTGTCACCTTATCATTTTCTTATCTGAATGACGTCCATGGACAAATTAATACCTAAATAAATATTTATTAATTATGTATTAATTTTTAAATAATCGGCAGTATTTATATTCTTTAAATACAAGTTGAACTGCTGAGTTTCTAGGTGTGTACATTGTTTTATTTACTCTCGAATCTAGTGATTTATCGTATCCCCAGATTTTAAAAACATGGAAAAAAGTACCATCGCCTTATTGGATTTAGCTTGAAAATTATTTAGCCATGCACAAAATCATTATTTCCAAAACGTTGCCAGATGAATAACCGTTCCAAAGAGTTCTTGTTTGTCAAAATCAGTGCGAAAATACCAACGCCAAAAAAACTGACTTACTTGACCCCACTCTGCTCTAACATCAAATGCATTCAATTTATTCATAATATAGGTAAATATACGCAGCCCTACAAGAGAACGTGATAAAATATCAAAGAGCTCACATTTCAAATTCACCCATTTGCCAAAATCTATATCATCTGTGATTAGTCCAACCGTTTCTGTATCTGAAGATAACATCATTTTTTTTTAGGTCAAGTCAAGGTCAACCCGATTAATTTGAATTAAAGCCATCAGATAGCACTAGCGAGTGTGTAATATTCTAGGCATTCTTTAGCTTAAGATCTTGGTTTTTTAGAATATTGGCTTTTTCAAAAATGCACGTTTGTGGATCAAGAGCTGCCTAAAAGCAAATGATTTATTTCAAAAATTATCTACTAGCCAGTGTTGGGGAGCGTATGGAAAGCTCAGTACATATATGGTAGAATAAGTTCCAAATTATAATAATTTAGGAAGATACTGTTCGGAGTTTTTGCGGAGGTTAGAATTGTTTGATTATATTAAAATTGATTTAGATTGTATGAGCCAGGCTGCGTTATTTTGTGTGAATTTTTGTATCTCAAGTCCATGAAAATTGAAGGGCAGATAGTTAAGGTTAATTCTACCGAAAGACACATTTTAAAAAAATTCCAATTTCAATATACTAATCTCACGAATAAACAACATTTTTTTCAAAATTTCATTGCAAAATACTCGAAATTGAACGAGTGACAGTGAATCTACGGAGGCACCTCTTCGAAAACATGTTTTACGAAGTACATCATAACTCAAAATCTACTAGATCAATCGTTTTGAAAATTGCATTGTTCTTCTTCACAGGTGACTGCAGCCTTTTATTTTTCTCGCTTTTGAATTTTTTCGTAGCTCCTTAGAATCCAAAAACCCGATCTTCGCTAAAAAAATTAATTAACATGTTATTGTAAAAAATAATATCAATAATTTTGTAAAAAGCTCCCGTAAACACTTGGGCAATGATACGAAGAAGAACGGTGCAAAATTTCAGAACGATCCAGGACATTTTGAGTTATAGTGGAGTCACTCACACATTTTTCTAGATTTCGCAATAAAAAAAATATGTTGTTCATATGTTGCTTTATTATGTATATGGAAATTGAATGAATAGACTAACACTTTCTGTATCAAATCAAACGCAAATATTTTTCACCAAAAAACCTTGTGAATAGACTAATTCAGTATGGAGTCCAATATAACTCCAACGTATTTGACTTGATCTGCATTCATAATTCGCTTCATCGTGAAAAAAACCATTAAAGTTTTATTTGGATTACCTGATAATTTAACTTGTTGGCACCACTGTTCGACAACTCTTAATGCTTGTAGTAAAAAGTCAAAGTGCAGTAATTAGTATCTGGTAATCGTCAGCAAACCCGTAGATTTGTAACAGAACGTCACCCTGAGGACAGCTGCAAATACTAGATTTCCTTATCTCTGACTTTCTCAGTGACGAGCAAAGAATGCGGTTACCAAACATTGCGTTTATGCAACTCGAGTTTTGTTTATTTGTTGTACCTTCACCGACAGATCCCTTGGTCCCAATTGTGGTTACTTAAACTAGTATCGTTTCAGAATTGACATTATTTTAGCTTTAATGAAATTCCTTTTTGAAGTCAAAAGCCGTCGCCAAACTGTTAAAAACACGCTGAAGTCCGGTAACAGCACTTTGGCGCTCATAATTGGTTCTCCTTAACGCGACTCGCAGAAGAGAGTTATTGCGTAGAACTTGAACGTGAGCTTAAAGATCCAGGCTTCCGAGGATTGTAGGGCAAGCCACCCTGGCAGACAGTAAGTCCGTGATGAACAGGGCTCGAAAGCAGTCCCTCCGGATGCTTAGAGTGTCGAGCTGTGTTAACTGACAACGGTTTTCGTAGCTCGGCAACTGAAATCTGTTTTACCAAGGAAGATGTCGGAGTGCAAAGCGTATGAACCGGCGTTGGATAACCTCGATTCTGTTAACGCCGTTCTGGTTGTACGGATTTCAAACAGCAGAATAATATTCTAGTGTTGAGTGAACCCAAGCTGTCATGATGACTTATCCTCAATGAATGATGTATGTGGTTTGAATGTTAGTGCCGAATCCATGATGACTCCGAGATTCTTGACGTGAGAGTGTTTTGGAATGCTCGAGTCGAAGAAATGGCTGTTAAACTTAATCGGATAGCGTTTTCGCGTGAATGTAACGATTGAGCATTTACTCTGGTTTAAAATCATTCTGTTTAGATCACAATCCGTACTAAAGTTCTCTAATTCACTATGAAGAGACTCGGTATCGGTTTTATCTCGTATTTGTCGAAAAAATTTCATGTCGTCGGCGAAGGAAAGGCGGGGTGCCTGTAATTTGATATTGACGTCATTAAAGTAGAGGATGAATATCACTGGGGCGAGATGGTTTTCTTGAGGGATGTCGAATGTAGCGAATAATGGTGCAGATAGACAGTCCTTAATACTGATTTGGAGTTGCCTTCCATCGAGGTAGGAACGAAATCAGCGCAGTAGTAGGGTCTAAAACAACCAGCTCGAATAGTTTGATACGGCACTTAAACACTAGATTCCCCGATAATTATCAATGTTCGATTTGTTTCCTTTTTGCCTTTCTCATATAGAAAGGTTATGCAATCACTCTAAAAATCGTCAATCTAATCCCGGCCCGGAGGTCCGTGTGTCATATGCCATTCGACTCAGTTCGTCGCGATCGGAAAATGTCTGTGTGTATGTATGTGCGTATGTGGAAAAAATGTCCCCTCTGTTTCTCAGAGATGGCTAAACCGATTTGCACAAATTTAGTCACAAATGAAAGGTACAACCTTACCATCGGCTATTGAATTTTTCATTGATTGGACTTCCGGTTCCGGAGTTACTGGTTGAAGAGTGCGACCACACAGCAAATTCCCATATAAACTGAAATGAAAAATTCTCAAAGGGGTGAGTAAGGGAAAATTTCAAAAATTGAATTTTTGATGCCAAATGACTTTAAAATGCATAAATCGTTGAGATTTGATGAAATCTCGAAAAAAAATTTTTGACGAAAATTGACTCTTTTGGACTTTGGCATATTTTTGCCTTTCTAATATAGAAAGGTTATGCAATCACTCTAAAAATCGTCAACCTAATCCCTGCCCTATAAAGGCTTAGGTAGGAGTATGCAATGAGGGGTTGCTACTTTAAAATTAAAACTAGTTTAAAATGTCCTAACCAGTTGAAAATTTTTGGCAGGGTCCGGACCCCCCGAATCTTCCTCCTTGATCCGCCGCTGGTTTCAAGCCATGTTTCAGTGTCGACACATAGTATCTCAAGATCTTGGCTGTCGATCCATTGTATGTATGTGTAAATCGTACTAAACATGTAATATACATTTCCATCATTGTATTGAACATAACCAACCATTTCCGTTGTTTGGGCAAACGAGAAAGGCACAATTGCACCAATAGGTGGATTAAAACAGGTTTTTATGAACTGCATACATGTGCACTGCTTTCCAGCAGGAAGGAAATGTTCCAGTAGTGAGTGATAGCACGAAGACCCTCCGAAGTGATCCAAGAAACCCGCTGATGCACTTTTTGATAAGAATCGAGGAAACCATCTGGGCCGGGGGAACCAGACAGTCAGGTAATTTAAAGTCGCCCAGTATGACAATATCATTAGACGGGTCAGCGATCGAGGTGATGAAAGAAACGGAGGAAAGATGTACATCAATCAGACTGTAATCACGAATTCTGTCAGGTGGGAAAACACACGACCACAGGATCAGATTGCAATCGGCAGTTTTCACTGGCAGTTATACTTGCTCGGAGCTCGCCCACCAGTCATCGTTGATCACTCGGGCTTTTATAACATGGCGAACGGCGATAAGTACCCGAGCAAATGAAAAGCCCATAATACACCCATGGCCATGGGGTTTGACATGGGTGTTTGAAATGGGTTCAACCCATGAAAACACCATCACCATGGTCCGGTAGATCCCATATAAAATACCATATGTTGGTGTATTTATGGGTCATTGAGACCATTTTATGGTGTCTTGATGGTTGTGAATTTTGGCACGGACCACGTTTAAGGTCTTTTCAAGGGGCTATGTGGTGTTTGAACCCATGAGTATTTGCTCGGGTACACCACCACCTGATGTCTTGTGGCTAATGAGGGCGTTGCGGTCACAGAGGTAGACATCGAATGTTGAACCAAACACCTGGCGAAACAGAGTACGGTTGTCTAGCCACGTTTCGGTTAAGGTAATGACGTCATAACAGCAGCTCGTGGTCGCGAGCAAATAGCTGTCCGTTAATGAATTTAAGCCACCAACATTCTGGTAGTAAACCTCGATGCTATTGGAAGATGGATCAGGTTCAGCAGAGAGCAAATCAGCTACGTCGCGCCCCAGAATGCGACGATCGTCGTCGGCGAGAGAAATGGTTAACATCTGGTAACAAGATGTTAGAGCAAAAGGCAAATTACTGGAAGCGAAGAACACATCAGCGCTTTGTTTGGTATAGTGGCATCGCTAATCGTTGCGGAGTCGTTTGTAGGGTTGATGGACCGGGTTGGATTAGCGGAGTACATGCGACTTCTGAGGGCGGAGGAAAATTAATCGGCGGGCACCAAATCTTCTAGGTACGACTATTCTCAAATTCCCAGAACGATATGCCTTGCGGTCATGTGGCAGGGTTAAGAGTGCATCACGGTACTTTGGGTGAACTCCAACTTTGAAGGATGTGAAGTTTTGGGTACTGACGTGCCTTTGCAGGGTGCCTTTTTCAACAAGCGGAATAACTCTCCTCGTTTCAATTTAGTTTCTCTTTGGACATTTTTTCGACAGTCTCCTTGCTAACGACAAGAATTACTCGGATCAGGGCCATCCTCGCGACGACGATTCTGAGGTGGTCGAGAGGTGTCGGAATTTGGCCGGACTGGAGTGGCTGTTGAAACCTTTCTGGCGAGGCTCGAAACTTGCAGGTTGTTTTTGATAACACGACCTTTAGTTCAGTACATACGTCATCCCTTTTCCCAGCGATAACACATCCAAGCAAAGAAACGGTATTACGAAAGCGAGCAAAGCTTGACGCATTGATTGCACATCCAAAATAAATTTGGGTTTTTCGCAAGTTTTTTCCAGAACGGCTTGTTAAGTTGTTTCCTGTACTACATATGCACATTTTTGCAAAATCCCATGCATTCGATAAAGTCGTCCTCTGATTTGCCATAATGACGATTTTCTACCCGCCCTAGGTCCGGCTTTTCGTTTTCATCTCACTGCACTGTGCGTCAAGTTGTAAGGCCATTACAAATCTTTTTTAAAAATTATGTCACTCTCCCCCCCCCCCCCTTCAATATCGCTGAAAAAAATCACGGGGCATTTTTTTTATAATAACTAAAATTTAAAAAAAAAAACTGTCGCTTTTTATAGAACAACAATTGCTTTCATAGAGTTTTTTGCTTTTCGTCATTGAAAACTATTATGGTAGTTTTGGAAATTGCCATCCCATGATTATTTTTATTTAGACTATTCGCTGGTAGATATGACGTCCGAATGAAATCGTCAATCCAGTCCAACATCAAACGAAACGTTTACTGTTCGCGGAAGGAAGGACCCGCCTGTAAATTATCAAACAACCACCTCCTGGAAAGGCTAATACAGACCGACTTCTGAATCAATTCCATTTTAAATTCACCAGTAGATAGTGACAGAATCGATTGTGGCATTCGAAAATAATTTCGATGAGGTAACAACCTGAATTCAAATCAGACTTCTGGCGATTTATATGTGGTTCAATATTCAATATGCATGAGGTTCACTGAAGGGCTTTCGACATTTAAAGATTTCATATGGGATCGTAGTGTTCATATCGTATTTCCGCAGCCATATGTGCGATTCGTATAAACTTGACCAGATCAAAATCTGCTACTAAACCTTCCATTTATGACTAAGCTTGTGAAAATCGAATAAGCCGTTTTCCAAGGAGCCGAAGAGACTTTAATTCTGAAATATTCCATGAGCCAGGAACATGCGAAATTGTCGAGATGGACGCTGGAATCAAAAGGACTTTGTCTGGCCATCAGCGATCAAGAAGTCTCTAGCAAAGCTAAATATAGATCTTACAAACAATGGTATCATCGGCACTTACTGCAGGGAGAGCCGGGAATCCATTATCGATGTCAATTTTTGTAGCCTTGGAGTAACAGGTAAGATGGACTGGAAAGTATGCGAGGATATACCCACAGTGACCACCAAGCCATCTGGTACAGCATTGATAACAGGGCACGGTTTGAATATGTGGGAGATAAACGAGTGAAGGTGGAAAACAGCGATCTTTCACAAGGACCTGCTCGTCGAAGAACTTGAATTTGAGGGCATCCTCTTCAACCTAAATGCGAACAAGTTCACGGAACTACTAACATGGGCGTGTAATGCGACTATACCAAGGAATGGGAAACCGAGAAACGGTCGCCGGGTGCAATACGCGGATTATCGATTTACGTATAAGTTGCCTCCGAACTTGGAAAAGAAGTCAGAGAACAGTTCGATTTCTCATCTCGCTCAGTTCAGAAGCTATAAATCGCTCAGCTGCTATAGTAGGGCAAGTAATCAAATTTACCCGCGCGACGCTTGGTCTATTTGCAAAGGCAAAAATTGATTCCTTCTACCTAGTGTGGGAAACGTGAACAAACAATGAGTGACAATGCAAAGCAAGAGTATGTGCTATTGCGGGCAAACTGTGTTGCTGTTGACGACACGAAATGTCCGGTAAGACAATCAATTCCTGAAGTGGAGCACATGTTGAAGGTGAACATGAAGCTCAACGTAGCAGAAGTTAACGCGGTGCAATCCCATCATTTAGGCCATGCAGTACTGAATATGATAAAAAACATTAGTCAAGCAGAATAATTTGCTTTCCAGAACAACATGAATCTAATGTAATGACATTTTATACATTATCCCAACGCATATAGATGTTGACAGTATTGAAATAAAGATACATGACCTGGCAGCACGTACTAGTTCCTCCGCTATCAAACAAGTCATGTCAAAATACGGAGTGGTGAATAGTGTTAAGGAAGATACTTGGAGGAACTTCTCCCCATTCCGCAACGACGTTCGTGTGGTGAAAATGCGTCCATCAAAACCTATTCCCTCTTACTTGACTTTCACATGCAAATCACCTCACGGTGTTGAAGATTCTCAACGAACACTAGTCACGTACCCAGGAGAGATTCCTACGTGTCAATAGTGTGATCAGCCGCTACACCACGAGAAATCTTGCGCATAAACTGCTAAGGAAATTCCACCTGATACGACCAAAGCCGGTATACAATCATCGTATGCTAAACCACAACCGGTTGGTAAACCAACGACAGCGGACCGGGCATTCACAAACACCAGTACAACAACGATCGAGCCCAGTACCACTAAACCAACTGCCATTACCAACGTCGAAGTAACAACAATTACAGCAAATGTTTCCAAACAATCAACCAGCATCACCAATAAACACCGATGAAGTAGGATTTACAACAGCGACCCGTAAGCACAAACAACAAATAAGAACATCCGACCGCAAGCAAGATGAATGCAGTACCGATGACGACATAGATATAAACGAAAACACGAGAGAAGACGGACCGAATGACCCCCAAGGTGCGGCAGACATCGCACCTAATATTTCACCATCAAGGAAGAGGATCTCAACACGCCGCAGTAAGATGTCAACAAAACCCGACGAACATGCTGTAACTATATTTTTTTCTATTTTTACATATTGTAAAAACACGAAAAATCCACGGCTCAGTTGTGCTAACGCATGGAGCCGCGTCAAATATATTTAAAATAACAATAAAAAGAAGTCAGAGGGCTCGTAATGACACCGAAAGATGGGACCGAGCTGCAAGAACCGTTCTCAACAAAGCAGTCAAGCTGAACAAGAAAGCCTGCATTGAGGAGCTTTGCCACAAAGCCAACTCAAATTCTCGCTGTATTTCAGGACCGAATCAGCCTCCACACGTTATACTATAAAACATACAGACATTTGTAGATATCGACGAACTGAATCTAGTGGTATATGACACTCGAACGAACTGAATCTAGTGGTATATGACACTCGACACTCTAGCTTAAAAAGTCGAGTTTCAGAGCCTTCCTTATATGAAAAAGGCAAAAACTAACTGATGATTCCTATACGTTTCGTGAATCCGTACTATAAAATGAATTTCTCTGATGTGGCTACCTACTGCGCAACAAAGTGGGGAAAAAATGCAAGGATTTTGAAGATGTACACGGAACAGAGCCGTATTACTATCATGTACCAAACAAACAAATCTAAAAGTCTTCAAGCACAAGCGATAAACCAAAGCTGATGTTTCCACTAGAGCTCGAAAAATCATAGTATGCACAGAATGTACGTTCACCAGGCTAATGTATACGAAATACGCCATCGAAAAAATGTCCGAGAAAACCATATCTGCAATAAATAAATCCATTGACGCACATTTTACATTTGTGGAGCCCCTTTGGATTCATTCCAGAATGTTTTGCAAAAGTAGGGGAACTGGGGGTAAGACGGACATATTAAGCATATACTGAAATATAACATAGTAAGAGCATGTTTTTGTCAACATGTAATACTCCAAGCTGTAGCTCCATATGTTGGCTTTGGAGTGCCCAGAGGAATTATATTACAAAAATCAATAAGTAGCATTTTTTAAAGAACTGGAAAACGAAGAAATATCTGCACTTTTTCCAGACTGCGGGTGAAACGGACATATGGTGGGGGTAAGACGGACATGCTGCAGAAAAGATGATCACAATGCAAAATATTAAAATTTACTGTTTCTTGCGGATGTTTAGAATAGATTGTGGTTCTTCTTGATATATATGTTCAATTCGAGGTGAAAAATGACGTTTTGGGGTTCGATTTAGAGTTGAAGCAAATGATGCATTTTCTAATATCGTTTTTGCCGTTGTCATAAAGAGAGCTAGACAATCAGTTCCAATGATCAGTCACAATCACTTATACAAAACTGGAAAGTTATATCTTAAACGCGTAATTGGTAACATTAGTTCCTCGATTACACACAGCCAGAGTATGGGACCTGCACAAAATCGTCTACCAGGTTCTAGGAATTCCGTATTGAGCCTCGGGCACATTACCGTACATCCTGCAGTTTACTGCATGTGAGACTTCAGCTAACTTGATGGCTCTTCACATTTGACTGCTTTAATCTCGTTTCTACGGGCGAGACATTCATAAAAAGGATGAATCAATAGAATTAATCAAGACTGTTCGTCTTACCCCACCAGTACACAAATTTTTTAAACGTTTGTACTTATTTACGCATAAATAAACTTACCTGTTATTTTTCACGAAGGTGTTACTTAAGAGTTACTTTATCGAAATAAAGAAAAAAAAAATCCGCGAAAGAATTGATTTTTTCATCGCTAAACCTTAAAGTCGGAAACTTGGAAATTACATCCGCACGAAACTGCACTACTGATTATCAATATTTGCTTAAATTGTACACGTTTAGCAGTATTCAAGGCCTACTAAGTGTTTCATAATTCAAGGTTACCCATAATGATACACAAACAATGCAATTGAAGTTTTAATGTTATATCCCTAAAATAACCATGTGTCCGTCTTACCCATCCTGTCCGTCTTACCCACAGTTCCCCTACATAAGTAAAATGTTGCAATCCTATTTCTGTACATTGTTATCAAGCAGGGTCATCTTTAACGTTTCATGCTTTTTGTGGAAAGTCGGTCCATGTGCCGCCTCGACGGAACGAAAACTATTCAAACAACCAAAAGTATTAACCTAAAAGAACTCTAATGTTCACATCAAGTTCTTAGAGAACTTTCAAGCTTTTATTGGGAATTTAGAAACAGATTAAACCACTATTAGAAATTGCAATGTTCGGGAAATTATTTAAAACGAAAAACTTTAGTATCCCTTTCTTATATGAACTTTTGATTGATTCAGTTATGTTTGCCTGAGTTGCCCAAGTAAAAAAAAGCTAAACCCTGCTATACGGAATCACTTTGCGAAAATGTCTACGAGAACAATCGAAAGAAATTGTAAAAAGAAAAAAAAAATGTGTTTTAATAAAAATAAATATTTATTTTTTGTTTGCAACTACCCCCCCCCCCCCCCCCCCCCCCCCGTTCAGAAAAAATCTGTGCTGGGACATAATTTTTAAAAAGATTTGTAATGGCCTAATGTGGAAAATACTTTCCGCTACACGCGTACAGATGGCGAAGCGAACGCGTGAATTTTTTTGTGGGTAATTACATACAGATACGGTGAAGTAAACAATCTCGATTTTTCACTGGATTTATCACGACACAAAAACAAAAGGAAACACTTTAAAATTTCACAATGTCAAGGGCAAAAATAAAATTTTGAGCCGACTGATACGATAAACGACGATTTAACGGCACAAATCACGTCAAATATTAAAACAATAATTGGAGCGATCAATACAAACAACTAATCGGTGGAAATACACTGTACAAAAAAAAATCTATCCCCACTCTCCCCTATGATTAGATTTGAAATAACAGCACGAAGTGTAATCACAACACTCCGGTTATGTCACAGACATTACCCGCCTATCTTTTTTTCTCTTCTTCAGAGATGCCTGATTTGAAGATTTGTCTTTATTTGGAAGACATTTGAAATGTTGTGATGATGTGTTTTTCATTTCGAAGACAAATAGGGTTGCCACCCCTCCGGGTTTGACCCGGAGACTCCGGTTTTCTGGAGCGATCTCCGGGTCTCCGGGTTTTACATCAATTTCTCCGGGTTTGGTGGGAAGAAGCATAGCATTTTTTTGGAATTAATTGATTCTTTACAAAATATTTAAAAAGTCTAAATTAACTATTACTGTGGTTCAGATTTATTTTTCCCGACTAACCCTTCGTTTCAAGGTGGCGAAGAGTTCAAAAAATATTGCTAATTTCTTTCACAAAGCAATGAAAATGAAAAACAAATAAAATTTACTACAAATTAACCTTCCGGAAATCGTGCAAGTGCACGATGCTCTGAAAAACTAGCGAAATCGTCTTAGGGGACCAGCGGCTGCTTGTTCGGTAAGCCATATGCGCGACTTCCGGAGGGTTAAGGAAAGTAATATTTCGCTATGTGCTACAATTTAAATGTTGCATTCCACTAAGTCGCTCAAAATGGTGTAAAAAAGTTATTTTACTGCAATTTTACCAAATCATTTCACTCTTAGTGGTGCTTATCACCAGCTGCACTAAGGTCTGGCAGATTTGTTCTATTCCAACTGACTAGGTCAACATCAAACGAGTTCTTGCGGTGTTGTTGCTACTCCAGCAGCGATCCTTAACTGGGCTAGGGAGGTGAGTTTTGCCCTTTGTTGCGAAATTAAAATTTGTTGGTGACGAATAACCGACACCACATAGTGTGATGTCGCAGCTCTGCCTCCTTTGCTCTCCTTCTCCTGTTAGTTGTGGAGCAGAGCAATGCTCGTTCGAGTTATCCTCCACAGTGAGAGTAGCTGGTGCTTTTGTATTCTTGGCACTTAGTCGGGGAAGTGAAATACTACACCACATTAAACCGATAAAACCGTTCTCAAGCGTGAAAAATTTACAGTTTTACTTTAACGTGGTAATAAAGAGCGATTAAAGTGCTTTAAAATGCCTAGCAATCACTTTGATTCCAATTTCTGTCTCGTTCCACTCAAAATCCACCACCCCCCAGATCAGTGAAAATCTCCGGGTCAAAGCCTCTCCAGAGGTGGCAACCCTAAAGACAAATTTGCTTGCATGTCTGACTGATTTATGGTCGAATTCTGGCTCAAAATCAATAACCGATTCAGAATCCTGACCGTTGAAGACAAAGGAAGACATTTTTTATGAAATGTGAAGACATTTGAAACATATACCTGGCATCCCTGCTCTTCTTTTTTTCCTTTCCGGAAATTCCCTGTCTCCTTTTTGTCGGGTCATCGTGGTCTGCAATAGACACAAGGTTCTGCATAATCTGAAGCCACTGCTACAGCGAAGCGAATGTGTATTGCATCTATTAGAACAGAAAAAGTCAACCACCTCGGGTTCTGCTGCATCATCATCATCCTGGCAGCACCGTCCCAGAGCTAACCCGCTCCAGAGCCTTAATACGAGATCGTGTTAACCCGCCTACAGATAGTTGGTTGGACAATCTTAATGTTCTTCTTCCGCTCTAGCATTCTCTATCTTCTCTCTCTTCTGTCCTTGAAATGTGCTTTTCCTAGTATTAATTAAATTTAATATTATTTCCTATTTAAAAATGTTAATCTGTATCCCTAGTCTGTAAAAATGCGATCAACAGTGTTATTAAACTCAATTATTCCCTGCAATCTTTTTTCCTAGTTCATGTTAGTCTCAAAGTTGTCTCCCTTAGATTTAAAATAATAAACAAAAATCATTTTCGAAGCAATGTACAATTATAAAGAAAATTTAAATCTACAAACCATCGTAATAGGCAAAGTCAAATAAATGGATTGAAAAAAAAAACAATCCCAGTTATATGTTTGTAATTAGTGATTTACGTCATTCCGATCAAATGCTTTGACATATTTTCGTCTTCCGTCTATAATCGAATTTAGCGAGTCTATCCGTTCGAGACGTTTTTCTTCTTAGAGAGATACAACATATCATCGTATCTTACTAAGCAAACAGTTTGCTCGGTAATATCGCCATTTTTCCTACTACGCAAAGTTATTGATCCCTGCCCATTTCCAAGATAAACACGAAATAAGCCCTCGGATCACGGAACAAGACAAGACAAGACAAGTTTCTTCGTTAGAACTTCTCTGGAAAAGAAAACAAGCCGTTCAATTTATTTTCACAAGGACCTTTTTGTTTCCGTCTTGTTTCGTTTTCCCCAAACGGGGACCGCGCGGCTCTCACGACGGAGTTTGAGCATGGTTTGAAAAATCGCAGAAGCAAGAAATCATCTGCCAGAAGATTGAGTCTCGCTGTGTTTCCTACAATCATCGATCGGTTTTTCCCATTTCGCGTCAAATAAATGTCCGCTCGTTTCTATCCTCTTCGCCGGTACGCTGGCTGGTTAGTAATTGAGTCACATTTCTACTTTTTCATTATGTCATTATTTCTTTAGCCGTCTCGTCAGAAGCTCAAAAGCGTCACGGTAATGACTCGATAGTGAGCCATGGAAAGGGAATGGAACGTCTCGTAGAGGAAAAGTGAGGAAATGAAGTGTGCCCAGTGTGGGTGTTAGCACTGCTCCTAGGATGAGTTAATTGGGTCATCTCACAGCTGTCTCGTGTAGATGATCGATTGGCGAGGGTTTTCTGCCGTTACCTGCAAACAGGCAGCTCTTTGCTCTCTCGGAGAATGCAGCGGTTGCGTTAAATCACGATCGGAATGTCGGTCCTTATCACACTCACAAATCTGAAATGGAAAGAAGAAAATATATTATTCGTTAGTTAGTTGAAATTTTATCACGTAGTTTTGGTACTGAAATTGACCTAATTTTCGGATTTTTCATTCAACTCCATCAAATCAAAAATAACCAAAAATAATAAACAGGTAGTAATATACACCAACGATTAAGCAAAATATTACGATGATTTTAAGCAATTTTCATTAACGAATATTTGTTAATGTAGAATAATCACACTCAGAATGTAAACAGTCATTCGCACTGTTTTCAAAACAAAGCCTAGCTAACAGCCATTTTGGTTTATTATATACTCAGCCTAAATCTAACTGTTAGCTGTAACACCTGTTTCAGCCGAACAGCAATTTTTTGCTCCAATCGTCACGCATCCGCCTTGGTTCAGTGCAACGCTAAATGCTGTTCCGCATTTTTCCGGTTAACGCTTCATCCTCACGAAACAACATCCACGCTAAACTGAACTCCGCACACCACTAGGTAAGTCCACCTACCTGCTGTGTACTAACCAACATTTCAGCAAACAGGATCCATGATAGTGAGAAAAACTCGTACAGGAAAAGCAGAGCAAATATTTACCTCGCGTGCTGCAAATTCGTTAGAGCGAGCATCGGGAGCACAAAAAGTGAAATAAATGCACGTTCGGCAGAATCAGTGCCGTACATTCCCACCGCAACACCAGACCAACATCCTCCAGAAGCAAGAGCAACGGGTGATTAGGAGGTGGAAAACATATTAAAAATAACAAGGCATAGAGTCCAGATGGGAGTAGCTAGAATGGAAACGCTTGTCGTCACCCTAGACCCCATAAAAGTACACTGGCCATGCCCAAATAGGCGACCGAGTAAAGCACAATTCATCAAATCGTTTCGCCCCATGCGCTAAAGTTTTGAATTCATGTACAATTATTATTTCGAACCGTAAAAACTGTCGTTCACAAAGTTTTCATGCACTGGTGCCGGCAGCTGTTGGAACTTCACCGCAGAAAAGCGGAAAAACGGGAAGTAGCGTAAAATTTGACTGCCAAAAATAAGCGCTAATGACCGCTTTTGGAATTTTTTGGAAAACGGGCACAGACGGCTGCGGTGCGCGGGGTACTTCTAGAAACAAACGTTTTGATCGGCACCGTTTGCGGTTGTTAGTTAATAATTTAATTGGATCACTTCAAAGTTAAAAGCACGCTCCGAAAAAAAAATAATGGATATTCGCCGGGTAAGAGTTTCGATTTTTAGCCCAGAGCTTAACTCAGTAAAAGCATAGTCAATCCAAGTATGGCGTAATGGCGTTCTTATTTCATAGCTATGCAAATGGTCGGCTTTTAACAATAGGATTTATTTGCAGTTCGTTTTATGGCATGGAACACTGTGCTTGTTTGACGGTGCCAATTTTGTTGTTTAACATTTCAAGTGACATTTGACCACGAGCAGTGATGTATCGTTGGAAAAAATTCCATCTTCCCGGGTTGTTATTTTAGGGGTTTAATCGGGTTTTTCCAAATCATTTTAACCCGACCGAATCGTGGGTTTTTTCATTTCATCGATTTCATGAGGTTCATTTAACGTTTTTGAAAATCTAGTATTTATATTCGAACGACCGAAAATAAAAGTTGCAAGGACGCTTTGCAAAACCTATTAAAAATATTTTAGAATGTAAAAATCGAATATAATAATCAGGCGTAAAAATCGGACAGGGATCCTTCAGCATAAGAATCGCTTAGAAAGTTCACATTAGATTAATTATCTCGTAGGAAAATCCGAATAGCGTTACCTTCAAGATTAAAAGTCCAATAAAGAAGTCTTAGGGTTTTATGCTGAAGATTTTTTCAATTGACTCGTGTATCGAAGAGCTCCTGTACAATTTTTACGCTTGAAGTTTTTATCCTATTTTTACATTCTGACGAATTTCGCGCCAAATTGTATTCAGAGTTGGCAGCACCCTCTCAGATGCCAATAAAACTTTCTGTACATAAAGACTTTGTCACAAAAAGCCACTTTGCATATTTTGTTTTTCCAAAAGTGATCTAGACTGTTCTTTTTTTTAATTAGGTTATTTGGCACGGCTCAATGCGTTAGCTTAGAGGAGCCATGGGTCTTTTATATATTTACTAGATGTAAAAAATGAAAACTACAAGACATTTTATTTTGAGCCCATAAGATCCCGTGCGCGCAACTTGCTATTGTGAGCTGAGATCTTTTTTCGCGTCGGGAAGATGTTCCTTCTCTCGCCAATTTCGGGGTTATCCATGTCACTCTCGTTGTCGTTTACGCCCGTATCAGCATCTTGATTACTGACTTGATACTCACGATCAGATGTTCTTCCTGACTTCTTGCCCTTGCGGGTCACGAATGTGAACACTCCATCCTTGGTGGTAGTTTCTTCACTGGTGGTATTAGTTGTTAAGTTTGAAGTATTGACGTAGCTTTTACAGTTGTCATTATTGCCTGAACAGCAGCCACAAATTTGGCAACCGTTTGCGGTTCAGTTGAAAATGTTGGAGCTTGGGTGTTGGCATTTCTTTCTGCAGGAGAGTCTTTCCTCAGCGGTTTCTGGGCAGGGTTGTCCGTAGTGTGCCGTTTGTTCACAGAACTGGCACGTATTCGTTTGTCCTTAATATGTACAAAGAGTTCGCTGTGTAATGGTATCACCCCCTTCAGTTTTGTACTGCAGGGTAAGGTAGGAGGGAATGGGTTGATCTACCCGCATTCTCACCACAAAGACACCATTTGAAATACCTGGGAAGTAGTTTCTCCATGTGTCCTCCGTAATAGATCCCACTGCTCCGAAATTCGACATGAATCTTTTAATTGCCACTTTGCAAGTAAGTGGAGATAAATCATGCAATTTAACTTCAATATTTCCATTGTTCATGTATTTAGGGATCTTGATTTCAGCGTTGTCACAAACAAGCGCATGTTTCAAGTTGTTCTGCGAAATAAATCTTTTCGCCTGAGCGAATTTGTTGAACGTTACCAGCACCGCATGCCTGACGTGCTCAAGCTGTATGCAGGTGACTTCCGAAAACCGAAGCTGCATTTTCACCTTCAGCAGATGTTCCATATCACGAATATTTGATCTTATGCGAAAAGACCTGAAGTCAATGGCCACTGTGTTAGGCCGAATAATCACGTTTTGTTGATGAGACTCAGTTATCTTGAAAGATCACGCAGGAATACAAATAACGGTATCCTTTGTTCTTCAAACAATGCACACAAGTAACTGTTTTTTTCGTTCGCTTTGCACTGGCTCGGATAGAAGCAGGAGCACACTGAGTATCGTGACCGCTGTCTTTGATGGTCGAAAGTAGACTGATCTAGACTGTCTTTAGAAAAGGGCCAAATTTTTTTCCCTATTTTTTTTCAATGGCTATAGTCTAAAAATGACAAATCCTACAAAAAAAGATGTAGGAGTGGTTTTTACAAAATTAGTCAAATTTTCTAAAAAAATATTGAAAAAATTCTTCATTGACTCCTACACTGAAAAAAATATATTTTAAAAATTTAAAGTCGATTTACAAAAAAACATTTTTGATTTGGATGAAGTTTTGTTCCAAGGTAGATACTTATGTTCCCTACCTACCATCAAAAAATCAAGTTGGGCACTGTTAAGAAAAAAAGTTATTTGAAAAAAAACCCTTTCTTATCCAAACTGAATTTTTTTCTTTAGTGTATTGTTATCGAGAACTAAACCAATGAAAGTCATAATCATCTCAGAATCCAATAAATCTCAGTTTGTGAGAAGATATTGTCTAATTTACCAACTAAGCATATTTTTATTAAGGCGTTAACTACTTTTTCATTTTCCTTGAAATCGAATTTTTTATTACTTTATCTGAGTAATAGAATCGATCTAAATTTACAGCGCTTCCAAGCGCGCTTCGTCTACCAAGAGCAGCGGTAATTTGAAATTTTAAACTCGATTATCTCGAAATGTCGTTTTACTAAAAATGGCTTTTCCGTGATCGCGATAGCCGATAAACTACTCAATCGATTATTATTTATTTTTTTTCAATTGATCATAATTAATTTTTCTTGTGCTTTAACGATTCTTTTTTTATTCATAAATTTTTGTTTCATAGATAAGATTTTTTAATACAATTTTTAAAGTTTAAAACAGCGATTTTTTACTAAAAACGTTGTCGAATGCAGGAAAAAATTATTATTTATTCAACTCGTTGAGGTATGAGGAATACTTATAGACCAACGGAATTTTTTGAGTTTTGGGATTTTAGATGTCTTAGACCAGATTTAGACGACCAATAGATGTCTCCAATCGTGATCACCGCAAACCTCTCAAATAAAAAAGGGTTTCGGGGAAAAAGCCATAGCACCGCCAATTATCAATTTATTTTTATAAACTTATGCTTGTTTATTTTACTGAAAATGTACTACCAAAATATAAATTTGATGTAATGAAATCATTGCTTTAATCCTTTACGTAAATTCAAACTTTCTTGGCATTTTATCACTAAAAGGTATGTAACCCCTTAATCAAGAATCCTATTGAAAAGAGGTTATGTCGTTAAACAAATGTTCCATTATTACTTATTTATTTTCTTGTTCAGTACTGAGGAAGAATCAGAGAAAGAAACAACCACGACAACATTATGTATTGAATTCTACATAATTATTTATTTATTTATTTTTATATATTACATTTGTCTTAAAACTATCTTCGTGCATGCTATTTTGTATTATTTCTATACAAGGAAAATATTTTTAATTAATCTTCTGAATTAGAATACCTTTTCGTCTCTACTTTGCCACTTTTGAATAGGCACAAAACTGTAGAATTTTTGAGTTCCAGATATTGTTTTGGCGTTATTATACAGCTCTTAGAGTTCTTCTGACATTTTGTTGTACTGTTCAGTGAATATGTAGCAGTAAATTAATTTTGTTAAATTTTTAATCAGTATGTTCAACTGCACAGTTATATAACTCTCGGGGAGTTATTATGGTATTTCCATAGTCGCGAGCAAGCCTGGATCTTTTTGCCATTCGCTTGAGAGTGCCACCAATGGTATCATAAGGTCCTTTTCCATGGCATGCTGCAACAAAATGCCATTCTGCGCTTAACTCATACTTTGACTGGAATCTACACAAGCTTGCAAATTTTGCCTTGTTTTTGTGTTGTGCTGCTGGAGCAGACATAAAATAAATTTTAGAAAAGTTTGTCAATTGTTCATTAAATTTATCCGTTTTGAGAGAAACAAATGAACTGCAGTCTTCAAGTCTTCCAGTCTTCCGATCTTCCAATCTTCCAGTTTTCATTCAGGTTTGTTATGAATATATACCAAATTCGTTACTGATACTTTTTGTATGTATCAGGCAACTAGCAGCTGGGAAAATGGATTCTAACATGATTATGACTTTCATTGGTTCAGTTTGCGATAAAAATACACTGAAGAAAAAAAATCAGTTTGGACAAGGAAAAGTTTTTTTCAAATAACTTTTTTTCTTGAAAGTGCCCAACTTGAATTTTTGCCGGTAGGTAGGGAACATAATTACCTATCTTGGAACAAAATTTCATCCAAATCAAAAATGGGGTTTTTTTGTAAATCGACTTTAAATTTTTAAAATCGATTTTTTTCAGTGTAGGAGTCAATGAAGAATTTTTTCAATATTTTTATTCAAAAATTTGACTAATTTTGTGAAAATCACTCCTACAACATTTTTTTGTAGGATTTGTCATTTTTATACTACATCCACTTGAAAAATATGGTAAAAAAAGTTTGGCCCTTTTCAAAAGACAGTCTCGATCATTTTTGGAAAAACAAAGTATGCAAAGTGGCTTTTTGTGACAAACTTCTTATGTACAAAAAAGTTTCATTAGAATCTGAGAGGGTGCTGGCAACATTTGTTCGAGTTGGCGCGAAATTCGTCTTCTAGTATATTTAAAACAGTTTTTACGAAGCATGTTCTATTTTCGCGATTTTTATTTTCGGTGTCTCATTTAGTCCGCAGCCAAATATTCTAGCTCGTTTTATATAATATGGATAACTTTTATATAGCGAACAATAGTCATAGTTGCTCAGATTAGTGAACATCAGAATAATAGTGACAAAGCCACTTATTTCTCATTTTAGGGGCTGTTCTACTTTTGACGAAATTAGGTAGGTACTCGCTCAAAATACCTACTTTTACAGTGAAAAACGCAATCGACTTAGCTTAGAACATGTTGAACAGCTAACATATCACTTATTTCACTACAAAATTTGTAAATAAACGTGGGGTCAGCGATTAGATATTGATTAAATTGACCAAAACTTATCAGAATTTTCAGATTAAGGCAAAATTTAATGACAATAATTCTATTCTATTTTAACCCTTACACAACCAGTATTGAAAAGCATCCTGGAAAACGTTACTGTTATTTTGTAGTGTTTTCCTTGTCAATATTAATATTTGAAGCATATTTTCATACATCGCAAATATTAAAACGGCCAGGCCTACTGTGCAGAGGTGGGTTTGAAAATGTTTCAAACATAGTTGGAACCTGTGTACATTTTTCGCGACCTGTCAAGCACCCGTACATTTACGCTCTGCTAAAAATGTCTCAAACTGGTTAGCTTCCAAGCTAACCAATTTGAGACATGAGACATGGTAGACAATATATATAAATTCAATTATTTTGAACTTTTTGATAATAAATGTTGTTTGCTATTGCGAGTTACGAAGAGTTGAAAATCAACAGTTTTAAACATTTTAAACGCACACTGGGTAGTAGATGCGTCAAAAACCGAAAAATTTTCGGCTTTTCACAGATAAATATTGTTTGTTATTACGAGTTATTATTCAGTTTATTTAATAGCCACAAATGCGTTAGCTTGGCGGTGCCAAATTATTTTTTTACATTTTGAATATCTTAAAACTAAAAAAAATAATACTGGGGTGGGCGTAGCGTAGTTGGTAAATCGATTGTCTTGTACGCAGCGCACCTGGGTTCGAGTCCCGACCCCGCACATAGGGTTAGAAATTTTTCATAAGAGATTTTTCTAACCCGAAGAGGCGAATGATCTTAAGGTTAAAACCTTTATAACCGAAATAAAAAAAAATCTTAAAACTAAGAGGTTACAATGCACAAATATTTTTTAATATTGAGAGAAACATTCCTTACAACTATCTTAAACTAAAAATACGATTCGATATACAAGATTAAACAATAGTTATTTTTTACAAAAAAAATTTTTACAGCTATCTTAAGACTAGGAACGTAGCTTAATATACAAGAAGGGGAACAAACTTTTATGAGAAATTTCACAGCTATCTTTAAACTAGGAATACAATTAGATATACAAGATGGGAAATAAAAAAAATGAAAAGGTTCAAGGCTATCTTTAAACTAGCAATGTTTTACAAATTGGTTTTTGTATCAGCAGCAGGAGTTGTATCAGGAACAGGGGGAGTAGGCGAGCACGATGACAGGGAAAGAAGAACAAAACTTGCAACTTTCAGGCAAAGAGAAGATCAGTGGCATGAGTTAGAGCCTCAGGCTGGTAGATGGTAGATGATCAGACCATCGACCTGCTCTCGCTTTGAATTCATTTTACGCAGGCGCGGTAAAGGTGACGGCAGTCACTAAAATGATTAATATAGGATATGGACTAGATTAGGATATTTGTCTTTTTAATAAAAAGGTAGATGAGAGACATATAGGGAAGATCGCGACTTGCCAGGATATCCCAAACTGGAACATCGGGCGGTCTACCTCGGGCCCGGAGGAAATCATTTAACTGTGATCTGGCGCCGCAATACCCGGCGCACACCCAGACAACGTGATCGATGTCGTGATAACCTTCATTACAAGTGCACCGACTACTCTCCGTGAGCCCAATACGTCGCAAATGCGCATCCAATGTGTAGTGGTTGGACATAAGCCGGGACGTATGGAATCCCGACCCACATCCACCCCCGCTGAACCAAGGCTTCGTTGATACCTTCGGGATAATCGAATGTAACCATCGTCCAAGTTTCCCATTGCTCCACGAGTTTTGCCAACTGTCGAGTGTCCTCTGATGACAAATACTGAAAAATTCGTTGAAGCAAATTGGTCTTTCATAGATGTCAACTTCTAATGCGCTCACCTTTGCTAAAGAGTCGGCCTTTTCATTACCCTGAATAGAGCAATGAGAGGGGACCCAAACAAAGGTAATCTGGTAAGATTCTGGTAAGAATACGGCAATTACTTTTTAGGCTTCACCGCACAAAGAGCCTCGATTGAGCTGAGGCTGTCCGAAATGATGAAGTAGTGATCTGTGGGTAGAGTCTCGATGATGCCAAGGGTGTACTGAATAGCACCTAATTATGCGACGTAAACTGAAGCGGGATCATTGAGCTTGAATGAAGCGGTGATAGTATTATTGAAGATACCGAAGCCAGTGGACCCATCGAGATTTGATCCGGCAGTGAGAACATTTTGTCACAGTCAACTTCTTGGAATTTATCATAAAATATATTGGGGATCACTTGAGGGCTTATGTGATCCGGGATTCCACGAATCTCTTCCTTCATGGATGTGTCGAAGAACACAGTAGAATCAGAAGTATCTAGGAAACGGACACGGTTGGGATTGCACGAAGCAGGATTGATGCTCTGTGCCATGTAGTCGAAGTACAAGGACAAGGACAAGGATCGTATGGGTCGAGTGCATGCAACCCAAGGCAATGCGCAAGCAATGATACTGGATTCTCTCCAGCTTGATGAAGTGTATGTTTGCAGCGGAGCGGAAACAGAAACACCCGTACTCCACCCCGACAATATCGTTGTTTGGTACAATCTGATCAGGTCTCCTGGGTGGGCCCCCTACCATGTTCCAGTTATCGTCTGGAGAAAATTGATCCTTTGTTGGCATGTCTGTTTCAAATACCTAATGTGACATCCCCAGGTACCTTTAGAGTTGAATCAGACCCCGAGATATTTAAATGTGAAAACCTGATTGATCGTTGCATCCATTAATAGAAGCTGGAGTTGTGCCGGCTCACGCTTCCTAGAAAAGACAACCAATTCAGTTTTCTCCGTGGAGAACTCGATACCCAGCTGGACAGCCCTAGCAGACAAATTGTCCAAGGTATCTTGCAATGGTCCATGCAAATCGGCAGCATTGGACCCTGTAACAGAGACCACCCCGTCGTCTGCAAGTTGCTATAGCGTGCATCAATTATGTCAATGTCATTCACGTAAAAATTGAAGAGTAGGGGACTTAGACATGAGCCCATGTAGCTAAATCGCAATGTTGTTAAATCGTCATGCGAAAAGTGCATGTGCTTTTCAGACAACAGGTTTAGCAAAAAGTTATTTAAAATTGGTGAAAGACCATGCTGATGCAGCTTCTCTGACAGAATGTTGTTCGAAATTGAGTCAAAACCCCGCTGATGCCATCTGCTCTTTGCTAGCATAGGCCTTTTGGATTTCTGTAGAAAGCAACGCAAGGCAATGGTTCGTCCCTTTGTCTTTGCGGAAACCAAATCAATTATCTGACAGTAAGCCATTTGCTTCAACCCAATTGTCGAGGCAAAACAAGATAATTTTATCGAACTTTCGGATACAGGACAGCATTGCAATCGGTCGATACGAGTTGTGGTCGGAGGCTGGTTTTCCTGGTTTTTGGATGGCGATGACCTTCACTTGCTTCCCTTGGATTCTATTCTGTCAACCTTTTCTATCTTTTCTTTTCGGAGTCTGCAAAAGGCATCAATAGTCTCTAATAAACTCCACTAAAGATGGGGTTTCTAGGGGTGAATGACCCTTTTTTACCATTTTTTTTATTAACGACCTATTGAGTCAATTTGTCAACTGTTGTTACGGCTTTTCATTAGCAAGGAACTGGAAGGTGAAGTATATTTTTCAATATTAAGAGTCATAGTACTCAAATGAGAGCAAGGAGTTAAAGGAAAAAAAGTTTAGAAAAGCGTGAAAAGGATCATATCAGCAAGCTTAGATTTTACCGGCGACTTTACCCGTTGTCTGCTACTGCAGGCGTCAGGATCTTTTGGCATTAGAAATGCGAATCACCCGAGTCTACGGCATGTCCGGACAAGCGTAAAGTAACTTGTTACTTCATAACAGTAACAAGTTACTTTACGCTTGATTGGTCCTCCTGCGCCAAATTGCTTCATTCATTTTTCCCTTTGAGGAGTTAAAAAATAATAAAAAAAAATTCTCTCGTAGAAAAGAGGTAACAATCCCTAGTAACAATTGAGGTTTTATGGCTCTCCTGAAGCCCTTCTTAAAACTTAGAATGAACTTGTAGTATGCTATAAAACTAGAAATGGTACTTGGGATAGTAAGGAACGGTGATACGCTAAATGGACGTTTTCTTTTATTTGTTTTGGTGATACAGAGAGTATTAGTATTCTAACAAATTTAAGCAAATGTTGCTCAAATCTTCCATTAATGTATGTAAATTGACTGAACAGACTCTCTGTATCACCCCCTCTTAATTTAACATGCGCTTTTTCGCAAAGTTGGTCAGATTTTTTTGAATTTGATCCTCACTCACCTCGAAGCATTGCGCATAACAGAGGGTAAGTGAGAACTTGACCAAAGAAAACGAGGTTTCGATTGCGATTTCTTGAGAATACGCGATGCGGATCTCCGCTGGAGCAGAGTCCGGAAAGATCTACTAAGCGAAAGCGACATTCCAGCGGATTGCATATTGCACACTCTCGTTGAAATTATTTCTTTTTCGCATACGTCGGGCCGTGCCTCGGTACGTATTGAAGTTTTTTTTTCGTTAATTCGTCAACTAACCGGCACCAATCACTGCGTTTATTGGATTTCATCGAGCTCTTGTCATTTCTAACATTGTGCAACTATCCGGAACACCAAGACACCATGCAGGAAGGTTTTTTTTACGAACATGGCAATCATCAATCCAGGGAAAACCTTGTACTCTTCCTCTGGAAGAAGTTCTTGAGTGTATTTGATTTTTTCTGGTATCGTGCACTCCTCGAATGAATGTTTTATGTAAGGACATACGATGCATTGATTTCTCACGATGATCTTAAGCCGTTAGGAATTGAAAATTCCTTACGATGTCGTATTAGACACAGTTTTCCTACATTCATTTTTCACACACCTTCCTCCTGCTGTGTTGCAATAATTGGTCAGCAAACCTATAAAATTTGGTAAATTGAATCGTATACTTGACGATGTCGTATTATTTAAATTCCAACTGGAAGTCAGCATCTTTATAAAACTCAAAGTGGACGAGAAAAATTACCGAATGCAGTGATATAAACCATGAACGATGCTCATCATCCATAAATTTGTACTGCAACCATTTCGATATGCGGCTGTGCTCGTTTTTGTTTAGGCTTCATTATTCGAGCTTTCTGCCAGGACGTTGCTCGGTATGTCCGAATATTTGTGCTCTCCACCGAACCTGCTTTCGATTTCCTCCCTTCCTCTAATCGCTCCGTCGCTTTAACGATCATTGACGAGGCGGGTAGTTTCCGAAGGAAATTAGCTTCGGCCGGGTTCACCCCGGGGTGCCCGCTGTTTACCATACCGACCGCGACTCATTGCCGCCGGCACGCAAACGGACGCGGAAGAGCAAGCGAACCAAATTAAAGTGAATTTCACCCCAGGGGCGATAACCGTTAGCAGCAAAGCCTAGAAAGCGGTCCGGGGCAATTCAGGTCCTAATTTAGTGTTATGTAGTTAGTGGAAAGTGTCTGGCGTAGCGTGGCGCACTGCGGGGGAGAAAAAAAATGATCGGTCATAAAATCCAACAATAGACCGAATCGGGGGTCATTTAAAACAATTTTTCGCCTATAACAGATGGCTTGTTCCGATTGGGAGTAGCCTATTAGCGGGTGGTGACGTTTCCTCGAAGCTGCGGATGTTTGTCACTGATTTCAGTGACGGTTCTGAGTCTTGTGAGGGAACTTTTATGGTCAAAAATTGTTGCATTTTGAATTATCATAGTCGGGGAATTCACAAACGATATTTTTTTTTAATTTTATCGTTGCGATCACACTCCATTTTTAAAACTGAGATTGTATATCCGGTACGAAATTTTTATATTAATTTGAATCCAAGGAATACGCCGCTCTTTTACTTTAAATATCAAGTATGGCCCATTCTTACATCGGAATGGTATATCTAAACCAAAACTAGTGATTTAACCTCTATACGTTAAAAAATTGGTCTAACAAGAATATTTCTTTTCAAGTTCAATTCATACAGAATAAAGAAAAAATATTGACGCATGTATCCTTTCCAGCAAATGCGGATTGTCGGGCCTTTCGTTTGACTCCTTCCATCAAGTTTTGCACAACCTTCTTGATCATTTTCCTCGTAGCAGAACACTAGTATGCTTCTAAATCTCGTTTGCAACTGTCTTCCGCATCTTCTTGAAGTTCTTTTCAATGATTGCCCAATTATTTTCTATTGGGCGGAGCTTCGGCGTGTTGGAATGGTTCATGTCCTTGGGCATCACCTAGACAATGGCCATAATCACTCCATTGCTTTTTCCCCATAATAACAAGAAGTCAAATCCGGCCAAAACAGAACGGAACAATTGTGTTGCTTGAGGAAAGGCAACAGATGCTTTCCAGGTACTTTTGCACATAAATTTCCTGTAGGATGTTCCGGGTTGCGAAGAAAATGGTGCTCTTCAAGCCACAGGAACAGATGGCCTGCCACACGAGATATTTCTTTGCAGCTTAATGTGTTTGAAAACCTCTACTACCTTAACTCTCCCAGTTGACGTATCATATTCTAGGAAGCTATTTAAAGTCTGCCTTGACCTATGTTTCGTCATCTTGTAGCACGCAATCAAACTTCGTCAGCATCTTCATGTACAGCTTCCACGGTCGTTCTCTGGCCGACTTGTTTTGCTTATCGTCACGATTTGGAGTCACCAGCTTATTGTAAGTCGACAGTCACGTTTGTTACCTCAATACACGGTTACAGACGACACTCTCGGACGGAGAGGTTGAGGTTCCGCTTCTAACAGCTGGTTACTCTTTTGTCGTTTTTTGCGGCATCCGGCTTTCGATTTCTTCCAGATCCAGTCTTCTACCAATCGACAACAGTTCCCGAACATTCGTAACCGAACGCTCTTTAGATAGAGTCGAGTGTGTTGTTGTAACAATACCTTGAGTTAGGCGATATCGGTGAAGGTGTTTATCCCAACAAGGGCTGGAGTATAAACATTATAAACGTTAAATTGTGTCAGACAGTGCAGTGTAGTGCGGCTCTAAACAGTTTTCTTACCTGTAAGACGGCTTTGTTTAGACGAGCTATACCAGCTCTCTACTGTGTGAAGGTCACGCGGGTGACAGATAAAAGAAACGAAAGATCAATTCACCTACCAGCTTGTCAGGGACCAACTGGTGAAGTGTTTCGTTTTTTTACTCTTCTTATCGATATTTTTTTATTCTTTTTATCGTTCTTGATTTTTTTAATAAGTTAAATAGTGCGGTCGAGCGTGTTGGTCCCGCAACAAAATGGAACAAACAGAAGGATCACCCTCCAAAGACGAATCTTATGGTGAAGAGGAACGTGTATCTGATTCGGAGACAGATGATGTTATGGGCGATCCATTTCCCCCCAATGTCTCACAGCCCCCCCCCCCCCCCCGAGTCAAGGTTTACCAGGATGGATCCGCTGGTCCTTGGGTGGTATACTTTCGGCCCAAAAATAAACCGTTAACCAGCATAACTGTTGCACGGGAGCTGACAAAACGTTACTCGGCCGTAACCGAGATTAAAAAGGTTCAGTCGGATAAACTGCGCGTAGTCGTTACTGACTTGAAACAGGCCAATGATATCGTTAGCAATAGCCTCTTTACGCTGGAGTATCGCGTCTACATCCCTTCTCGTGATGTGGAGATCGACGATGTGGTAAGTGATGCGGGTCTAACTGTCGATGATCTGATGAATGATGGGGTTGGCCGCTTTAAGGACCCTAACCTTCAATTAGTTAAGATTTTGGAGTGCAAGCAATTGCACTCAAAGTCCATCGAAGATGGGAATTACTATCCATCAGACTCGTTTCGAGTAACCTTCGCCGGATCTGCACTTCCGAGCTACGTTGAAGTGGGAGGAGCTCGTCTACCTGTGCATCTGTTGTACCGCGGGTCATGAATTGTTCCATTTGCAAGCAGCTAGGTTACACGGCCACCTACTGTAGCAACAAGCAACGGGGCGGTAAATGTGGGGAACGCCATGCGGATGATACTTGCAGTAGGCCCGCTGAGAAGTGTGTTTACTGTGGGGAGAATCCGCATGAACTTTTGACATGTCCAACGCACAAACTTCGCGCGGATAAACTGAAGCAATTCGCCAAAGATCGCTCCAGACGCTCTTACGCAGAAATGCTTAAAAGAGCTGTTCCACTTATCTCCGAAAACCCATTCGCTCTCTTGCCAACTGACGATAACGCCTCTAACGACCCTTGCGAGGGCCATTCTTTGGCTCTGCTTGGAAACTCTAAGAAAAGACCTAATCAAAACTCACCTGAGCTTCCTCGTAAGGGTCTTAGGTTGTCCGAAACAAGGGTACAAAATAAAAATAATTCATCAACTGAAAATGCTGTCATAAATCCGAAGATAATACCTCCTGGTATTGGGAAATTGAGATACAACCAAGCGTTCCCAGCACTCCCCGGGGCACCAAAAATCCCAAGTGCTCCCGTTTTAGAGTCAGAAACTCAACCTAAAACGGGATTCCTTAAATTCTCTGACATTGTGGACTGGATATTCACAGCTTTCAACATTACCGATCCTTTGAAAAGATTGCTGGTTGCTATTCTTCCAACAGTAAGAACATTTTTAAACGGAATCACGGATCTGATCACTGTGTTACAGTGGAACTGCAGAAGTATCATCCCCAAAATTGATTCATTAAAACACTTGCTAGATTACAATAAATGTGATGCCTTTTCCCTATGTTAAACATGGCTTACTTCTAATTTAAAACCTCAACTTCCACGCTCTTAACATTATCCGCTTGGATCGAGAAGACTCAGATGGAGGGGTACTTTTAGGGATCAAAAAGTGCTAGTCCTTCAATCGAATCAATCGCCCTTCGACGCTAGGCATTGAAGTTGTCGCTTGTCAAACAACAATCAAAGGCAAAGATCTTTGCATTGCTTCTATTTACATTCCTTCTAGGGCCATGATGGGATATCGAAGACTCTCCAACGTGATTGCACATTCCCTTGCCCCGCCTGCAATTACCACTCGTTCAAGACCTTCGGACCCAATCAATGTTCCCTATGACCTCACATTCAACATTCAACACTGGTACTTCCTCCGGAGGAAGAGTATAAGTTTTTTGCCAACTCGATTCTCGATATTGCGATTCAAAGTCAGACGAAACGAGTACCCGACGTGAACACCTAAAAGCGTTCTCCCAGAGTGCTCAGACGTGTACGTGGAGAAGGCTGCCGCGTATAAAGCCTTCCGGAACGACGGGTTAGTCGCTAGTTATCGACTGTACGCGATATTAGAAAATGGAATGAAAAATTTAATGAAAGCCTTACAATACCGCGAACGAAACACCGTTTTCGATGGTGAAGTTCTCACTTGCTCTTTTATCATGTAACAATAAAGCTCCAGGACCAGACAGAATCAAATTCAACTTTTTGAAGAATCTAACAGAGTCTGCCAAGAGACGCTTGTTGAATTTATTTAATAAGTTTTTTGAGGGTAACATTGTCCCACATGATTGGAGATAAGTGAGTGTCATCGCCATCCAAAAACCAGGAAAACCAGCTTCCGACCACAACTCGTATCGACCGATTGCAATGCTATCCTGTATCCGGAAGTTATTCGAGAAAATGATCTTGTATCGCCTCGACAATTGAGTTGAAGCAAATGGCTTACTGTCAGATACACAATTTGGCTTCCGCAAAGGCAAAGTGACGAACGAGCCTTGCGTTGCTCTCAACAGAAATTCAAATGGCATATGCTAACAAAGAGCAGATGGCATCAGTATTCTTGGATATTACGGTGGCTTTCGATTAAGTTTCTATCAACATTCATTATGAGAAGTTGCACCGGCATGGTCTTTCACCAATTTTAAATAACTTTTTGCTAAACCTGTTGTCTGAACAACAAATGCATTTCTTGCATGGTGATTTATCGAAATCACGATTTAGCTACATGGGCCTTCCCCAGGGCCAGAGATGGGAATTATCATTCATTCGCATGATTCTTGGCGAATCCGTTCATTGCATTGACAGCAGCCAGTCGTTCATTCACGATCCGACTAAAACTCTCCAAATGAACACAACTGAACGTAGGTAGAGATGAGCTTCCGAAAAAGTGAGCCAGGTAAAAGAATGACACGTACAATGTTGAATGAAGAAGATTGTGGTTCTTTATTCGCAGATTGAATCGGAAGATTGAAATGAATGTGAGATTGTATTCTCCAGTTGGGTTAGGTCAACTTTATACCGCAAATGTACACTATAATCAATATTGGGAAGTATATTGCACTAGAATCCGCTTGAAATTGATAATGTTATATGCACGGAATCGTTTTATGAAGTTATTTCTGGGCAAATGCATTCTTGTACATGACATACATGAAAATTGCATAATTAACAATTTAGTATTTTTTAAACAATCCATGTTAGGCTTTCTCGTTTGGTGGTGCTGTTAAATTCATTACTGCGTATACAGCAGGGTGCATTTTAAAAATGTTCCTTTTGAAATTTTCGAGCATAAGCGGTGCTTGCTTGTATTCACAATTTTCATCTGCTTTACAGTGGAATTTTCTGCCCTCCTCCTGGATAACTTGCAACAGAATCTTTTTCTGGTTACAGCGTCGTTAAATTCTAAAAATTGTTTTTTTTTCACCAGCACATTGCAAATTACTTACTTGACAATTAGTAGGGTGACCATACGTCCTGGTTTCCCAGGACATGTCCTTGTTTTTCACTGACTGTCCTGGTGTCCTGGGAAGTCAAGGAAAACGCTTGATTTGTCCTGGTTTTTGCCCTGTAAGCCTAAAATATTTTTCTTTACTGAGTCTTCGCGTTATTTTCTCTGGTTCAGATCGCTGTTATGACCGATCGCAACCATAATTGCAACGTAAATTCACCCTCAAGCAAAATACGACAAACAAAATTTTAAATACTCGAATCCCTCAATTGTACAATCCGATGTCTATTTTAATCTCTCAACTTTCTTCTCTTACGTGGAAAATTAAAAGAAAAACATGAGACGTTCGTACATAACATGTGAATGACCTCTACTACCGTGATAAACATAACAGTCCCATATGTATAGAAAATCGATAGTAAATGGGACTCTTATGCGTATCACGGCAGTGTGATCCGTTTTCAAGGAAATTTGGCAGTCGAACAAATCGAAATGGTTCCAGTTGTGAACCAATCTATGGCCGATGAAACAATGATAACTAGAGTTTCTTCCCGGCTTAAATTGCCTTTCAATCCAGGATCTCAAACCGATATTATTTACACCAACCAATCCGCTATTTTCTTATAACAATTGATAAACTGGAGGAATTTCTAATCAATGGTAGTTTTTGCAGTTGTTTCGATCATAGTTCTCAGATCGAGAGATAATGATTGTCATTGGAGATTGATAGCTACTTAACTTAAAATCAAGAATGAAGTAGGGAAGTTACTTTGGACCGTTGATGTTTCTACTTTACTTCAATGACCCCTCGCCGGTGCTGCACAGATGATTTCAGAATATTTCGTATCATCCGCTAAATTGATGATAGCCGATGTATCCAACAACATCATGTTACATTTGCTGTTGGTAATGTAACAAGAACTGCGTGTGTGTAAATCCGAAAAAAGAGCTCGGTGATCGAATTCTCATGCAAGACTTTTTGGCTGAGCTTTGCCTGGAAGACCCCAGACTGTTGTACTGCCGAATAGAACGTTTTAAGCTGCCGAAGACGGGGGGAGAAGGCACAATCGATTAAGAGGTGATGGAGGGTGGTAGTCCTTTTTGGACTGTCCTGGTTTTTCACTCGCTTGATATGGTTACCCTACAATTAGAGATCACCAAGTGAAAGTTTCAAAGGTCTATAAACACGAACGACAAGTTTTTTTTATTAGAACGATATGGTGAATGTTTTGAAAGGAATCTTTGTGAATGAAAGAATGCATTCATTTGCGATCCTTTCTGCTTTCATTCAAAACACTATATATGTAATGGAGAATGAATCGTTGGGTGAACACTAACACTGCCGTGCGCTGTCATTTTTTCAGTTTTTTGTTTTGTTTCTCACTTTCGCACGAACGCGTAACTCTACACAAGAAGGGTTACCGAGATCGGGTTTCACAGTAGGAGCATGTTAGCGGATGATTTCAAATTGATCGTTTCGTGAAATGATTTTTCCCATGCCTGCCCAGGGCTCATGTCTAAGCCCTCTTCTCTACAATTTTTACGTGAATGACATTGACGAATGTATTGTCAATTCCTGCACGCTAAGGCAGCTTGCAGATGACGGTGTGGTCTCTATTACAGGTACCAAGGACGTCGACTTGCAAGGACCACTGCAAAATACCTTGGACAATTTGTCTCCTTGGGCTCTCCAGCTGTGTATCGAGTTCTCTACGGAGAAAACTGAGCTAGTCGTATTTTCTAGGAAGCGTGAACCAGAGAAACTACAGCTTCAGTTAATGGATAAAACTATTGCTCAGGTTTCAGTATTCCTAATCAGGCTGTACCAAACAACGATATTATCAGTGATGGAGTACGGATGTTTCTGCTTTCGCTCCGTTGGGAGCGTACATTTCATCAAACTAGAGAGAATCCAATATCGCTGTTTGCGTATTGTCTTGGGTTGCATGCACTCGACCCATACGATGAGTTTCAAAGTGCTGGCGGGCGTCCCTCCACAAAAAAAAATCGATTTTGGGACCTCTCGTATCGATTGCTCATCCGATGCGATATTTTGAACCCATCGATGATTGCAAATTTCGAGAGGCTTGTCGAGCTTAATTCTCAAACCCGATTCATGTCCTTGTACTTAGATTACATGGCACAGAACATCAATTCATCTTTGTATAACGTTAACCGTGCTCATCTCTTAGATACTTCTGCTCCAACTGTATTTTTCGACACATCCATGAAGGAAGAGTTTTGTGGAATCCCGGATCACATTCGCCCACAAGTGGTCCCAAATATTTTCTAAAATAAATACCATTAAGTCGACTGCGGCAAAATGTTCTACGCTGACGGATCATTTCTCGACGGGTCCACAGGCTTGGGTATCTTATACGAAAATCTTGCTGCCCCATTCAAACTCAATGATTCTGCTTCAATTTACGTCGCAGAATTAGCTGCCATTCAGTATACTCTCGGGATCATTGACACCCTGCCCGCAGACCATTACTTCATCGTTTCGAACAGTCTCAGCTCCATTGAGGCCATCTGTGCGGCGAAGCCTGGAAAGCACTCACCGGATTTCCTAGGGAAAATACGGGAATATCTGAGTGTTTTATCTGAAAAATCTTACCAGATTACCTTGGTTTGGGTCCCGTCACATTGTTCTATTGCGGGCAATGAGAAGGCGGACTCTTTAGCCAAGGTGGGCGCATTAGAAGGCGATATTTACGAAAGACTAATTTACTTAAATAAATTTTCTCAGTATCGCTCGTCAGAGGACGCTCGATAGTTGGCAATCTTCATGGAACAATGGGCATCTGGGACGGTGGATTAATTCTATTATCCTGAAGGTATCAACGAATGCTTGGTTTAAAGGCTTGGGTGTGAACCGGGACTTTATTCGTACGATGTCAAGGCTCATGTCCAACCATTACACGTTTGATGCGCTTGCTGACAGTAATCATTGTGTTTGTGAGAACGGCTATCATAATATCGAGCATGTTGTTTGGCTGTGCGCAGAGTACCGTGTTGCCAGGTCCCGACTAATAGATTCCCTTCGGGCCCGACGTAGATCACCTTATGTACCAGTCCGGGACGTCATGGCAAGCCGTGACCACCCCAACAGTTTTCTTATCTACAACTTTTTGAAAACTATTGATGTTCAAGTTTAATACATTTTCCCCTCTCATTCACAGTAGAACCTTGTCAACCTCTCCCTGTATCTACAATATGGCATTGCTTCACGAGTCTACGATGCATACCTTTCTTGATGACCGTCCATCCAGAACATGACACGCGTCACAAGAACATCATGACAGCAGCGGAGTGCCAATAATCATCCGAAATGTCGACCCTCCCCTCGCCCCTGCGGTTACATAATGGAAACCACTACAATAAAGTGTGCATATCCCCCACAATCATCAACCAGTCAACGAGAATGTCAATTTTACAAAATTTTACAATATGTATCCTTCTTCCTACCTTTTTCCTTTCCTAACATAAGAGGGGAGCAAGCCGCCCTTAAATACGGCTTTCTCTTCCTCCACTAACACGTGCGATGTACCTTAAAAATGAATTATCCGCCTCGTTAAGCAACCGCATTTGGGCCTAAATAAACTTAGTTATATATAAAAAAAGTTCCCGAACACTTTCCGATAAGAAACACATAACAAAAACATTTTAAAACTATATCTCGCGTTGTTAGTTGTTATAATTTTCTATTATTTTAACTACTAACGAGACCAAATTTATAACGCAATATGTTGGGAAAATTGAATTCTGTTATAATCTTGTTATTTCATTCTGATCGGGTTTTATTGCGTTGGTGACAGTTGACTTGGCCACATTAAAAAATTTCGCTTATTTGGCGTGCAATTAGTCCGAACTTTCGTGATGCGCGAGCAAACGTCTGTTCCCGTTTTTCCCTTGCTTCGATGCCATTTTCATAACTGCAAATCAAACAGTAGGCATGATGCTTCAAATATACATCATTTAAAAAATTAAAAAATGTGTCAAGCTGAAGTTGACCAATTTTTAATATAGAATACATTTAAGCTTTTAATATAGAGGTCCCGTTTCAAAATATGGGCTGAGACTGCCGCGTCAGTTTATGAACGTCAATAACTTCCGTTGTACTGTATGGCACGTTTAAATTTTTCCACTACGAGACTGATAATAGTTACATGATTCTTGAACTAATACTGGAATGTGCACGATGATTTTATGAAGGAAACCTTTAACAGTGCCTGCTCTTGTGGGTGGTCCACTGCACAGTGGTCCAGAATGTAAATCTAGCAGGAATTTCGACTTTTTGCTAAAATTAAATGACTTGGCCTAACAATATGTTTGACAAAGTTGTTGTACTACACACCAAAAAAATCTGAATTTTATCGTTGACGTAATTCCAAACATGCCACTATCTAACCAACCGTAATTGACGAAATTACGAAATATAACCGTGTTCTGTTTAATTTTACATGAAAAATGCACTGTCCATGCGCAGTGCCATAAAGTTACACTCCTCAACATCTTACACAAACGCTATATGGGAAGTAAAATTACGTGACTCACAAAATTCGACGACAGGTAAAATTAAAATCAAACGTAAAACTATGTCATTTTTTATGCTCGTATATGCCATGGTTACGAGACTTAAATTAACACGATTTTTGGCTTTTCATATAGAAGGATTATGCAATCACTCTGAAAACGTCAACCTGATCCCGGCCCGGAAGGCCGATTGTCATATTCCATTCGACACAGTTGAATGTTTAACGACTGTGGGTATATACTTATTATGCGAGTTTCGGCAAAGCAGTCAATAAAACAGCAAAAACGATATGTTGTTTCAATGTCCGACAATAATTACAGAATCCTTGAAAAAGGTGAAATACATTCGACACAGTTCGTCGAGATCGGAGAAAGTCTGTATGTTGTGTATGCGTGTGAATGTATGTGCGTATGTGCCAAATAATGTCACTCATTTTTCTCAGAGATGGTTGGACCTATTTGCCCAAGCTTAGTCTTAAATGAAAGGTGCAACCTTCCCATCGGCTGCTTTTTGAATTTTGCATCGATCGGAATTTTTTTTACTGACATAAGGTTTCTGGATTTGAACAGGGGCGTAGTTGATGGTTTACGGAGAGGGGATACCCCCCTTCCCTCTACTATTCACTCCCCTCCCTTGAAAATCCCCTTAAATCACCCCTCAGGCCACCACCCCATCCAGCCCTCATACCCCTCCCTCTCAACCCCATCATCTTTAAACCACCACTATATCACAAAGATGGGGAGTCGTTCGTTTATGGGACTTTCACCCTCCTCACACACCCACCCCCGCATGACAAAATGAGTTAGCAAAGAGATAACATTGAACTAATGCTGATTAGGCTAACCAAGTATGATATTTTTTTGTTTCAAGTGTTTCACCGTCGACACGTAGCTCATCAAGTTCGTGGCTGGCAAGCCATTGTGTATAAGTACTAAGAATGTAATGGATATTTCCACAATTATGTTGAAAATAAACAGCCTCCGAGCCATAGTTTAGAGAAATGAGAAAGACACAATTGCCCCGCTAGGTGGATTAAAACAGGTTTTTCTAGGTGTGTATGCAAGGCCCTTCTTTTTGTTTGAACAGATGCTAGGGTGGATCTAATTTTAGCAATAATTGAAATTGCACTTTTAACGGTTCGAGATTGAGCTTTACTGTCTTCGATGAAGTTGTAGAGAAACACAGTTTAGACAAATTTGCTGAAGACATGTAAGTTCTAGCTTTTATACTTTCCATTGCACGAGAAATTGAAATGTAAGCTTTAGGGTGTTTGTGAAAAAACGGTTTTATTTCTATAACTTCTGTAGTTTTTATTTTACGCTAAAGTGCCCTTTGGACAACTTGAAGATAATTTTTGGGCGCATAATTGGCTTTAAAACACCAACTACTAAGCTCTCTTCGTTTTTCAAAGTTATGAGAAGTTATTCTATATAAAAATATAACTTTTTCAAAAAGCATTATCTTCGATTAACATTAAATACCGTTGCTGCCATATGAAATAGCATTAGTATAGATCACCAAAAATGGCAAATACGATATTTTTTATATCTTGTAATATTTACTCAATAAATCAGTTATTTTTAGTAAAAAGTATACATAACTTTCTAACGACAGAAGCTAGAGGTTCGTTACATTGAGACAAATTATTCTCCTTCAAAATATCTGAAAGTATTTCTAAAGTGATCTTAATGAAAATCAAAACTGCAAAAGTTATACAAAGAAAACCATTTCTTAAGAAACACTATTTTTTTTATAAATTTCTTATAAAATGAAAAGTACACGACATAGAGTTTCAGAGTCTTCGACAAAGTTTTTAAAAAATTTATATCCTTAAATTTTCTGGAAGATAGCGAAACTCTATCTCGAACCATTAAAAAGTTAATTTCCTGGTTTTTATAAATTTCGAACCACCCTACCCACTATTTGAAATAATAGAAAATTTTTGTAAAGTACAATATTTTATCATGAATACGAAACTATACTTTTTATTTTGTCCACCGTGAAAGTAATTTGAACATATTAAAAAGGGTCTATTAATGAAAAACCTATTTTTTTCAGTTTTCATTATTTTCCAACCTATGCTTCCGATGTTTTTCGAAACTTTTGGAGACGAACATTTTCTTCTAACACATCAAAACTCTAGCTTCTATCGTTCAAATGATATAAGCACTTAATATAACAAAAATAGATTATTTTAACTCAGTTTTATGAAAATTTAAAAAATATCGTATTCGCCATTTTTGCTCTATTATATTAGATTAGATATGTGGTGCCATGAAACAAATTATTCGCCTTAAAACAATCTTAAAGTTGTCTGAAGACTACTTCTGTTTTAAATCAATACCGCAAAAGTTATTGGAATAGAACAGTTTTTTCTAAGAAACACCCTAACCCTCATTTTAAATATGTTGTAAAATGAAAAGTATGACTGCTAGAGCTTACATGTCTTCAGCAAACTTTTCCAGAATTGGTCATTCTAAAACTTCGCTGAAAGTCGTTTGGCTTTAGCTGAAATGATTAAAAAGTTTTTTTATCTTGGTAAAATTAAAACCACCCTGACTGTTGTTTTAACAAAAAGAAGGCCATAAAGTACGACAACTTATCCAAAGACTTAATGAGGCTAAGTTATTTGGTTTTAGTAAAATTGCAAAATTCCTGCTAAATTTTCATTCTGGACCACTGTGTAATGGTGGCAAACACGCTTTTAACGTTTTAATATGGGCCGGATAGGTGGTAAATCCAACTTAGTATTTTAAGATAGTCATGTTTCACGACGAAGTCAGTGTAATCCTCCAAAATCATCATCACGGCGCAACACATCTTCGAATGCCGTTTCCGACTTCAGTACCATAGTACCGGGACTAATAACAAAGCTCAGTACTAGGATTCCCAACCGCAGTGTAATGGAACATGAAAAATACGGCATTAAAGGAACTGGAGGTAAGCCTGACACCTTAAGTATAATTCATTGAAAAAATAAAACACCCATTAAAATTTCGTTTACATTTACTTTTTGTTTAAAAAAATGGAAAATAGAGATAACGATTTATTTGTATAAGTATCCAAAGGAAAAAATGATGACTTAATGGTATTCAGCTATGTTTCACGTTTCAGTTTTAATGAAATTTTAAACAACGGGTTTTGAGATTTTCAATGAATGTTATATTCACTGTAACAATGTAAAACAGGAACTAGTTAAATAATACACTTACTAAGTCTGTTCCGCATTACTGACAATCACACCAAAAACGGAATTAATTTAATTTTCCTATACATTGTCTGTTACGTAAACCCAACTACAAATAACATCCAAATGCGTTTGAACGTTGCTTTCGTACCTTAGGTTCACTTACGTTTGACGTACCAATGGGTGTTTAATATGCCTCGAAATGCTCAATATAATCGTACTGATAACAACCTGTTATTGTTAAATGATTAAAAAAAAAGTTTTGGGATAAAATTATGTTGGGCTTACCCCCACTACACTAATGTACATCGCTTGCTATATTTAATGCAAGGCTTTACCGGCTAAACTCACAGCATCAATTTTGATCCTGTATTCTTTGCGTAAAAATCAACTTTTAAAACTCGATCAGTGCAGCACTGTCTAGCTAAATTTTCGCACTTTATATACTCTTCCCCCTCCACTTCCGACGTGGCTGCGATTCATTAAATTCTAATTCATCGCTTTATTTCCAGCTGCTCTCGTCGACGCCCGGTGGCTCCCATTGTTTCGCCCAGCTAGGCTGCCATTTCCATCCATTTGTGCGGAAAGCGTTTTTCTGTCGCCGCTTCACGGCAGGCTCATCGTGACGAGATGAAAGCTTTTTTTCTCGCAGCTGTTGACAGTTGGCTCAACATTCGCGCCTCGCGTTGGCTTATCTCATTCCTGCCAGTCTGTGTGGCGCGGGTGTCAAAAGTGACTCTTCCCTCGCCGAGCACATCAGCTGTCAGTCGAAAGCAGAACACATCGCTGGGTAATGCCGGGGTGATGTATGGTCGAAAGATTTTTTTTTGTTTCAACGGAAGTACACTCAGGTTTTTTTTTACGCGGGGGATACGAGCCGCGTAAATGAAAACCGCGTAAATGAAAACCGCGTAAATTTCAAAATCCGCGTAAATGAAAACCGCGTAAATTTCAAAATCCGCGTAAATGAAAACCGCGTAAATTTCAAAATCCGCGTAAATGAAAACCGCGTAAATTTCAAAATCCGCGTAAATGAAAACCGCGTAAATTTCAAAATCCGCGTAAATGAAGACCACTTAAATTTAAGAATCCGCGATAAAGGGAACCTCATTGATGGATACCGCGTAAATTCCAAAATCCGCGTAAATGAAAACCGCGTAAATTTCAAAAACCGCGTAAATGAAAACCGCGTAAATTTCAAAATCCGCGTAAATGAAAACCGCGTAAATTTCAAAATCCGCGTAAATGAAAACCGCGTAAATTTCAAAATCCGCGTAAAAAAAAACCGCGTAAAAAAATACCGCGCAAAAAAAAACCGCGTAAAAAAAAACTTGAGTGTACTCCCCCCGATCGACAGTATTGACTATTACTGGCAGACGAACGTAAGTAGATTTTTTATCTGCTAAGCCCAGTTTATTTTTATAAACGATGCGGTTGTCAGTTAAATAGCGACCGGGAGGCGGTAATGGTATCTATGGAGTACAAACATATCTATCTGATATATTTTTAATTTTGAAGTCGTTTCGATTTATTTTGACTACTATTAGCAACATCAAGAAATATTTGTTTTAGATACTGTCTTGGGTATATGATTAAACAAAATGGCTTTCATTTAACGAGGAATATGATACTAAAGGTGTTTTTTTATTATAATGGCATTTGAAAAGCCGATATAATTTTTTTTCAACTAGCACAAAATGGCGTCTGCCATTTTTGTACTTCGCACTGGCTCAAATTGTAGCGTAAGAATTGGGTTATTAGATTGAAATATTCGTTACGCTCAAATAGAAGTTATTAACAATTCTTAGGACATTTTTGGTATTTTTCGTTTTTGGTAGGTTCGATACCTAAGTAGAGACGCCCATTTATAGGTCGTGTAAATCATGAAATAGTGTGGCACCCTCCCTAATGAGACCAAAATAGGCACATCACCCTATCCCTTCAAAACCACGCACATTTGCCGCAGTGGGCTGAATGTAGCTTGACTTCATTGTATGTGGTGTGTACAGGTGTAATATATTGCGAAAGAATTAAAAAGCGACCATTTCTGCAAATATATACGCATTTCTTCGGTGCTGATCATTTCATAACACATTTAGAATAAATAATAATCGTGAAACCGGGCGGATTGCTTTGTATCAAATGGCATGTACATTTTTTTTCAAATGGCAATATTTTTTTTTCAAAATGTGTTTATCATTTTGAACTTCCTACAAGAGATACCGCATGTTAACGCAAGCGAATATGTCATACTTATGGCGTTTTCGTTTTTTCTTGGTGCTACACCGGTGTAGTGCAAAGAAAGAGATAGACTGATTACACCCAAGTTTGAATGAGTGTAGCACCGACTACACCGGTGTAGTGCACTGTCAAAAACGAATATGCCATTAGTTACTATCAAGCCCAAAGGTGATATTCGAAATAAAAATTGGGCGGGATGAAGTCGGAGTAAAAATACGTTGGATTCATTTTTATAAATTGTTTTAGAAAATAGACTTTTTGATGGTATCCAACGGGGTAAACAGATCGAAATGGTGAGTTAAAAGAAAGAAATTATGTGAAAAAAATCTTCCTAGAGGCAGGATTCGAAGCTGCAACCCTTGGGACCGCAGCTCAATGCACAAACCCTTATGCTATCCTCGAGCTATGATGACGTCCCAGGAAGAACACATGATTATCGCATTGGTGACAGTGAAAACTTCTCTGAAGACACTATTCTTCTATCATGCTTCGTTAAAAATATGTGAAGGTCATACCGGTCGTGTTATGAACTTCCTCGATGCAATCACATGAAGGCCGAGATACTAAGCATTAATTTCGTTGAAGGTAATATACTCCAATAACGTAACAAAGAGGAGTTGTTAATTTGTTCTACTTTTTTTCAATTTCATCAATAACGGAACTCCACCACTTGAATTGCAACTATCCATAGCGTACTATCTGTTGGATCAGGAATCAGTAGCGACTGACTCGCCGTGACGTTTTGGAAGCCATAGTTAAGTTTATAAACCAAAGACACAGAGAATGTATACAATACACTGAAGTTTTTTTTATGCGGGGGATACGTACCCCATAAAAAAAATCCGCATAAAAAAACCGCATAACTTTGAAAATCCGCATAAAAAACACAAGGTGTGAAATATTTTTCAATATTAAGAGCCATAGTACTCAAGGAAGAGCAAGGATTTGAAGTAAGAAAGTTTAGAAAAAAGCGTGGAGTAGGGTCATATGAGCAAGCTTAGAGTTCCCCGGCTACTTAACTCTTTTTCTTCTGCAACGCAGGAGTCAGGATCTTTTGGCATTAAATGCGAATCACCTGAGTCTGCGGCATGTCCAGACAAGCGTAAAGTCACTCAATGACTTATGCTGTCGGAACCGTGACTCCTTGGAATCGCAAGACTGACCTCGGCACCTAACCGACTAGCATCGAGATAACGATTTCGAGAGAAATTTCAACGTCGGCAGATGCTCGTCGGGGCGCCTGACAACTGGAAGTCACACTCCACCCCGAATCGCAGTACCGACCTCGGCATCTGCCCGGGTAGTATCGGTTTCGGAAGATCTTCCACTGCCGGGGAACTTTTCGTCGGAGTAGGAAAGCGCCACAGTCGGGGACTATTCCGAGTAGTCCGTAGCGAATCGCCGATTTGAATCATCAGGGCACCAGTGAACCGGACGCAATCCTCCACCGGGAATCGCTGGACTGATCTCGGCATTCTGCCGGACTGCATCTAAGGAAGAATAACGTGTCCGTCAACGGTTGCAGGAGACATTCTTTCGTCGGGGAACTCTCCGCCGAGGTAGGCTAGCTCCACCGTCGGGAACTACGCCGAATAGCACCGGGTTATGCCGGGTCGGCGTAAAAGCTTTATCACCAGGTAAAAAAAATACACGCTCAGAGACTTTTTTTCCGATCTCGCCAAACTGAGTCGAATGGTATAAGATGTCGGCTCTGCGGGCCTCGGTTAAAAAGTTGAAATTCCGAGTTTTATTATGAGAAAGGTAAAAAGGTATTCAGTCATTTTCTGTTTTTATTTTCACTGCATCAAGAATGCTTCTCATATCCTTAACCCAAAGACTAGTAATTTATAACCTAAAATAAAAATATGAACATTTTATGTCTTTTGTTTAAGCATGTGCATTCACGAGGATCTATCTTTCGATAAAAGTCGCTTCAGGTGATGCCCTAGAAATTAAAAGCATCGCACAAGTTTGAAAATTCGCAACAAAACCGCATAACTTTGAAAATCTGCATAAAAAACCGCATAACTTTGAAAATCCGGATAAAAAACCGCATAACTTTGAAAATCCGCATAAAAAAAGTCGAATAAAAAAAAATCCGCATAAAAAATCGCATAAAAAAGACTTCAGTGTACCGTTGTCTCGTTATACCGATCGTTGAACATTTTTTTTCCAAATCATATACCCAAAATATTAACCGCACGATTTACATGCAAAAAAACATGATTCTAGCGAATTTTGTATTATAACTGGTATATTGCATATAAAGAGATCTTTACCCGATACAAAAAGCATTTCATGGCGATTACGCCGCAGAAACTACCACAATGACGTTGGGAATGTATCGGTGAATTGAACGAAATCAGAGAATTGGTTTTAGATTCATGCTGCACTAGCAAACATCTCGACAAATATATCTAGCCAAACATGTCAAATGGTCCTAAAAGCAAATGATAGTTTCTCTTTGTTTACTTTCTCTTTCGCTAATAACTTGGTAGTTTATAAGTTTGTTACTCAACTCTTAGCAGAATAAGCTAGTCGAAATCAGAGTTTTTCGATATATCCTGAAACAATATTGAAAAGTTTTGAGATGACGCCAGAGAGAGGCTCTCATTTGCACTTAGGACCATTTGACATGTTTGTCGAGATTTGATTAGGGGTCAAAAACCAAATGTCAAAATTCACTTTGAAGGCAAATTTTAGAGAAACCGTCATTTACCCAAACACCATGCATAACAGTCAACGAAAGAGACAACTTTTTTTTTGTTTGCTATCAACGGCTGTGCTTGGTTTATTCGGAATTTCCCCCCAAAATGAATTTTGACAGTTGGCTTTTGAGCTAACTAGTTGATGTAAAGAGAATATTCACTCGTATATAGGTGCATTAGTGTGAATCTGTGGCTGGCGCTCTAAAAGCACTAAAACCCGCTTAAAACCTATTTCAATTTTCTCTTTCGAGCACTAGCATGTTGCATATTACAGAGAGCAATCATAGAGCTATTGAGCTTAATGTTTAATGGATGGTATTATTCTAAGCATTCGACGTTCTCTAAAACCTATAAGTACCAGTAATATGTGGGTTCTAGCGCGGTCGATGGATTCCTCTTCGAAGGACTAAATGAAGGTCTAATCGACTGCCTAAGGCCTTCCCCCTGACCCAAGCGATATCCAAAGCTCTCAACGGGTCCCTTCGTTGTCTTCTTTCGATTTAATACTCAATAGCTGACTCGGTTCTAACCGAAATATCAAAGGTTCCCGAATAGAATTTTACAATAGCATTTACCCTACAAACAATCATAAAACAATAAATATTATAGTTATTACTGTTTCAACATTGTTCGACGCAGAGTTCTCGCAGTAGATTTACAATAAAATTTCATGTAACAATCAATTTCACTGTTCAGCAAAAAAACTGATACAGTAAATTCACATTAAATTTTACTGTTTTCGAGAAAAAAATATATGGGAAAAAATTAAATTTTTTGATGTTAAGATACATAACCACCCCTCTTTTTTACTGTAAAAGTCGATTTTACATTGAAATTTACTTTAGAAACGTTAAATTTTATTGTTTTTGTATTGTAGCATAACACTAGAATTTACTGTAAATTGTTGTAAAATTACCGTACTGTCACAGTGAAAATCATGGTTTTGTTACTGTACATTTCTATTCGGGTTAGCTTAGACAAGTTCTGAGTCTTGCTGTCCAACTCAAAGCAGGCAAACGAAATTGCTTACTGCAAGCATTTCGCGTGGGACTATGTGAATATTCCATCTGTAAGGGTAGAAATTGTAGGCGTTATCAACGGTGGGAGTTTGACATGTGAGGATCTGCTTGAGTTCGGTATAATAGGGATCCTTAGGGGTGCGCGGGTCACGGCATTTTCTGATGCAATTTTGCAAAGTGCTCTTACTGCGCAGAGAGTCTGCGTGATATCTCGGCATATCCCGCATACGAGCTAGGCGTTGGTAAACTAAAATGTTCCCTTGCGGGATGTTCCAAGCTACAATGTTTTTAACTAGGCAAAAACGTGATCGAAATTGTTTTGACCACGAGAAAATGATTTTTGAGCGATAGTTCAGCAAAGTTTGTTTACAAAATATTTCTCATTTTATAGGAGTATTGTGTTAGTGATTAATCCCGTAAAGCTGAGAGGCAAATTTTTGTTTAGTCATTTATGGAAATAAAAAAATTGTGTTCTGCAAAGTTTTTTTTATTTTGATTATAGATGTTTTAAACTTAGTGTCTTTCGCCTCTTTGTCGGTTTAGAGAAATCTTTTTAGAAAAATCTCTAACCCTATGTGCGGGGTTGGGAATTGAACCCAGGTGAGCTGCGTCCAACTACGCTAACTCCACCCCCACTTCTGCAAAGTTGTAGAGAATATAATAAGAAACAACTTTGCCGGAGAGATTATATGTCTATTTATTGGTTTTGATAGACAATTCTAGAGGTTTCTTTGAAACACCCACCCCTGATTTTTTTTTCAAAATAAATTTTCTTGGTGATTTTTTAAAATTTCAAAATGTTCTACGATTTTGCCCGGCCTAATAGAATACAATTTTTTTGTGATATAAGTTTATTTCTATCTCCTATATCTATGCCAAAAGAAGCTTATTGAATTTATTTATTTATTTAGTTTCTGAGGCTTACATTGTCGCATACGATTAGAGACATGTGAGTGTCATCACCATCCAAAAACTAGGAAAATCAGCCTCCGATCACAACTCGTATTGGACGATTACAATACTGTCTTGAATCCGGAAATGACTCGAGATGGATAACTTGGAAGGTGGCTACATTCGATACCCCTATAGGAATCGACGAAACCTTGGGTCAAGGGGAAAGATGACCCTAGGAAATTCTCATGGGTTCGATCACAATACAATCCTTTGAAAATACCATGAATATGGTCCGCGCCAAATTTCGCAGCCATAAAAACATCATAAATTGATCTTAAAAAACCATAAATACACCAGGTTCAGGACCATTATGATGGTTTTTTCATGGGTTGAACCCATTTTGAACACTTTCAGAACGCCATGCAACGTGGTTCAGTTTGGGTCATGAGTTTGTGGGAATTATGGACTTTTCGTTTGTTCGGGGTGGGTCGTGACAAATACAAATACAAATACAAAACATATCTCTTCTCACTTCCAATCATTATCAGGATTAAGGGGTTACATACCTTTTTGCGAGAAAAATCTCAAGAAAGTTTGACTTTGCGTAAAAGAATGAAGCAATGGTTTTATTACATCAAAGCTATAGTATTTTGGTAGTACATACACAGCAAAAAAAATATGAAAATTAACTTCAGCGCATTTCCTGATATCTTGAGCTTGAGCTTGAGGTTGTGCGACCACCCCTGGCTACTACTCCGCTACTTACTACTGCTACTTGCTTTTGCTAGAGGCCGTATATACTACTGCGCACTCCACAAATATCACGGGAGGAGGATATTTTTGTTAGTAGAGTATAGAAGTTGAATATACTTCTTCTTTACCGACGCCAGAGAGGTGATTTCCACTACCTAGATTAGATATCGATCCACCAATTCCATGGACCGGGGACCAACAGCTTTACTTCCCTTCCGAAGGAAGACGTGACCACAGATTTTTTCACCTCAGAAGAATCTCAACGACCTCGGCTGGAATTGAACCCAGGCCAACTGGAATGAGTGGCGGTCACGCTTACCACTCAACCACCGGCACCGTCCTGTTCCAAGCTACAATGTTTTTAACTAGGCAAAAACGTGATCGAAATTGTTTTGACCACGAGAAAATGATTTTTGAGTGATAGTGTCTTCAGCAAAGTTTTTTTACAAAATATTTCTTATTTTATAGGAGTACTAGCTAATACCCATCGCGCGTTGCTGCGACTTTCAACGAAATATGAGGAAAACACAATTTTTCCGAAGCGCCATCTGGCGGGAAGATAATCCCCAACCAATAGCACACAAACACGCTCCATAACAAATGCCTACTATGTACAAATTTTTACGGCAATCGGTTAAGCCGTTTGGGAGTATATAAATAACATACATACAAACATTGACTTTTATATATATAGATTAGTTTGGTGATCAATCCCCGTAAAGCTGAGAGGCAAATTTTTGTTTAGTCATTTATGAAAATAAAAAAAATCGTGTTCTGCAAAGTTTTTTTTCTTATTTTGATTATAGAGGTTTTAAATTTAGGGTCTTTTGCCTCTTTGTCGGGTTAGAGAAATCTTTTTAGAAAAGCTTTGCTGGGGAGATTATATGTTTACTTGTTGGTTTTGATAGACAATTCTAGAGGTTTCTTTGAAACACCCCTGATTTTTTTTCAAAATAACTTTTCTTGGTGATTTTTTAGAATTTCAACGATTTTGTCCGGCATAATAGAATACATAATTTTTGTGATATAAGTTTATTGCTATCTCCTATATCTATGCCAAAAGAAGCCTATTGAATTTATTTAGTTAGTTTCTTAAGGCTTACATTGTCGCATACGATTAGAGACATGTGAGTGTCATCACCATCCAAAAACTAGGAAAATCAGTCTCCGATCACAACTCGTATTGGACGATTGCAGTACTGTCTTGAATCCGGAAATGACTCGAGATGGATAACTTGGAAGGGTGCTACATTCTATACCCCTATAGGAATCGACGAAACCTTGGGTCAAAGGGAAAGATGGCCCTAGGAAATTCTCATAGGTTCGATCACAATACAATCCCATAAAAATACCATGTATATGGTCCGCGCCAAATTTCGCAACCATCAAAACATCATAAATTGGTTTTAAAAGAACCATAAATCTGGTTCAGGATCATGATGATGGTTTTTTCATGGATTGAACCCATTTTGAATACTTTCAAAACGCCATGCTGCGTGGTTCAGTTTGGGTCAAGAGCTTGTGGGAATTATGGACTTTTCGTTTGCTCGGGGTAGGTCGTGATTTTATTTGTGTGATACTTAAACCATTACACGCCGGATGCACATTTCCGACGTGCTGGGTTCGTGGATAGTAATGCTTGCGCTTGTGGAGATGACTATCACGATATTGAGCATATTGCCTGGGCGTGTGCCAAGTATCTTCTGCCAGGTCTCGGCTAATAGATTCCCTCCAGACCCGAGGAAGACCACCAAACGTTCCGGTTCGAGATATAATGGTAATCCGCAAACTCCCCTATAGGTTACTTATCCATCTCTTCCCAAATCTAATCATTATCAGGATTAAGGGGTTACATAGCTTTTTGCGAGAAAAATCTCAAGAAAGTTTGACTTTGCGTAAAAGCATAAAGCAATGACTTTATTACATCAAAGTTATAGTATTTTGGAAGTACATATTTCAGTGAAAAAAGAAGCATTAGTCTATAAAAATATATTAATAATTGACGGAGTTATGGCTTTTGCCCCGAACCCCATTTTTATTTAAAAGGCTGGCGGTGATCATGATTCCAGACAAATAGATCAACTAAAATCCCAAAACTCAACAAATCCAATTAGTATAGGAATATTCATCTATCTTAAGGATTAGTTGAATAAATAATAATTTTTTCTGCATTGCGGAACGTTTTCCCTAAAAAATCGATGTTTTAAGCTCTAAAAATTGTATAAAAAAATTCTTATCTATGAAACAAAATTTGATGGGTAAAAAAGGAATCGTTAAGGTACGAGAAGAACTAATTATGAATAACTGAAAAAAATTTAATAAAATCAGTTGAGTAGTTTTTCGACAATCGTTGTCACGGTAAAGCCATTTTTTGGAAAAATGACATTTATGGATAATCGAGTTTGAAATTTCAAGTTACCACTGATCTTAGTAGATAAAGCGCGCTTCGAAGCGCTGTAACTTTGGATCTATTGATCGGATCTCTACGAAAATTTGGGAAAATGTTCTCAAGGAGTTGAATTCAGATAAAGTATGTAAGCTCCTCTCTTTCTCTTTTTCTCATTCGCAGAAGCCCGCTGTACTGCTTTTGTGGTGCCGGATGGCACCTGAAAGCTACTACGTGATCGTACTCACTTTGCTGCTGTTACCTCGACCCTCCCCTGAAAATGTCTTTTTCAAGCAAACAGGCCCCACTTTAACTAAGCAAATTTGAATTTATTTACAATTTATATAAAAGTCTGCTTTCATATCTCGTACAGATCAGAAGTCAAAAAGCGCGCCTCTTGCTAACAGCATACAAACAAAAAACTACGCCAAGCCGCTCTAACGTTTACGTGTAACATACAGACACAGTAAAGTTCCATTTCCCCTAACTGCCAGTGAAATGAGTGAAATTTCGTCAGCTACGGAAGATCACAATCGTAATTGATTTTTCACAGACTCGTGTTAGACCTTCAGTGCGCAAGGTGGAACAGTTCATCGAGGTTAAAATGAAACTTGTTCTTATAGTTTCACACATACAGCTACATCATACGAGACAGGTAGTATTAATAACGTTAAACTCCTCAGTCGAGGCTGAAAGCTTCGTAGTGAAAAACAACATTCAACAGGTCGACGTCGAATATGAAAACGTTAAAACCAAGACTCCAGTGTGCATGGTCCTTGGTCTAACGGAAATACGCCTACAGGATTTGGCACCTCGTACTAACACTGATTACATTAAAAGATTCATGTCCAAGTATGGATAAGTAGACTCCGACTCTAACAACACTTGGAGAAACTTTTTCAATGGCATTCTTAACGGTGCTCTGGTGGTCCGAAAGCGGCTGAACCAGCCTACAATGATAATATAAATTCGTAAATACAATGAAATCGATCATGCAATGCACAAATTCATTTGTCGTTTTCTGAAACGAAGTATTTTCGTGCATTTTTTTATTTCTATTATAGAGGTTTTAACCTTAAGGTCATTCGCCTCTTCGGGTTAGAAAAATCTCTTATGGAAAATTATTAATTAATTATGTAACCCTATGTGCGGAGTCGGGACTCGAACCCAGGTGCGCTGCGTACAAGGCAATCGATTTACCAACTACGCTATGCTCACCCCCTTTTTCGTGCATTGTAAATAGTAGATTTCGTTTATTTCATGAACAAGAAAGCTTTCGTGAATTGTACACATTTAATGTACACTGCACGATATTATCGTTGATTCACGACGATTTTTCGTGAATGAAACGAAATGTTTTGTTTATTTTTATAAACGTTTGTGTATATTACGAACGATTTCGCTGGTCGCACGAATTTATTTCGTTTATCTTAGAAAAGTTTACGTATTTATTAGCCACTTATTTTTTCAGTCGATCTTTTGGGATCGATGTTTGACAACATCGATTTTTTATTGATGAAAAAAATCGATTTTATTGTGGTACGAAGAAATGAACGAAAGTTTTCGTAATTTTTACTTATTTAGTGTACATTGCACGAATGTTGTCGTTGAAAACGACATTATTTATCGAGAATGAAACGAAATGTTTTGTGATTTTAATAAACGTTTGTGTATATTACGAACAATCTCGTTGGTTGCACGAATTTATTTCGTTCATCTAAGAGAACTTTTCGTATTAACCCATTATTGCCTGTCTACGATCACGCCGCTGCTAGGTCAACTAAACGAACACAGCCAACACTACTATGATCATACTTATTGGTCACCCTATAATGTCGGAGTATACCATCTTCGGGATAACGAAACAGATGATCATCGCCATTACCTATCACTGAAATCGGATCAGAAGTCAGCCTCCAAACGATCACGGTCGGATACGGTCGATCAGGGCCAAGCCCTTTGCACGATTGTAAATTGTTTAGTTTTAAGAATAAATGTTAGAATAGTGAAGTAAAGTAAATGTGTCTTTGGTGTTAAATGGAGTGCGCGTTTTAATGCTCCGAAATGCATGCGCGAATGAACGCTTGAAAAGCATCTAAGTGCCGTGGTGGTCAATTCCCCGTGAAGGTGCGAAGACAACGGAACGATCATCCATCCAAGAGAACCACGGCATCAAAGGTCGTCTGAAGGACATCGAAGGTAGGCTGCTGCGGAACAGGATCCATCCCTTAAACGTACATTGCCCAACCTACTATATATAGAAGGTGATAAGAATAACTCCTGTTACTCATTCAATAACGCAGAACAGACATTATCAATGAAATAATATTGTTCATATACTCTTGCAGAATGCGTTTAGAGAAGTTAGAGTGGTTAAACCGGTGTTTATGTTTTCTTTTTATTCAATTTTCCCTTAAGGGGTTACACATTTTTGTCAGGATTAAAAAAATCGAATTTTTGATAATTAGATATTCTGAAACTATATACGCTGAGGAAAATTTTCTCAAAATTTTATTAAGATCGGAATACTACAACTTGAGTTACATTTATTCATAGACCGCTACCCATTGACCACTCGTAGGCGGTGCGTAATGTTTGATATGCTAGGCTGTCGACTCGCTGCACCGACAGTAAAACTCGATTATCTAGGACTTGTATTTTATTGAAAATTTCATTCGAGGCGATCACGCTATCTCAGGAACCAAATAATCGATCAATCTGAAATTTTCACTGGTTGTTCCTTATTATATCAGCTACTTTGAGTACAAAAATAATTTTACTGGAAGGACCACATTATTTTTTTCCGATCGGAAAACTCAATTTGTGATGCGCGTGAAAAATAAGTTCGTCAATAATGGGTTAAGTTGCATATTATTTTGTTATTTCTCCGGCGGAGAAGAGCTCAAACTTATTCATACAAAACCAACGAGCAATTCGCGATGGCTCAAGTGAACCCGTACTGCTCCGGATCTGGATCAACTGAAAGCGAAAGAGGTTCAGGAAATCAATTATCTGACGTATAGTGACTCCATATTGAAGCTCTTTTGACGTTGACGGTTTGACGACTGATGCTCGTAAATATTATAAAGATATTTGCATATAGCAGCGAACAATTCGTTTGCCGAACGAAGCTGTTTCGTAATAAGCCAAAAAGTCGTTTCGTGGTTTTCACTAAAAACTCGCAATAAAAAATAAAAGTGTTTCAATAGAACTACGAACGATTCATCATATGTACGAAAACTTCGTATATTTCATGAAAATTGTCTGTACGAAAGTAATGCCTAGCGATTTACAAATATATTTTATCAGTGTATACCGTCTTACTTGACTTTCTAAGGGTAGATCATCTCAAGGTGTTAACTAAATACAAAGAACTTCACAGTGGTACCAACTCAAAAATGGAGGACAAACCTATTTGAGGCCTTAGAGGTAATTTTAGAGCCAGCATTTCTTCATAGGATGTGTTCGAAATATAAATGTGCAACTTTGAAAATAAAAACTTTTTGGATTAGACTGAAGTAGAGCAACCGAACAAGAAAGAATATAAAAAAAAATTTACAAGTTGCTGATGTCTTCAGCAAAGTTGTTAGAGCATTATGTTTTAAATAACTTTGTCGAAGATACCACGGACGTTAATGTGACCTTAAATCAGTTATTCCGACTTTTCCATGTTAAAATCCTGATTGATTATTTTAATATGTTCTACAAACTTGCATGTATCACTAAAATACAACTTTTTGTTGAATGACCATTACTGTCAAATCAGTGTTTTGACTTTTAGTACTATTTTCCATGTAAATTTGCACTATTTTCATCAAAGATTTCTGATTTCAGGGTCATTTTGTAGCATCCAAATTTTAGCGATTCCGATACTCTGTTATTTCAGGAATGTATTAAATATTACATAGGAAAAAGATATAGATACCCATTGTCATTAATATTCTACAACTTTGCTGAAGACCTCAACCCTCTGAAAGAATAAAAATTGTAGATTTATATTGTGAATATATTTCCAATGACACCTAGGTTCTATAACGCTAATTAAGGCCTCACTTCCACTTTTATGAAATTTTTAACCTAACTTTATTGGTTAAACTACAGAATAGTCCCCGGTTTGGTCCAAATTCATATTTTGTTTAATGGTTGAAGTCTTCAACAAAGTTGTCATATATTGTATTTGCTACCATCTTGTTGAAACTTCCATATTCAAAGTGTAGATTTATGTTTTAAACCGAAATCGTTGGTTTTTGCCAGTTCAACCTCGTAATTAATATTTTGCTACCTTTCCAAATTGCAGCCGCAATTTGTCAACTTTATATGTTCTACATACTTGTTGGCGCGTGTAAAATAAAAACTTTGCTTATAGCTAATAGTGTTTCTAAATCAACAATAATGTAATCCCATTTTATAGTATGGACTGTCATACATAAATGATCACCCAAACAATGGCTCCCACTATATCCTGCTCCTAAGTAGTATTTAATTCATTCCTGCAATAATGGAGTATCGGAATAGCTATAGCTTGGTTGCTACAAAAAATGAATTGATGAAAATAGTGCAAATGTACATGGAAAATAGTATTAAATGTCAAAACACTGATTTTGACAGTATTGGTTATTCAATAATAAGTTGTATTTTAGTGATAAATTAAGTTTTTAACATGTAAAAATTGTAAAATTGATTTTGAGAACATTTTAGGACATATAAAAAACAATAATTTTGCCTCGAAAATGCGTTCTGCGCTATCTTCGACGAAGTTATTTAAACATTAATATTCTACAACTTTGTCAAAGACATCAACCATCTACAAAAATTTCGGAATTTTTTTTGCTCGGGTACTCTACTTTAGTCTAATCAAAAATCTTTTTATTTTCAAAGTTGCACCACAATATTGCAAACGTATCCTGCGAAGATATGCTGGCTCTAAAATGCCATCTAAGGCTTCCAATAGGTTTTGACCAACCTTTTTTTGATTGATCCTACTGTGCACCCTGTGCACATACCCTGAACATGGGTTTATCGTTCGCTCAGGTACCTAGAGAAGAAATAAACAAGAAAGAAGGCGGTTACACCAAAGTCACTCGAAAACACAAAAGGCACCAAACATCTCACAGCGAAAATCAAAGCTCGATCGACAACGATATGGACGGTTCAGGTTCAACTGAGAACGCCTCAATAAGTGGTCATCTTGGAAAACGAAAAAAGCAGTTTTTTCTCACACCGTTGGTAAAATCTCCATGAAAATGAATCACTGTATTCGGGGCATTGGTAGAGTATTGCTGATTGATTTTCATGGTGATTTTTTCAACGGTGTGAGAAAAAACTGCTTTTTTCGTTTTCCAAAATGGCAGCTTTTACAAGCTTTCTCAGTTGAGCCTTAATTCAAGTAGCGGAAAGCAGTGCGTCCAGAATGGCCGGTTGCAATAAGCTTAGATTATTGAATTATTATGAATTGTAATTTATTATTTCCTTGAATTGCATATTATTTTATGAAAACGGGAATGACCCTTGGACTTAAAACCTTCATAGATAAACAAACATTCAACAAATTATATATTTTCAAAAACAAAAACTAAAGTGTATTTCTATAGAAATCCGACGAGTATGTTTCTATTACTTTTGGGTAAGATTCTATTGTCTTTTCGGTAACAGACCACGCAATTGCCCATTGCGGTATTAAACTCATATTCCCGCAAAGGTAGTAAACGGTGGAATGACGAATTTCGGTTGCTGTTCATGTATGTGCATCACACAATCAACTTTTTCAGTATGTGTCAACCTTGGCTCTGTTCGAATGTAGAATAATTCGGTCGATTTCTATGATAGTAATAGTACCGAGTCAAACCAACCGGAATCCTGGCGGATATCCAACCAAATTCAGGCTGGAATCTACCCCAATATTAGCAGAAACCAGCCCGAATTTCGGATTTTTGACTGGGTAGTTTGGATAGCGAAAATTTTTTTTGGGAAGTTTCCGGATCCAGCCTAGTTGCCAGATCCGACACAGTTCCCGATCCGGACCAGTTCTCGGATTCAGACCAGTTCCCAAATCCGGACCTCCCGGATCCGGACCAGTACCTAGATCCGGACCAGTTCCCGGATCTGGACCAGTAAACGGATCCGGACCAGTACCTGGATCTAGCCCATCCCCTCTTCCCCTTTCCAGGTCCGGACCTGGACCAGGCCCAGACTTGGTGCTTAGATCCAGACAAGTGTCTGGATCCGGACCCTCGGTTCGGACACGTGGATCCAAACCATAGGTCTTGCTTCCCGTAAATGACGAGAAGGACTGTTCATGTTTTGTGCAGTCGCTATCTTGCTGTCAACGTCCGCGATAGTAAAGACATTTCAATTTAGCGCGATTCAGACGATACATCAGCTTCCGTCAACGTCAACGGAACGTCACCGTTCCGTCAGGATAAGTTAAATACTTTTCTCTTGCGTCCGTTCACACATGCCGTACGTCAAAACGTTCCGTGCCGTTGATGTTGTGTGTGAATGCCTCCATTTAACTGCATGTAACTTATCCTGACGGAACGGTGACGTTCCGTTGACGTTGACGGAAGCTGATGTATCGTCTGAATCGTCCTTTTAACACCGGCCGAAGTACCCCACCACTATTCCGAGTCGTTTTTTTTCTGACTGTGCTTTGAAGCTAGCCGAGTGTGAGCCGATCTTCAAATACGTATTTTGTTGTGTAGAAAAATCGAAACTCGTCTTTATCCTCATTGTGTTTACTCCGCTTGAAGCGCAATACAATGACAAGCGAAGCGCTACACACTTCCAGACAATCCGACGCGTTAACATTTATTAAGAATTGATGAAACATGAGTGCGACGCAGAGAAGATTTGAATGTGTTGGTATTGCCGTTTGGGGAATTTTTTGTTGGGACCGTTTTAGCATGAAACGTCTTGCTACTAGAGCAATTTTTTTTATTACGGCCGAGTTTTTGTAGTAGTCTTAGTACAAACTTTATCGATCCCTGTGTATAATGAATCGTATACCTTATAAGTTAGTTTACAAATTGTTTCTTATTTTTAAGAGAGTCTAAAATTATTACTTAAATCTTAAATTTAGTTTTCAAATAATTTCAAAGGACGTTATAGTTTTAAGAAAGTTACAACGCAAAAATAAAAACGCCAAAATTGTCCCCTTTAAACTACATCGGTACTTCCTTACGAAATAAACATACTGAATAAAAATCGACCGTATTTTTAAATTCAGGTATCATCATTTCAGTTTTTTCAGCGATAGCATCTCTGTGTATGACTAACGTAAATATACGAACGGTGATGAAGTGTTTTTGCACTTTGAAGCTGATGTGGCAGTTGATCATTTCAGTTGTTTGCACTTCACCTGGAACATGCAATCCCTGTGCACAACACCGCCCTAGTCAACGATCGTTGAAAATCAATTTGAGCGCGAACCATTTGTTTTCACGCTTTTCTGAAGTAACGATGGATAGAGCAAACATTTCACTGCATCAACCATTCGCTGTGGGAGAAAATCAGCACGTAATTCTCACACTATCGTAAACCGATAAAATGTGTATACGCGTTTGAGGTGGTTGGAGTTGAACTGTTTTCAAACGAAAAAGCGTCACTGCGTGCGTTCGTACAAATACCAATGACCATCTAATACTTTTACATGCAAACAAAATTATGGTGAAAAGTGCCTCTGCGGCAACCACAATATCTCAGGCACTATTTTACCGAAACGAATATGAAATTATGAACAAATGATTCATATTGTATTAGCTAGTGCGTGAATGAAGATATTTTTATTTAATTTATTTTTCTGACATAAAAACCCTAGCGTGAAATAATAGGTGGCCAGTAATGGGTTTATTTTAATATTGGTAGTGGTGAATGTTTTTGATTAATTACTCATGAAACGCCGGAAGATGAACTGAAACTCTGGCTGGTTCTAGCTAGTATTACGGCTCCAGTGACACAACCGATTATAATTAGAATCGGTTCTCACTGGAGTCGGAATGCTAAATAAAACCGGCCAGAATTCCGATTCATCTTCCGGCTGAACTTTACTAAGCGCACTGAGAATTGACATACAAGTAAAGTTTTTAACTTGTGTAAGAAATTGAACAGTCGCTTTGAAATGACAACAGCAAGTAGCAACCTGCCACTAGTCGGCTCTTTGATCGACCAGCAATTGTTGAGCGGGACTTGTATACAAACTGGGATACAATGGTGATTCAAGCATGCGAACCTGTATGCGATGGTGATTTTCAACGTATTTTCATTTAAATGTTTACACAGGTTTTTCGGGAAAGTTTGTTCTAGCTTATATGTCTGTTCTCTGTGCTAAGCGTATAATTATTTGTAAAACTGATGCTTCTGTCACCAATCAATAGATTCTATTTGTAAATGTAAATTATGTAAATTCATGTAATAAAACTGGTTAAATAGACAATCCTTGTCCAATAGCGCCTTGATAAAGTTTTGCATCAAACTACAAAAATTATATATGTCACATCGGATTGGCATCAAACTTGTTGAATAACAATCAAGTTGACCAGCCTCCTGGTAACTTTTCCGACTTCATCCTCTTGATTGTCGATAAGCAAACATAAATGCTACACCACAGCGAACAGACATCCAAGTTCGAATAAAAAGGGGAGTGAGTAATAGTAAACATCTGAACGAATATGCGTTAGAGCAGTAGCGCCGCCGTACCAGTATATCACAACTAGAGCTAAAACCATGTTGGCCATATTGAAGTCTTTATAAGATCCGCTGTGAATTCAGTCAAACTCAGTAGCGCGCTTTGTGATGTTATCCTAATTACCTTTGTATAGGCTGTTAATTTTGGAAAACTTCAATACTCAAGGTAACCATCTGTTCACTGTGGCTACATCGAACCATTCAGTGAATACATACTCATTATATATAAATACAATACTGCTAGAATTGCTATAATTGGATAGAATAATTAAACAGCACCATTTAATTCGTTCATTGTAGAACCCGTACCGCATTTTGCACTTGATTGTCTTGCGATAGATCCCCATGCGCTAAATGAGAACTGAGTCAATTTTTTTTGACCTTGCACTAGTTCATCACTTGACAAAAACTGCAGCTCATCAAGTCCATAAGTAGTTAATTATTAACCACACTCCCCCTGTTCGGTAACCAGTAACTGGTGGACATCAACTTAGCACATCGCTAATTATTTGAATACGTATAGCTTGGTAGGTTAACAGCTGACTGCATCCATTGTGAGATGCGGTAATGAACGAACAAAATGATTGTTCTCCCACCGACCGGTGGTCCGGGACCAGGAAGGTCTCCCGGAAGCACAAAGGGCCCCCGAATAATCTGCTAAAACAAGTATCCACCTCTGGTCGGGCGGGCGAGCCAACTGAAGCGATATTTATTCATTATGTAAAGCCGCATCCTGCGTCTGAATACTGCTGGGGAGCATTTTGTGTTTTTGTGCTCGGTTTGATTCTGTCGCAGCGTGACGTTCCACCACCGGACTGTTGGAATCCACTGCGACGGAACCGAACCGTACCTAAGTTGACAGCGAAACCTACACGCAAGCAATCAGCCGTAAAGGCTTCTAATCCACACTGCTGAGGGCTACTACGGCCAATGTCGGCAGAGCTAGTGCAGGGAAACTCATTTCCCCCCGGACAATAAACCTGTGCGACGATGAGCAGTGGAACGTGTACTTTACATGCATAATTTATGAGCCAATGTCGGATAGTGAAACATGAGATGCGAAAAGTCGTAAAAACAACAGAAAACATCCCTTGGTGTGAATGCTTCTACGCTCTTATTCTGTCATTTCTCGATGCACATAGTGCTATCTCATCACATTTCAACGCTAGCATCAAAAGAATTTTCTGAACGATAATGATCGTCGTCATCATTATTGGACATGCTGTTGATTTTTTTGCTTGTGTGTCGAATGGTGTCTGGGTTGCTGGATTTTCACACGTCGGTTTTATGAATTTCGTTTGGACCCCAATCCAAAGACTTGACTGTTCGACATAGCACGTCGGATATAGCTGTCAAACCACCCCTTAACATTAGAGCTACTCTCAAGTTACGTTATTTCAAAGGTTTTTAATATTGATGAGCTCTTGGTAGGGTGTTTGAGAATGGTATGCATCATGGTGTGTTCAGCATTTCATAACTTTTAAATTTTGGATGAGGTTCAGTTGAAAAAGTTTTCAAGAAGACATCTTATTTTCAGGTATTGAAGATTATGTACACAATGATCAATGCCCAAATGTGTATTTAGTCCACTTGAGGGCATTTCTCAATTCAATGAACGATGCGAAGCCGACCTGCTGATGCTGTGATTGCTTGTCTTTAGATGAGCCAAATGGAAGATGTGCTTGAGAAACATCAATATCGCAAGAGCATGTCCTAGTATGGGGATTAGCTCTCTTGCTTCATTCCGTACCTGTATGACCGTACACGAGAAAAAAAATACGTTCATAAATTCATGAACAAAAGGTCACGATTTCTTGAACTGAACGAATTATGTGAACCGTGACCAAGTTCCTGAAATGACCTGATATATGAATAATAAACCTCGTATTAATGAAACTATTTATGTTTTCAAAAAACTAGTTCGCCCCGAATATATACATGGCATTACATTAGAATGTTTGGTTGGGTTACTGTTGTTGCTCCCTGGACATGTTAAGTTTTTGTTATGATTCTTGTTCATGATTTGGAAATACACAGCCGACAGTCAAACGTTGTTCATTATTTCAAGAGCTTATTCGCGATTCTTGTGATTTCTCATCACGTTACCGTGCTATCTATTTTATTCCTGAGTTATCTATCGAATTTTTCTGTCAGACTAGCAGGATGGAAGTTCATGATTTCAGAAGCTTGGGCGCGATTTTCGAAATTTTAGTTATCGTGATATTTTAGGCATGAGTAGAGTGATTTATGTTCATGATTTCAGGATCTTAGTCACGATTTTTGTAACTTCTGTACATGTTATCGTGATATTTTAATTGTTTTGATATTTTAGTTTAGAGCTTACTTTCAAAGAGTAGGGGTGACCGGGGCTGGTTGGCCGAGTGCCTTTTATGAAAAGGCTATTATGCGCAGTAGCGACATCTATAGTGATTTTGGTGGGGTATTAGATCACCAATCTACCGACGTAATTTCAGATGTTTTGGTGGTGTCGTTTGTACAGGAGCACGTTTGTTCTTTTTTGGCACTGGTGAGTAAATTTCTGTTCCTGAAAAATAATATGTGTAACGAGAATCAATTTACATCCGATTACCAATAACTTTGTACTGCTGGAAAGGGTATTCAAAACCCAACAAAATGGTATAATGGTTACCAGTGTAACCTTATATTTGTTTGTGTAAATCGTGATTGTTCTCGAAAATATACATTGGGGTAGGTTGGCCGAGTTCTGTGCGGGCTGATTGACCGAGTTGTAAGTTTAGGGTAGAATAATGTGCACTTTGATATTTGTGAAATGCCAACCTTTTTCGAAGCAAAATTTGATATGCTAATATTGATGATTATAAGGAACAATATACACGAGAAATAAGTAATAAAAATAATTTGAAATTATTACCAAAAAGAAATAATAGATTAGAATCATTAAATGTCGGAAATTGTTTATAAAAAAGTTGATTCCGATATTTTATGAATTAAATGCCAAGCAGCTTTCAGAGTCTCTGGCGTGTGCCGCTTCAATCCTGGAATTTTTCCTCCTGAGAGTTTCTAGCAGGATTAGTCACAGATCGACCCAACCCCGAACAAAACTCGTCCATTAGCATAGAATCTGCTGCAGATGTAAGCCTCTCTGAAGACGTCAGACCTCTTCCCCAGGCGTGTGTTCGATCTGATTCGAAGAAGTGACAAGTTCGTAAACGCCGATCTTCTCAAATTTTGACCGATTCCCCAATAAAAGCAGTATTGGAGGAGCAGAAAAATGAAATCAAACGTAAGCGCACGCTGGCGGAGGAAAAAAAATCAGCGAGAGCTGGTAGAAAGTTTAGTAAAACTGCCAAAGGTAAGTCTAAAAAGGTTAAAAAGACTAAAAATTGAAGAGTGGATTTTATTTTCCTTACCTATATACGAAAAAACGATTTTTTTTAATTAAAAGCTTTCCACTGATACATTTGATGTGTTTAACTTATTTTACCAAAATCGGCCAACCTACCGCAGACCTGGGGTTGGTTGGCCGATTTTTCATTCCGCATTTGTTTGCTAATAACATTTTCACTGACTTTTTTTTCATGAATGAAAAAAAAAATACATATGTACTCAAGGATTGTATCTTCATTACAGCGCAAACCGGTTTTCAAAAAGTCTAACCAGAATTAGTACAGAACTTCCGAAAGCAAAACTCGGCCAACCAGCCCCGGTCTCCCATAATGTAAGTAATGTTCATGATCTCAGCAGTTTTATCATGGTATTCTGATTCGCGATATCTTGTTCTGTGCACTATATCACGCACACTAGTTGGGGTTCTCAGCGCAGTTTTCGTTTCCTGTCCGGACATCACAATGAACCTAATTAAATAATAAAGATGTTCAAGGTCCTAATAGTTTTCTTTATATCTTTTGCTCGTACCTGGTCGCTGGCAGCTGGACATTTCATGAAAATATGCATGAAACAAAAATAATTCCACGAATAATACCCCAAATTTTATGAGAGTTCACTTAAAAATTTCATTACCATGTTGCATGAAATTTTAAATGATTAGGGATATCTTCTAAATCAGTGGTTTTCAACTAGTTCACGAATACAAGAATAATATTTGATGATTTCGTGAACTATTTCACGAAAACAAATGGTAAGTTGTGACTATTATACTAGGTATCATGGACCAGTTCACGCATGCATGAATAATATTTCATGATTTCGTGAACTATTTTACAAGCACGGATATTGTATCGTAACAAATATATTAGGAATCATGAACTAGTTTCTAGGATGGCTGGAAAAGGATCTATGTCAAGATGGTCGGATTCTCTGGATCGGTCCACGTTTCGACAAGTTTCGATATTAGCAACAGTTGTGAGTAGATCAGTTACACGACAAAGGCCAGACAGCGGGCTAGCAACGGGTGCTAAGAAGGAAAAACACGAAATTGGAGAAAATTGGGATATCATTATCTGGAAAAATTTCACCGCTGTAGTGGCTGGCAGCTAAATGGCTCGCGAAAATAGGCATCGGTATCGGGAGAAATATCGCCGCCGAGGAACTCTCAGCACTAGCTAGTAGATGAATAGGAACGAGTAGCTACCAGAATAGTAAGATACAGGGTTTCTTAGGTGTTTGTAAACAGATGTAAATCGTTATGGTCGACACCTTCGGATCGAATCTCAACTGGTGACGATATTTGCAGAAGACCTGAGTAGGTCACATATACCGCAAAAGTTGGACAGCAAGCAAGAAAAGCAGTAATAGAAAAAAAGAACGATTAACAAAATAAAAAAAGAGCAAGAGCACAATCTTTACTGAAGTAGTACCCAATGGTTGCCCCGGATAGATGAGGATTGTGAGGTAGAAGAGGTATAATTTTTTTCGGTAGACTACAAACCAATCCGACACTACCAAGAGCCAGCAGGAAGCGGTGTCTATTGAAGATGCCTTCTAGATAAGAGACCATCACTCAATCTGGTGAAGTGAGTCGATTGGTACACAAGGTTTGATGATATCTGTACCTTTCTTTTATAAGAAACGTAAACAAATCGAAACATTATCCTTCAGAATTTTCTGCGTACGCGACTGAAACTGAACAATGCGTTCTCACGTCTCCTCAAAAGGGATACATTTCGTGCAAAACACCGCGTAAAACTCACTTAAAACCCGTGTTAAGGGTGTGATACTTTAGGAGGCAAAAAACTGTTCATATTTTTTGCGACAACGGAAATTTAAATTTTTTAGATTCATATTTGAAGCTATTTATTTATTTATTTATTCGTTAATTAATCGTAGACTTATATATTATAATGTATACTACACTTATATGCCTACCTACTATAATACCGCAAAGAGTTGAAATACTGTTTCAAAATTGTTCTGTGCATGTTGGCGTCAATCCTTTCACACTGCTCATTATAGACAACTAACTGGTTCAGTGTTCCGAATTTAGCGTAATCTGTTCGATTATGACCTACCACGATCAGATATGAATTGTATAATTGACGTGCAAGAACATATACATTTTGGCAATAAGTAAGAGTCAGTACATGACGATATCGTTTAGGAACGAAAGCATAGCAGAGTCCCGACGATCGTCCAATAGGTCTGATGATAAATAAAAAATAAAATAAAATGAAATGAAATAAAAAAATGCCACATGCATGCATGCACTGCTAGGTCCCATGCTAAACTGACTCAGACATCACTTCGCTGGAAGTTTAATAACTTTAATAACTAGCAGTCTTCTACAAAGTTGTAGACAATTTAATTATCTTTCTTATGTTCACCTACGGTGATAATACGATGCATAAAGCGCTACCTAGCGGCGAAAATGCTAGCTAGTAGGTTTTCTCCATGGAAATAGTCGAAAAATCCCATACAAACTTCAGGCACGTTGGTCTGGTAGCTAGACTTGTCCGATTTGCTTCAAATTTGGAGCAAGTAATCCTGGTGGGACTAGGTAGGATTTATGATTGATTGTTGTTGAGTCTATTGCAGTTGTAATAGCTGCATGTGGGGATATAGTTGCTATTATTTTTGTTGTTGTTGTTGTTGTGGTAGTTGCTTCTGTTATTGTTGCTGTTTCGGTTGTTGATTCCATTGAAGTTGCTGTTGTTGTTGATTTTGTTATTTTTGTTGATATAGTTGTTAATATTTTTCTTGTAGTTGTGATTATTATTATATTTGTTTACTACTGCGTGTTGAAATCTTCTTTGTTCGTGGTGAGGCTGCGTTGTTCGGTGTACTGCCCTATGGATAAATTAGTTTGCCTTCTCTCGCGGTATTGTTCACAACCATTTGGTCATCGGCACAGCTATCTTGATGTTCACGGTCAATTTTTGATGTTCGTTTCTTGTTCTTATTGATAAATATTGTGAATCTGTCCTCTTCGGCGTTCGCTTCTTTCATGGTAGTTCTAATTGCTGGTTTAGAGGTATTAGGCATAGTTGTTTTAATCGAATATTTACTCCTCTCAGATCCGCAGATGTTGGGCTTGCAGTTTTTTTTATTCATTTCGTTTATTTGATAGGCACAAATGCGTTAGCTTGGCGGTGCCAAATTCTTTTGTTTTTACATTTTGGATATTTTAAAACTAGGAGGTTACAATGTTGAAATATTTTTTTATGAAAGAGAAAAATTTTACAGCTATCTTAAGACTAGAAATAAGATTCTATATACAAGAGAGGGGGCAAAAAAAAATTTTTAATGAAAAATTTTAAAACAAGGAATTCAATAGTAATAGTTTTTAGGAAATATTTACAGTTATCTTAAAACTAACAATATAGTTTGGTACACAAAAGGGGAACAAATATTTATGAAAAATTTCACCGGTGTTTTAAAACTAGGGATACAATTCTATTTACAAGATGGGGGACAATAGTTTTAACAAAGAGGTAAAATTACAAATATCTTAAAACTAGGAATACGGAATACAAATTTGATTTTTTATCGGAGACTTATGCTTGGTCAAGATATTCAGAGGGGGATTATTTCCAAAATAGGTGTAGAAGCAGTTGTATCAAGGACAGGGGAGAGAATGCGTAGATGGTGACCGGGAGAGAAGAGCAAAACTTGCAACTTTCGGACAAACGGGAGATCAGCGAAACCAATTAGCGCCTCAGTCTAGTAGGTCGGATTGGCCGATGGTATTCTTCGGACCCGCGGGGAATCCTTCAAAAGTCATCGGACCTCGAGTCGCTCTCGGTTCAGTTTCCGTAGTGGTAGGGGCGACAGCGGTTACATAGTGGCAGTCTGGAGCTGATCGGTTCCACACGGCAGGAGGAAACTTCTAAAAACGAGAAATAAAAAGAGAGGGGCTAAATTGGGATATTTATCGTTTTTATGAAAGTATAAATAAGGGACATATGGGGGAAATTACGATTTGTCAGCATATCTCGGACTGGTACATTGGGTGGTCTACCTCGGGCCCGAAGGGAATCCTTTAATTGAGACCTGGCGTCCAAATACCCGGCGCATACCCAGACAACGTGCTCGATGTAGTGATAGCCCTCATCACAAGCGCACAGACTACTCTCCGCAAGCCCAATACGCCGCAAATGCGCATCTAAGGTGTAGTGGTTGGACATAAGTCGGGACATTACACGAATAAAATCCCGACCCACATCCATCCCTCTGAACTAAGGCTTCGTTGATACCTTTGGGATAATGGAATGTAGCCATCGTCCAAGTTCACCATTGCTCCACGAGGTTTGCCAGCTGTTGAGTGTCCCCTGACGACAAATACTAAAAAATTCGTTGAAGCAGATTGGTCTTTCGTATATGTCACCATTTAATGCGCCCACCTTTGCTAATGAGTCGGCCTTTTCATTGCCCGGGATAGAGCAATGAGATTGGGCTTGCAGTTGTTTAGCATAAGATGGTTGCGTGCTGTTTTTGAGTGCAGTAGGCAGTCTTTCTGTAGCTGCACAAGGTTTTCTGTAATGTAGTGTCTCGTTACAGAATTGACATGTAGGAATCTTCCATGAGTGCTTTCTCTGGCTAAAAGTGTCATTTTCGATTGATCTGCATATAATGGTCGCGTATGAAGGGATTGGTTTGGTCGGACGCATTTTCACCACACGAATACCACCGGAAAATAGTTGCTCCAAGTATCAGCTGGGACGGAATCCATTTATCCGAATCCAGACATGTATTTTTAATCACCCCGAGCAACACCAGTTGTTGACTAGCAGTTTCAGCAATATAATTCGTTACATAAAGGTATATGGCAACCATTATTGCGCTGGTTTAGCAACCCAAAAAGCGCACGTGTAAAAGCCTTTGCTTATGCAACTAACCGCTGTCGTTGCTTGTTACAAGTGCTGCTTGGGACGATGCCAGGGGTGCGCAGAGATAAGTTATGTAAGGGAACTTCTATAGTCGCATTGTCAATATATACAGGTATACTGATTTAATGTTGCCGCATTGAGCGGTGTGCCGCATATTGTTCCGCGAAACGAATGACTCCACTTGGGTGATGCCCTTGAACATAATAAGCACTTGATGTGAAATATGATTCAGTTGAAGGGTGTTAAGGGGTTATATATGTTGAGATGCGGGAAAAAAGGGAAAAGTTTGAATTTTTATAATGGTATATAGCCATATTTTTATGAAATACTTGTTATACGTTTAGCGTAGTACAATGTCCAATTTGTAAAATACACTTGAGAAAATAAAAAAAATATTAATAATTGTCGAAACTATAGCAATTTTCGCAAAATGCGTTTTTTTTTCAAAGAGGTTTACCGTGACTGCGATTCCAGTCCAACAGCTCAACAGAAACCATCAAACTTTAAAAAAATCATTAGTATATGTACCTGTGGTGTCCTTGAACGATCGATTAAAATAAAAAGTCTTCTTTTTGGAAACGGGGACGATTTTTACAAAAAAAAATCACTATTTTCACTTGAAAAAAATTATTAAAAAATACATAACAATAATATGAAAATTTTGACGAAAAAATGGAATCATTCAAGGACACGGCAGTTAAATTACGAACAAGTAAACAAAAGTTTTGAGATCGGTTGAAAACTTTTCCGGCAATCGTAGTCACTGCAAAGACGCTTTTGGGAAACATGATTTCGAGATAATCGCGTTTAAAGTTTCAAGTATAAGCAACACCTCCATAAGGGAGCAAGATGAGAAACGCTATAACTTTGCGTCCACTGCTCCGATCTCTATAAAAGTTTGAGGTAACATTCTTAAGAACCTGAGCGATATACGATAGAAGAATAAAAAAAAACGATTTTTTGGCCGACCTCAACATACATATACAACCCCTTAACTCATGCCAAATTGGGCTCCATCTGTACTTTTAATAATTGTTCCACTTCCCGAATAACTGATTTCGAAAAGCAACACTGTTAGTCCGCAATGAGGCTTGCTTTTGCTGTGTATCGATACTCATCACTATTTTACATGGTGGGTAGAGGCAACGTGTTTGTGTCATTGTTATGGACAGCTATGTAGCTTCCAACCGCTCTAAATATAGAGATGACGGCAATCAAAGCTGGATTATAACATAGTAGGGTTTCTTGTTGCACATCGTAAGTTTCTTGCCCCATCGCACAACTCAAAACTTATCATTTTGATGATTTTTACGGCAAATTTATGCCAGGAGCCGTACACTAATTACGTAAGGCTTTTTAGAGCTTTTCAACCTCCCCCTCCCCCAGATAAGAGTTCGTAAGATTTTGGTGAACTTCCCCTCCCCCTACATAAGATCTTATCATGATTATCGTAATTAAAAAATCGAATTGTTAATTCATCAAAAAATAAGATAGCGAAAACGATAGGGTAAGGTGGGGCAAATCCGACCTAGTAAATAGTTTTGGCTGTAAAATGCTCATTTTACATCGGATCAAGTCGTTTTATATACCAAATTAAAGGCTAGACTCCTGGACAATTTTCTGTATATAGCATTTTATTTAGATCTTGGGAATATCTTGAGATACAAGCGTTTTACAAAAATGTTCATTTTTGCTGTTTTCAAAAATAGTGGGGTTAACCCGACCCCCTATGGTTTCGGTTGATTTAATGCAGATATTACTCAAATTTAATGGTTTTTCAATGATAAATCAATGAATGTTGTGTTATTGAATTGTAACACGAAGAAAATGGAGTTCAATGTCAATCTGGGAATGCTAAAATTACGAGCAGTAGCACGTAATGATATTCCCATTTGCATCGGAGCAATTACTCGACAAATACTATAATCATCAGGTTTTTGTGTCTTTGGTTTGTAATTATGAACCATTTTGCATAAAAATAATAAATAATAACAATAAAAAATATTTCAATTTGAGAAATAAAAATTTTCTTAGCAAAAAGCGGTCAGATTTACCCCAATATTTAGAGGTCGGATTTGCCCCACCGCGTCATTTTTCATTACGATGCAATTAAAAAAAATATGAAAAAGGTTGAACTAAATCCATCTACGCACTTTGTAGGACTTAAATCAAAGAATTTAAATCCACTTACATTTATTATGCAATCACTTTAACAATCAGAAATATCCTGTAGTTAATGATGCACAAAAGTCAAATCAAAAGTTGAAAAAACACACTTTTTGTCGTATGAGCATCTCAATGTAGACTAATAAAATGCTGTGTTACCATCATTATGATTATTTTCGATGCTCTACACGACATCATTGATATTAGTTCGCGTAGTGCTTCTGATTTTCGGTAACAGAGGGGGGTCGGGTTTACCCAACGGTCGGATTTGCCCCACCTTACCCTATGTATATAATTATTACAAGAAAACTCATGACAAAATTTAACTGTAATCATCTGCAGAATTTTTATTGCATGCCAATCTCGTCCAGTAGAAAGAATAACTTTTGTCAGATATTCAGTAACTCCAATTTGGTCCACATGATCTGCTTTGCTATATTCCACATCCTTTGAATCTATTTTCTTGTGTTGTAGAATTTAAAAGAGTTTATAACCTCTTCTGGCATAAATTTATTCTGAGTTCCAGCTGTGACGTTTATCGTGCGCATAGCTCCGAGTTAACCATCCTCGAATTTTCTTGAATTAAAATACAGTTTACACTCTGGAAATATTCGACATTCAAGATCTTTGGCAATCGTATGTTAGAACATTTTCCAGATACCTTGCGGGTTTGAATCGAACGTTTGAAAAGAACAAAGTCGGTCTAACAACACGAAGGATATCAACACTTCTTAATTTGTAAGGCAGATTGTGACTCCAGTTCCCGAACAGAACAATGTACAACCAAGTGCCAAAAAATTACTCATATTGTTTAATATACAAAGATTTCATGGTACAAATGAAAATAGTTCCCTTTTCTTATTAAAAATAATATTTTTCTTACGGATTTAATTTTTAAACTTGTTTTATGATTTTACGTAAGAAAGGAAAAACCCTACCTCCCCTTCAGATAAGAATTTGTAAGATATTTTGAAACTCCCCCTCCCCCATATGCCCTTACGTAATTAGTGTATGGCCCCCAATGTAAACTTTCTCTCAATAAAAATCCGCACGTTATGCGTATTTATTTTTTGTTTTAATTTTGATTGGATTGGATGTCCTCTCCAGTCCTATCCGGAGATGGTTTAAATCTTACTATTGTTTGTGGCACTAAAAACTGGATTCTAAGCGAACTGCGTACTTACTATTCTTCTATTAAATTCTTATCATAGACTGGCTAGTGCGACCGGTCTATCTATGAAAGTACCATCTCCATCACTTTAAATACATGTGTTTTGATAGCTCGCACTTTGAAAGTGCGGAGTCCAGGTTGGTGGGAAGTGCGCAATGAATAAACGCGGATTTAGAAACACCCTACCATACATTTCAATTTCGAAAGCTAACCTCCACACTTGCCAGACGACGCCCGTCAAGAAAAGCAAAAATCAAGAAACGTTATCCTGTCAGCGTCATAATAGCTTGTTTTGCTACGCAAGCTGTTTTTCAATGGCCTCTAGGCGATGTATCAGTGTTCTAATACAAAGTGTACAACTTGACGCTTTACAAGATTTAAATTGAATGAATTATTTCTGGCTTCTGGGATGACTGAACGTGGCGTGATTGAAAAATTCCAGATGCTTTCTTAACGTTATCGACACAGATATCAAAATTTGAAATGAAAATGGAGTTGCTACATTCTCTACATAGATAATCGTCCTGGTTGAGTCAAAAAGGTGGCTAAAAGTATAACATTTTCTTCTACTTAGAAAGAGACAACAATGGATGGAAATAAGTGTAATAAGATGTGCAAAGCAGGTTTCTCATGGAATTATATTCTTGACATTCATAAACAACCTTTTTCGAGCGTCTTCGTGGAATGTCACACTCATTACGCCTAAGACAGATGTCTTCCTTTTAATTCCACTATGTATATAATAATAAAATGCACTTGCTCTTCGCAATAAAAAAATGTATTTCGTCTATGACTTATAACCTTCCTCAGTGTTCATATTCAAAGGTATTAAGCTGTACGAGGTGGCAGGACACATGCACAAAAAATACTCACTTTGGATTTTGTTCTAGCTAGGCCAACGAGGCAACTGCAACAGCTTTGGAATAGGTTTGAAGGGTGTGTTCTGCCGCCTCGTGTGCTAACAGCTTTGATTAGAAGGAAGACGTCACAGCAGAAGAGGGTAATGGTTTCAGATCGTCAGTTAATTCTTTTTCAGGTAGACCGCATTTTTCATTCGCCTTGACGAAAATCGTATTTGTCCCCCGATAGAGACCGGCAGGCCTTCGGATGCCAAAGCTATTTTTATACTGCTGTTAGTCATACCTTTATAGCATATTGGTGGGTCTTGTTTTGTAGATATGCCAGATAAAGACCAACGATGCGCATAATTCGGGTGTCATGAAGTCGTGCTTTCTAGGAACGCCCACAGGCGTCGGCTGATTGCTGCGTCAAACTCACGATGGGTGGGCGCAAAGAGGATTAGTGGACCAGCCCTGCTTTGGATTTGCATCTAATTAAAACGCTTGTGAAGGGGTTTCCTGACGCGGGTTTATTGTTATATTTTTTGATAAGCGTTTGATTTTCTTGTTCATATCGCTGAACCTGTAATTGGATATTCGGTGGTTGTTATAGGAACGGAAAGTTGTTGTTTTTTAGGAAGCAGATGAGATCATATTCCTGTCTTTTATTTCCACATACGTCATATAATTCACTCCTCCCGTTACTATATCGTCGCTGTTGTGCTATCTTATGACAAGCGCCATTTTGCACATTTCGAGAAAAACGATTTTTAAAGTTTGAGATTGAGTATCTTGAAACTTATAAATGGTATAAATAATTCAAAGAAGACAAATGATGCTTCTATCTATGCTGCATTAATCTCTCAAATATTACGAGAATCGGTTAACTACATTGCGAGTTTTCTTTAAAAATGTAAACAAAAGTCGGTTTCACACGTGTCATAGGTGTGTATTGATGACAAAATTTGTATGGCGTGTCATAATCGTGCATGGAAAATTTTCCATAGAAAAAAATCATCAATTATTAACTTTTATTCATATCTTTGGCTTCATTTGGTCTATAAACAATCGGTGAGATGCATTTTGAAGGAAATGAGTCAGGGAATCTAGAAAAAATAGTTATTTTTGGTTACAGTGTTGCCAAATATGCTATATTTCCAATTTAAAACTTAAATTGCTTTTTTCTCACAGTTCGTGCATTTTTGTTTCGAAAATGATTATGCCATTGTGTTTATCAGATAGTTTTACATATAAAAACATCTCATACATAAAGATAATTTGAGCCAACCCCCAGACACAGTCATTTGAAGCAAAAAATTAGAAATTTCTCAGCACATTTCTCGCTATATCTCAGTAACCAAGCAGAATGTCAAAATTCTGTAAACGCCACTTTGTAGAGATTTTTTAGACAAGTAATGTGGCATATCTAACTCAGTTTACCCCAAAATGGCGTTTGTCATAAGATAGCACAACAGCGACGATATCAACAATATTATTAACCCAGCAGCTTGACCTAGTGAAGTTCTAAGATGCTAAAAAGTTTCAATTTCCAGCTATGAATAAAACTTTGGAATTTCGTTAATTAAAACCTAAAACGTACCCGGGTACTGCGTCGGACATATGACGTTTAAGAACACAAAGCATTAAGTGGAGTACGCCCTTTTCGAATGTGAAGCAGGAGTATCCAACTTTAAATGTTAATAACTATTCAACGGGTGCTTGAATTGTCTTGCAGTCTTCGACAAACTTATTCGGCACATTTTCAAAAGCTCAACTCCTTTCTAGGTAAGTATTCGGATAACTATAGCGACCTCTAGCGGCGATTTTGTGAACTGCGATACATTTTGGCCAAAAATCCCATACCAACTTCAAGCTCTTTGGGGGAGGGGTTAGGGTTAACCGATTTCGTTAAAATTTTGACAGCGTCATTTTTTCATGATTTGGAATGACGCTAGGGGGTGTAGATTAGTGATTTCAAATATGGTCGTTTTATTGTCACCCTAATCGACACACATTAAGACAGTCAGCACAGTCTAAGACACGCAGTAGCTCAAGGTCAGATAGTCAGCACCGTCTAATGGGGTTTTCGATTGATTGACACCGGTGTAGTGGAGTGCACTGAAACTGCACCGTTTTTGCACTTTCTAGCAGAAGTGCAGAAAACTGGGTATGTTCCATGGACTCTTCTGCTAGAAAGTGCAAAACCAGTGCAATCCACTACACCGGTGTCAATCAATCGAAAATTTCATAAGACTCTCAATAGCCCATGCTCATAATGCGGAAGTAAACCACGAGAGAAAATAACCCGCGCACGAGAACGTGACGCAAGAAAATAGACAATCCGACTTAGCCCCTCCTTTTTCCAAAACGAATACACATACTAGCGAGATAGCCATAGCAGTAACTTTAGACGTAGACAATAATCATGGCGAGCTTTCTAAGCCACGAATTAAGTCAGCTATCAGATAGGAAAGTTAGCTTTAAGATTTACATGTATTAGTTAGTATAAGTAGCTTAAGTTGATGAAATAAAACGAGAGTTGCAGTACGCAATCGTGTGAACACCGTTCTTTCAGTTATGAAATAAAAGAAAATGCCCAACTAGTCTGAAGTATAATATATCAGTTTGTTTACTATTTTTAATTATTTATGTTTTCGAGACTAATTGACGAATTTCCTTTTGCTTGTTTGTCTTCTCTAAGAATAATATTAAATTAAGTACATTGATAAACATTTCCTCGCTATTCGTCGTAATGATATTACTAAAACGTATTGTTGGGCAACTAAAGGGTCTTCTGGTGGTACCTATCTCTCCTTTCCATATCCCGTGACACTTGTGGAGTGCGCTGTAGTTTATACGGCATCTAGTACTGACAAGTGTCGGACTAACATTCTTTCTCTTTCCAGATGCGATCCACAGACGGATATGGCAGGGACTGGTATTGATCAATAAACAACTTTAATTCTCTGTGCTAGTCCCGATGAATAACAGAGTAGGGTTCATCGCGGTTGCGGTAATTACCGCAACAGCGCGGTATTTACCGCACCCGCACCGCAAAATATGCGGTGCGGTGAGACACTTTTTCCTGCAGATGCGATGCGGGAAAGAGCTTTTACCGCGCGGTTTTACCGCAACCGCACCGCTAAAAAAATTGATAAAGTCTCACGTTTGCATTAAAAAGTGGATTAAAAATAGGACTTTAACCATTCGAGAAGGACGCAACTATATTCATTTCCTTAGCAAATGCTTAGCAATGGTATTGTTAGGGAACCCCCTTTGTCACAACGTTCGAGTTTTTCTTTTCACCCTACAATAGAGAAACATGAAAAAACTTTGACTTGGCATAATTTCCATTGACTTGCTAACGATTGGAGAAGAAAACGAAATATAATAAATATTCGACTTATCGCTACTTTATTTCTCATATTATGGTTATTCTAAATTGATAAACAGACCGCTATTACGAAAGAAAATCTAGCTGTTTCGGAAATAATTTGACACTACAGTAATGTTTCGATTATATCACGGTCGTTCTGCATTTTAGCGTGATATATTTGAAGCATAATATATTCAGAACAAAACAAAAAATTACATTTAAGCATCAACCCATGTATTTCTATAAACAAAAAGTCATAAAAGTTAAAGCTAATCAAAAATAATTAATCATAGTAGGGTAATGATCCTATTGTTGCCATGTTTCTATTATCACACCACCTATTTGAAGCCGTTGGTTAGAGCAGCGTCTGCCATCTTTGTTCAACGCATTGGGTCAAATGGTTTGGCATCAGCGGATAATTTTTCCCAACACAACTTCACTTTACGTATCCCGTACCTTTTCTTAAAATCATAAAAATAGACACATCTCCAATTATTTTCCAAAAGAAAAGTATTCACATCAATTTAAGAGAAAGTGCATATCTCGGCATACCTACCACATCTTGCGTATTTTGTTTTTCTCATTATTTTGTTAGATTTTCCTGCGGAAAACTAACAATTAAGCGAATAAAATATATACCAGGCGCCCGCTTTAGGACACGGAAAATGAGTTACGAAGAATTTAAAACAAAAATTGGAATCGGTCAAAAGATATTTCGACAATCCTAGTGATTACAACAACGTTTTTGGTAAAACATGATTTCGAGATTATTCACGTTTAAAGTTTTACACCTAGGCCTTCGCCTACGTAATGGAATAGGATGAAAAGTGCTATAACTTTGCTTTTACTGCTTTGACCTCCATAAAAAATTAAGATACTTTCTTAAGAATTTATACTTTAAGATAAAAGAATAAAAAGTTCGGCTTTTTGACCGACCTCATCATATATAAACTCTTAACGAAATGGTCCGAACCCCACTAATAGGCTCATTACCCTATATGTAAATAAGCAAATTAATTGTAGAAAAATATTAAAAGTGCCAGGACACATCATGCGGCTTAACTGGATCAAAATGTAGTGTGCCTTTTCTGTTTTCAAAAAGCGTGATATAATCGAGACAAAACCGTGATATAATCGAGGGTGATATAAACCAGTATTGATATAAACGCATAGTGATATAATCGAAACATTACTGTATTATTTTTACGTGATATTTTGGACACTAGTTATTTTATAAGTAAAACTTCACAAAACTAACCATGCCAAACGCATAAAATGCAAGATCCAAATAGAGACAAAATTATTAGATCATTTAAAAACAATAAATTTGTACTCTTAAATACAATTTAAAAGTGCATCACATCTCCCGACTCCTGTTGGAAATCGTGTAAAAGTACCACTAGAGGCGGTAACCCTGCCTCTATTTGAGAGCTCAATTGGTCAAATGAGTCATCAAAAACTCTTGATATACCAAAAGAATTCGATATTAATCAAAAATTTAAATTTAAAATTTAATATATTTGGTTTGCCGTTCATTGATACAAAATCCATAAAAAATCATATTCAGGTACGAGATGATACCGAACCATTTTTGTAAAAGGGTCATACTCAAATGACGTAGCTTTTTTCGGCGATTTTCGACTACCAATTCCCCTTTGCAAAGCGGCCAGGGATGAAAAAATAAATACGTTTTACAATTCTTTCAAATACGGCCTTTTATCAACATTTTCATTATAACAGAAAATTGCGTACACAACAAGCCCCTTTCGTGACGAGTATAGTATTAATAGTTTTGTTTTGAATTTTATATGTCATGTAGCATGAAGAGAAGAGTTCTTAGTTCACAGTCTGGCAACTGCCAATGATTCTAAGAAGCATACGTTCAACTAAATTGCTAAATTGTGTTTGATTGATTTCGAAGAGAATATTTAACTCTGCTACCAAACTAAACCAACTAGTTAGCAAGATTTGTTAACTAATGTAGCAAGTTAAATCCACATACAAAATGATTTCGTTTTGGAGGAGTGAGCGTGAGATTTTGAACGTCGCTTCCTGAACGTAATCATTTTATTTTTATTTTTGAACTATTTTCTAGAATTAGTTCTTGTAAAATGTATTAAGGTGTGCTAACACACCAAAACAAATAAAAGAATAATTCATGTTTTTATAGGATTATGAATGTTTTCGAAACCAGCATAGCGTAAAATCCAACCAAAACCTTTATTTGAAATTTGATCCATGTTTCTCATTTGTTTTAATTTTTTTTTCCTACATGTTTTTTTAATTTTGTTAAAATTTCATTGATCTATTTTTTCAAGTTGTGGATTGTATTTGTATTTCTACAATTATAAGATTCTGTCTTTTTTATCTATTTGTATACTTTTATTTTATCCATCTTTTTACGTTCCTTACTTTTGCTTTTTTCCTATTGCTATCACTATCACTTACTTTAATTTATAGTTTTTTCTCTGTTATTTAATTTTATTCGCGATTTTTCGAGAAAATTCTGCTTTCTTTAATTTTTTTCCTATTGTTTCATATTTTGATACCCTGCTTTTTTATTTGTTTCTTTTGTCATTACATCTAATTTTTTGAATTTGTCTATTTACTACACTTATTCTTGTCATAGCCTTTTTCTATTTCCATTTTTTTCATATTATTTTGCATTTCTAAAAGCAATTTTACTTATTCAAATTCATTCCAATTTGTCTTATTGTTTAATTTTTTACCTTTCTCCTATTTTCTTCCTCATTTTCTAGTTTTTAGTTTTCCGTTTATCGTAGTTTTATTTTTTCCCATTGTTCATTTAATATAATTTTATTTATTTTTTATATCTTTTTTTTAGATTTAATTCGTTATTGTTATTTCTTCATGTTTTCCATTTAACCTATTTTGAAAATACTTTTTCAGTTGACCATTTTCCTATACGTTAACATTGAATTTTTTTGTTCCTAAAAACATTTGATTTATTTTTTCTTGACACTATGCGCACTTTTTCTTAATTTTACAATTAGTTCGTTGTTTGAATTTATTTCAAATTTCTCTTCTAGTGCTTTTTCTATTCTTTAAATAATATCCATATTATTCATTTTTTTCGTCTTAATACCTTCATTTTTGTGTTTCTATAGTATGGCTTTTTTCTACTATTTTTTGTTTTCCATTTTGTCTGTTTGCTCCCTTTTTGTTCGATACTTCCAATTTTCTTTACTTTTTCGTCTTTTCATCAATTAAATTTTCCAGATTTTCAAAATTTTCAGGCTCGTCCATTTTTTTTAAATTTATCTATGGTTATTTTATTCTTGTCTTTTATATAAACTCCTCTAGTTTTCTTAACGTTTATTTATTTTTTCTATTGCTTTAAATATGTCTTGTTTTTAATGTTAAATAAATTTTATTATTCTTGATTTATCAAGTTTTTCAGTTTTATGCATTTTTTATATTAATGCTTATATTCTTTTTAGTAGTTTTTTTTCATTTTAATTGATTCTAAAAAAATTTCTTACTTTCCTATCGATTTTTTCATTATTTTCACCATTTGTTTAATAATGTTCGACTTTTTTAATCTTCGCAATATGTTTTTCTAGTTTCCTGTTTTCTTTTATCAATTTTTTGTAGGTTTTGTTTCGGTTTTTCTCGATTAAACATTTTTTGACAATTGACATTAATTTGTTTATTTGGTTGATTTTGTTGTTTTTAGCTCTTTTGTACATTCTTTTAATATTTAGTTTTACTATTGTTTTTTTATCTTTTGCCGTTAATCACTGTTTAGTTATTTTTAATTTTTGTAATTACTGCATTTTTAATCTTGCCATTTCCTTACTTTTATAAATACTATTAACGAAAATGGCGCTTTTAAAGTCACAAAAACAGTCGAAGAGGTATTAAAAACTCCCAAAGTATAAAAAACTCTATTTTTTTCTTCATTGGCACTACAAACAAATAGAGTAAAAAATGGCACATAAATATAAAATTTGAGTGTACTATACATAATATCAGTGAACTCCAATGGATTTCAAACATTAACTTTTTTGTACTCAGGCAATACAAATTGGTAGGGGCCCGTACGTTGGACCACCCGGGCCCGTATTGTATCTCTGCGGCCCTGCGTGCATCCCACTGAGATGCTTTTTCAGTCCATTTCGCTTAGTGTTATTCATGACTGTAAATGAGCACACTTTGGGCTACTCTGTGATCAACAGCAGGAGCTGCATGAAAAAGTTCGAAACTTGAAAAAATTAGCATAAAAAGGCGCATAAAAAACTGCATGAAAAAGATTGCAGTGTATATCAAAACATCATTTGTGGCAGATATTTTAAAACCCGATATTTTACTTCAAAACTCTTACCCCCCGGCTTTTTTTCTGGCGACGTGCTTGGGCCCTTTATAATTAACACAACCGTTCCATAACAAAAATAATCCAATGTTCGTATTTTCCCAACTATCATCCTGTTCCGGTGGTTCAAAACGAGCGAAACAATTCCCAGTTGCGAAGAATTTGGAAAATTTCATCCATGTTAAAATGTGAGAAATGCTGACACCACGCAAAAGGTATGCAAGAAAATAGCAGAGGAAAAATATTCACCATTAACACCAACACCGTCGTTCTGCCACTGCAGCAACCTTAGCGATATGATTGCGAGTTACGAATTCCGACAGCACTTTCACTCTACGTGTTTTCTGCGTTTCACATACCAAACATTTATTCACTGCTGCGAGCTGCTACTATAATATCCACTCGACCAGAGAGACATTCGTTTGCATATCATGTAGTGTAACAACATCTCTAATAACAAGTTTTCATCCCTCGCCCCAAACGTTGACCACTTCCACAAGGGGGGCTGATCACTTTTTTTCCCTAGCTCCTGTATCGTATGTACACTTCAACTTTTCCAACATTTGGTTTGATTTATTTTTTTTACCACAACATCGGTTGTATGCAATTAATAAATCATTTCACGTTTACTGCAGCGGCTTTCGTTTACAACAGCAACACCGAGCGGGGCGGGTTTATGTTTCCACCATGTGCCATCGACCCACCCCACAGAGCTGGGCGCCAGGCAGTGGGTGGTAGGTAGTGGCTCACTTTCATACTGTGTTGTCGTATCAACTTCACACCAACAAGACACTTATTCCCTTCGGGGAGTTGCTGCACCAGGATTGTAGTTGCAAGTACCATACGATGCAATACACAATTAACAGCACATTTCTCAGAAACACGGCGCTAGAACGTGGCTGGAAGCACTAAATTTATTCAGGATTTTCTTCGTTTTCGGATCATTAGCACCCAGTCGGATATGGCCTGCTAGCACGTACAGGCCTCTTCTGGTCCAGTAATCCCAACTCACCGACACTGATATTCCGGAAGCACTCGGCACACGGATCCCGGCTCGGTTTGCACACACTTTCAGCCAAACTCACCAACCCGTCAGCGCCTGCAGTCCGGAATATGCATAAAATTAACTGCACCACCCAATCTCATGCCCCGTACATATCGTGACCGGAAGGGACCAGGCGAGAGGGCAAAAATACACTCACTGACCGATAAAAGGAGCAATCCAATCAGCTCAGCCCGAGCACGGATTCGCGCACGTGTCCGCTCGTCTCCAGTTCGTCATCGAAACTAATCAATCTCATTCCAGGCACGCTGGAACCCGCAGTTTAGTTTCGTCCTACAAACGCATATTTTGCCTTCGGCTTCAAGACTAACAACGGGCTACACCGCGCAGGTCTCACAACATTCCAGTACATACACACACACCTCAGTGGAAACGGAACGAGCTTTTCCATCAATTTCTCACTGAACCGGTTCCACTAAAACGATAAAGTGAGTGAACATGAAAACGTGGAGCCTGAAATGAGGGAGGTGTTTTCCAGGGGGAACTGCGCCAGAATGAACAGACACATCAGCAGCTAAATGAAAGGAAATCAAAAGAAAGTGAGCTGTGTTGTGCTTTCCTTTCGATGGTGCCTGGCGTAATACGCAACCTTCTACTGGATGTATGCATAGGTCAGGGTTAACTATATTTTCCTGTGTTGTCTTCATGTCTTCATTCATAGCTTATCACGATTTATGTGTGTACAGACTTTACTGTTCAAGCTGTAGTCTGTATCAGTAGACTTATGCTTCATCCTTCTACTCGTATTTCATATGAAAATATATAGGTGTGGAAATAAATATGCTTTAATTTTCAAGAGTCGTTTCTGAGGTCCAGGGTTGTGTTGGCATGGAAAGTCAGAATGACAATTATAATTAAAAAATAATTAATCCAAAAATGACTGCAATGGCTTAAGAGGGATACCATGAGAAACCGGCCGACCACAAAATATGACCATCTTCGATTCGAACGTAACTTTAAAGTTGTATTCGGTTTATGAATCTCCATTATTTTCTCTGACAATTGCAATATTTTAATACAAGAGCAACTTTTCAAAAGGGCGTAAACATTTCTACTTGCATTAATTTCAAAATTTTATTGTTCGATTACTGTATTTTATACAGCAAAACTTTCTGAGAACAAGTTTCAGAGAATGCATATTTATGTACGAAAAAAATATACACTGAAAAAAGTTGTGTCATTTTTTACAAAAACAAAAAATTGTGTTAAAAATTTAAATTGTAAAAAAAAACCATTTTTTCTAATTTTTTATATTTTGTCAACAAAAACCTCAAGAGAAAGGAAACATTTTGAATGTGATTGTATGATGGAGAACTTATAGGTAAAAAAAATTCTAGCGATAACTTTATACATGTTTTAAAATGTCATACTAATTGATATACAAAACTGTAATTTTTTTACAGAATATTATTTTTAGCCTCATTTTTAATCAAAATGTATTTAATAAAAATCTTGCAAAATGCGATAGTTTTCGAGATATTTGGAATTTTTTTTTCCAACAAAAACAGTTCTTTAATACAAAAACAGTTAAAGTAATCAGCAGTCATACATCGTCGCTGTTGTGTTATCTTATGACAAACGCCATTTTGGGGCAAACTGAGTTAGATATGCCACATTACTTATCTGAAAAATCTCTACAAAGTGGCATTTTCAGAATTTTGAAATTCTACTTGATTACTAAGATATAGCGAAAAACATGATGAGAAATTATTAGTTTTTTGCTTCATATCACTATATCTTCAGATTTGCTCAAGTTATATTGAAGTTTTAGATGTTTTTATACGTAAAAATGTCTGAGGAAAACACTGGCATAAAAATTTTCAAAAGGAAAATACACGAGTTGCGAGAAAAACACAGTTTAAGTTTTAAACTGGAAATATAGCATATTTGGCAACACTGCAACCAAAGTTACTATTTTTTCTAGTTTCCCTGATTCATTTCCTTCAAAATGCATCTAATTGATTTTTTATAGACCAAATTAAACCAAAGATATGAATAAAAGTTTATAATTTATGCTTTTTCTCTATGGAAAATTTTCCATGCGCGATTATGACACGCCATACAAATTTTGTCATCAATACACATCTATGACACATGTGAGTGCGACTTTTGTTTACATTTTTAGTAAAAACTCACAATGCAGTTCACCGATCTTCGTAATATTTGGAAGATTAATACAGAATAGATAGAAGCATGAATTGTCTTCTCTGAATTGGTTCTACCACTTATAAGTTACAAGATATTCAATCTCATACTTTAAAAATCGATTCTCTCGAAATGTGCTAAATGGCGCTTGTCATAAGATAGCACAACAGCGACGACATGATGAAGTCAGTGTGCAATCCGCCAAAATCATCGTCACAACGCAACGCAACGCAATGTATCTGCTGCTTGAAGTCGAGTGACAAATTGAAAATTCAATATACAATTATTTTATTCCTTTAATAAAACGAAATAAATCTCCCAATAACTAGAACGTTATGAATCATCAATGTACTAAGTTTAAAAATGCAATTAATTATACCTCATTGATTTCAAAAAAATTATTCGAAAAAGTGATCGATGCTACGGTTTACGGTATTTATTTTAGTATTCCGTGTGATCAAATTTTTCTGAAGTTTCTTGAACGTTTAGCACACCCTTTGTCCTAAATAAACATTAGTGCATAAATTGCATTCATTCTCAACCCAGTGCACAACGATACTTGCTGAAGTATTACTCCAAAATCAAATATTTCGGGTTATTAAGTTTTCTTTTCGGGCTATCCATGTCACTATTTTATTTTCTTCTATGGTGGAAAGCGTGGACCATTTCTTGTTCCTTCAGGTCAGTTTTTGCTGATATTCCGTGATACTTCGCAGTAGACTTGTAGTAGGTGAACTAATATCTGGAAGTAAATCTATATAGCACAAGATCAGCTTTTAAACATTGTAAAAACTTTTCGATTGTGTGTGGTAAAAAACACGGACCGGTGAAGAAAAATCAAATTTTAGACAATATAATCAAATTTCATTTATAGACCAAGCTTTCTAGTTATATTTTGCCTTTATTGTAACTTTCCTAAAGTACGCATACAAATGTAGCGAATGCAGTGATCTTAATAATATATCAAAACTATAAATATACAAGAATCGAAATCAATTTTATATAGGGTAATTTCGGGAGAGATGCCGCACTCTCTATATTTCGTATATATAGTGTTACTTTTATACGGAAATATTTATTTATATATATATATATATATATATATATATATATATATATATATATATATATATATATATATATATATATATATATATATATATATATATATATATATATATATATATATATATATATATATATATATATATATATATATATATATATATATATATATATATATATATATATATATATATATATATATATATATATGGGGCATTCCACGCAAAATTTGCCATAAAAAATTTTTTTGCCCAGATCAATTTTTTATCGGTTTAGTAGTCAAAAATATTCGACACGTATTTTTTTATTTCAACATAGTAGGTGAGACTTTCGAGATTTTTTGTGTTGAATTTTACCATTTGAATAAAACCTACTTTTTTCAATCGCTCGTACTGTCAAAAGTAAAGAAGGTACCCACAAGTGCCCAAAGCATGAAATGTGCGCCTTTTTCATAGCTTTCGGATGAAGTATACTAATATTTACTCAACGTATTGGTTTCATGGAAAATATTGAAAAGTTTAAAACATCGATTTTTTTCAAACTTGGACATGATTTTTTTTCTTTTTTTTATTGTATGAAATAGGAAAATCATTTTTCTTGTTGCCATAAAAATTTGGGAGTGGGCAATTAAATACTTACGGACACATGAATTTTTCAATAGCGCCTTGCGCGCGAAAAACATACCGCCACGCGCTTCGCTCGTACTCAGGTTTAACTGTATGAGATTTTACACACTACCGCGTTGTGTAAAACACACTTTCAATTAACTTCATTATTTATTAGAAATAAATAAAAATAAATAATAATTATTATTCAACGGACTGACTTGATTTTTTATGTGGATGCATAATATGTGTAGCCAGTCGATGAACCACGGAAAACTGAATAAAAAAATTGAAAAGTGAATCAATTTTACATAAAAATATCAGATTTTTCGGATGTACTAAGGCTATTCCATATTTCAAAATTCAAATCATTTTTAAAATTGTTTTGTTCATCGAGTAAATAATAGTCCAAATTTTAAAAATCTTATTGAATTTCCTGTTTCAGTCAATTTCATCAGTTATTATATTCGCCGTGGCGCTCCTCGACGTGGAAATGGTTGGACGTCTACTCTTGGAACGCTTGTGTGGTTCTGTGTGACTGAAATTTTTTCTCGTACATAATGAATGTATAAATAAACCTTAACATTACAAAAGAGGTCCATTGTTGCCTTACCTTCAAAATCGTAAACCAAAATCACTTTCGGTTTAAACACTTTACATCAGACGCCCCCCCCCTAAAGTAAAACATACACAGCTAATGCGTTATGTTTGTTTTAGATCATTATTGTTTTATACTCAATTTTGTAGTTGATTTTATAATATAAAACGATTGGGAATATCGTTGCATGAGCTAATTTTTAAAATGATTAAAATATGATATTTGTATTCTGGCGATAAATGATTGCTGAAGAGAGATTCTTGCAGTTCTGCAAAAATGTTAAACGAATGCTTTTTAAGTTTCTGGCGCTTTTTAAATCTTTTCAGTTTAGTTACCTATCCTTTCTACGTCGTACTCTTAATTCCATTCTTTTTGAAAACCTTGAATGTTTGCATTTATTTTTCTGATGGTGTTTCACCACAAATCTGATTGCATTCACCCCACACAGTGACATTTTCGCACAAGAGCCCATGGAAAAGGTGCTTGCGATGAAGCCATTATTTGTCGAGCCAGTTTACAAATGTTCAATGATGATCAAATGTCGACTGCAACTGAGTCGTACGATGTGACAAGGAACGCTTCTTTGTCACGCAATGTTTCAAGTTCAAATCCCAGAATAACATAGGAAACGTGCCAATCGAACCAATTTATTCTAATGCAAGAGCAGAGAAAATCCACAGAATTGTTTCGAAAAATTCCAAACCATACCTGGACCACAATCATTTCACTATGTTGAGATGAACGTGAACTTCAAATTAAAACTGAAGGTTTTTTCCTCCGGCGACACTTTTGAACGATTAAGACAATATAAATCTAAAATTAAACAGACATCTAAATGCAATAAATAGTAAAGTTAATTGCAAGTGTGTTTAACATAACGCGCTGGTGTGTAAAACTTCATACACCCAAGTCTCAGTACGAGCGCGGCGCGTGGCGGTATGTTTTTCGCGCGCAAGGCGCGATTGAAAAATTCATATCTCCGTAAGTATTTAATTGCCCACTCCCAAATTTTTATGGCAACAAGAAAAATGATTTTCCTATTTCATAATCAAAATAGGATAGGCTGAGTAGAAATGAATCACATGAAGTGGAAATGAATCAATGAATTGATCGAACGTAAATAATAAACTTTCGTTGTGTTTTCCATCGATCCGCGTAAATTTGTTGTTAAGAAAGTTTTCGCAGGTTACGCATGCAACCGCTAACAAACAGCGATGCCACACTGAAATCTATGTTACGTTCAAAAATATCTTTTTACCATTTGTGATAACTAAAACAGGAAAAAAATGTTTGAAACTCTGTAATAAATTTCCGAAAAATCACAATATTTCCAAAAATCTGTGAAATTTTCATCAAAATGCCAAAAATCTGCCATCTGTAAAAATGAATCTGTAATCAAAAATTATGAAAAAAATCTTTGACATCACAGAAAAATCTGTGAATATGGTAACCCTGCTAATAAATTAGAAATACCTACCTACACATTCGCCAGCGCACAAAGCAAAATTAGTCAACGCTGGTGATGATGGGTAGAGCGAAAGAGACAACTAGTACCACGACACTATATTAACCGTGTTTGCAAATGGAGCTCGAATGTACAAGCAATTTTGTGTACGAATAATTGTGTTCGAGGTTGTACATAAACGTGTGCTGGAAACGAACACAACACAAAAGAAAGCAAAGTGTTGTAACGGACAAACTCAGTCGCGCGTTGGGCGACACTGGGTAACGTACCGTCACAGCCAACGGACTTCTAACTCAGCTACATTGGCTGTGAAAACACACAGCGAAATGATCTGCTCCGCCTACCGTTCAACAGGTAACTGAGCTTGTCCAGCCAAATCCGTTCTTTAAATAGTCGATGATGACGTCATTCATAGAAGCGTAGCGCGCCAGGTGCACAAATTTGTCGTGCTGGACTTGGGAAGCGCTATCTTCTGTGTGTAAATGCGCGATATTTCGACTAGGTTGCACATTATTTGAATTTTTAATGCAATGATATCAAAAATCTATTGGAATCAATTCTTAGAAGTATTTCGGGGCGATATGCGCAAAAAAATTTAAAATTTTTCGTGAGACGGTTGATTTACATGTGTTTTAAATTGGACCACCTTTCGTTACATATTATTTTTGTAGAATTTGCAATGTGCACCCCCATATCGGAAACAAAGACGTAGTCCTACGTCAAAATGATGAGCGGCTGGAGCAGGCATTTGCCCACTGGGTTCCTGCTTGCGTGTTGTAAGGCGACAAAGATGACAACACTAACACTATTGTAGGGGACGGGTATAGCGTAGTTGATAAATCGACTGCCTTGTAGGCAGCTCATCAGGGTTAGATTCCCAACAAATCAGTGCACTAGCAAGACTACCGGAAGATTACGCAAGAACTTACATGCTGTTTGGATTTGTGCTCTCATTTTTTCTACTCTTTTCATTTTACTTCTTCCCTCCTCCTTCTCCTTTCCACTAATCAGTAAAATAATGAGAAGACACGGCAAAGGATGAAACCCCGACAATATACGGGGAAGATGTCATTGGAGCCAATATATTCTGATTCCTAAGCATAACTTACTGAAGTTAGGTACTGTGCCACTCATGCACATAATTGTTTTATCCAATTGTCTCCCTGGGAAAAAATGTACTATAGTAAACGAGACTATACCCCTGTACACAAAGAAACTTTCATCAGCAAAGTATTGCAGCTGTTCAAAATAAAGAACTGTAGAAACTATATTTCTAAAACTAGAAGTTGTGGACATATGAAGCTTTTGAGGAATTCCACGAAGATCCGTCCGAAAATAATTAAAATCCTGACCGACCATTCTTACGAAACTTTACACATTTCATCGGCATAGAAGAATAAACATTTTCCACAATCAGTAAGATTATTCAAGAGCAACTTTTCAACAGGGCGTAAACATTTCTACTTGCATTAATTTCAAAATTTTATTGTTCGATTACTGTATTTTATACAGCAAAACTTTCTGAGAATGAGTTTCAGAGAATGAATATTTTTGTACGAAAAAAAATATACACTGAAAAAAATGTTGCGTCATTTTTTACAAAAATAAAAATTTGTGTTAAAAATTTAAATTGTAAAAAAACTCATTTTTTCTATTTTTTTTATATTTTGTCAACAAAACCCTCAAGAGAAAAGAAACATTTTGAATGTGAATATATGATGGAGAACTTATAAGTAAAAAAGTTTTTATAACGAAAAACTTTATGCATGTTTTTAAATTTCATACTAATTGTCATACAAAACTGTAATTTTATTACACAATATAATTCTTAGCCTCATTTTAAATCAAAATGCATTTAATAAAAATCTTCCAAAATGCGATAGTTTTCGAGATATGTCTAATTTTGTTCCAACAAAAACAGTTAATACGTGTGATTATGTCCTTTTTAAAAGTTATTCGCGTTACCCAATCATAAAATGTCTAATGTTTATCGTTTCAAAGACGTAAAAAAACCTTTTCAGTGTATTTGGATCATGGAGAAGCTTTCAAAAAAAACTTTTCCTAACAACTTTTGACATATTTTCATAATTCATACTATTGGCAGTCAGAAATACTATTTTCTTTTTGAATACGATACTAAAAGCTATTTTAAATCAAAATGCTAATAACAAAAAATTTCTGAAATGTAGCAGTTCTCGAGATATTTCAAATTTCGTTTTAACAACACAATTCTTTTATTTTATTACGACCTTTTCAGAAGTGATTCTCCAGCAACAATAATAAGTTTTTCAAAAGGCCCATAACATTTCCCGTAACTTTCTCACTGACATCATGGTGATATTGTACACCATTTGAAAGCTATTCGAAAAGAATCAAAATACTATTCAACCGTAGGGTCTTAAGGCTAGTTTACAGTTCGGAAAACGTGTCACGGGATTTGGGTCCCTGTGTATTTTAAATGGAGCTCGGGATTTCAAATCCCGTGACGGGAAATGAGTCTACACAAAAATGACAGTTTTCCTGAAGTGTAAACTCAACCACGGGAAACATCACGGGATTTTAAAACTCTCCACACAAAAATCCGGCCGGGAACAATTCAACACAAATTGTTTCCGACGGGGAAAATAGTATTTTTGGAAGGTTTGCAATTTGCTGCAAGTTGGATACTGTTTGTATTTTTAAGAAGCAGCAGCGTTTTTGGTTTGACAGTTTGGAGAGATCTCGGCGGGAAATTTTCCCTGATCAAATCCCGACCCAAATCCCGTGCGAAATCCCGTGATCCATTTCCCGAACTGTAAACTAGCCTTTAGGATTAAACTAAATACTGGAGGGGCAAGAGAAATACTGTTACTACTCGGTTGTATTCAGGCAGCAAGCGGCAGTTTTTTGTGTTGCTCTCCATATTTCTGTCTCTTTTAAGCAATTCTATTTGTTCGAAATCGCCTGTTTGGCAATACTAGCTCATTGTATGCAATAAAAAGGCGTCATATTCGTATTAATCGTATTTTTACTACAAATAAAATGAACGGTCACTTTCCTCTTAATGATGATTCCATTGAATGAGATTCACGATAGAACCGTTGCTAATTGGAGTTAGAACTGTAATTCAATAAGCATCGCTTACTGTTACTGATTGCTAACAGTTTCATTGTCTACCAGAGTTACCATCAATATCGTGATAGCGCTCAGCACTGGTCGTAACTTGTGCCATCAATCAAATCACAAAGAGCATTCTATTCTATTCCGTCAGAATTCTATTAGCTTTGTTGACTATTGCTAATTTAGACTGAAATAGAGAAAGTGACGTGTAGATAATCCGTGGTAGACCGACTATGACCTTGTTTCTCAGAATTTACTTTGGTTGGCAAAAGTTTTGCCTGTGCCGAAGATTGTGCAAGACTTAGTTTTCCTAGATTAATTTAATAGATTTTCCGCCCAGTACCACAAACCGTGTGCCCCCTCCCCCTCCCCGTTCGTCAGATCAGATGGAGGTAATCAGCGCAGCATAAAGATTGTGAATCCTAATGGATTAAACTTCAAAATATCCAACCGCCGCTTCCATGACACGGAGGCGACACTGTTTCCGCCCGCTGCTGTCAGTCAATGGTACTTGTATCAATTATGAATCGGGCCTCTTGTTTCATTTCGAGCGTATTCTTTTGCGAGCGAAACTGTTCTGATCAAAGCTAATTTCGAGAACGTGCAAGTAATTTTTAAGTCCGTTTCAAAATTTATAATGAGATCAAATATTCTGCTTTGCTTTGCGGGAAACCATGATGAGCGTATTTCAACGGGGGGTATTTCAACTTTTGCTACAGCAAGACTGGTGAATATTTGAGAGGAAGAAACAAGTAACGGTAAATGTAATTAGTGAAAAAGGTTATAGCAGCTGTTAGGCAGCTTTTGCATCAAGTGAATATTTTATTCATTTGCCTAAAGGATTCAATTATCCATCGAGTTGTTGTACGCAATTTGGTCAACGTTGAGGTTTTTGGCATTCTGATGATTTATGCAGTTCGATCAGAATTGTTTTTCTCAATCAAACTATTAGTAATATTGTAATATTAGTATAAGTTACCACCAGTCTGTACGAGCTTGCTCGAAGACGATGCGAAATAAATAAATAAATAAAAGTAATGTAACAAAAACAATTGAAACTGGTAAATTGTTTGATTTTTACTGTAGAATTCCGCCATCCAGCAGCTTTATTATTACACCAATGGAAAAATAATCCCGCAATTTTCTATATGGGGTAACACAGGTGCCGATTTTTGTCAATTAATTTTCATTTTTGAGCCGTGTATAGCTGGTTGTTAAATTTAGTGCTAATAATTATTATTAATTATAAAACGATATTAGAAGTGTAAAACAAGTGTGAAAGAAGAAATTTGCAAAACAACATACATTTTGTTTTTAATATTTGAACGTATTGAATTTTACACATAAGATATTACAAATTTTCAAAACTCTTTCTAACGGCGATTTTGCGTTTTCCACAACCTTTAACACAGTTTTAACGGAATTGAAGGTATCACTTTATTTGACTCACATTGGAGTACTCCGAATTTGATTCTACTCTTCTCCATTATTTGACCGTGCACTCAAGGACTAAATAAACAACTATATAACAAACTATGTTTTGCAGGTCGCATTGCTTGCTTGGAGCGAATCCTACACCTTAACCCTTCTAAATCTCCAATTTAGTGACACCTATAGAGGAGTCTGATATATCGTAGTCCTTCCGTGAAGTAGGTGAAGCATCAACAATTTCCTTCTATTCGATCATTTACCCTTCTCCATGAACGATGGAGATAGGGCGGCTGGCATTGGTTGAGGATTTAATATGGGTCGGATTGGCCGTACTTAACTTTTCTTAAGCAACTGTTATTCGGTAATTAGTAGTGAAACATGACGAAACAAGTGTGCAATTCACCAGATTCAATGTCACAACGCAACGCATTCCACCATTATATCGGGCGTTCCTCAAGGAAGTTATCTCTGACCTCCTCTTTTTGTGCTTTTTGTGAACGACCTCTACAGTGAATTGTTGTCATCTATATAGAATCATGTACGCATGTTATCTGAAAATGTATCGAGTTATAACAATTTTGGTAGACTTGCACAATTGACGTCGACATAGTCATGGATTTTCCTGTAGAACGCGTTGTATTCGTCAAGGACCTAGGTATAACTCTCGATCGTAAACTACTTCTAACCGTACAACAATCGCGATTTCACACATTGCCAAATTAATTGTATCGAACCGGTACAGCAGAATTTCATCAGGTTTGTACGTCGTTGGCCACCCTGACAAAGTCGTTTTCAGTTGTCTCCATATGTAGAGTGCCGCACCGTCAGCAAGCTCCCAAGCTTAAAAATAGCAGCATTTTACTACAGTAACTTGTTATATTCGATCTAAGCTATTATCAAAGTTTGATTTCAACGTTACGGGAAGATCTTTACGGAGAATGGATTTTTTCCGGCATTCAACTAAGTCAACTTATCGCTTGTAGTACGACCAGAATAATAAACTAGATTGTCTATTTTCAGCTCATCAACGGCGCTTATCATTGATTTGATTTAACTATTAGCAAAGCAAAGCATACCCCGAACATTATACCAAAATAGGTGGTTAATAGTCCTGTTGGTAAAGGTACGTAGAAGACATTATCAGATTGCAGGTGACTAGACTCAAATTCTAACTGGGCGTTTAAGATTAGAACATGAGCAATTGTCACAGCATACGGCAAGTTAAGATGCTGACGGAAGACACTGAAAAAGGAAAACTGTCCCGAACAGTCCGTGGAGAAACTGGGGGACTGGAGCAAAAAGAAAAGAACACAAATAGAAAATAAAACAAAATTAATTATATCAATTACGATAGCTGCTTGATAAACCGAAGCAATTTATTAAAGTCTTGGATTTTCCTTCTTTGGCTTGCTAGCGTTCGCTTAGGTTGCTGCTTTTATGTTGGAAACATATTGCTTTAATAATAAGTATACATTTTCGCGGGTACAGCAGTTTAACGTATGTGGTTTAATTGTATAAAATAAAGTTTTAGTTTTTTCAGCAATTTGGAAGAAAATTTTATAAGACGTGGAGTTTTCATGAGCAACATATACAACTAAAACACGGAAAAAATCTGTGCAAAAATTCAGGGAAAAAGAACACGATTTCGTGAACTAAACGATTTATGACAACCATGATCAAGTTTCTGCAATTATGAATGATAAACTTCGTATTTTTGAAACTATTCGTGTTTCCGAAAAAACTAGCTCGCTCCGAATATTCCCTGGCAACATTTGGTTTTTCTTATGATTCTGCTTCATAATTGAAGAACACAACACCAACGGTTAAACGCTGCCAATGATTTCAGGAGCTTATTCGCGATTTGTACTGTCGGAATTTTCTGTTAGAATAGCGTGTTTTATGTTCATGGTCGTAGTCAATATTTTCTTAATTTCTATTCATGTTATTGTGATGTTTTAGTTAGTAGAGTGATTCAAGTTGATGATTACAGGATCATGGTCACGATTTTTGATATATTAATTACGTGTAATTTATGTTCATGATTTCAGGATCTCATTTACGAGTTTCGTAATTTCTATTTGCGGTATCGTGATATTTTAGTCACGAGTATAGTGATTTATGTTCATGATTTCAAGATCTTAGCTACGATTTTTGTAATTTATATGCTTATTGTGATATTTTATTCTTGAGCTTACGTTCGAGTTTGATACGTGGAGTGATATGGCTCTTGTTCATGATATCAGCAGTATCATGTTATTCGTAATTTCACCTCGCCTTATCACGAAATGTTATTTTTTGGTTACTATCGAATTTTTTACTTGATGCATCGTGACAATATTAACTGGATCATAAAAGTGTTACTAATTCGCGATATCTTGTTCTGTGAACTATATTACGGACACGATTTGTAACTCTATCATGTTTTTGGTGCTCAGCGTAGTTTTCTTTTTCTGTTCAGGCATCACACTGGACCTTATTAAATGAATATTGATGTTCGAGGTCCTAATAGTTTTCGTATATCTATTTTGATTTTGTGAACTAATGTTCATATATCTATGAATAAAGTCATCAGTCAAACTTAGGTTTAATGACTAAGGCTCATAAAGTTGTGAACTAGTTCACAAAACAAAAACAAATATTTCCACTAATAGAAGCGTTATACGGGCGTTACTGACACATGATATGTGTTCACGGTCCTTTTTTCGCAGCGTAAAAACGTGATTGTTCCAGAATTCATGGCACTTCATTCACGATTTCGGAAACATTTTTTTACGTGTACCTTTATGACAATAAAATGGTCTAATAGCAAGACGATTAATACTAAAACGGTCATAATAAAAACTTCCTAAACGACAATATTCAACGCATTCAAATCAAGTTTCATCAGCTTTCATACAATATCTATTAACGCTTCGGATTACCACAATAGACTTAAGCACTGGTCACAGTGGTTCGTCTTCAACAGAATAAAACGCTTCGGATCGTTTGAAAGAGTTTAGCATTTTGGTTGTTAGTGTATTGCGCACCATGCAAAGCGAACACAACGTGGTCAAAGATGAGTATCGTTTTTCACTACAAGACACATTTTCATATTTGCAGCTTGGCTTACGCGCGGTAAGCTTTAAGTTTCAAATGAGAAAATCTGAAAAAGCAGCGGTCTTTGAAATCGAAAAAAAATGTTTTTTTGCACACCGTTGGCAAAAATTTATGAAGTTCTAACAGTATACTAACAATGCACCGAATATTTTGATTGATTTTTATGAAAATTATGTAGAGGATAACGAAAAAGCTTCTCAGTGAAACCTTAAAACACGGTTGTATATTGAGTTGAAATCTCTTTTCTATCCCGGACCTCGAAAAATGGTCGAACCTCGAAAAATGGTTTTCTATCCCGGACCTCGGACTGCCGAAAGAAAGAACAGTCCTTCCCGTCATCTACGGGAAGTAAGACATACGGTTTGAATTCACGAATCCAAATCGTGAATCCGGATCCGGGGACTTATCTCGATCAAAGCCCCATGGCTGTGTCTGGTTCAGGCTTGGACCTGGTGTGGGGAATTTGGGTGGTTTGGGAAATCCAAATGGTGTGGGGAAAGGCGAGCGGCTCAGGGTCTCGTCCTGAACCGTAACAGGCATCTGGTACCCGAAGCGAGATCCCAGTAATTCTAATGAATTCGAGAAGCATACTTGAACCAGGATTTTGTTTCGGGAGGGCTTAAGTTTGTTTTTGCAATTTGTATTAATTTTGATGACTTGAAATAGTTACTAGAAACCGAATATGGTTTTCAAAAAACTTAGTGAAACTAAGTGTTTTCTGTTACAAGAAAGACTGTAGTAAATCGACAAACTTTTGATTTTGAATTTGAGTTTTATTATTTATTTACAACAAATAAACTCTAGTTACAAGAGTTCAAGGTATTCATGGGCTAATCGAGTATGACATTCTCTGATGGCACTAGAAAAGGTAGAATATTTAAGGTTACACATTTAATAGGTATAGAAGACGGTAAATTACAATGAGTAGAAATATATCGAGAGAAAGTTTGAACGAAGAGAATATCGAGCTTTCAACCAAATCTGATCTGGCAGGCGATTTGTATATGCGGTTCAACTTCTCGTTCAACTTTTCTTGATCTGGGATCTTGTCACTACTGCTAGTTATGTGGCTTCACGCTAACTCAATTTTATGATATTTTAACTAAATTTAAGGCTGTCCCTGACCTGGCGGTTCGGATGGTAAAGTAAGTCCCTTGTCGTATGTTCGATCCCCAGCCAGGAAGGGTTTTTAATGATCAGTAGGATCGTAGCACTAGCCCTGTAATTGGCCTGTACATTGATAATCGGCTGCGAAAGCCAATGTACAGATGTTCCGCTACGGAATTTAGCACCAAGGCTTTGCTTTGCTTTTTTACATTCAAGACTTCTGTGTACTTTCACACAATATGTTCTGTAATAATGTCACAGAAGTGAGAACAACTATTAGTTTATTTATTTAACCCTCAAAAAGGCAACCGGGTCCCAGAGGCCCAGCACGTTACAATTTTTTAGTTACAAAAAAATGTGTATGCAGTATAAGCTTGGGCATGGAAATTTTGATAAGTAGCTTTGAAATCTATAACAAAAATAAAGAATTGTGAAATTTTCGTCGATGGAGTGATGCGCAGCTATGTTTGAATTTTTTACATGCACAAAAAGGCAAGCCGGGCCTGGCAGGCCCGGTGTGCCTGCAACATTTACTAGGAATACCACGGGTTTTATACATTAATATTTATCTGAAAAAAAAACATTTTGATGAGTTCATCTTCATATTAGCAGAAATTTTTTTCATGTTTTGATTTATTTTATCTTTTTACCTTTTCTTATAAGAAAAAAATTTTGAAAGTTTGAGCGAATTCTATACATTTTGTTTATAAGACATGTAAAAATAGCATACGATAATGACGTGTGTCATATTTTTTGGGTAAATACTTTTATGTCACCCGCAGTGGTCTACTTGACAATTATTTGGATACAACATAACCTAACTCTGTCGTTATTGTCTATTTTTGTTGTCTATTCTTTGTGTTATAGTTGTCGTAATTATTCAAATAGTAGGATCTAAAAGCTACAAAAATTGAAATGGCTATAAAACGATATGCCCTTGTTTTCAATCGTCTCAAAGAATCTGAAATAATGGAAAAAATTCGAGAAAATTCAACAGCAGACGATGCCGAAGCTGATATGCTAAGCGAGGAAGAAGATGCGAATGATATTGCTTCCGACAATGAATCTGATGCAGACTGGAAAGAAGAATCTAAATATGTACTCCGCTTATGCATCAGAAGAAATTAATAGCAACCCAGAAACATTTATTGGTCGTGTTCAAACGAAATGGAGCTCAGATCCAACCGACAGTCGACGTGATCTTCCGAGTACTACCCTTTTGGAAATAAATATGACCTTTTTACATCCATCGCCTTATACGCTGAAATCGGGATTTGCTGCGTGTTCGTACTCATCATCCTGTAATTCCGGAACCGGAAGTCGGATCAATTAGAAATTCAACAGTAACCAATAAGAATGCTGTACGTTTCATTTGAAACCAAGTTTGTAAAAATCGGTAAAGAATTCGCTGAGAAATAGGTATGGCATTATCTTAGGAACTTAGTAAGTTCCCCCGGGGCATCAAGAACCGCCATAGCTGGCCAATGTGGTCGAAGTGCCTTCGGTGGGTCATTAATGATCTAGACATGCAAAGCCAAGTAATGTTGCACATATTTTAATATATATTGCATTATTTGGATATCGTGGTGGTATCAGTTTCTATGGAAGTTTGCTGTGTGATTGTACTCTTCAACACGTAACTCCAGAACCGAAAGTCGGATCAATAAAAAAATCAATAGCTACCGATGAGAAGGCTGCACCTTTCATTTGAGACTAAATTTGTACAAATCGGTCCAGCCACCTCAGAGAAAAATCGGTGAGATTGTTTGCCACATACATACATCCATACATACATACATACACACACATACAGGCATTTTTCGATCTCGACGAACTGAGTCGAATGGTATAAGAGATTTGGCCCTCCGGGTCTCGGTTAAAAAATCGAAATTTCGACTGATTGCATAACCTTTATATATGAGAACGACAAAAAGGTGCTTGAATTTAGACGGGCCTGAGAGGCCCGGCTTGCCCTTTAATGTTAGGATTTTAGCTTGCCTTCATAAGGGTTAAATATTAAAATTCTTCTACAAACCTTAATTTTTTCTTATGAAATTGAACTTTTGAATTAAAAATATTTCAGACTGATTCTTCTAGTTAAGAAGCTTTCCGTGAAAAAATGAAAAAAGGCAGTCCACTAATTTTCATTGTCATATTCAATAACATTCCCAGTCTATTCCAAAATGTGAACACAAACACTACTGATTTTTGTACAAAGCAACAATTACTTTAGCTTCAGTTGGTGCACCTAACGCGTAAAACTCGTACGATTAGTGAAGACGTAAGATGTTTTCGAAAATATCGGTTCGAAATGAGAGAATCAGAGGGCAAATCGCGCTGAATGTATAGAAAATATGAAAGAGGTGTTCTTAAGTCGATTTCAATTGATTGATTACTTTTGCTTTAATTTCTACTTGATTTCTGATTATCTCACTCATTTTATTCCATAACGAGCTAAAAAAACAAGAGAATGTCACAAGCTGCAGACATGAAGTCGGAACAATAATTAACTTAAAATTCAACTAGTCACAACATTTAAGTCGCTCTCCCTGATTGCCTTTTAAATGTATCGTCACGTCGTTTTGCCACTATCTACTTTTACACGTTTTTATTGGAAGCACGATACAATCTGAGAAAACAATTTCAATATTGGACCTAGAAAAGTTTTTAAAATTTTTTGTCCAGGCTGAAACATTCGTCTGCAGGCTGACACTGATAGCATCAAAACAACAACGACAGACTATCGTTTTCAAAAGAAAACTTTATTCGCCCGAATATCCCAAATATCTGGTCGATATCAAAAAACCAACTACTTTTTTGTTTGAAATTGTGATATGCCGGTTTTCCGTAAATGTTCAATTGATTCTTGTAATATTAACTACTAACTCTCTACACAAATAACTGAACCATTATCGCTGTACATCTCCTAAGGAGCACTGTGTAAATTATTTTTTACCTTGCTCTTACGAATTAAGAATGTGGGCTTCCCCAAATATGGTGCTGGCTGTTGATTTTGAGATACTTGCCGTAATTTTTGACGGTGTCAATCTAACCTCAGCAGCTGCTATTTGGTTAATTATTTGCGGTTCCGGTCATGGTATTGGCGACTGAATATGCAGAGAATTCTCTGTGTAATGATACTATCGCATTATGTTTTGCACTATAGGAACTGGGTCGGTCCACCCCGATTCTCACCACAAAAACTCCGTTTGAAATATTGGGAAATACATGTGTTCTTCGGAATGATTTCTTCCAAATATGACATAAATTCTTTATTGACCATGGCGCAAGTAAGTAGTGCAGATCTTGTGGCCGAACATTAATATTATCATCGTCCATATATACAAGGATCTTGATTATAGCGTTGTCACATACCCATACGCTTTAAATTAGTCAATTAGTTGAACGCTTTCGGCGTTGACTAGGCGACTTCCGTAAACCTCCATTTTCACCTTCAACAAATGTTTAACATCTTATGCGAAAAGGCCGGAAGTCAATATCAACCGGATTTGGCCGGAGCATAATGTCTTGCTTCTGCGACTCGCTCATCTCGGCAGAGCACCACGACAAGAATGAAAATAATAGTGTCTTTTGTTCTTCTGACAAGGCACACAATATCGCAGTCACTGTTTTTGTAGTTCGCTTTGCACTGCCTCAACATTTTCTCATTAATTTGTTCAAACCAAACGAGAAACAAATTTTTTAAGAGTTGTTGAAAAACGTGATTTTTTCTTTAATTTATTTATGCAAATTTTCGCAGAGGGCTTTAGCCCCTTATCAACCTTTAGCTACGTTCCTGATCTGTATACCCAATCAAATCAGTCTTTTTGGTTCATGCAAAAATTTCGGCAAAGCCACACTGCATTCCGGCTGGTTTGATTCAGTACTAGTACAATCACAGGAATTGACTGGATTACTTCACATACGAACAGAGTTGACCGAAGTTGACACATTATGAAGATCTGTTTGGTTGTGTGATGCAAACACAAGTGCAGTTTTTTACAGTTTGTCATTCCACCGCTTGTTATCCGTAGAGTAAAATGGGTTTATGATCCAAATGTGCAATCGCTTGGTTTACTATCCAAAAGGCAGTAGAATCTTACCCGAAAGTAATAGAATCTTACCCATCAGATTTTGGGTCTATCGTTTTAGCTCTCTACTTACACGAAAAACAATATGATTTGTCGATTATGATTATAGATTTTGGTATGTGGAGAGGAATAGTTCACTTAAAACTTACAAAGCCTTATCTGCAAAGAAAATTAAAAAAAAGCCCATTTTTTATAATTGGTGTACGGCCCTTTTTAGAAAAGTAGATAAGACAAAAATTTAGCGCTGATATCAAATAAAACAATCAATATGTTTTACAATTGATTAAATAAACGCATTCCCTCTGAGTTACGCTAAAATATATTGAAAAAAAAAATACATTCAATTTTCACTATGATGAGTATGATATCCGGTTTCATATGGTATTGAACATTCCACAACTATCCGAGATTGATTCTACAGTCCAATTTTCAAATTAAAATAAATTACAATTGCTTCGTCAGCTCCAGCAGCATCGGAAAGCGATATCGCTGCAAAAACGAGTAATCACACAAAAAGCGATTTAATCGATATTAAATGTGAAAAGTTTTTCTCGAAAACAAATTCCCTCGAGCCGAACACAACTTCGCAGTGCAGCCATAAAAGGGAGAATCAGCGCCAGCGCTGGCCCTTGCTTCATATACACGCACATTCCAGAAATGATTCAATAACCCCCAACTTCAGCTTCCGGCAGTCGTTTGTATTTCTTCCTCTCGGTAATTCCTCATTTGTTTCCAATCAGATTTTTTTTTTCAAAATATATTTTAGCCACCCTTTGCATATCTGCATCGAAAGGCACTTCCTGTGGATAGCTTTCAGCAGGTTACACTCGAAATAGAGTTGTGTTTGAAAATTGAACCAAGGTTTATTTTGTTGGAATTTCTGAACTAAAAAATTCAAAATAAAAACTTTCGTTCTAAATCTCAACATCGATTATATAAATAAAACTCGGTTTAATACACCTACTAGTGTGATGAGATCTTTTTGCCTTTCTCATATAGGAAGGCTATGGAATTCCTACCAAAACCGTCTATCTAACCGAGGCTTGGAGTGCCGAGACTCATATACCATTCGATTCAGTTTGTCGACATGGGAAAATGTCTGTGCGTGTGTATGTATGTAGGCTTTTTCACTTGGTGGTAAAGATTTTACGCCGATCCAGTACACGTTCAGTAGTTACACCATACTACCGATTTCGTTTCACGTGTGCCGGAATGAGGGACTCTGAACAGAGCAGATAACTTTGAACCCTACTCCTCTAAAGTTCACCAAGGAGCCCGACATTCACCTGATCCCCCGGATTCGATTTGATATGACTTCCTGGGCTCATGCACTTCGCTTGAGCCCAGGACTTGCTGGGCGAACTAGGCTGGTCTCATAACCGCTATATCAGTTCTGCATGGCATGATATTCTACATGCGCTCCTCTCTACGTTGACCAGTTGGATGCCATGGTCAATCCAGCGATTCCGGCTGGAGGGTGGTTTTCGATTCACTGGTGCCCCGATGACCCTATACTGGTGGTTTGTCGCGTTCGGTGCTACTCTGTGTAGTCCCCGACGGTGGAGCTAACCTATCTCGACGGAGAGTTGTCCGACGAAAGAAAGTCTCCTGAAACCGTCGACGAACGAATTTTTTTATTCGTTTATTTGACATGGCTCAATGCGTTAGCTTAGAGGAGCCATGGTTCTTTTTTATATTAACAATATGTAAAAAATAAAAATCACAATAAGTTTTATTTTGAGCCTGTAAGATCCCGTGCGCGCAACCTACTATTGCAAGCGGAGATCTTTTTTCGCATCGGGAAGACGTCCCTTGTCTCGCCAACTTCGGGGTTATCCACGTCTCTCTCGTTGTCGTTTACGTCTGTATCATCATCGTGCTTACTACCTTGATACTCGCGATCAGATGTTCTTCCAGGCTTCTTGCCATTGCAAATTATGAAGGTGAATACCCTATCCTTGGGGTAGCTTCTTCACTTGTGGCATTAGTTGTTGAATTTGAAGTACTTGACGCAGCTTTAACAGTTGTCATTATTGCCTGAACAGCAGCCACAAATTTGGCACCCGTTTGTGGTTCAGGAAATGATATTGGAGCTTGAGTGTTGGCATTTATTTTAGCAGCTGAGCTTTCCTCAGCAGTTTCTGGGCAGGGTTGTCCGTAGTATGCCGTTTGTTCACAGAATTGGTACGTATTAGTTTGTCCTTGATATGTACAGAGAGGTCGCTGTGTAATGGTATCACCCCCTTCTGTTTTGTACTGAAGGGTAAGGTAGGAGGGAATGGGTTCTCACCACAAAGACACCACTTGAGATACCTGGGAAGTAGGTTCCTCATGTGTCCTCCGTAATAGATTCCACTGCTCCGAAATACGACATGCATCTTTTAATTGCCACTTTGCAAGAAGAAACCGATGCTACCCGGGCACATGCCGAAGTCGGTGCTGCGATTCTGAGTTGAGGGTGATTCCAATTCACAGGTGCAACGACGACCATTTACCGGTACGCTACTTCACTTTAGAGTCGAACTAGTCCTCGGCGACGGAGAAAGTTCCTGATGTCGAAAGTGCTCTCGAGACTGTTATCTCGATGCCTGTCGGTTAAGTGCCTAGGTTAGTCCTACGATTCTGGTGGGAGGATGACTTTAAGTTTTCAGGTGCCCTGGTGACCTATCGTCGACGGCGCGTGCGCTCAATCTAGTCCCCTGGCGGTCGCTGGTCTGCTTTATCTCTCATCAGCAGACTGGCTTGTCTAGTGCCAAAGTCTATTCGGCGATTCCGGTTGGAGTGTAACTTCCGGTTCATCGGTGCCTCGACGACCCTGTACTGTTACGTTGCTGGTCGTTGCTCCTCTTGCCATCTTCGTTGCAACGCTGACATAATCTGAACGACTGTTCTGTGCTCCGCGTTCCAGTTTTATTCGTCCGTACACATTCGTTGGACAATATTGTTCATGTTGACGCCCTCACCGACAATGGCTCTAATTTCGTTTTGCTCCTGCTCGAATCGTGGGCATTCGAAGACCGGGTGCTCAGGCGTTTCCTCTGCATCACCACACGCGATGCAGAACGGCAATCTCGCATGGCCGAACCGATTCAGATACTTCTTGAAACAGCCATGACCAGACAAGAAGTGTGTCATATGGGAGTTCACCCCACCGTGCACTCTGTTCACCAACACCGATAGGAATGGAATTAGTCGATGGTTTCACCACCCGTTTACTGTGTTATCCCACTGATGTTGCCAGTTGCTTAAGGTATTAGCTCGGGCTGTTCAGTCGAGATATGTTCCTCATCGTCTGCAGTGCGTATCGGAGCAGCGATGTGAAGACACTCGTCAATTTTACGATCCTCCCGCATGCGTGGTCGATGTGGTTATTAAAGCTTAGCCGATCGTCTATCATCATTCCCAGTTGTCTAACTTCCCGCTTTGAATTGATGATACACCGAAATTATTGCCTGTTGCACTGATTTCGGTTGCTTATCACAATCATCTCGATTTTGTGGTGATCTAAAGTATCTATCGCGTCTATGGCGTAAATTTCTACTTCCTCTAGTAATTTCCCGATCACTAAGAGCACCACGTTGTCCGCAAAACCAACAATCTTCACACCCGTGGGGAGACTCAGTTTCTGCACTCCGTCGCACATAGCATTCCAGAGAGTTGGACCGAGTATGGAATCCTGTGGAAGGCCCACTGTTACGAATACACTTCTTTTCACGGCATTAATCTCGTAGATCTGTTTCCGGTTCTGAAAGTAGCTCCTCAGGATCCTACAGAGGTACTCGACGAATCTTAGTCTGTACCGTACAGCGAATCGGCGATTGTGGCACAACTTGCACTGTTGAAAGCGTTTTTACATCCAGTGTAACCACTCCGCAGTACCTTCTCTTTTGCTTCTGCGCAGCTTCCATAGTTTCCACGACCGTTCGTATGGCACTCACAGTGGATGTACCTCTCCTGAAACCGAACTACATATTGGATAAGCCATTCTCTCCTCCGCGTATGTTGTAAGCCTGTTAAGCATTACTCTTTTTAGCATCTTGCCGACTGTATCCAACAGGCATATATGCTGAAGGATCCTGCCTGGCTTCGACAACAGCTCCCGCTTTTGTCGCTTCCAGATGTCGGGGAAGTTACCGTCGTCGATGCACTTTTACAATGTAGTCCTAAACATATCCGTGTTCGTTAGGATTGCTGTTTTCAGAGCCAAGTTGGCGATACCTTCTGGTCCCGGGGCCTTCGTAGTTCTCAAGGCTTTTGCCACCTCTATCAGCTCCTTGTTCGCTATCCGAGCTTCTTCGCAATCATACTGAGCCCGCAAGGCGTGGGCGACCGTGCCACCGGTTACTTCTGTGCAAATGGTTCTTCTACGATGACTCTTATCCTCTCCGGTGGTACTTCCGGTCCTCTTATTATCGCTATGGCAACTCTACAGGCGTCGCGCCATGGATTTGAATTGGCGTTGAGGTAATATTTCTGTAGGAAAGCTTTCTTGCTGAGCTTGATTTGCTTGTTAAGTACGGCTCTTGCTTCTTTATTATACCCTGGTCTTAAAGCTGCTCTTTCAGTGACGTTGTGGGCCGTCTGAGGTCAACATGCACGAAGGTCGTCAATCGCCAAGTTCCATAAAAAGGCTGAGTGGCGACTGTACCTGGGTTTACCTTCCCTTGCCATGGTTGCATCGCATCCTCTTGCTTATGTCGTTATAAGTTTATCTGCACTGAGCTACATTGCATTCAAGTCTCAACGCTTCAATGAAGAATTTCTTGTCGAACTTCGTTTTTTTCCACCTGCGCTCGTTTGATTGGGTCACACGCGCTTCCGAATGTCTATTGCATCCGATAGTGTACGCTTGGTGCTTACTGTGAGTGTACTCCTCGCACACTCTCCAATTCAAACTTTCTGCCATTCCGGGTCTGCAGGAGGTAACGTCAATAAATAACTGATTCTCGACCTTCCCGGCGATAGGTGCTGGAATTACATCTCTCATTTGACGTGAGCTGCGGAAGAGTTACATTCTTCGATGTGTACTTTGTAGCGGGCCAAATGGCCGTTTACGGTTTCCGTCTACCAAAACGCTCTTCAGGACGTTTTAAACGACTAGCTTTAGCGCCACTCCCGAAGAGGACCACTCGTCAGGTTAGAATTGCCCAGCATGAAACCTCAGGGCAGGTTATAGAAATTGATCCCGAAATGGCGCAAAGGAACGGAAGTACGTATTTTTACAAATAGTACTCTTTCGACAACCATTTATCTCGCTTGAATTTTAAGAATACTCTTTCCACTTAACACATTCGTATCCATCCATTTCATTCTAATGCGCATTTGGGTTTTGGTGAGACGGAATATTTTGAAAAAAGTTCATCCGAAACAGGCTAAAATTGCATGCAAGAAAATATTTGTACACAAGCGTCTGAATATTTCTTGATATGATGCGTTTTGGCACAGTGAGCGTAGTGAACGAATAATGACAAAAATTACGAAAAAATGGAACAAATCTCTCTCGAGGAAACATAACGATATGTTTACTGAAAGATAAAGTACGGTATATAACTCGACTGTAGTACCTTACTAGTTAATCTGCTATACCGGGGCCGCAGAGTTCACCTTTCTCATCACGAAAATGTTCTTGGTTGTCCATATTTTACTCTCTCTGTTGAATTTGGGCCAGTTTTGCGGCGACAGCCACTTTGCGTTCAGAGCGAGTTTTACGTTCACCGTTGAGTCGAGTAGCACACCCTAGCAACAGTCGAGGTTTTATGGTGGTTTTATAGTTACTCATAAAACCTAGATTGCACTTGTAGCGTGCTATAAAACATCAATTGTTACTTGGGTATCTTTCAGCTTCAGTCTCCACCGTAATTCCCATGACCTCCATAGTTTGTAATATCGATGAAAATCCTTGGTTGAAGACAGGCCCGTGCGCACGGGGAGCGGGGGAATTTGGGGGTTCAACCCCCCCCCCCCATGAGCGTTTTGAATTACTTTAAAAAAATTATTATTTTCCTGTCCAGGAAAAAAATATACTGCAAACCGTTTGGACACATAAAATGTCATTTGAGTTCGGTCACTCTAGAAACAAGCCAATGAAGAAACCAAGGAAGAAACTTTGCGAGAGTGGCTGGAAAGGGATGCAAGTCAAGTTTGACGGCTTCTTTGAAGGATCGGTTAACGTTTCGACAAGCTTCGATATTAGCAAAAGTAGTGAGTAGACAGCAGAGGTCGGTCAGCGGGCTAGCAACGGCAGTTAAGGAGGAAAAACACGAAGTTGGAGAAAATTGGGATGTCGTTATCTGGAGAAATTTCACCGCCGATGATTATTCCGTTAGAGTGGCAGCCTGATATTTGCAGCAGACCTGAGCAGGTGAGATATATCGCGAAGGTTTGACTGCAAGTAAGGGAAAGTAGCTATGGATAAAAACATGACGATTAACACAAAACAAAATAAGCAAGAACACAATCCTTACTAAAGCAGTATTTAACGGTTGCCCCGGATGGATGAGGATTACGGGATACAAGAGATTTAAGTTTAGACGGTTGACTTAACAACTACTACAAACCAATCCGAATCCACCACGAGCCAGCAGGCAACGCGCAGTGGTCGGAAATGCCAAAAACGTCACTAGAGGCCAAACCATTGAATATATTCGTAGGGTATCTTTGGAGGAATTGTTCGTAAGAATATTCCCCATAATTTGATAAAAATTAAATTGAGACATGGCTTACTATGATTGAGCTAGAAAACTTATTTTTTTATACTGACGAGGTAGAAAGTTGGTGTCTTCGACAAAGTTTTAGGAATGCTCATAATAAAGAATTTAGTTGAACAACTTAAGCTTGTAGGACTTAATGTTATCGATTTATAAAGCGTTTTCTAAGGCAACCCCCCTTCAATTTAGCTTTTTAATATAGCTTTTTTCGCTGTGACTTTACGTGCAAACGATGTTCCATACAAATGTTGAGGTATTAAAACCACATAATATTGTTGAAGACTGCATGTAAAATATTGGCGCATACCTCTTGTAAAAATACTCATTTGTTTTAGAGTTATTGACGAATTTTATTTTTTTTTTACATTAATTTCAACTTCGAGAAAGGTGCAAACCAAAATGGACGAGCAGGCACTATTTTTAATGTCCGGACTACGCATAATAAAGGTAAGAAGGTTTTAAGCTCATTTTGAAATGTTTTTTTTACTTGGGTACTTTTACCTACAGTCTTCAACAATATTTGGTGGTTTTAATGCCTCTACATTTGTCTGGAGCACGGTTTGCACGAAAAGTCACAGTGGAAAAAGTTATATTTAAAAAACTAAGGGCGTTGCCATAGAAAACGCTTCACAAATCGATAAAAGTTCAACTAGTTCAACAAAATTCTTTATTACGAGCGTTTCTAAAACTTTGACGAAGACACCAACTTTTTACCTCGCCAGCATAATTTTTTTTTTAAATTTGATCGTAGTAAGCCATGCCTAATTTTAGTTTTTATCAGGTTGTGGGGAATATTCTTACGAACAATTCGTCCAAAGATACCTTGTGAATATATTCGATGGTTTGGCCTCTACTGAATTAAGTTCACGTTTTTGGGGTTTCCGACCACTGTGCAGCGGTGTCTTTTGATGACTCCTTCTTGATAGCAAACAATTACCCAATTTGTTGAGCAGAGTCGTTTGGTTCACAAGACTAGGTCCAGGCCTTTAAAAATCTTTAAAGTTTGAGGGTTTCTGTACGTTTCTTTTGAAATAAACGTTAAAAAATCAACCCACCCTTGAGAATTTTCTGCGCACGGGCCTGGTTGAAGATACTGACTTCCAAATCAGTCGCAATATCGACCAACTTTTATTTATTTATTTATTAACAGATTAAGGCCGAAGTGGCCTGTGCCGTATACAAAAGATTCCTCCATTCCACTCGGTCCATGGCCGCACGTCGTCAGCCACGCAGTCTGCGAAGGGTCCGCAAATCGTCTTCCACCTGGTCGATCCATCGTGCTCGCTGCGCGCCACGTCTTCTTGTACCGGTCGGATTGCAATTGAGAACCGTTTTGACCGGGCTATTGTCCGACATTCTGGCTACGTGCCCGGCCCACCGTAGTCGTCCGATTTTCGCGGTATGACAGATGGGCGGCTCCCCCAACAGCTGATGCAACTCATGGTTCATTCGCCGTCTCCATGTGCCGTCTTCAATCTGCACTCCACCGTAGATGGTACGCAGCACTTTCCGTTCGAAGACACCAAGTGCGCGTTGGTCCTCCACGAGCATGGTCCAGGTCTCGTGCCCGTAGAGAACTACCGGTCTAATCAGCGTCTTCGTACGACGGCGAACTCTGTTCGACCGAAGCGTCTTGCGGAGGCCAAAGTAAGCACGATTTCCTGCCACGATGCGTCTACGAATCTCTCTGCTGGTATCATTGTCGGCGGTCACCAGTGAGCCCAAGTACACGAACTCTTCAACCACCTCGATTTCGTCGCCACCGATGCAAACTCGAAGCGGGCGGTTCTCATGCTCTTCTCGTGAACCTGTTCCTATCATGTACTTTGTCTTCGACGTGTTGATGGCAAGTTCGACGCGCTTGGCTTCTCTTTTCAGTCTGATGTAGGCTTCCTCCATCTTCTCAAAGTTTCGTGCAATAATATCAACGTCATCGGCGAAGCCAAGTAGCTGAACGGACTTTGTGAAAATCGTACCACTCGTGTCGATTCCTGCTCTTCTTATTACACCTTTCAGCGCGATGTTGAATAACAGACACGAGAGACCATCACCTTGCCGTAACCCTCTGCGTGATTCGAAGCGACTCGAGAGCGTCCCTGAGACACGTACTACGCACATCACCCGATCCATCGTCGCCTTCACTAATCGCGTCAGTTTGTCCGGGAATCCGTACTCGTGCATAATCTGCCATAGCTGATCTCGATCGATAGTGTCGTATGCGGCTTTGAAGTCGATGAACAAGTGATGTGTGGGCACATTGTACTCGCGGCATTTCTGCAGGACTTGACGAAGAGCGAACACCTGGTCCGTGGTAGATCGTTCGCTCATGAAACCCGCCTGGTACTGCCCCACGAACTCTCTTGCAATTGGTGATAGTCGACGGCATAGTATTTGGGAGAGTACCTTGTAGGCGGCGTTCAGCAGGGTGATTGCTCGGTAATTACAGCAATCCAGCTTGTCGCCCTTTTTGAAGATAGGACACACGACACCTTCCATCCACTCCTCCGGTAAAATCTCCTCCTCCCAAATCTTGGTAATCACCCAGTGCAGCGCTTTAGCCAGTGGCTCGCCACCGTGTTTTAGTAGCTCGCTTGGTATTTGGTCAACCCCAGCAGCTTTATTATTTTTGAGCCGGCTGATCTCCTCCTGGATTTCTTGGAGCCGGTAGTGTAATGTCTTCCGCGCGTGCTCCCAGGTGCGTTACCGTGCCATCCTCGTCGTCTGCTGCATCGCCGTGCAGGTGTTCTTCGTAGTGCTACCGCCACCTCTGGTTTACCTCACACTGGTCCGTGAGAAGATTCCCGTATCTCTGCACATGTCGGCCTGTGGTACGTGGCCCTTGCGCGAGCGGTTCAACTTCTCGTAGAATTTCCGTGTGTCTTTAGCGCGGTACAGCTGCTCCATCGCTTCGCGATCTCGGTCTTCCTGCTGGCGCTTTTTGGTCCGGAAAACCGAGTTCTGCCTGTTCCGTGCCTGTTTATATCGCGCCTCGTTCGCCCTTGTGCGGTGTTGCAGCATTCTCGCCCATGCTGCATTCTTCTCTTCGACTAACTGCTCGCATTCGCCGTCGTACCAGTCGCTTCTTCGGTCCGGGCCCACCGTACCTAGTGCAGTGACAGCGGTGCTACCTATGGCTGATCGGATATCTCTCCAGCCATCTTCAAGGGCAACTGCGCCTAGCTGCTCTTCCGTTGGTAGTGCCACTTCCAGCTGCTGCGCGTATTCTTGAGCCACTCTGCCATCTTGTAGCCGCTCGATGTTTAGCCGCGGCGTTCGGCTTCGACGAGAGCTACGCACTGTCGAAAGTTTTGAGCGTAACCAGGTGGTGGTCCGAATCTATATTCGCACTGCGATAAGTGCGAACGTTTGTGATGTCCGAGAAGAATCTACCGTCGATTAGAACGTGGTCGATTTGATTTTTAGTTACTTGGTCCGGTGATCTCCAGGTGACTTTATGGATATCTTTGCGAGGGAAGAAGGTGCTTCGGATTACCATTCCACGGGAGGCTGCGAAGTTCACACATCGTTGGCCGTTGTCATTTGATACGGGATGCAGGCCCGATCACCGGTCTGTACATTGCCTCCATTCCTACCTGTGCGTTCATGTCGCCGATGACAATTTTCACGTCTCGCAGAGGGCAACCGTCGTATGTCTGCTCCAGCTGCATGTAGAACGCTTCTTTCTCGTCGTCGGGTCTCCCTTCGTGTGGGCAGTGCACGTTGATGATGCTGTAGTTGAAGAAACGGCCTTTGATCCTCAACTTGCACATCCTTGCGTTGATCGGCTGCCACCCGATCACACGTTGGCGCATCTTGCCCAGCACTATGAAGCCGGTTCCCAGCTCGTTGGTTGTACCACAGCTCTGGTAGAAGGTAGCCGCTCGATGCCCGCTTTTCCACACCTTCTGTCCCGTCCAGCAAAATTCCTGCAGCGCCACGATATCGAAGTTGTGGGGGTGTAGCTCGTCGTAGATTATTCTGTCACATCCTGCAAAGCCGAGCGATCTGCAGTTCCATGTTCCGAGTTTCCAATCGTGATCCTTTATTCGTCGCCTGGGTCGTTGCCGATTGTTCTGGGTCGTATTCTCTTCTGTATTGTTCGTTATGTAAGTTTTTTAAGGGGCGGCTTATAGGGCCTACGCCAACCACCTGTCTGGCCGGTGGGCCGTCGTGCCAGGACTGCTTAGGGTCCCACCTGGACACCAGGACAGGTTTACACCTTCCGAAGAAGAGTAACCCCCCCTTCCCTGCCAGCATACGACCAAAGTTCCCACCGGGTTGGTTACCCGATCTTCACTAAGGTTACTCGTATCCCAGTCGACGCCACGAGGAGGCCAGGGCTAGGAGTTACTGAGCAGGAAGTTAAGGACCGCAAGTGGGGTCTATTTTATGCCTTCAGGTACAAGAGGCTTACGCACTGCCCAGTCATTGTCGACCAACTGCCTCTCAGGATTTGTGCAACTGTTTTAGCGCTAAGGCACAGATTCCACTATTCAGAGACCCATTGATTTTTTGGGTGTGAGCTCCTAAGCATCTTCCTAATAAATAATTAGATGATAGACTTTCGTAGATCCTGTCATGTTCGAAAGATTCTAAAGTTCCTTTTACTTCAGCCTCACGCCACTGGTCTGTCCTCGCCGGTGAACACTTTGGGTGTTGGGGATTTTCGTTCGATGACGAGTTGTGTTCAAGGGAAGCCCAGATTGCATTTTGCATATGTTCTACAGGATTTGAATTTTTCCGAATCGCCTAATCTTAAAATTTTGTTAGCTGGCCGATTGATTTGTCCGTCAACTTTCCCTTTGCTTTCCCACCGGCCACCGATACAAATGTTTTCTTTCTTCAGTTTCCGCGATCTCGTTCCAATACGATTCTCAACATGTCCGACGCATTCTTTCTTCTGTACGATAATTTCGTCCCAAAAAAGCAAGAAACCATTCACAGACGCTCACATGTACATAAACCGTCAAGAATGGACCGGTGAATTATTCAAACAACGATTTTTCCATAGACTAGCGCCATCGTAGTGCCCCCGCACTTAGAATATCAGAAACGGCCAGAGATGTGTACCTTTCGGTTCCTAGAAACATGCCAAGGAATATGATTTTCACCAAATCCTTTCTGTGGCGTATTCTCAGATACATATAGATTGAAATTAAACAAAGAAAAAAAAATGATTTGAAGACCGCCTTAATTTACCTGTGTACTTTTTAATGATCTGATCTATGTCTTTACCAAAGAATAACAACGTTTGAAAATTATATCAACGTTGTACAGTTATTATTCCGTTCAATATACATTTTGTACGTTTGGCGTATCGTTCCAAATTGTTTTCAGACATTCATTCCGTTCAATTGTGCATTTCCCACATTGATATATGTGGTTCAGGTCAAATGATCTTTTCTATCTGCGATGTTAAAAGCAAACAATAATCTGTGCAAATTTTTCAGATAATTTATGGCAATATGAAGAATAATCGGCCTCGTTAAGCTACCGCATCCGGGCTCAAAAAAAAAAAAAAATGATTGTTAAAAAACGGTGCACAAATTTTAATTTATAGGTATAGTGGAGCTACAGATTGCAATAGCTACGCGGGAAGCCAACGTGTTGCGAACTGACTATGGCGACTCAACAGAATGTCTAATGACTAACTGATGAAAATAGGTCTTACAAATTAGTACGGTAGCTGGTAAGCTAAACTAATTAGTCGAGTGCTCCAGTCATAACAGTGTGGCAGAAATTAGTTTATAACATACCTCACCCGAATAAAATTCGCCTAAACAGAATAGACCACATAACTTCAGAATCATTAAACGATACTGAAATTTGCAAACATGGAATCATAGACAATCGGATAACAGGTTATACATAGGAATTATTCCAAAAATGAAATAGGCTTATGCATGTCCACTGCTTGACCAGCACAAGAGTTAACGAAAGTATTCATCGCGGTATTTTCTACACCAATCCTTACTATGTTGAACCAACATGACTCCAGCAGTTGTCGGCTTCGATATGCATAGCACGGCACGAATCGCCAAAGCGGCTAGCGATATTAGCGTAATGAAATGTTGTAATCTCCTACAGAACCCAGACCTATGTAACCACTTCTAAGCACCAATAATCAGCTCACCTGTTAGCCATGGTTAGATACCTAATTCAGAGTTGCAGTGTATAGGTGTACTCTACACCACATGCGAGACCATTCCCAGCACGTGCCCAGTTCAGACTCGGTTTGGAGTAGGAGATTATTTGCTCGGATGCCGACACGTACTCGAATAATACTATCGCATAAATCAGCATATCTGATAAACAAATTTCGCTGCATCCACGGTACAGTTCGGGACAATTCCAAACTAACATAGAACAATGGATCCTGACTCGGTGCGTTGTGTACAGAGGAAGAGGAAGAGCGAGAGAGATAGATAATAATAACCCGCAGGCCGGAATATTTACTGGGTCGGTCGGTGTATGTTCAATTGTAGAGGGAACATGACTTCCGGTTCGTATACTGAAACGATAATACGTCGGTTTTTTTTGGAAAATCGGTCGTTCAACCGGTTTCAGTGTAGTTTCATGCATTTTCGTTATAGCAGTGATTGTTCACTTTTTTTACCGCACATTTTTTACCTCTTACCTACCATTCGTTGCACTGAACCGGGACTTTAGCTAACTCTAGAAATGTTTATAATGGAAATTACTTGCCAGATCCTTCAGATCCTGGCTCGGACACTGTCCATCAGTAGCTTTAGATGTTCTCGTTTTGGAACGTCGCATAGTGTCCATAGGCAACGCACGACTGAGTGTTGGGTGCGAAAAAAAAACTATGGCACACGAAAAAAAATCGAGTGCACTGAATGGCGAGCGCGAGGGAAAAATACGATTAAATCGAAAATTTTACCAGCCACAGTTCACGGTGCATTGACTCGAGTGAGGGACTGGTAAGATTAGTCTTGTCAGATTGTTGCACAGAATGAGTTCGAAAGAGGTGGAAAGCGATGTCAGGTTAGTGTAGTTAGTGAAAATATTTGTTCTGCTAAAAGCTTATGGTTGCTCTACGAAAAAGATAAAGTAGAAGAAGCTTAGAGAATTAATTGTGATGACATCGAGTGCAATGTCTGTTTTGCGGTCTATCTGCACACTTTATCAAGCTCAAGCGAGTTTTCTGCTGTTGTTACACAATGCATTGTACTATGAGAAAACTCCTCGGTTTGAAATTTTGCTTTGTGCTGTCGAGCGATGTCGGTTTGATATGAGAAAAGGGTACAAAGTCGAAGAACTAGTGACAAACTTATCCGACTGCATCTATTGTTGTAATTATGCTTTTCTCATAATCCCTCACAGTTATACAGTAGGTACAGCTATATCCGCACAGCAAGTTTTTTATAACAACGTGTCGAGAAACGATTTCGTAATAAAAATCGAGCGATTCAATGGTGGTGCTAAGGGGGGGGGGGGCGGTGCAGCCACCCCGTGCGGCAAAATTTGGCGGCGGCATTTCGTGTGTGAAACGTTTCAATTTATAATATTTTGGCGTCTGTTGAAAATTATGGAGGTAGGATTTCGGAACGACGGATGTGACGCACAGTTCAAAACTATGTATTGCTCAATTTCAAAGGATGTGTCGGAAATTCGTCTCTGTTCACCTTGCGCATGATTTTCGTGTAACTAAATACCGGCATAGGTTAAACTGGGATGAACTTTCGAACGAACACTTCCGAATGAAAACACGTCTGTATAAGATAAACGACATTTTTAAAATAATTGTTCTGTATTTAATTTTGATTTTGTTAACAATTTTGCAAAAATGTTTGTTTTGTCAATTTGGAAAACGTTTTACTCTGGTGATTCCAAATTGATAAAAAAGGCCCTCTGCTTGGTTAATTATTTCTAAATTTCCATAACTCTGCTTCAATTCAATACAAATTCTAATTCATCTTTTTCAAGTAACCTTAACAGTTTTCGTCAAAATTTGAGCAAAAATGCATATGTGAGATAAATCGGTTAGCTGCAAATATGTAAACAATGTCATTTTCAGTTTTTCAATAGCTACGCTAAGGAAAAGTGTGACACTTCTACCTACAGCGGAGGAAAAAAAGATACAAATTGAAAATTGTATAACATATGAACAGACTTCCCATGATCATTGACAATTTTGTACCTGCGCACAAAATTTCATGCACGCGTTCAATCTCAAACATGCTTCGTCTCGATGTACAGGTTCGTCTGAAACATCGAACCCAATCGAACGGTGTACAAACTCTAGTTCAAACAGCCGTGTACGTACACCAAGTGCGTACACGAGAACGATTTGCACAAGGCAAAAAGAGTCAACGCTAGTGATACTGAGAGTGAGAAAGAGAAAACTAGTGCCTCGTACCTACGTATACGCACACCGTGTTCGTACATGGGGTTTGGTTGTGCAGGCGAACATGTGCACGTGTTTAGGTACGAAATAGGGTGCTTGAGTTCGTACACGAAGTGTGGGTTTAATATAAGCACAGAACCAGACCGAACATTGTGTGCGATATGCCTAGGGGAAGACTGC